>NC_138176.1:168160298-168760298 GCF_964165515.1 Mesoplodon bidens
TCCTCCCGGGCTGGGACACACAGTTTTTTGAGGGGCACGTGCCCCCTGTGTCTCCCTTTGCCTACCAAGGCAATAAAACTATTCTTTTCTAGTTCACCCAAAACTCTGTCTCTAAGATTCAATTTGGCACCAGTGCACAGACGCCAAGTTTTCAGCATCAGCATGAGGATTATTTTAAGCTAAAGGCAATCAAAACCCAGCAGATTCAGGAAAAGCTCCTCCCCTTCCCCTTAACTGCCTAATTTTACATTGAAAAGGGGGTCTATACCAGGACTACAGCTATTATCAGACATACTTTTATACCTAAGAAACTTAACAAGGCAATCTTTGCTTTCTCTCTGCCTTCCAGTGAATGGCCTTTCTCCCTTTGTAACAGGGAAGAGCAAAATCTGCCTCCATGTTGGATCTGTTTCTTTTACTTTAACCTCTGCTTTTCGTTGCTCTTGTTATTATAATCATTAAAAGGATGCTGTCTATAGCTGTAAGCATACATAATGGCCTCCCTTGGGGAACCCTGCCCCTCTGCCTGAATGTTAAACTGAAGTGCCTTGTTCAGCTCACAGGGAGACATTCTGACCCTGCCCACCTGTGAATGGCTGCAGAAAAGAAGAAATTAACATCCCCTCCCTGATGCTGGCCAAGCCAAGAGATATGTTGTAAGACTAATGGCCTTGGACTTCCCTGGTGGTGCAGTGGTTGAGAGTCTGCCTGCCAATGCAGGGGACACGGGTTCGTGCCCCGGTCTGGGAAGATCCCACATGCCGCGGAGCGGCTGGGCCTGTGAGCCATGGCCGCTGAGCCTACGTGTCCAAAAAAAAAGTTAAAAAAAAAGACTAATGGCCTTTTTACTTTACTTCCTTATCTCCTCCCCTTCTCTGTTCTATAGAAGAAACTGGCATCCCAACCCTGATAAGCTCTAGGACATTGGTCTGCCATCTTCTCAGACGCCTGGCTTTCCAAATAAACTCACTGTTCCTTGCCCCCACACCTCGTTTCCTGATTTACTGGCCTGTTGTGTGGCGAGCAGAGCAAGCTTGGACTCAGTAACACCCTTTATATCTCCAAACCACTAACCCTTTCCTCAGTGCTAAATGTTAAATTAGCTTCCATTACCTGGTTGCCTTTTAGGTCTCATATTTTTATGGAGATGCCACAGATACATAATTAAATTTGTCTTTTCTCCTGTTAATCTGTCTTTTATCAATTTAGACCAGTCAATGAACCTAGAAGCAAAGAAGGGAAAATTTTTCACAGCCCCTGGGTTGGGCATAACCCAGATTTAGGAAGTCAAGAAAGTTTTCCAGATAAATAAAGATCTGCATCTTGAAAAGGATGTAGAATGGTGAGAGGAGTGGTAAGAGATGACCTACAAGGAAAAGGTTTTTAAGGGGAGCAGTATGTTCAGATACATGGACAAGAAGGACATGTTCAGTGAATGGCAAATAGATGCCAGAACTCGGGAGTAAAAAGCAAAGGAAGTTCTTTGGGTTTCATCCTGCAGACAAAGAGGAATCATTAAAAGGTTTTAAACCTAGAAGAAACAAGATCAGATTTTCAGTTTAGAAAAATTATAATCGGCCAAATGTAAATATTGTGTATATTTGAGTGTCCCCATGCATGGGAAGTAGTTTGATAATTCACATGAATTATCTCACACTAACAATACAAAAGCTAAGGTGACAAGAACCAAAGGCTTACAATTGATTTAAGAGTACTCTCAATTTAACACATACACCATGACTCTGAACAAGTATGTTAAGTTTCTATTCCCCTATTCTTCATAGGAGGAAATATCACTACTACTTCAAAGAGGTCATGACAACAAAGGATAAAATACTTAATCACTAGACAATTCTATTTGAAATGAGCTTTCTCAACCTGTATTCAAACTAAAAATCCATGGTTGGAAGACAAAGAACAAATCTGCTTCTTTTCTGAAAGGGCATCAATTCAAATTTCAATATGCTTCTATAATGCATATCTTGGGGAAATGAATACAGTTTGGTAAAAGAAAGAACAAGGAACTAAAAAGAAGACCTGAGTAACAGACTTTTTCTTGCCAATTATGATTTCTATGCTTCAGCTTACTCATTAATAAAATTAAAGGGATGGTACTAAATGTTCTCTACAGCTGAAAATGGAACCGAGCAGAACACTGCAGGGAACCCCCCAAGTACAAAAGCCCCTCTGTGTCCTCTGCCTCTTGTTTATAGAACAGCTTAAGTCTCCCGGACTTCCCACAGTCACAGAAGAGCAGACTCAAACAGTTAATGATAGAGTCACAGACTCAGTGTCTAATGAACATTCCTAATTTATTTTACAGGTACTACAACTACCACCAGAGAACAGGACATAAACTGCTCCATCTTGAGCAGTACTGAATCTGTGGCACAATTCCAAAAAGTGGCCTCAAGAGAACAGTATTTACATTATTGCTCACAATGATCTACATCTTTGTGGGCATCAAAATAATTGTAGTTTGGTCTGCTCGTATATGTGAGTGGGCGACTAAAACTGTCAGCAAACAGATTCTACAGACCCATGCTGACATCTTCCACTCTGAGAATATGGTGCCCTGTGTCAGCATGAACAAGTTACAGAAGATGGACCTTCGTCCCTAATCCCATAGAAATGGAATGGTGTTTGACAGTGGGGAACTGAAAGCAGATCTTTTGCCCCTTTCCTGTTTGCCCATTTCTGTTCCCCTCTAACCTTGAAAGAACCTAATCATGAGAATGAGATCACTATGGGGCTTCCCTGGTGGCGCAGTGGTTGCGAGTCTGCCTGCCGATGCAGGGGACACAGGTTCATGCCCCGGTCCGGGAAGATCCCACATGCCGCAGAGCGGCTGGGCCCGTGAGCCATGGCCGCTGAGCCTGCGCATCCGGAGCCTGTGCTCCGCAACGGGAGAGGCCACAACAGTGAGAGGCCCACGTACCGCAAAAAAAAAAGAATGAGAGGGCTTCCCTGGTGGCACAGTGGTTGGGAGTCCGCCTGCCGACACAGGGGACACGGGTTCGTGCCCCAGTCCAGGAAGATCCCACATGCTACGGAGCGGCTGGGCCCGGGAGCCATGGCCGTTGAGCCTGTGCATCCAGAGCCTGTGCTCTGCAACGGGTGAGGCCACAACAGTGAGAGGCCCACATACCGCCAAAAAAAAAAAAAAAAAAAAGAATGAGATCACTAGGCAATTTAAACTAACTCCTGACTTATGCTCTCCTGAATGCACACCATGCCTTACCTAACCTGTTGATTCTTTTCCAAGATTAAAAGAAGTAAGAATGAAGTATTTAGTAGTTAAAGAATGACTAGCTCTCTACCTCCAACAGCCCCCATTAGCAATCCTGCAGGCAGATCACTCGGGTAAGATAACATCTGAAGAGTCAGCCAGCCTGCCCACAATGGAGAATGATGCAGAACCCAACCTCCTGCCTTGATAATTAAGAGATTCTTCCCCCACTTTTCCCCTTAAAAACTGTCATGGCTGAGCAGAATTGTTGGAGTTGGTCTCAGGACACGAGTCCACCTTCTCCTCTGATTAAAGCAATTTCCCTTTCTACTGACACCTGCCTCTCGAATTATTGGCTTTTGAGTGGCAAGCAGCTGAACCTGAGTTCAGTAACAAAAATATTCAGTAACTTAGGGACATTTTAATTACTGCTATGAGAAAAGAAAGGCAACATTTTTTATCCACCATTCCAACCTGTACAATGGCTTTATTTACTCTGCCTTACAAATGTAAATGTTTAAAGGATAAGGATTAATAACAGTGATAATTCTGTCAACAATACCAGGTACAAAGTCAATGAGATGATCCCCAGAATCCTACAGTCTTACTGAAAAATTTTATTTTAAATTATCAATAAATCATCCCAGACAGAACAGAGAAGATAGTTAACAGACCTATACTTTCACATAGAGGTTTCCCAGATAGTGAAACCTGAAATTAGCAATAAAAAGAAGTGCTTCATATCACACAATATTCATTTTTCCAAATAACTAACAATGGATTTACAAGGTTAGATTATTACAGTTTTTAAAATAAGCACTTGTTTTATGCAGGTCCAGATAAAACCATTATGAAATACATAAATAATTTTATAATATACTTTACAGATCACAAATCTAAGATAAGAACAACAGAAAATTCCCTCAATTATACAAACCAATGGAAGACTGTGAAATATTATTACACATTAAGTCATCAATCAAGTCAATCAACAAACATAAATGCCTACTAAGGCCTATGGATACAAATGACAGTTTCTACTCCTAAAAAATGTGTAATCATTTTCAAGTATCTGATGAGGTATCCTATAGAAAACATAATAAATTTATACTATGCTAAGTCCTGAGGGCATAATTAGAACCAACAAAGGAAACAAGTAAGAAAGATACAGAAAGTAAGAATAACAGCTAAAAATAATCAAAGTCTTGAAGAGAGGCTGAAAATTATCCACTTCTGGTAAACACTGTAAAATTAGATACTACTATAATCTTTAAGGAATTGCAGCATTATTACTATTATTTTCCAAGTCTGACATACTAACAAAAAAATTTTGTAGAGAAATGGAAAGCATAAATATATAGAAACATTATGAAAATTAAGGGAGAACTTTATATTTTAAAAGTTCTTCATATTTAAAGCAAACTGAATTTTTGTGGTTTGGTTATTACAAACTGATTCAAAGGTACCCTAAATTAGAATACTTTAATTATAAAATCACCTACTAATATTAAACATTCTTAATATAGTAAGTACTAGAATATGACAGTCCATCTTCCTTTTTCCACAGATTATTCAATTCTACTTTTATTCTTTTTTTTTTTTTTTTTTTTTTTTTTTGGTACGCGGGTCTCTCACTGCCGTGGCCTCTCCCGCTGCAGAGCACAGGCTCCGGACGCGCAGGCCCAGCAGCCATGGCCCACGGGTCCAGCCGCCCCGCGGCATGTGGGATGCCCCCGGACCAGGGCACGAACCCGCGTCCCCTGCATCGGCAGGCGGACTCTCAACCACTGCGCCACCAGGGAAGCCCTCTACTTTTATTCTTTCTTCAAGGTAGACTGAAGCCAGAGTCATTGCTTTTATCCATGGCAAATCTATACTTCTTTGCAATAGGAGATAATATTCTTCATTTTATGGAAAACATATAATCCTACCTTTGTCAGGTGACTCAGTAAAATAATTCCGAAACAAGATATTGAATAATAATTTATAATAATCTGGAATAAAATTCCCCAAACTACTAAAACTTTGGAAAAAACACACAAAAAAACATATTATAATGATGTGTTCAGGAAGCAGTATGATCCCCATTATGATGCTCTAAAAATACACATCTCAATATAAATATATATCAAATATAGAGCATATCAAATATAGAGCACTAACCAAAGCAGCAGTTTACACTGTATACCATTCTTCTGAATGTATTTTTCTACCTCCCCTGGTTTAGAGAACAGTAAATAATTTTGTTTCTTTATTTTTAAAGGTGTCCTTCTGGATTGCTGAGGATGAAATCAAAGAAAAGGCTGAAAATTATGTCAGACAAAAGGGAGCAATAGTTCCCATGAGGTCACATAATTGTGCATATCCCCTTTCAAGTCTGAGTATAACAAAAATGTCTCATGCTTTAAAAAATATTCACTCAAATTTCACACACTTTTATATCTTTGCTACTATCAGGGAATGGGTTTAAATTTTCAATTCTTAAAAATTTTAATTTTCTTCAGTGTGCACAGTAACAAGGAATAAAGACTGCAGCAGAAAACAGTTTTACGAAATCTCTCACTGGGGCAGTTTGTAAGTTTGACCCTGGTTGCTGTGTACGCAGGGAAATGTGACATAGCCATTTTATTTAAACATTATAAGCAATGCATTGTTAATTCTCAAACCAACAGCTATTTCCCTTTTTCAGAAGAACCCCAAATTTTGTTCAGTTATTAGGGAGCCTGTGATTTGACCCATGGAGTGACTCTTGATTAGAATCATGGTAATTCTATCTTCTTTGCCAGTCAGGGGTTTAGGAATGAATATATAAGGCAATGGAAGTCAATGATAAAGTAAGGAGAAGTCTGCTAGGGTAATTCTGGGAAAGCTCTTCTTGCACTTAAAAAAGAACAAGATTTTCCTGAGAGTCACTAGATATCATCAACTACATCTGACCTCTGGAACTGCAAATAGCCATTTGTAACCATGAGGAGTAAACAGCCCAAAAGAACATTGGGGATGGTAAGCAGAAAAACAAAAAGGCCCAGGGCTCCCTGATGATGTTCCTGAAGCACCGAATTAACCAAGCCTTACCTCCATATAAGGGTTGGTTAAATAATAAAATAATAAAATTGGGTTAAATAATAAAATTTTCTATATATAAAGTCATTTTGTTTTGAGTGTCTGTTACTCACGACCAAAGGCATCATAATATAGGTAGTATATAAATCTCCTGACTTTAGAGAAAACCAGTTCTGAAAAAGTTTATGCTTTCACCTACCACATATTTTAAAGGAAAACGATTATAATTAAAGAAACCTAAAACTGGCATTAAAAAAATTCTCTCAGAATCCAGACTTAAAAGGGCAGTCATAGAAGTTATTCCAAACTTGATCACCGACACTAGCTGGCTGCTAGAATTAGAGGTACTTATATACAAAGTCATTCCAATTGTTGGAGAAAAAACAGAAGGATTTGTTCTCTGCTAACAAAACTTAAATTGGTAATATTTAAGGAATAACAAGATAGGCCCCTAATTGTATCTTAGGAGTCTATCTGACTTTCTTGAAGAAGTCTACTGTTAAATTTGATTATATTCAAAGACAGATATAAAAACAAAAGTCTCGGGACTTGCCTGGTGATCCAGTGGGTAAGACTATGCGCTACCAATGCAGGGAGCCTGGGTTCAATCCAGGGTCGGGGAACTAGATCCCACATGCATGCCACAACTAAACATGCCACAAGGGAGATCCTGTGTGCTGCATCTAAGACCCAGGGCAGCATGAATGAATGAATGAATAAATAAATAAATAAATAAAATAAAAACTATTAGAAGCCCTAGTAAAATGCTTATATAGCACTACAATTTTTTACTAATTAAGAAAAACAACAGTACTGTTTCAAGGGTGAAATATATGCTTTAAAGATAATGAAGATGGTCAAAAGGTACAACCGTGCAGTTATAAAATAAATATGTCATGGGGATATAATATGGTAATAGCGTATTGTACAGTTGTCCCTTGGACAACATTGGTCTGAAATCTGCAGGTCCACTTATACACGCTCGGGTCCACAGTATACTACAGTATTACACAATCCAAGGTTGACTGCATTCACAGGTGTGGAACTGCAAATATAGAGGAATCGCGTATACAGACTATAAATTATATGTGGAATTTCCACTGTAAGAAGGGTGGGCACCCCTAACCCCCACTATTGTTCAAAGGTCAACTGTATATCTGAAAGTTGCTAATAGAGTAGATCTTAAAAGTTCTCGTCACAAGAAAAAAATCTGCAACTATATGTGGTGATGGATGTTAACTAGAGTATTGTGGTGATCGTTTTACAATATACACATGTATCTTCAATATCCTATGATAAAGCAAAAGAATATTAAAAAAAGAATGTATATATGTATAACTGAATCACTTTACAGAAGAAATTAACAACATTGTAAATCAATAATTAATATGCAAGAGGGAGGGGATAAGGGGATATATGTATACGTATAGCTGATTCACTTTCTTATACGGCAGAAACACACCACTGTAGAGCAATTATACTCCAATAAAGATGTTAAAAAAAAATACTTAATAAAAAAACAGGGCTTCCCTGGTGATGCAGTGGTTGAGAGTCTGCCTGCCGATGCAGGGGACACGGGTTCGTGCCCCGGTCTGGGAAGATCCCACATGCTGCAGAGCGGCTAGGCCCGTGAGCCATGGCCGCTTAGCCTGTACATCCGGAGCCTGTGCTCCACAATGGGAGAGGCCACAACAGTGAGAGGCCCGTGTACCGCAAAAAAAAAAAAATATATATATATATATATACACATATATCAAATCATTATGTTGTACATCTGAAACTAATACAACATTACATGTCAGTTATATCTCAATGTTTTTATAGATAATAAAGGATATTGTTATATTAATAAAATAGCTCAATTCTATTCTTTCAAACAATTCTGTTATCAAATTCCGTCAAGCTAAACAAGTATAAAAAAAATAAGAATCATCCTTGATGTTATTTGTGCCACCATATTGCATGCCTGTGTTTGTGTAAACTATATTCTACTTTAACAGAATAAATATGTTTAGAATTAACAAAAGGTTCAAAGGTAATTATCTTACAAAATTGTTTAAAAGCCAATTCATGCATCATCCTAATGTCCCTCAATCCTATTTAGAAGAGAGTATAGTTAATTTTTTTAATTGAAAGAGCATATACATTTTAGTTCTTTCCTATCCTCATATTACGTTTTAGTCCCTAGCTTTAAAGTTGACATCAGTTCGCCCATTTTTCCAAATTCCATCTTGGAAGCTAGTCACATTCCCTCTGCCTTCATTCTAGTGGGGAAAACATCTCTGAAGAGATAATTATACAATTTAATATTTAAATAGAAAATAATTTGGAAGAGAAAGGAGAAAAAGTAGTGGTGAAAGAAGTATCCACACTCACACAGAGGAAAATTGGTGGCAGGATTTGATAATAAAGGATTTTCCTATGAGAACATAAGTTTATGGAAACTGTGTATGTGAAGCATATTTTCTGCATTTCTTTGAATTTCTTTGTTGAATTCAATTTGAAGATAAATGAATCTTATGCAGAAATTTTGTTTGTCTCCTTTCTGCAAGACCCTCTCCCCCCAAAAATTCCCTTAATGACCATTTTCTCATCCAATTTAACAATGAAAAAACTCTTTAAAAAAGATAATTTCAAATATGATATATGGAAACCAGTTACACTTCTAAAAAAATTTTTTTTCAAATCTTCCATTGGTTTTTTTCTACCTCCTCTGGTCTTACCCAACACAGACCCTACAGACGTAGAAATCACAAGTGTCTCTGGCCTTCACAAACAAAAAAACATTAAAGTAGTCGGAATATTTGGGGAAGATGGTTTCCCTTTGTATATGCTACTAAAATTTAGTATATATAAAGTGAGACATTTTTATAAAGGTAACATCTTCACAAGAAAAAACACTTGGAAGTGATTAGAACATAAAGTAAAATTTTATAAGAAAAATTTAAAATCTATTCTAGATAATGCTTCGATCACTTTGCAAAATGATTGAAAAAGCCAAGTTGCAATCTTAATGAAGTTCTACAGAGGGAGCCAGCATCACAAGGAATAAATTTATACTACACAGAACTTCAAGAAGACCTATTTGGTTGGAAATATTGGATTTCTAGTCATCAACATAAGTTCAGATTATCCTCTAAGGTTTTACACCTTAGCCATCAGCCAACCCCAAAAAACCACAGTATGACCTACAAACTATGGTATTTTTCTAGTAAATCATATTAAAACTAATGAAATATAACATCCACCATAAATACAGTTTGTGAAGTAAATGTGTGTTTTAAATAATATCATTCTTCTAAAGAATTTTTTAGAGTATTATTTTTCCTAAGTCACTGAACTTAGGCAAAGTAAAAAGCAATAAAAAAGATCTGAAATCAAATTGGAGCCTACCTTTCCTACTATAAGAAAAGTAACAGAGTCTCTCCAAGCCTTAGTTTCCTGTAAAATGGGAATGATTATAATACCTACCTCATAGGGTTGTTGTGAGGATTAAATTAGAGCATAAGAGTAATTAAAGTAATGTCCTCTTTCCTTGCTCTTAAGTGTTATTCAATTTTTCAATACTTTCCAAAAATAAAACATTAATTATAGTTAGTAGAGAAAATACTAATTATATATAGTTAGTAGTTTTCAAGAACTAGATTAGCTGCTAACAGATACTAAAGTTTCCCAAAACTCCTAAATTCATATCATTTTCAAATAATCTGACTCAATCCTTAAGGGAATATAGACCATGTCAGCATAACCCTTACACTGTTTTTCAGGTAGATATCTGTCATAGCTGCACTCTCAAAATATTCTTGTCTGTTGTAGACCAAGAAGAAAAAAGAATTCAACACAGCAATTTCTACTCTCTCCAACCCATGTTGACCTTAATAAATTCACCCCATTGATACCACATAGTAAAATACTGTCAAGTAAATTATTTGTAGCAAAAGATCAATGAACTACACTTGGACTGAAAAGGTCTGGATAAAGTTTCAGGAACCACCTTACCCTTCCCCACTAAAAAAATCAAAGAGGTAGAAAGCAAAAAAGACCACTACCATTTTTTTCTGAACAATTTTATGCCTGAAACTCAAAAACTATATTCAGAAGGATTACGGAATAGACTAAAAGAGAAGTAGCTAATTAAAGAAACTATTTGCTTAATGGATAATAATGAAATAGCAAAGCACTAATCTAAACCCACAGTGATATGTGAGAGACAGCTAAGCTTCTCTAAGAGCTGAAGCCAGTTCAACAGTGTTTTTTTTTTTTTTTTTTTTTTTTTTTTTTTTTTTTTTTTTTTTCTGTACGCGGGCCTCTCACTGCTGTGGCCTCTCCCGTTGCGGAGCACAGGCTCCGGACACACAGGCTCCGCGGCCATGGCTCGCGGGCCCAGCCGCTGCACGGCATGTGGGATCCTCCGGGATAGGGGCACGAACCCGTGTCCCCTGCATCGGCAGGCGGACTCTCAACCACTGCGCCACCAGGGAAGCCCAACAGTGTTTTTATAAACATCATCATACTCAAAAAAACCTACATCACAACTAACCTTTATGATTCCTTGTAGATCAAAACTTTTTCACATATATAATTTCATCTAATCCTCATTAAACCTAACAAGATAAAATGAAATTATCACTATTTTACAAATGACGATGTTATATTCAAGAGATTAAGTGATTAACCCAAGTATGGTAGTTTCATACTGTGTCAACTAAAAACTACAATCCCCAGAATTTCCTTCCCTATGTGGTTTTAGGTTGGGATTAGCCACAAGAGAAATTTGTGTACAATTTGGGAGGTACAAGTGAAGCAGTGGCCGTTTCACACCAAGGGTAGTTACTGGCTAGAGGTAGTGAAGACAGAAAGGTATGGGAGGAATTCCAATTTATCCTTATGTATCCCCACTCCACCTCCAGCTCACCTTTCCAACCAGGCCTAAGCCCATCATCACCAAATGCTCCACTGAAAACTCACAGAAATGGTAGCTTCAAAGAGCCAACAATCCACCAACTCTCCTCACAGTTCACTCCAGCAGCTAGACATGCCTAGCTGCTTCTTGAAAGCTCCAATTCATTAATCCACACACCAGAACTGGTTAGTGACTTTTCTCTAATCCTTTCTGGACCTCTACTTCCCTACTTTTTCTTGCAATGAGTAAGGTTTAATCCCTGTAATAGGTTTCTTTTTTTTTTTTTTTTAATAGATTTATTTTATTTATTTATTTATTTTTGGCTGAGTTGGGTCTTCGTTGCTGCGCGCGGGCTTTCTCTAGTTGCGGCGAGCAGGGGCTACTCTTCGTTGCCGAGCCAGGGCTTCTCATTGCGGTGGCTTCTCTTGCTGCGGAGCACGGGCTCTAGGCGCGTGGGCTTCAGTGGTTGTGGCTCACGGGCTCTAGAGCGCAGGCTCATAAGTTGTGGCGCACGGGCTTAGTTGCTCCGTGGCATGTGGGATCTTCCCGGACCAGGGCTCGAACCCATGTCCCCTGCATTGGCAGGCGGATTCTTAACCACTGCGCCACCAGGGAAGCCCTATAATAGGTTTCTTATTTCTCATTACTCATAGCAAAATTGAATCTTACCTGATACACCAAGGATACAATCTGTGGCAAAACATACATAAACTCAGTTTCTTCTAGTGCTAAATCCAGAGCACCATACATTTCTTCAAAAACAGAAGGTGGCAATTTAGGATTAATCCTTTGAGGCTTTTAAGGTTTCACCACTAATAACATACATTTTTCATTCATCTATCATATATGCATGAATATATGACAAAGTTTAATACTAAAATTATTTCTTGTAATGAGTACTTCTTTATGTCAGGGTTAATAATTTCTTTTAAACAATATTTAAGCAAACCTTTTGAAAGTTTCATAATCCAGTTATAACAACAGATAACAAGAAACTATGAAATCCTAGAATTCTAAAGTGAGAGCACAGTCAAAAGTTCACCAAAGGGGTGAACTCTGGTCACAGATTAGTTTAGAACCATTAGTAGTTGCCTGGAATGAATTCAATCAATGCTAGTGTGGGATTCTTACAGAAGTCACCTGATATTAGTAAAAAAAAAAAAACAAAGAGCAAAGAATTTGAACACACATTAGTACTTATTCCTGGAGGCACAGCTTCATGAGCACAAATGGTGAATGTTATTGTAGAGCTTTTTAAAGATCAATTTAAAAAGCAGTATAGTAAACAGCTACCGTACAAAGATCATGACTATATATTAAAAAATCAATTACAGGGCTTCCCTGGTGGCGCAGTGGTTGAGAGTCTGCCTGCCGAGGCAGGGGACACGGGTTCGTGCCCCGGTCCGGGAGGATCCCGCGTGCCGCGGAGCGGCTGGGCCCGTGAGCCATGGCCGCTGAGCCTGCGCGTCCGGAGCCTGTGCTCCACAACGGGAGAGGCCACAACAGTGAGAGGCCTGCATACCGCAAAAAAAACAAACAAACAAACAAAAAAAAAAAAAAAAAAAAATCAATTACAAAAATATTTCACAAACAGCAACAAGAACAAAAATGTTTCCCATGTAAGAGGCATCTGTAGCTTAGGATAAAATGTCCAATGAAAGGATCATATGTGGAATCAAACAACTTCGATCAAAGAAGATTGCTGTGTTCTAGAGAAAAGGATTCTTCTACTGGTAACAAAGATTATGAAAATTCTGAATGTTCAAACAAATGAGAAGTAAAAAAGAAAAAATAATTTTAAAATTATTTCACATAATATATGGTTGTAAAACTTCTCTAAAAGCTTTTAGAGTCAACTTGGCCAAAAAGCTTTGTATTATACCATCTCCTTGGAAGAATGAGAAGTGCCTTGCATTTGGAATTCAGGTATACATAGTATACCTGACTCTCCTCAACTCACTCAATGAGTCTGAGGTGGTTTCTAAACCATAATATAATACTGTAAAATGAATCAGCCATTGAGAGCCTTGATATAGCCATTGGGTTCATTATAATCAGTTAGTACTGGGACTTGCACTGAATATCAATCCTTTTTATTTAAAAAAATTATTGTATTTTTAGGGAGCTGCTTGGTGTGATACAAAAAGCATTTAAATGGGAATCACCAGACTTGAATTCTGGTCCAGCGCTGTCATTAAAGAGCAGTGTAACCTATAGCAAGTCACTTTATCATGTGGATCTCACCCATTCATCATAAAATATGAATAATTAGTTCTAGCGTTCATTCCTAGAATCTTAAATTCTATAATTTAAAATATGTAAAAGAAAGTGGGCCCTGAGAAAGGGACCATAAAAATGTTCATGGTATTTAAAATACTGCAGCTTTTATGAATATTGAAATTGTATTAACCACTTAACCTTGTTGCTGGTCCTACATGTTCTTTATTTCAATTTTGACTTTTCACTTCCCAGGCTTTTTTTTTCTCTTTGGCATTTGCCATGAACAAAATCTATCAGCTTTATAGGCAATCAGTTCTTACACTACTCTTACAAGACAATCTTGATATTTTCAAAGAATTACTAAGCCACACCATCAATAATAATGAATTTAAGAGCATATCAGATGTTACTGATTGTCTCTAAGGGCTCTGAACATGTTCTGAAACATGCCACTTAAATACTTAAAAATCTCCCCTGCTGGTTTAGAAATTGGCATTGTTCTCTAAGAAATTATAATATTTTTACACTGAACCAAAGATTAAGGTGTAAGAGTGTCCTTTCCAATACTCCTGCTTCACACCTCTTTCATAATTCATTTATTTTCTCCCATTTCATCATAATCCTAAACCAATAAAAACTTAAATAGACTTATTCCAAGATAAAACTTTTAAATTCAAGGGGTAATTCTAACAAAATAATTCAATTTTGACATAAAAAAATAGTCAACAAGGAGAATTCATTCAGTAACAAAGGGGAAAATATACTTCATATCTAGAACAGCATGGGGCTTCCCTGGTGGCACAGTGGTTAAGAATCCGCCTGCCAATGCAGGGGACACGGGTTCGAGCCCTGGTCTGGGAAGATCCCACATGCCGCCAAGCAACTAAGCCCGCGAGCCACAACTACTGAGCCTGCGCTCTAGAGCCCGCGAGCCACAACTACTGAAGCCCGGGCACCTAGAGCCCATGCTCCACAACAAGAGAAGCCACCACAATGAGAAGCCCGCGCAACACAATGAAGAGTAGCCTCCGCTTGCTGCAACTAGAGAAAGCCCACACGCAGCAACAAAGACCCAACACAGCCAAAAATAAATAAATAAAATAAATAAATTAGAACAGCATAAACTGCTTGTAAAAATTCATCCTTTATCTTGGGAGCTATCTTGAAAAGCCAAGTAAATAAATGTGAATCTCTTTTAAGAAGAGGCTTTCCCCATGCTTTATGTAGCACAGCAAACTGAAAAAAATTCTCAGATACCAAGTTATTTCTGTCTGTGTTAAGTGGCACGGATACTTCTGAATTTATTTATATTTGCCTTTGGAATATGTCTCTTAATCCAGCCAATTTTTATCTTTCCTTATCTCAATCTATATGATCTGATCTCAATATTCTATTCAATGTAATACAGAATTTAGATATTCATAAATGAAAAGGGTTCTATCTTCTATAACTGCAGATATGTCCAACAATAAGAAAACCCACTATTACAAAATCTCCAATTATGAAACTGTTTTAAAATGTGAAATATTAATTGGAGAGTAAGTCTACATAGATAAATGAAGTCAGTATCTTTCCTTTAAATAGTGTCTAGCATAGCAACTGGTAAGTAGGTAAAAACATATTTATTCAATGAAATAGCGATATTTTTCTAATTTATTTTAAATATCTCCACTTAGAAAACTAAATCTCTGATAGACTGAGAAAAATCTGTAGAAGACTAATGGAACCAGTTCATTATTGGACCAAAGTATAAATTCCATAGTTTTAGATTAATCAGATCACAAATTTAATTTCTTGGCCTTCCCTACTTAAAAATTATCCCTTAGAATCTTCAGTATGTAGAAAAACAGAAAACAAGAACCTGAGAAAAACCATTATGCTTAAAGAAGCAAGGGTCACTTTTGTTGCTGACCAATCTTCCCTGTTTCCTTGCATGTCAGTCTTCCCCAGACAGGGAAATAACAAGTAAAAGTATGAGGCATGAGTGGCTAAGTGTATATGGAATCTGAATCACAACATCTGGGGAACTAAGAATATTTTAAATAAATGGATAGTTAATATTTACCACATAAAGTAATATCAAAATAATTACAGTTATTATACTCTCCTATTGGTATACAAAGAATCAAGGTACACTTTCAAAAAGCCAGCTAATGTAATAGTGCCAATGCATTTTTACAATATCATGATGAATCAAGATTATCTTCAGCAGATTAGAACTAAGAAGCAAATAATGTTTTAGGAGAAAAAAGCATGGAATTATTAACTGGATAATTATTTTTGTTTTATAGCTACATTTCTTATATTTTTAAAAGCTTGGTCTTGAGCACAGACATCTTAGCTATTTTAAGTGTAAAAACAAATGAAATTATTTATGAGCAGCTTTCATGAAGGGCTGGTGTTGAGTTTTTTTAATTAATATTCTGCTCTTACAGGGGCATACTCATCTAAGAATTTTCTTTAGTGTACAGGTAAAAAACTACGAAGCAGAGAGCCAGCAGCCAAAAGAATTAAGATAATCAACCAATGCCAAATCAATCAAGCATATACTAACAAGTGTAAGATCCTTGTTATATAAACACTAGTCATTAAGAAAGAAGAATTCAGGCTTCCCTGGTGGCGCAGTGGTTGAGAGTCTGCCTGCCAATGCAGGGGACACGGGTTCAGGTCCCAGTCCGAGAAGATCCCGCATGCCGCGGAGCGGCTGGGCCCGTGAGCCATGGCCGCTGAGCCTGCGCGTCCGGAGCCTGTGCTCCGCAACGGGAGAGGCCACAACAGTGAGAGGCCCGCGTAATGCAAAAAAAAAGAAACAAGAATTCATGTTACACTTAAAAAAAAACGTTGTACCCTTTCAACCTTTAGACGCTCATTATGTTCTTAACTTAGTTCACCAATTATGATTATAAAATAGAAAAAGTTCATCTTGTAATAGATAAGTATATTTAATAACCAATTTAAATTTAGGGAATTTATAATTTCTTTCATTCTTTCTTTTTTCTGGTTATAGAAATAACACAACCCATTAGAAAAGCACACATAAAACATACCTAAAGGGCTTCCGCTTCCCTGGTGGCGCAGTGGTTAAGAATCCGCCTGCCAATGCAGGAGACACAGGTTCAGGCCCTGGTCTGGGAAGATCCCACATGCGGCCGAGCAACTAAACCCGTGTGCCACAACTACTGAGCCCGCATGCCACAACTACTGGAGCCCGTGCGCCTAGAGTCCATGCTCCACAACAAGAGAAGCCACCGCAGTGAGAAGCCCACACACCACAACGAAGAGTAGCCCCCACTTGCCGCAACTAGAGAAAAGCCTGCATGCAGCAACGAAGACCCAACGCAGCCATAAATAAATAAATAAATAAATAAAACACATAAAAGTACAAAGAAAAAAATTAAAATTTACCCATTATCAATCACCCACAGATCTACTATTCTACAATTCTTTTATGATATCTACAAGCAATCTTTTTCACCTACTTAAATCATCACAATATTAAATATTTTCCTTAAAACATTTTAATAACTGCATAGATAGAGAAAAACAAATACCGTATGCTAACACATATATATGGAATCTAAAAAAAAAAGGTTATGAAGAATCTAGGGGCACTACGGGAATAAAGATGCAGACCTACTGGAGAATGGACTTGAGGACATGGGGAGGGGGAAGGGTAAGCTGGGACACAGTGAGAGAGTGGCATGGACATATATATACTACCAAATGTAAAATCGATAGCTAGTGGGAAGCAGTGGCATAGCACAGGGAGATCAGCTCGGTGCTTTGTGACCACCTAGAAAGGTGGGATAGGGAGGGTAGGAGGGAGGGAGATGCAAGAGGGAAGAGATATGGGGATATATGTATACGTATAGCTGTTTCACTTTGTTATAAAGCAGAAACTAACACACCATTGTAAAGCAATTATACTCCGATAAAGATGTTAAAAAAATAAAATAAAATAAATAACTGCATAATATTCCACAGAGTTAATTTAGTTAATTGCACTAGAAAAAGAGAATAGCTCATTTAAGATTAATCCAACAGTATGGCACTTGCCTTTTAAGAGAACTGAAAATTTTGTGTTTTCTATAAAATGTGTATGTGTATATTAAGTATTAAAACACAGGTCATTTGGCTCCTAATAAGATTTAGACTCCTTTCCAACATCTTTTTTTTAATTGAAATAAAGTAAGTAAAGCAAAGAGTAACCTAGAAAAGATGTGATTTTTTAATGCTAAATAGTGACAAAAGAAAAGGTCTAACCTGAAAATCTGCTTCAATCAATAAAATGTATTTTTCCTGTCATAACGCCATACAATTTTTTTTCCAGAGCACTTCCATTAGATTAAAAATTTGAGCTATTAATCTATCATCACACTACACACCTTGAAGAGTTTCTCTGAGAATTATCACAGATTTGAGCTAAATACCTACCTCCCTTTTCCAGTCTGTGGTATGGCCTAATGATATTCATTTTAACCATAGCTGGCAAAGATTAGGGACATCATTAATTTTCCTACACAGCTAAATATGTAGTTATGGTAGAAAAATAATAACTCCAATATACTTTTAGTGATAAATGCTAACTTATAAAATAATCACTATGTAATATATTCAAAGAGGAATAAAAATCTGCAAGAAGAATGACAAGAAAAAGTATATAACAATCAAATCCAGAAGATATTCTAAGTGGCCTAACATAAAAGAAAGAAAATTCTGGAAAAGTACATATTGTTTACACTCAGCTAGTATGTTTTATACCTCATACTGTTAACGAGACAGGATTGCCCTACCAAAGGTCTGCTACAGAATATCCAGAAGACATATCAGGCACTGTGAGAAGAAAAAAATCATCTATTCAAATTTAACACATTCTAGGTGAAAATATAATTTGAAACCCTCAATCTTTTGTTTTGAAATTCATAGTCATAAAGCAAGGCTGGTATTAAAATTCATTTGGCCTAAAGACAAGCAAAACTTCTTCACTGAGAACTACAAAGCACTGCTGAGAGAAATTAAAGACAGACTAAATACTGTTAAGATGTCAATTCTCTCTCAAATAGATTCAACAACCCCATGATAATCCCAAAAGGTTTTTCTGAGGAAACTGATACGCTGATTCTAAAATATATGGCAATGTAAAGGATCTAGTACATCCAGAGCATCTTGTAAATGAAGAACAAAGTGGGAGGACTTACAGCAACTGACTTCAATACTTACTATACTGTGTGACTAGCATAAAGAGTGACAAGTAAATCACCGGAACAGGATAAACCCATATTTCTACAGTTATTTTATTTTCAACAAAGGCATCAAAACAATTCAGTGGACAAATAAAGTCTATTCAGCAAATAGTGCTGAAATAACTAGATATCCATATAGATAAAGGAGAATGAACACTGACATCTACCTCACATCATATACAAATATTAATGCATAATAGATCATAGACCTAAACAAAACAGCTCAAACCATACAGTTTTTAAAGAAAAATATAAATAAGAGTATCTTCATAAATTGAGGGCAAAGGTTTTTTAGATGAATAAAGTAATAATCATAAAGGCAAAAACTGATAAATTAGACTTTATAAAAATTTAAAACTTGCTTATCAAAAGGCACTATTAAGAAAAGATGGTAAGCCTGGGACTGGAGAAAAAAACTGTAAAACATACATCTGACGTTGACTGGTATCCAGAATATATAAAGAATTCCAACAAGTCATCAATAAAAGGACAAAACAATCTAATTTTTTTCATCAGCAAAAGATGTGAACAGACTCTTCACCAAAGAAAATATACATGGCCAATAAGCTAATGAAAAAGTACTCAATATCATTAGTCATCATGGAAATTGAAATTAAACCACTCTGAGATACCACTACATATCCACCAGAATAGCTAAAATTAGCAAGACCAACAAATACCAAATGTTGATGAGGATGTAGAGCAACTAGAACTCTCATATATTGCTGGTAGGAATGTAAGATGGTACCACTTTAAAAGAAAATCTAGTAGTTCCTTATAGAACCAAATATACTATTACCCTAGTGACTCAGCAGCAAATCTATTCCTGAGTAATTATCCATGAGAAATAAAAACATGTTCACAAAGACTTATACAAAAATATTAACAGCAACTTTATTCATAGTAGCCAAATGAAAGGAAACAGCCTAGACGTCCACCAATAAGAGAACAGATAAACCATGGAATGTTAATCAGCAATAAAAAAAATTAACTGATACATGAAAGAATCTAAAAAATATTATACTGAGTGAAAGAAGTATTATATAAAACATAACGTACATATGATTCCATTAATAAGAAATTCCAGAACAGGAAAAACTTAATCTACAGTAGAAAAAAAATCATAATACGGGTTACCTCTCGGAGGGTAGGAGCAGAGAGTGACTACAAAGAGGCATAAGGGAATTTCTTGATAGAGGACTGGGTTATGAACATTTATGCACTTTTCAAAACTCAGCAAATGTACACTTAAGATTTGTGCATTTCACTGTATAAAAATATTTACAGGTAAAGACAAAAAACTCTAAACTATTGAATTTTAGGTGATGGTATGCATGTTGAAATATTTATGGGGAAACATATTGATGTCTGCAATTTACTTCTGAAATGCATTCAAAAAGCAGATGAAGTAATGGATAGACAAAAGAATGGATAAGGTGAAAAAGAGAGTAAAATGTTAATGATAAAATCTAGGTGGCGAGTATATGGGTAATTATATACTATACATTTAAATTTTTTCATAATAAAATCTAAGAAAATAATCAGTCTATCCATGAGGCTGAACTATATCACAGACAGCTAAAGAAACTGTAAATGAATTAACACATTCATATGGGTTACATATTATATAATATGAAAATATTCACAGTATTGCAGTTTTCTGGTATTTTTAATATTGATCATAGTCTCCGAGGGCCAAAGGAGCCTCTAGGTTGACTACCTAATTCCCAAAACAAAAAAGTTCTGTTACCAAACCTATAAGTAAGCAACCAACCAATGGTACAGTGACAATCACCTACCCTCATTGACTAGGCAGTAAAGAAAGAAATTATATAAAATTCCTTAACAATAAATTTGAGAACCCACGATGGAGATTATAATCAAATGAAGACATAACAAATATAAAAATACTGATGAAAGGCTAGCATAACAATGGGATATATCAACTCTAAGAACTCTTAAATCCTTTTCTTATACATTGAGCCTACCATTTTACGATTAACACTTACTATAATCCCTTCTAAGACAGAAGAAAGAAAATAATTTGGAAAAGATTCAGGACAGTGTTTGTAAATAGAACCTTAAAAAGTACTCAGAAAAATCATTACTTAACCTTTAGAAGAAAATAATAGTCTTGAAGCACTCAATCTACAGAACAAGTTATTCTCCATAACTTGAGTACAAATGAAGATTACATTTAAACTAAACCACGAGGGACTTGAGTTAGATATTAAAATATCTGTAACATAAGAGAGTGTCAAACATTAAGGAAACTCCCAAGGAAGTTGTAAAATTCACCAATGTATTTATAAAAAGGATAGATAGAACCTTGACTATCATCAATAATAAGCACAGTCTGTACAACACTGTAAATCAACTATACTTCAATTAAAAAAAATAATAAGTGAGGTCCAACCTGTAGGTGTAGTTAGCCTCAAATTCCTCAAACTTAATTCTACATTATTATTTGACATTAGGTGTTTCAATAATAATTACAATTATCAGAACTTTCTTACTGCACAATGGAGAAAAAAAAGTAGCCTACTAGAAAACAGAAGCATATACTTTATTTTAGCTTCCCTCTTTGGACAAACCTATGATATTGAAAAGAGATGAAATTTCCTTTTAAGATTTTTTTTTTGACGTGGACCATTTTTTTTTAAGTCCTTAATGAATTTGTTACAATACTACTTTTGTTTTTTTATGTTTTCATTTTTTAGCCCTGAGGCATGTGGGATCTTAGCTCCCTGACCAAGGATCGAACCCACACCTCCTGCGTTGGAAGGCGAAGTCTTAACTAATGGACCACCAGGGAAGTCCCTGAGATGAATTTTTAAAACTCCCAAGTCTGTAATTTTTAACTAAAAACCTCACAGTTCCTGTGAGGTAGTAATCTTTTTAGATACTACCACAGGGCAGAAAAATAGCAACAGAGATATCCCAGAATCATGTATACAGCTATCCTACCCGAAAGATAGGATCCTACAAACATTAAAATTTTTTAAAGGAACAAAATTTTATTTATATTTAAAGTGTTTTACCTTGTGCTAAACAGAGTTAGGCATTTATTTTTTCATAAGACAAACAAAATCATATTTCTCCACCTTAAGCACAGGGTGGAAGTCAACTAAGCAAGAGCCAAAATTAACAATGACAATTTAACATTTTATCTGGGGAAAGAAGATGAAATGACCTATTTCCGAATATGCCCTTAGTCTAGAGGATGGGATACAATACTCCATATACTAATGTGTGCATAGGAACAATTATTTCTTGTGTTAACCTTATGCAGTATAAATTATCCTAATCCTACGAGGATTAAGATCATAATATTGATTACATCTTTATATTTTATACCCCACAGAATTTTAAAAATCAGATTTTTTACATGCATCTACTCCATAGACAGAGTAAATTATGTACAGCCTAGGGTTTAACGCACTTACAGTTCCTTGTGTTTCTCTTCAGCCAAGATTTGGTCATTCAGTTTAAGAGAATACCTGTTAACACAGAAACAAAAATATACTGGTCATATAAACATATGTTTGCCTCATGGACATCTGACTGTGATAACATACAGCCAGTTGACCCCTATCAAATAAACACTACTACACTGTTAACAGGTCTCTATCTTAATTGATAAAACATTTAAAACTGCCTAAGTTCTTTTTTTTTTAGTATTTATTTAGGATGCACCGGGTCTTAGTTGAGGCACATGGGACCTTCACTGCAGTATCTTTTAGCTGCAGCATGCAGACTTCTTAGTTGCGGCATGCATACGGGATCTAGTTCCCTGACTAGGGATCGAACCCAGGCCCCCTGCATTGGGAGCATGGATACTCACTGGACCACCAGGGAAGTCCCCCAAAGTGCCTAAGTTCTTTGATGGTCTATTAGTCACTTCCACAGACACCACCTCAAGAACTAAAGGGAGATGAACTTGATCATGCTTTAAAAATATGAGCTTTCTTCAATATTCTTCTGTAGTGAATCATCTATGTTACTTTCACCCAGCAGTTCAAAATTCAAGAGACTACTACAATGCTAAGTATTTAACAGTTCACAAAACAATATGAAGTTATTCTTTTATTAAATACATAGCAAACATCTATGTGTAGCAGACTATGTACTAGGTAGTGAGACATATGAAGAAAAGTTTTAGAGTTCCTGACTAAACCATTTACTAGCTTAATGACCACAGCCAATTCTCTTACCTCTTTAAGTCTAAGTTTCCCTGGCTATAAAATAGAGGCTACCATAAATATTAGAACAGGGATCTTCCAATATCATATATTTATACTATTGAAGGTAAACAGACTCTCTGAGGAGTACACAGAAATAGATAAACAACAATGGACAGGTCTTCAATTTCCGCTTGTATTCATTCCTTTCCTAAAACTAATCAGCCTGACAATGGATCAGAGGTCTAAACGGAGAGGTCATCCAAATTCTCCTTACTTGACTCCACTTCCACAAGTCTTTACTCACTTTATAAAAAGAATGGCATACCTCTCGTCCATCCTGAATGAAACCGTACTGCATTGCCTAGGTATAAAAATCTCTGAAGTGGGCTTCCCCGGTGGCGCAGTGGTTGAGAGTCCGCCTTCCGATGCAGGGGACGCGGTTTCGTGCCCCGGTCCGCGAAGATCCCACATGCCGCAGAGCGGCTGGGCCCGTCAGCCATGGCCGCTGAGCCTGCGCGTCCGGAGCCTGTGCTCCGCAACGGGAGAGGCCACAACAGTGAGAGGCCCGCGTACCGCAGAAAAAAAAAAAATCTCTGAAGTATTAAACAAGGAATGATTCATAATATTTTGTCTGCAAACCTTCTTTACTTAAAGTACTACAAACTGACTATAGGGCTTCCTGTTCTATACATTATTACTGTAAAGAATGAAGATAGAAATTAAAAATGAGTAATTGTGATAGGATGTTCTATTTTCAGATATATTACAGAATGGGGCAGAAGTTGGTTACAATTTTCATTTTAAAAGTTCATCATTTCTAGCCCATGTTCATCATCAAAGAATACATTACTTTTCAGGGAGAGTTCTGTGAAGCAAAGCTCAGAGAGTTTCTAAAAAGAACAAGAAAGACAGTTCTTCCAAGCAACACACTTTTTTTTTTCTTTTGCGGTACGCGGGACTCTCACTGTTGTGGCCTCTCCCGTTGCGAAGCACAGGCTCCAGACGCTCAGGCTCAGCGGCCACGGCTCACGGGCCCAGCCGCTCTGCGGCATATGGGATCTTCCCGGACCGGGGCATGAACCTGCGTCCCCTGCATCGGCAGGCGAACTCTCAACCACTGTGCCACCAGGCAAGCCCCAAGCAACACACTTTTAAAACAAGTCTCCTTGTCTTCCATTTATCTACCAAGGATTAAATATCAAACATGGTTGTCACAGGAACACAAATCAAATCATTTATTTGAACTGAAAAATAAAGTCAGACTTCTTATATCATGAAAGTCAATCTGATTGTTTTGACAATGAAAGAACAGTTTTGCCAACAAGGTTCCAAGGCAGACAATGGCTTTAAACTGAATAAATGGCTTTGGTTAAAACATGTTTAAGGCACCTGATAAAAACATCGTATCAAAAAAATATCCTTTTGACATAGGTATACTGAAGTTAACAATATTTAGCTTTTCTCAATAGCTCCTGAACAATGCCTATAAGTAAAACGCTAATAGATATAATTACTACCTCATATAATTATATTAAGAAGACTTAATAAAGCCTTTTTTGGTATACATCCCGGAACTGCATGTCTCTAATGACTCTAATGACCCTGGCAAGTCAGGTGGTTTCTAGTCTTTGCTTTCAACGAACCTGAAGAAGGACTTAATCAAATTACCAGCTGACAGATAAATAAAAATAATTTTGATGATAAATCATTTGATGACAGAAGAGTTCAAATAACTGAGTGACAACTACTGAAACAAAACTGTGCATTACCATTCAATTAATTATGTAAACAAGTTGCTCAGAATTTACACCTCTTAAAGAAAAAAGTGGGAAATAAAATTGATGCTGACCATTGTCTTATTGCAGCATTGAGTATTATTTACCTATAAAAGGTTGAATTAATTGAAAAACAATGAAGATCAGCTTCACCCATCTCATTCAAACATGCATTTCCAATAACTTATTTCCTTGTTTAATAATGATTTAACATTTTAATACATTTATGTTGTTTTACTAACTATATGCTAATTACAATTTAAAAACTAGGAAATTTTTTTTAAACTTGACTTCACATATATATATGTTGCAGAGACATACAATAGGGTGATCAATATGCACGAAAGGCTTTCACGCATAAAAATATATTGCCTTCATAATGTATGCATAGTATATTACATGCAAAACATAATCCATGCATAAAAATACACCACATAAGGATAAAATCTGGTGGGGAAAAGTGTAATAGAGATATGAATTTAAACAGAGAAAGGAATATAAATTTTTTAAATGTTTAAAAAGAGGCTGTTTGTGTCTTTTTATAAATGAATAATGGTAGCTATCAAACCACAATGGTATTTAGCATCCACTAAGAGTGATTTATCAGTTTTATTTAACATTACAATATAAAAATCATAAATATTAACTTAATGAATGAGGAAGTACTTGTTCATCAAAACATTTTTATGGAAGTTAAAAAGTTTTCAACCAGTGGATTTGATGATATCTATGTCTTAGCAAGTGCCTGGTACATATAAAATAGGAACTCAATCAATGTTACTTTCCTTCTTTCTCTAGCTGGTTAGTAAAAGAGAAAGAACAAACATTTCTTGCCCTTAAGGACCTCACAATTCAGTAGACAAATCAGAATAAAAGTAACTGCTCATAGTGTGATAAGTATTACAATAAAGTTAAGTACAATTTATAATGTTTATTATAATAAAGAAAAGAGGGAGTAATAAGTCTCCTTCATAAGAGAGTCAAAAAATGGACAGCTTTTATCTGTTGCCCAACTTTCTCTTCTTCTTCTATTTCATCTCTTCTTTGCTCCTTCCCCATGAACAACCTTCCCTTTTAAAGTCTGAGGACAAGAATTTGAAGGGAATAGTGAAGGTGGCCCATAAAAAAGATCCATAGTATAGACAAGAAGCAGACTAGGATAGCCTAACTGTGATCAAATCACCCAAAGGGAAATTCTACTCTCCAGATTCACAGAGTACATATTCAGGTCCTCGACAATAAATTTGCAAGATACATTTTGCACTATCCTCCAGGCAAATTAATTCTCTAACCCCAAACTTCAAAATGTTCAGTCTTCCCATAGTATTTCTTTCTCTGATCTGATTTTCCCCTGCCCCAAACCAGGGAATTTTCCATTAGATCTCAATAACCTTTACATTTCTTCATCTTTGCTGCTTTTTATCAATTTTATCTTGCTTATCTCTTCTTTGACTCTTGCACCCTTCTTCTTAAGAACCTGACCTATACATATACTACCCAGAATCAGCCAGACTGCTAGGTTTGAGGACTAAAAGGACTGCCTCAAATTTATTTCAGAAGTAGGCAAGATATAAATTAGAATTATAAATGTAAAAGTAAATACACCATCAGGTCCATAATTCTTACTAATGAAATGGAGCTATTTCTCACTGAAACATTTAATGTTAATGTTTGTTTGTTAAATGTTTGCTTAAATGTGGGGCTATAATTATATGTAGTTCTTATTTTCATGTAATGTATGCTGTTCTGCCAACTTAACTGCTGTTGGCAGAAAAAAAAGATACACAGCCTTTTGAATCTATTACATTTAACTTATTCTCTGAGTATTCAGTTTTAAATTAATAAACGTCAAAAGGAAAATTCAACTTAGTAGGAAGTAGAAAGTAGAGCGCTATACTTCAACTTTCTACTACATCTTTTCCAAAATAATACAAAGCACAGATTATTTTTTAGTTGGGTTTTGTTTCCTAAAAACATGATTAAACAGATGTTCTGCTTTTATATCCATTTCTTGATTCAAACATGAACATAGTCCCTAAAAAAGCCAGAGAGAGCAAAATGGTATAGTGGTAGTTCTCAACCTTTTTTCTACCTGAATTTACCAGAGGGAAAAGAAACACACACCAATCAGCAGAAAATGAGGAAGCAGGAGAGAGCACAGGGAAGGGCCCTCTTTACCCTGCCTCTCCACAAAGAGAGCCTCTGAGTCAATGAAACTATATTAGATTGAAAGTCTAAGACCTGTGTCATTGTCCTGATTCTGCCATTAAGTAGACAAGCCATTTAATTTCTCTAAAGAGGATAAAACTACCTATGTGACAGGATTGCTATGTGGATCAAAAAAGATAATACTTCAGGGGGCTTCCCTGGTGGCGGTGCAGTGGTTAAGAATCTGTCTGCCAATGCAGGGGAAACGGGTTCGATCCCTGGTCTGGGAAGATCCCACGTGCCGTGGAGCAACTAAGTCCATGTGCCACAACTACTGAGCCCGTGTGCCACAACTACTGAAGCCCGCGCCCCTAGAGCCTGTGCTCCGCAAGAAGAGAAACCACTCCAATGAGAAACCCACGTACTGCAACGAAGAGTAGCCCCCACTCGTCACAACTAGAGAAAGACCCCGGGCGACAACGAAGAGCCAACACAGCCAAAGATAAATAAAATAAACAAATTAAAAAAAAAAAAGATAATACTTGAAAAGGGCCCAGCACATTATTTAACAGGTGTAAAGGCTCACCCCTCTCCCTTTCTTGGAATGCCTCCACCTCTACCAAATGAATAATTAAATTAGCTCAAAAATAGATTGGGGCGGGGTGTTGAAATGTTTCACTTGTTTTGAAACAACTGCACAACTACAAATTTCCATTAGGGAAACATCACACAGTTATATACAAGGATGTCAACTAGAGCATAATTTATGGAAAAGTAAAACTGTTAAACTCTTACACCATCCAAAAAGCACCCAACTGCATCAGTAAATTATAGTTCAACCATGGGGAAATGGTTCAACATTGTTTTTTAAAAAAAAAAAGGAGAGGGACTTTCCTAGTGGTCCAGTGGGTAAGACTCCGTGCTCCCAGGGCAGGGGGCCCAGGTTTGATCCCTGGTCGGGAAACTAGATCCTGCACACATGCTGCAACTAAGAGTTTGCATGCCGCAAGTAAGAAGTCTGCGTGCCACAACTAAAAAAAAAAAAGAAAAAGAAAATCCTGGAACTTCCCTGGTGGCGCAGTGGTTGAGAGTCCGCCTGCCGATGCAGGGGACATGGGTTCGTGCCCCGGTCCGGGAAGATCCCACATGCCGCGGAGCAGCTGGGTCCGTGAGCCATGGCCGCTGAGCCTGCGCGTCCGGAGCCTGTGCTCCGCAACGGGAGAGGCCACAACAGTGAGAGGCCCGCATACCGCCAAAAAAAAAAAAAAAAAGAATCCACCTGCCAATGCAAGGGACACGGGCTCGATCCCTGGTCCGGGAAGATCCCACATTCGGCAGAGCAACTAAGCCTGTGAGCCACAACTACTGAAGCCCGCAGCCTAGAGCCCGTGCTCCACAGCAAGAGAAGCCACTGCAATGAGAAGCCCGCGCACCGACGAAGAGTAGCCTCCACTCACTGAAACAAGAGAAAGCCCATGAGCAGCAACGAAGACCCAACGCAGCCAAAAATAATAAAATAAACAAATTTACAAAAAAAAAATCCCGCAGGCCACAACTAAGACCCAGCGCGGCCAGAATGAATGAATAAATGAATGAATGAATGATTTTTTTAAAAAAAAGAAAAAGATTGCAATATACTCCCAAAAAGAATTGGAAACATATATATCAAAATATTATATATCATTGCATATGATTTTTATTTTTTTCTTTTTGTTTTTAAAATGTACATAATAAGGATATTATTTTGAAATTAGAAAAACTATATTAAAAACAATTACATACAACACTTTAGAATGTGGTTATGATACTCATCCGGATACAGTTTCCACTTAAACTTTTCAACCAATGAACTTGTAAGCCTCCAAAGATTACATGAAAACTTTTCTTGTACAAAAAAATTTTAATAAATTTAATTTAAATACTGTATTATATAAATATTGACAGCAACAGGTGACAAGTAAGTAGGAAGAAGGGAAGTGGGAAGGGAGGGAGAAGGAGGGGGAGAGGGGACACAGGAGGAGGGGAGAGGAGAAGGAGGAGAAATACTTCCCTCAACCCTGTCTGAGCTATTTAAGGAAGACACTCTTGAAGCAAAGAAAGAATAAAATCCAATAATGGCATTCCTACCATGGGCAATGGGAAAATGGTATTATTATTTAGGTTTATAATTAAGTATCAGAACACATAAATAAAATGTATTAATATATTATAGATAACTATTGAGATATGCTAGAACAACAGTAGTGTACAACTAACAGTAATAAAACAAAGTTTGGCCTTTTGTAAGAGAATGAAACAGACACTATTTATTCAAATGTGTTCTTTCCCTGAAGATAAGCATAACTTAGAATTTCAGGCTCAGAAAGGTCCTTGAAGAGACTGTGAAGTCCAGAACAGCCCAGTCATAAATGAAATGCCCTACCAATGTCACAGATAGTAATGTCAAGCTAAGACTTGCTATATAGCAGGATGATAATAAAATATTCCATAAATACTTGCAACTAAGATTGCCCTGTGAGAATTAAATGAGTAAAATTCTAGAAATCTACAAATATTACCATATAAACCAAAGAACCCTAATGGTTCCTGTTAAGTTTTATAAAGTTGACAGAATTAATCATACAGATAGTGTGGATATAGTGAGATTTTAAACAACGTAACATGTTTAAATGGCTCTTGCAATTGTAAAATAAAAGTTGATTCAAACATACTAGAGGGACTTCCCTGGTGGTCCAGTGGATAAGACTCCACACTCCCAATGCAGGGGCCCTGGTCTGATCCCTGATAGGGGAGCTAGATCCTGCATGCGTGCTACAACTAAGAGGTTGCATGGTGCAACTAACAAGTTCACATGCCACAACTAAAGATCCCACATGCCGCAACGAAGATCCCGCATGGTGCAACTAAGACCCAGTGCAGCCAAAATAAATAAATATTTTTTATAAAAACATATTAGAGGGAATTCCCTGGCAGTCCAGTGGTTAGGACTCTGTGCTTTCACTGCCTGGGGGCCAGGTTCAATCCGTGGTCAGGGAACTAAGATCCCGCAAGGTGCGCGGTGCGGCCAAAAAAAAAGCAAATTAAAAAAAAAAAACATATTAGAAAGCACAGAGAACTATATTCAATATCTTGTGATAAACCATAATGGAAAAGAATATTAAAAAAGGAAGGTATATATATGTATAACTGAATCACTTTACTGTACAACAGTAATTAACACAACATTGTAAATCAACTATACTTCAATTTAAAAAAATACAGAAAAAAACAGAAAGGAAGAAGAAGGAGATCAAAAGTGTTAATCCACTAATCTTTCAGCTTTCACTAAAGCTGAAATTTAAGAGGCTTATAAAGAAACAGATTAAGAGTAAACCATGGGGGGCTTCCCTCGGGGGCTTCCCTCGGGGGCTTCCCTCATAGCACACTGGTTAAGAATCCGCCTGCCAATGCAGGGGACATGGGTTCGAGCTCTGGTCCAGGAAGATCCCACATGCCGTGGAGCAACTAGGCCTGTGCGCCACAACCACTGAGCCTGTGCTCTAGAGCCTGCGAGCCACAGTTACTGAAGCCTGTGCACCTAGAGCCCATGCTCCGCAACAAGAGAAGCCACCGCAATGAGAAGCCCACGCACCGCAACTAAAGAAAGCCCTTGGGAAGCAACAAAGACCCAAGGCAGCCAAAAATTAATTAACTAATTAATTACTTTTTTAAAAAGAGTAAACCATGGGGTTTGAATGCAAATAACAGCAATAAGTTACAAGGTTTATGAAAATAATATTTTAAATTCTTATTAAAAAACTAGATGAGGGGGCTTCCCTGGTGGCGCAGTGGTTGAGAGTCCGCCTGCCGATGCAGGGGACACAGGCTCGTGCCCCGGTCTGGGAAGATCCCACATGCTGCGGAGCGGCTGGGCCCGTGAGCCATGGCCGCTGAGCCTGCACGTCCAGAGCCTGTGCTCCGCAACGGGAGAGGCCACAACAGTGAGAGTCCCACGTACCGCAAAAAAAAAAAAAAAAAAAAAAAAGACTGCAGCTTCCATCTAGGGAAAATTACACTATTATTCTCTCTCAAGTCACTCGCAATAGGGCAAACAGCTGCCACGTTTTTAGGACACTCTGAGATTTATGAAGTGAGGCCCTCACTCCAACAGCACTTCAGAAACTGAGGCCAGCCAACAGTATCAACGAGCTTGGAGGCCACAGTTGAGCCTTGAAATGATTGCCACCCTGGCCAACAGACTGACTACAACTTTATCAGAGACCCTAAGCCAGAACCACCCAGCGATGCCACACTCTCAAATTCCTGACCCTCAGAAACTGTGTGAAAGACTAAATGTTTGTTACTTTAAGCAGCCAAGTTTTGTGGTTACGTATTACATAGCAATAGATAACTATTATTACATAGCAACAGATAACTTCATTAAACCTTTGAGAAAAAAAACTCATAAAAGCAATTAAGGATTGTTACAAAAATATTAAATTGTATAATAGAATTTTGAAATAAAAGTACCCACCCTAGCCAACCCACCCTCCCATGACCGCTGGAGTTTAGAACATATCCTTCCAGACTTTTTCTTATTCCTTTGCAAATAAACAGAATAAGCTTTTTTAATGTCTTACCCTTAAATAAGAACAGACAGCCAAAGATCACCTAATATTGGAGGAAAGTCTCCACCATGAAGGAGAAAGGCCACAATAAACAACCAGAAAAGAGCAATCCACAGGGAACAAAGATAAAGCAGGAAAGAAAAGACATTCAAAAACCAAACAAAACCAACTCTAATTAATACACTTAGACAGATAAGGGGAAAAAATGCATACGTAACACAAGAACAAAATGTTACATAATGATAATTTACTAATACCAAGGTCAAAAAAAAAAATTCTAAAAGCTTCTATAGAGAAAAAACTGGTGATATAAAGAGATCTATTAGATGCTGGAAGACAATGGCACATGCCTTCAAAATTCTCAAAGAAAACTCTATACTAACCAATCAATAAGACGTGAGGGGAAAAAAATTTAAAAGATCATCAGACATATACAAAGATTCAAAAAATTACCTTACATATGCTTATGCACTCTTTCTCTGATGGATATGCTATACACACACACACACATACACCCACAGAAAACCAATAAAGAAGATATGAGATAAAGGAAGACTGCTGTTTAAAAGGAAAAGAAAGGAAAAGAAAAAAAAAGACAAGTCTAGCAACACAACCAGTTCAGTTTGGAGCACAAAGATGGAGAAATGAAGAAGGGAGGTCACCAGAGGAAAAGAGGTTGATAGACTTACTGATTCTGAGGAGGAGGGGTAGAGGGGAGAATGCTTATTAGGCACATGACAGATTTAATAGACTGGCTATTGAAAATTTGAATAAGTGTATAGAAAATAGTGCAAATGAACACAAGATGCAATAAGTCACTGAAAGAAAGAAGAAGTTTTATAAGTAATCAAAGTGTACAATTCTGTTCACAATGATTACTGATCTGGTTTTTTAAATTTTATTTATTTTATTAATTAATTTTTTATTGGCATAGAGTTGATTTACAGTGTTGTGTTATTTTCCACTGTACAGCAAAGTGAGTCAGTTATACATATATATATATATATATATCTCCACTCTTTTTCAGATTCTATTACAATATAGGTCATTACAGAGTACTAAGTAGAATTCCCTATGCTATACAGTAGATTCTTACTAGTTATCTATTTTATATATAGTAGTGTATATATGTCAATCCCAATCTCCCAATTTATCCCTTCCCCCACCCCTTTCCCCCTTGGTAACCATAGTTTGTTTTCTACATCTGTGACTCAATTTCTGTTTTGTAAATAGGTTCATTTGTACCATTTTTTATATTTGTTTTAATGTAATATAACAAAATGGGGAAGATGAAGAAGAGGAAATGGTGTGAGTGAAAGAGAGCTAAATCCTTAGGTATCATAACAGAGACTATATATAATATCGAAATAGCTAGAGAGATAGACCTCAGAAAGCCCTAAGCTTAGGACGGCTAGGTGGATGGGTATTCATGAAACATTAACCTCCAATTCACCTATTCTCCCAGTAAGCATTCAGGAATGCACAGGGGTTCTGACAAGTAACTAGAACCTGGTTAGCAAGGACAAAAGTAATCAGAGACCCTCCAACAATTAAAAAAAAAAAAAACAATCAAGGGAGTATATAAATCCTGTTGAGAATTGCAAAAGCAAAGTTCTCAGAAGGTCAGAGGGAATCCTCTCCACCATCACCCAGTAACAAGATTTGGTCATCTATTCTCCCCAGTGACTTGAAGACCAAGTGTGCCCCTCCACACAGTGCTATTGTATCCTCTATTCTGGAATCCTTCCTAATGGAATCATGTTCTTGTATCCTTTCCTTACATTAAAGGAACTTTTGTCCTTTGCCTCTCCAATCAATGACCCTTATGAAAAATCACACAAACACTAGCATATTGTTTAGAAATAGGCAGATACCAGGAAAAAACAGCTAATAGAATTTAAAATCTTCTGGAAAAACAGCACTTATGCAGAATGGGGTAAAAGCAAGGGGAAAGATGGAAGATGCGGCAAAGAACTGATTTTTTCCTTAAAAACCTTCAGTACTAGCTTACTTTTTAACTAGTACTAGTTTTACAATAATTATTTTTTTAATTGAAAAGGCCAAGTACTTTTTAAAAAAAAATCAGAATCACAAAAACAAATACTTTATAAGAATTTTAACAGTTAATTCATTTTTATAGTGTAAGATAATAATAAGTATATATTTAATTCATTTGTTATAGTACCTAGCAAATTATTCCTGGATAATTTATTTTTATACAGTGCAAATATAAAACACTCATCCAAACATGGTCTAAAACGTAAGTTAAAAATAGTCTGTTGAAATGATAAGGAACACTTTCAAGTGTATTTTGGAAGAAATGGTCAGGAATATAAGAAAGAGAATGCTCTACTTTTTTTTTTTTTTTTTTTTTTTTGCTGTACGCGGGCCTCTCACTGCTGTGGCCTCTCCCGTTGCGGAGCACAGGCTCCGGACACACAGGCTCCGCGGCCATGGCTCGCGGGCCCAGCCGCTCCTCGGCATGTGGGATCTTCCGGGATAGGGGCACGAACCCGTGTCCCCTGCATCGGCAGGTGGACTCTCAACCACTGCGCCACCAGGGAAGCCCAAGAGAATGCTCTACTTTTTATGATTAGAGTTCAAAAACGTGCCTTTTATCTCCAAGTACTGATTTCAAAAGTCAGTTTTACTGATTAAAACCCTCATAAAATAAAAAAAAATAAGACTTTAGCTGGCCATTTAGGATCAGCTGCTAGTGAAACAAAGAAGCTATTTGAGTTCCCAATAGTGTCAGCACACAGCTGCCACATCATAATCACTCTGATCATATTTGTATGAACCTTTAAAAACATAGTGTACAGTGAAAAAAAAAAGCTAATTTCCTAAGACTACACAGAATATTATCCCATAAACACAAACATATACAATATCTCTCTGGGTTATACGTAGATGTCTGGGGCATGTTCATCAAAACAGTTTAACACTGGTTACACGTCATAAAATTTCAATTTTTTAAATTTCTCTTTGTACTTTTATATGCTATTAGAATTTTAAAACAGTGACAATCAATTAGTTGATTTCCTGGACAAAACATCTCACACTAAGCAAACAAAGGAGTTCTAACTTTAAACGCATAAATTCATGTCAATTGATTCTATTTTGTTTTATTTATAAAGCTTTCCTGACGTGTAACTGACATACAATACATCTTACATATTTGAAGTATACAATTTGATAAGTTTTGATACATGTATATGCTCATGAAATCATTATACAATCAAAGTAATGAACACACTCCTAAAATCTCCGTCCTGTCTCTCTGTAATCTCTCCTTCCCGCCTTGTAATCTCTCCTTCCTGCCCTCCACCACACCCTGGCACATGCACAGGAAACCAATGATCTGCTTTCTGTCACTATAAATTGAATTCCCTACAATCTCAATATAAATGGAATGATACAGTATGTATTCTTTTTTGTCTGGCTTTTTTCAATGAACACAATTATTCTGAGTTTCATCCAAACAATGCTCTGTTCCTTTTTTATTTCTGACTAAAATTCTAATGTATGGGTAAACAATCTGTTTAATGATTCACCTGTTGACAGACATTTAGATAACTTTCAGGTTCTAGCTATTAAAAACAAAAATCACCATAACATTAGTGAACACATCTTTGTATGGACACACGTTTTCACTTCTCTTGGGTAAATACAATGAAATGGTTGGATCAAATAGATGTGTGTTTAACTTTTTAAACTGAAATTCAGTGCAGCATTTTAACTCCCCATGAGAAGAAAGTTGTAGTTGCTCCATTATCTAGCCAACATTTGGTATGCTCTGTTTTAAAATTTTAGCCATTCTAACAAATGTGTGGTAGTACTTCACTGTATCTTTAATTTACATTTCCCTAATAATGAAAGAGACTGAGTACCTTTCCATGTGGTTATTTGCCATCCATATATCTTTGGTGAATGTTCAAATCCCTTGCCCATTTTTTTATTGGGTTGTTTCTTTTCTGATTGAGTTTTGAGAGTTCATTATGTATTCTGACCGGTAGTCCTTTATCAGACATATGCTTTGCAAAGATTTTCTCCAAACCTGTGGTTTGTCCTTTAATTCTTATAACAGTATCTTTCCAATAGTAAAAATTTTCATTTTGAAAAGGTCCAGCTTATCAATTTTTCTTTTATAGGACATACTTCTGGTGTTCTATATTTAAGAAATTCTGGTTTAAACCAGTCACAAAGATTTTCTCCTATATTATCATCCAGAAGTGTTATACTTTTAGGCTTGACATTTAGTTCTATCAGTTAATTTTGTATATGGTACAAAATACAGATCCAAATTCATTTTTATGCATGTTGATATCCAATTGTTCCAGCACTATTTGTTGAAAAGATAATCCTTTCTCCACTGAACTGCCTTGCACCTTTGTCAAAAATCAGTCGCCCAGGGACTTGCCTAGTGGCACAGTGGTTAAGAATCCGCCTGCCAAAGCGGGACACGGGTTCGAGCGCTGGTCCAGGAAGATCCCACATGACGCTGAGCAACTAAGCCCTTGCGCCACAACTAATGAGCCTGCGCTCTAGAGCCTGCAAGCCACAACTACTGAGCCTGTGTGCCACAACAACTGAAGCCTGTGCTCCGCAACGAGAAGCCACGGCAATAAGAAGCCCATGCACCGCAGCGAGGAGTAGCCCCCCCTCGCTGTGACTAGAGAAAGCCCACGCGCAGCAACAAAGATACAACGTAGCCAAAAATTAATTAATTAATTAATTAATTTGAAAAAAATCAGTTGTCCATTTCTGTGTGGGTCTATTTCTGGACTTTCTATTCTATGCCATCAAACTTTACACTGATATCGCTGTTTTGATTACTGTAGCTTTATAATAATTCTAGAAATCAGGTAGTAGCTTTTTTTGTAGATTCCATCAGTTATTCTACATAAATGATCATGCCTTTTGGAAATAAAAAGTTTATTCCTTCCTTTGCAACCTGGATGTCTTTTACTTCTTCTTGCCTGATTGTCCTGAACAGAATCTTCAGTACCACTGTATACATTTTGAAGTGGTGAGAGCAGACATCCTTGAATTGTTTCTGATCTTAGGGGGAAGCATGCAGACTTTCACCATTAGGAATTATGTTATTAGTAGGCTTTTCCCTAACCTAAATTTTATGAGGTTAAAGGAGTTCCCTTCTATTCTAAGAATGCTATAAAAAACTTTATCAAGAATAGATAGTAGGGCTTCCCTGGTGGCGCAGTGGTTGAGAGTCCACCTGCCGATGCAGGGGACACGGGTTCGTGCCCCGGTCTGGGAGGATCCCGCATGCCGCCAAGCGGCTGGGCCCGTGAGCCATGGCCGCTAGGCCTGCGTGTCTGGAGCCTGTGCTCTGCAGCGGGAGGGGCCACAACGGTGAGAGGCCCGTGTACCGCAAAAAAAAAAAAGAATAGATAGTAGTTTTGGCAAATGGTTTTTCTATCTATTGAGATGACAATGTGATTTTTCTTTCTTTAGTTTGTTAATAGAGTTAAGTGCTCTAATTACATTCCAAATGTTACACCTACTCTACATTCTTAGTATACTATTTAATTCTGAAAAAAGGGATAAATACAGTGATACTAGTATTAAGTATGTTTAGTGATTTTCAATCTTCACTACCACTTTGTATTCAAAGTTGGTAAGACAATTATAGATAGCTAACAGAATGAAAACATATCAATCTTTATTAAAATAAAAAATATAGTTAAACAGAAGTTAGAAAGTAGAAAGTTAAAAGAGTAGAAGTTAGAGTCAGGAGTTAAAGTAGAATGTTAACAGGACTTAAAAGGAGTGAAGTAGCAGATGGAAGAATAGAGGCACTTCTAATTCTATATAATGAGAAGTCTAAAGATTCTATTGAAAGTTGATACAAGAAAATATTTTAATGTGTGAATATTATATCATTTAAAAGTACAAGGTAATCAGAAGTAAAACCATTAACATAATTGTATGCAGGAGTGTTTCTGATTAGCAAAGTAGATTTTATTTATTTATTTATTTATTTACTTACTTACTTACTTATTATTTTTTTATTTTTTTTATTTTTTTATTTTTTTATTCATTCATTCATTCATTCATTCATTCATTTATTGCGGTACGTGGGCCTCTCACTGTCGTGGCCTCTCCCGTTGCGGAGCACAGGCTCCGGAGGCGCAGGCTCAGCGGCCATGGCTCACGGGCCCAGCCGCTCCGCGGCATGTGGGATCTTCCCAGACCGGGGCACAAACCCGTGTCCCCTGCATTGGCAGGCGGACTCTCAACCACTGCACCACCAGGGAAGCCCACAAAGTATATTTTAAAAATTTGTATCTGAATTTCTTAGGATAAGACACATTCTCCAGTTTGTCCCTGGCACCTCAACCTATTTCCTATTATATTACAATAGGGCAAATTTACACATTTATAAATTCTTGCCCGATCCTTTGATACTTGAATTTAAACAGATAAAGAGTTATAAAGATAATCTCCAAGACATTAAAAAACAGAATTTGTTAAAAATGGTTATCCCCCCAAATCAGTTGTATTTCTATGTATTAGCATGAACAATCCAAAAATGAAATTAAGAAAACAATTCCATTTACAGTAGCATCAAAAATAATGAAATACTTAGGATTAAATTTAACCAAGGAAATGCGAGACTTCTAAACTTAAAACTACTGAACACTGTTGAAACAACTTAAAGAAAGACATCTCCTGTTCATGAATTGGAAGACTTAATATTGTTAAAATGCTTCTATAACTGATCTACAGATTCAGTGCAATCCCATTCCAAATTCCAACTGCCTTTTTTACAGGAATGGACAAGCTGATCCTAAAATTAACATGGAATTGCAAGGGACTCTGAATAGCCAAAACAACCTTAAAAGACAACAACAAAGTTGGAGGGCTCACACTTACTGACTTCAAAACTTACTACAAACTAACTACAAATCTACAGTAATCAAAACAGTGTAGTACTGGAATAAGGACAAGCATACAGACTTATGGAATAGAACTGAGAAGCCAGAAATTAACCCAAACACCTATGGTCAACGGATTTTTAAGATGGCCAAGAACACTCAATGGGGAAAAGAAAACTCTCGTCAACAAATGATGCGGGGACAACTAGACTTCCACAAAAATGAAGTGCAAAAAAATGAAGTGAACCCTTACCACACATCTGATACAAAAATTAACTCAAAATGGATCAAAGCCCTAAATTTAAGAGCTAAAACTAAAACTCCTAGAAGAAAACATAGGCATAAATCATTGTGACCTTAGATTTAGCAACAGATTTTCAGATATGACAGCAAAAGCACAGCAACAAAAGAAAAAATAAACTGGACTTCATCAAAATTTAAAACTTACACATTAAAGGATACTCTCAAGAAAGTCAAAATAACCCACAGAATAGGAGAAATTGTTTGCAAATCATATATCTATTAAGGGTCTAGTATTAAGAATATATAAAGAATTCTTACAACCACAACAAAAAAAAATTAAAAAATGGGTGAAGAACACACATTTTTCCAAAGATATACAAATGGCCAATAAGCACATGAAAAGATGCTCAGCATCATTAGTAATTAGAAAAATGTAAATCAAAACCACAATATTACTTTACACCCACTAGGATGGCTATAATTTTATTTTTTCTCCTTTTTTTTTCCTCGCCATGCCACGTGGCATGTGGGATCTTAGTTCCCCAACCAGGGATCGAACCCATGACCCCTGCAATGAAAGCACAGAGTCTTAACCACTGGACCACCAGGGAAGTCCCAGGATGGCTATAATTTTAAAAAGGGAAAAGACCACGTTTTGGTGAGGATATGCTTCTTTAAAAAGCTAAACACAGAATTACCATCTGACTTAGCAATTCCACTCCAATATATATACCAAAAGAAATGAAAATATATACCCATGCAAAAACTTGTACATGAACGTTCACAGCAGCTTTCTTCATAATAGCCAAAAACCAAAACAATCCAAGTATCCACCAAACAATGGCTCCACCAACTGATGAATGCACAAACGAACTGTGGTGTATACAAACAATGGAGTATTATTCTGCCTTAAAAGGAATGAAGTACTGATACATGCTACAACATGGATTAGACAGGGCAGGAAGAATATGTAGGACACCATGTATCCATTCAAACATCCATCCACCATTCAAACACCATGTATCTCCACTATTTCCCCCTAATAATAACTTCTGATGATACATAGAAGAGCACTGAAAAACATCATGTTAAGTAAAATAAGCCAGACACAAAAGGCCACATATTGTATGTCTCCACTTATATGAAATAAAATATCCAGAATAGGCAAATCCATGGAGACGAAAACAGACTGGTAGCTCCCAGAAGATTGGGGAGAGGTGGGGAGGGCAGGTGGGAATACTGAAATGACCACTTAACGGCTACAAGTTTCTTTTTGGGGTGATGAAATGTCCTGGAGTTAAGATAGTGGTGACGGTTGTACAACACTGCAAATGTCCTAGCAGTCACTGAATCATACACTCTAAAATAGTTAAAATTATGATTTAATTTTAAGTAAATTTTATCTCCATAATATTTTTTTAAAAGTGGTTGCCCCTGGGCAAAGAACTTGGGGTGTTCAAGGGGAAGGGGATCTTAATTTCTCATTATTAAATATTTTTTGTATTTTTTTCCTTGCACCAAATCATCACAGACAGATAAATAAACACAAAATGATTTCTCAGCTAAATTAACAACATCAAAAGTTATTATTAGGGGGAAATAGTGGAGATTCATGGTGTTTGAATTAAGTCCTACATATTCTTCTTGCCCTCTCTAATCCTATTCCTTCTCCCATATGTTATGGCACCACTATAGATTTAGTTCATTGACAGTAATTTTAAAATGTGGAAATTAAATCATTAGGTAATTCACATACTTCTTCCTTGCAAAGAGTAAAAAAATAAATTTCAAGTGAAAGTAGCAACAGGAATGAACAAATGTACCTAAGTTTTCCCAGGGAAGACTGCGGTCAATTACTCAATAAATAATAATGGTGCACTTGCTATTATCAGATTTAAATTTCCTGAACTTTCCTCCAATTGAAGATGTTAAACAGTAAATTCAATTCTAAAATTTTCAGTTTTTCTTTAGATGTAAGTTTCACATAGTACATACGAAGAACTTAATACTTACTTATCAAGGAAATCCTTATCCACCACAGCAGTGATGTCAAGAAGAGGATTTCCCATTCCAAAGAGAATATTTTCACTAAAAAAACACAAAATACAGTACAAGTTAGAAATAAATACTTCTGAAAGTAAGGTGATGTGTAAAATGCACAAATATAAAAATAAATATTTTCACTTTACCTTGGAAATAAACTTAACATACTAGTTTATTAAACCTCTGATTTGCCTATGACATGTAGGACAACATTTTAGAGGAAGCACAAAGTCATTTAGAAAAGAGAATGACTTTTAAATTGGATGAAATAAAACATAACAAAAGAAGAAACCAGATCATGTTATTTTTTTCCACAATATTTAACAGCTAAAGACTAAAGCTAATTAAATTCAAAATTTTTTAAGGTCTATCACAATAAAGTTTTATACTCAACAAACATGATAGATATTTAACTCTCTCTAGACAGTAAAATACTGAACTAATGAAAGTTTATTAGGGAGCATACAGCAAGTCCTGGAGGAATCCAGACAACAGCCTTACCCTTCAAAAACTGAATGACTGGAGTGGGACCTTCACAATGGGTATCATAGATAGTGTAATTTTCAATTACATTTAACAGACTTTGAGGGAGTCTGTTTTCCCATAACTGATTACAATACGGCTCAAAACTGAGGGAAAGATAGAACTCCACCACAACTGATACCAACTGACAGCAAGAAATGGACCAGAGGCCATAGCTGGGTCAGCCTCAATGAGGGCCATTCTTCTAGTTTATGCAATAAAATTTGCCTCTGTGCAATTTCCCATTGCTATCTAGTTTGCTCAAGCTCTCTTCCAGTTGCCTCCATACCAGTTACCATCCTCACCATTTGGAGATTATTAGTAATATCAATAGGACTGATACCCAAAAGTTTCTTTAGGAAAACGAGGTATAGCCTACAATTATAGTGTAAAATGATTTAGAAGATTGAATTACAATCTCTTATTAAAATCACAGATTGGGCAACTATGGCTGAATATGCAATTAAGAGAAATTTGTCCCTTTTTCTATTTAAAGAAAAATGATGGGGGAGGGATAAAAGACAAGGCATTTATTTATTCACACAGGCATTTGTAATCAAAATAAAAGTCTAATATAAAAAGAAAATAAGTGCTTAGAAAATGAAGGATCAACAGGCAGATACAGTAAAACGTGACCATCATTTCATTAGGGACTTCTCTGCCTGATTTGTGTTATTAGTCAAACAATAAAAACTCTTAGAACTTGTTTATTTTTCTTTAAAAAAGCACAGGGGAGCTGCTTGGTTGTTTCTTTTTATTCACACTTTTTAAGTGTTCAGTTCAATATATACAGTAATGTAACCACCACCAAAATCAAAATATGAAACATTTCCATCATCACAAAAAAATATCCTTCTTTCCCCATGTCAGTCTCTCCACCGCCAACTGGTCCCCTCTTGGTTTTTTGTTTGTTTGTTTGTTTGTTTGCGGTACGCGGGCCTCTCACTGTTGTGGCCTCTCCCGTTGCAGAGCACAGGCTCTGGACGCGCAGGCTCAGCGGCCATGGCTCATGGGCCCAGCCACTCCGCGGCATGTGGGATCCTCCCAGACCGGGGCATGAACCCATGTCCCCTGCATCGGCAGGCGGACTCTCAACCACTGCACCACCAGGGAAGCCCCCCTCTTGGTTTTAAGGAATGTACCTGTGATATTTCTTTTTAAGAAGTCAGTCCTTTGCACATCTCCTGCATTCTCAAAATAGTTCATAACACTCTATTTGAAAATTTATTAAAAATAACATTACCAAATTAATTCAACCTCTCTGGGCCTACGGTTTCTACAAAGAATTATGGGGGAAAATGAGCACCCTGAATCACAATAACCATGTTTAAGCTCATTCCTAAACTTATTTGTCCAACAAAACCTTTGCTTATGAACAAAAATGGACAAGAATGTGTAAAAGGTGATTCAGAGCTCTGTGTGTAAAGGATAAAAGAGGAAGAACTTATACACTGACTACTGTTCCTCACTGCAAGAAGTACACAGCATGGGCCCTGATGAGAGATGCTGTTAAGTTGGAATTGTCCAGAGCCTGTGTGGAATCTGTTGCAGCAACAGTGGCTAAGGTAAGAGGTGGGGACAATAAAATTTAAAATAGCAGATAAAAGGTGTCTTCAAACAGTAAGTTAAGTAAAAACTACACAATTATTTCCAAAAGCAAATAAGTTTAAACTACTCACGTCGCTTTCCTCTCCATCACTGTACGTAAATGAGAAACTATTATATGATTTCATTCTAATATGACAAATTAACTTTGTTAAAAACACTAATTCATATCTAGGACTAAACCTACCTAAGGAGACAAAAGATCTGTATGCAGAAAATTATAAGACACTGATGAAAGAAATTAAAGATGATACAAATAGATGGAGAGATATACCATGCTCCTGGATTGGAAGAATCAATATTGTGAAAATGACTCTACTACCCAAAGCAATCTACAGATTCAATGCAATCCCTATCAAACTACCAGTGGCATTTTTCACAGAACTAGAACAAAAAATTTCAAAATTTGATTGGAAAAACAAAAGACCCCGAATAGCCAAAGCAATCTTGAGAACGAAAAACGGAGCTGGAGGAATCAGGCTCCCTGACTTCAGACTATACTACAAAGCTACAGTAATCAAGACAGTGTGGTACTGGCATAAAAACAGAAAGATAGATCAATGGAACAGGATAGAAAGCCCAGAGATAAACCCACCCACATATGGCCAACTTATCTTTGATAAAGGAGGCAGGAATGTACAGTGGAGAAAGGACAGCCTCTTCAATAAGTGGTGCTGGGAAAACTGGACAGGGACATGTAAAAGTATGAGATTAGATCATTCCCTAACACCATACACAAAAATAAGCTCAAAATGGATTAAAGATCTAAATGTAAGGCCAGAAACTATCAAACTCTTAGAGGAAAACATAGGCAGAACACTCTATGACATAAATCACAGCAAGATCCTTTTGGACCCACCTCCTAGAGAAATGGAAATAAAAACAAAGATAAACAAATGGGACCTAATGAAACTTCAAAGCTTTTGCACAGCAAAGGAAACCATAAACAAGACCAAAAGACAACCCTCAGAATGGGAGAAAATATTTGCAAATGAAGCAACTGACAAAGGGTTAATCTCCAAAATTTATAAACAGCTCATGCAGCTCAATAGCAAAAAAACAAACAACCCAATCCAAAAATGGGCAGAAGACTTAAATAGGCATTTCTCCAAAGAAGATATACAGACTGCCAACAAACACATGAAAGAATGCTCAACATCATTAATCATTAGAGAAATGCAAATCAAAACTACAATGAGATATCATCTCACACCAGTCAGAATGGCCATCATCAAGAAATCTAGAAACAATAAATGCTGGAGAGGGTGTGGAGAAAAGGGAACACTCTTGCACTGCTGGTGGGAATGTGAATTGGTACAGCCACTATGGAGAACAGTATGGAAGTTCCTTAAAAAACTAAAAATAGAACTACCATATGACCCAGCAATCCCACTACTAGGCATATACCCTGAGAAAACCATAATTCAAAAAGAGACATGTACCAAAATGTTCATTGCAGCTCTATTCACAATAGCCCGGAGCTGGAAACAACCTAAATGTCCATCATCGGATGAATGGATAAAGAAGATGTGGCACATATATACAATGGAATATTACTCAGCCATAAAAAGAAACGAAACTGAGCTATTTGTAATGAGGTGGATAGACCTAGAGTCTGTCATACAGAGTGAAGTAAGTCAGAAAGAGAAAGACAAATACCGTATGCTAACACATATATATGGAATTTTTTTAAAAAATGTCATGAAGAACCTAGGGGTAAAACGGGAATAAAGACACAGACCTACTTGAGAAAGGACTTGAGGATATGGGGAGGGGGAAGTGTAAGCTGTGACAAAGCGAAAGAGAGGCATGGACATGTATACACTACCAAACGTGAGGTAGATAGATAGTGGGAAGCAGCCGCAGAGCACGGGGAGATCAGCTCTGTGCTTTGTGACTGCCTGGAGGGGTGGGATGGGGAGGGTGGGAGGGAGGGAGATGCATGAGGGAAGGGATGTGGGAACGGATGTATATGTATGACTGATTCACTTTGTTATAAAGCAGAAACTAATAAAAAAAATTAAAAAAAAACACTAATTCTTCAAAATGGTTAGTTTCCTAAATACAAACTAGTGTCCACGCCAGTAAATACTGTATCACCCTTCTTAAACAATGACGATACTATTTAAGTAAGCATTTACTTTGAACTTGTCCTATTAGATGTGAACAAGATGGGGCTGGTCTATGGCCAAAAACTATGACTAACCCATACTAGGATTATTATTTTGTTCCAAATGTTAGCAATGTCTTTTTCCTGGAATGGATGCTAGGATGAAAGATTCTGAATGACTTTTTCTTTCTTTCTTTTTTTTTTTTTTGGTCAGTAATTGTGAAGTGTCTCATAATTCAGGCTCCATCCAACATAAACCTATACTATAATTATTATTTTGTTAGACAACCTTCAAACACTATGCACTGACATAGATATTACAGTAAAAGATCCTGAGAAAACTTTGTCTTGTTTATTGATATATTGATATTGATTAGCCCTCTGGTCAGTGAAAATATTTAGTTACATCTGGTGCCAGATTTAGGAAACTAACTATTGATGAGTGTCCTTAACTGTTACAGCAATCATCCCCTTTTGAAATTCAGAAACCTTAACTTTATATGTGATTCCTCTCTCTCCATCAGTAAGCACCATTCTTAGTAGTAACTGCATCGTCTTGGTTTGTTCCAACAGTTCATCTACCAGGAACCCCACAACACCCGACTGGCGCTGCCTTTAACTAGGTCCTCTATAGACCTTGCCTAAATTCCTACACTGCTGCTATTTTTTTAGCCACAATAAATCCTGTACAATACCACCGAATTATATTATTTAAACAAATAATGATATTTTTCCACTTAAAAGTTATTCCCCTTACAACTATGTAGAGGATAAAATACAAAAGCCTTTTTTAACATAAAGGACATTGAGTCTAGCTGGAACCTACAATATTTCATCAAATCTGAGATGCCATGAATCATAAGATTCCAACTTCCCATGGAGATTGCAAGGCATAAATGCATCTGAGAGATGTTAAAATGTGAAGAAATGTGCGTATTACAATCATTGAAATACAGTGCCTCTCTAACTTTATCTCTCACCATTCTAACACATACAATCCATTTTCTGATCATAATACCTCACTGTGCCCTAAAAAAGACTGACTGTAAGGTCCTTCCCCTATACTTCTGTGCCTAGCAAACGTCCATTCACCTTTTTAAAATTTCTTGTATGCCACCTCTCTTAGAAAATCTTTTCTGCCCAACTCGTACCTAAGGGTTCCCATGTAAAAGTGTACAGGCTGTCCCCTGGCACAACTCCAAAGGATGCAGTTCACAATGTGAATGATAGCTCCTATAAACTAAGGCACTGCTGCCCACCTCCTAGTTTTACTAATTCCTCCTCCCTAGGTTCTGTTAAGTTCTTTGATGAACTTTTAATCAATTTTAAGGGTTGCTTTGTACTTTATCTCAATCAACTTATCTCAACATAAAAGTTAAAGTTTTTTTTTTTTAACCTTAATTACATTTGTATTCTCAATGGCTGGCATATGATAATCACAAGGGCCTTGAGGGATTTTTCGATTCCAGGTTCTAACTTCTATCAACAGACTGCTGCTTATCTCAGGCTCCCATAGATCAGGATTGGGTCTAGAGTAAGGTTAAATTTTAAAGGTACTTACGTCAAAGGTCAAATAATTGAACACTAATTAAAAATATGTTGTAATAGAGTTCCCTGATGGCCTAGTGGCTAGGATTCCAGGCCTTCACTGCCGTGGCCCGGGTTAAATCCCTGGTCAGGGAACTGAGATCCCACAAGCTGCACAGCATGGCCAAAAAGAAAGCAACAACAACAACAACAACAAAATAGGTTGTGGTAAGTTAAAAATGAATACTGCACTTCCTAAAGCAATCACCAAATGATAACACAACAAGGTGTAGCTAAAAAAACCCAATAGACAACATAAAATGAAAAATTAAAATATAGCCAATTTAGAAAAAAAAGCAGGAAAGACATAATAACACACAGGATAAATGGAAAACAAAAGATGGTATACTTAAACCCAACCATATCAGTAGTCACACTAAATGTAAATGGATAAACATTGCAATTGAAAAATAAAGACTGTCACACTGGATTTTAAAAAAATGCCATTTACTAGAGATACACTTTAAATATAAAAACAGAGAGTTTAAAAACAAAAAGCTTGGATAAAAAGATATACCATGCAAATACTAATCATAAAAAACCTACAGTGGCTATATTAATATCAAACAAGGCAGACATCACCAGATAGAAAAGGATTTCATAAAAATAAGCAGGTCAATTCACCAAGAAACAAAATAAATGCCTTCAAAATACTTGAAAAAAAAAAAACCTGAGAGAAACACAAGAAATAGACAAATTCACAGTCTTAGTTAATTGTAACACCCCTCTTTTAGTAGTTAGTAAAACAGACAACACAAAAATAAGTTAGGGAATCACACTACTGGATATTTATCCTAGAGAAATGAAAACTTAAGTTTACACAGAAATGTGTACACAAATGTTCATAACAGCTTTACTGGTAATAGTAAAAAATTGGAAACAACCCAAATGTCCTTCAATAGGTAACTAGGTAAACAAACTGTGGTACACCCATACAATGGAATAATATTCAGCATTAAAAAGGAATGAACTATGATACAACTTGGATGGATCTCAAAGGCACTGTAGTGAGTGAAAATAAAAGCCTTATCTATGTGTTACCTACTGTAAAATTCTATTTATATACCACTCTCAAAATGACAAAATTACATTGACTGAGAACGGATCATGAGTTGCCAACTGTTAAGGCGGGGTGGGGGGGGAGGGTGTGACCATATAGGGATAACACAAAGGAGTTTCTTTGTGGTGACAGAACAATTTAATACCCTAATTGTGTTAATCTGGAATCTGGACATGATAAAATTTCGAGGAACTACACACCAACACCATGTCAATAAAAGACAGTGTATGCAAAGACTGGTGATATTCTAATAACATCTATAGTCAACTTAATAGTACTATACCAACATCAATTTCCTGGTTTTGCTAAGATACTGTGGTTATATGATTTATCATTGGGGGAAGTTGGGTAAAGAGTGCATAGGAACTCTCTGTACTCTTTTTGCAACTTCTTGCGAGTCTTTCAAAATCAAAAAAAAAAAAAAACTTGTAAAGTATTTTAAAAGAAAGAAAAAGTAAGAATATTTTTAAATGTTTAAGGAACAATTAGGGTGATAACATCAGGAATGGCAGAATAAAGGCCTCCAAAAATCCTCTCTTCCATAAAGGCAACAAGAACACTAGCAAAAAAAGTCAAAATCAACACTTTCAGAACTCCACATATTAACCAAAGGCTTGCAACACCTGAGGAGCATTTATTCAAGGGGAAAAAAAAGGCTGAATCTCAGTAAAAACAGCAAGCTTTGTGGCATTTTAACTTGCCCTATTCCCATTCCCCCTAATCAGCTCCAAGGCAGCCTTAAAAGCAACAGCCCCAAAACACAGTGGAAACTAGGGGCCTACCAGCCACTGGATGAGCTGGAACAGAACTGGAGCTCTTTCAAAGCCCCATTTTCAGAAAAGTGCTATTATTTGAGCTTACTGGCAGTTACCCGAAAAACTCCTACTCCAAGATTTCTCATTATTTGACCTGACTCAGAGTTTCCCCAGTACTAACAGCCTTTTCCCCCGGGGCATTTGTCAAAAACAATCCGCTGCAATTGTTTAACACCCCAGCCATCTGAAGCAGTTGGGGCAAACAAGCAGCTAACCAAAAAAACTTAAAAGGAAAAGTGGGGCATGAGATATCCATAAGGGGTTTTGAAAAGTTCTGAATATTCCTGAGAATCTAGGAGACCATGTATTATACATGTGCCCTGGCCTGTGGGCATGCTCAAGAAAGACCTGAAAAGGTACTAAGCAATCATCTCTGAGCATGAGGCTCTGCACAAACAGGAAATAGAGGCTATGGCAGCGTTGTAAGCCTGGCTGGGCACTGAAGGTATGCCTCATCAAGCACATACAGCCTCTCAGCAGATACTGCTAGACAAAAACAAGTATTGGCAGGAACACAGAAAACTTGGAATCCACATTGCTGGTGGAGACATGAAATGATGCTGCCAGCTTGGCAAAAAAGTTTGGCAATTCTTCAAAAAAATAAAGTTACCATATGACCCAGCAATTCCACTCCTAAGTATATACTCAGGAGAAATTAAAACATGTGACATCAAAAAAACTTGGACATGAATGTTTATAGCAGCATTATTCATAACAGCCAAAAAGTGGAAATAAAAATACCCATCAACTGATGGATAAACAAAATGTAGTCTATACATACAATGGAATATAATTCAGCCATAACAAGGAATGAAATACTGATACATGTAACAACATAGATGAACTTTGAAAACATTATACTCAGTGAAGGAAGCCAGGCACAAAAGCCCAAATATATGATTCCACTTATGAAATGTCCAGAATATGGCAAATTCACAGAGACAAGGTAGATTAGTGGTTACCAGGGGATGGGCAGGGGAAATGGAGAATAACTGCTAACAGGTATGAGGCTTCATTTGGGGATGATGAAAAAGTTCTGAAATTAGATAGTAGTGATGGAGGCAAAACCCTGTGAATATCCTAAAAACCACTGAGCTGTACAGTTTTAAATGGTACATTTTATGGCATGTGAATTATATCACAATTTAATAATTAATGATAATTAGTTAATAATTAAGTAAATAAAACAATTAAACCAATTGGTATTTATAGAACAATACACCCAACAACTGCAATATTCATTTACTGAATAAACGATGTGTAAAACAACTACACTGAAAACCTCAAAATATTGCTGAGTGAAATTAAAGACTTTAAAAACATGTAGGGCTTCCCTGGTGGTGCAGTGGTTAAGAATCCACCTGCCAACGCAGGGGGCACGGGTTCAAGCCCTGGTCCAGGAAGATCCCACATGCCGCAGAGCAACTAAGCCCGTGCACCACAACTACTGAGCCTGTGCTCTAGAGCCCATGAGTCACAACTACTGAAGCCCGCGCGCCTAGAGCCCATGCTCCCCAACAAGAGAAGCCACCGCAATGAGAAGCCCGTGCGCCGCAATGAAGAGAACCCCCACTTGCCGCAACTAGAGAAGCCCTGCATGCAGCAACATAGACCCAACACAGTCAAAAATAAATTAATTAAATAAATAAAATTTTTAAAAAACCCACACATGTAACATTCACCAAAACAGACCATAGATGAGACTATAAAACTCATCTCAACAGATATCAAAGGACTGAAACTTAACACTATGTTCTCTCTATATATATATAATACAGATATACGCTTATAATGTGTAAACAATATATTCTCCAAATATGGAATTAAATAGAAAATCAATTTTTAAAAATAACTTAAAAATCCCCAAATATTTAGAAATTAAACAGTAAACTTCTGAATGACCTGTGGATGAGAGAAATCACACTAGAAAATAGAAAATAATTTGAACCAAACACACATATCAAAATTTTGTATGATGTAGGTTAAAAAAATACTGAGAGGGGAATTTTTTTTTTTTTTTGCGGTACGCGTGCCTCTCACTGTTGTGGCCTCTCCCATTGCGGAGCACAGGCTCCGGATGCGCAGGCTCAGCAGCCATGGCTCACGGGCCCAGCCGCTCCGTGGCATGTGGGATCTTCCCGGACCGGGGCACAAACCCGTGTCCCCTGCATCGGCAGGCGTACTCTCAACCACTGCGCCACCAGGGAAGCCCGAGGGGAACATTTTATATATGAAATGCACATGTTAGAAAACAAAAAAGGTTTAAAATCAATGGTCTAAACTTCTAACTCAAAACAAAATGGAAAAAGAGTAAATTAAATCCAAAAGAGCAGAAGCAAGAAAATAAAAATATGACAGCAAAAATAAATGAAATAGATTAAATAAATGAATGAATGAATGAAATAGAAAACTATTACCAAAATAGAAGTTCAACAAAACCCAAATCTGGGCTTTTGAAAAGATTAATATGTTTGATAAACCCCTAACAAGACTGATCCCAAAAAGTTAAAAAAAAAAAAAGGCATGGAAGGAGTACTAATACCAGGAATGAAAAAGGGGACATAAAACAGTTCCTACAGGCAGTAATAGTATACTATGAACATCTTTTCAACAATCCAACAATTCAGAATAAATTTCTTTAAAAATGCAACTTACCAAAACTGACACAGGAAAAAATGTTAAATCTGAATACTCATTTATCATTTCTTTAATAAGAAATTGAAATTTGTAATTTAAAACCTTTCACCCCTTCATCCAAAAAATATTCCAGGCCCAGTTGGCTTCACTGCTGAATTCTATCAAAAATTTAAAGAAACAGTACCAAGCTTACAAAGCTACAATAATTAAGAAAGTGTGGTATTGGTGTAACAATATACAAATAGGTCAACAGATGAGAACAGTGAGTCCAGGAAAAGTCCTACATCTATCTAATCTATTGACTGAAAATCCTTTTGAGGAAACCCTTTACACCATAGCAAAAAATCAGCATAAGATGGATCTTAGACCTAAATGTGAAGGTTGAAACTACAAGGCTTCCAGAAGAAAACATAAGAGAATAGTTTCACAACCCTGGGATAGAAGAAGGAAAGATTTCTAAGAACCCAAAAGGTAATAAACATAAAATAAATCAATGAATTCAATTTCAAATTTTAAAACTTCTGCTCCCAAAAGACACTGTTACAAAAATGAAAAGACATGGCTCAGGGAGAAAATATTTGCTACATAGGAAGGTATATATGTTTGTTTGTAATATCTAACAAATAACTTGTATCTGAAGTATCGAAAGAATTACAAATTAGCAACAAAAAGACAACTTATATTTACAAATACCGTATTTACAGATGGGTAAGACTTGAACTGGCAGTTCAAAAGAAAAGATAAGCAAATGGTCTATAATCACATTATTAGCAATCAATGAACTAAAACTACAATGAAATGTAACTACACGTCCATCAGAATGGCTAAAATCAAAAATGCCAAACACTGTCAAGAAAGTGGAGTAACTGGAACTCCTATAACACTGAATGTTTAATGTATTCTGTTTTCTATTTCAGAAAACAGTTTGGTGGTTTCTGAAGTTAAACATACATCTACCCTAGAACACAGCAATTCCACACCTGGGCATTTACCCACGTCCACACGAATGTTCATGGCAGCTTCATTTACAATAACCAAACCCTGAAAACAAGCCAAAGTCCATCAACAGAATTGTTGCTATATCCATATAATGGAACCTTACTCAGCAGTGAAAAGGAACAAACTATTAACACACACATCAAAATGGATGAATATCAAATTTGTTATTGAACAACAGTAATCAGATAAAAGTAATCAGACACAAATAGTACTTACCGTATGATTCCATTTATATGAAGTTATAGAATATACAAAACTAATCTCTACTAATAGAAGCCAGAAAATGATTGCCTGGATGGTGCAGGGGATGAGATTGATTGAAAAGAGGCAGAAGGGACTTCCCTGGTGGTCCAGTGGGCAAGACTCTGGGTTCCCAATGCAGGGGGCCCGGGTTCAATCCCTGGTCAGGGAACTAGATCCCGCATGCATGCCGCAACTAAGAGTTCGCATGTAGCAACTAAGAAGTCGGCATGCTGCAACTAAGACTGGGCGCAGCCCAAATAAATAAATAAATAAATAATTTTTAAAAAGAAAAGAGGCAGGAAAGAACTTTCTAGGAGATGAACATGTCTTGCAAGTTGATCTGGGTGGTGTTTTACACAAATACTTTTTTTTCCCCCAAAGTACAGTGAACTTAGGATCTGTGATTTTACTATATATGAATTATATTGTTGGCATTTTTTTTAAAGTAAACAAACTAGGAAAATATTTGTGTCCCTTAGGCTATGTAAGGCCAGTCCTTCCATTTAAGCCTGTGCATACTGGCATGCCTTCTTGCAAACTCAAGGAAATAATCTCTTCCCTCTGTCCAGCATCATCTGTTTTTTCACTTTCTACTGGATCATTCTTTTCAGCATACAAATATGCTGAAACTTCTGCCCCTCCCTCCCAAAAAACCTCAAAGACACATATATCTCCAACTATTATTTCCCTGCTCCCCATTACAGTAAAAACACTTCTAAAAGACTGTGCTATTAAATAGCAAGGTTCCCTAAACAAGATAAAATCATTAATTTAAAATTCAACTTTCAGGAGCATATGTGAGACATACTAATGACTAACACATAGCAATTTGCAGCTTATAAAGCATTTTTATGTATGTTATTGCCTTTAAATCCTCACAATAACCCTGTAGTGTAGGTATTGCTATTATCTGTTTAAGAGAAACAAAAGGTTCAGCAAAGTTCTATAACCTGCCAAAGGTCAGACAACAAATAAATGATACCTAACTTCAAATCATGTGCTTTCTTGTTCAATATACTACTCTGAGACAGTAAGAACTCTCAACATGAAAAAATGTCCGACCAACGAAAAATATCCAAATCTAGCCAAAATAAGCTAATATTCCATCATCTTATGGTCGTATTTTAAGTAACATTTCAACAATCAAAATCTACTACAACAACAAAACAAAAAAAAATTATTATAGTGTGTAAGTAGGTGACTAGATAATTTATTATCCAAATGGGATACTTTTGAGAATAAAGGAAGAGCTATTAATAATTATGCCAGGATAAAAGGCATGATCCAGGGCTGTCTTGGACAAACTGGGACATATGGTCATCCTATTTATAAGCCAGCTATGCTATGTGAAAATAAGAATTCAGACTTACGTTTTATTACAGTATTTTTTAAATAACGTTTTAAAACCAAGTAGGTATGAAGAGGTAAATAGGCGTGATTGTTAACCAATGTTACAGGAAAGGGTTAACATTTAAACAGTCTAGACATTTTGGTTCCATTTCATCTTTGACAGTTCTGCTTAATATAGCAATACTGTGGCTGGAAAGATTTGAAATTAGAAAACCTTGTATGCTTTTTCAAACAAAGATGACCTATTTATAAATGAGTATTAACAGCTGACATTGCAGTTCTCCAAGGGAAGGATTCCTGCTTTAGTTCTTCAAAATATTTCATAAATGAAACAATTTCATTTTTCATTTTATTTTAAAAACTCATTAGTCTCACTAAGAAGTCTCATGGCATAAAAAAGTTTGTACAGTAATATGAAATTTGTAATTCTTAAGACACAAGTCCTGAAAATGAGTTTGAAAATTCTGCTTAAAGGCTCTAAAGAAACCAAATCAACAAAACAAGGCAGTTTCAGTCTTAGCCAGAATTTAGTCTCGATATGAATGTTCTCCATCTGAGTGGCTTGGCAGATCCTACTGGATGTACCTCAAAGTCTTGAGTGTTAGGAGAAAAATACCCCAGGACCCCATCCACAGCCCACATAAATTTCCCAATGTAGGCTTAACCCACAGAAGTGGTTACAGAATTATCATGTAGGGCAGTCATGTCAAGTCCCAGAATAGTCTTAAACCAAACCTGACCTGTCTGGGAAAGCCAAAGAACTGGGTTCCTCAGCTCTACAGCAAACACTCTCCCTGTCTCCCTACCTCATTTTCCCAGTCTTCCCTGGCACAAACTCAAGCTATAAGCAATGCCCAAAACCAGATGAGACATTCATGTCAGGAAAGCAATATTCATAGAAGTATTTTGAAATACTGTTGGCTCAGTGAAAAGTGCATAATGTAGGAGTTAGGAGACCTAAACTCTCTCTTAAGCTCTATCATTGCCAAACTAGGATATATCACTTCACTTTGGGCCTCAAGGTCCAGTATAGAGAAAGAAAAAAAAGTAAAATGGTGACTTCCCTGGTGGTGCAGTGGTTAAGAATCCACCTGCCAATGCAAGGGACAAGGGTTTGATCTCTGGTTGGGGAAGATCCCACATGCCGCCGAGCAACTAAGCCTGTGCACCACAACTACTGAGCCTGTGCTCTAGAGCCCGCGAGCCACAACTACTGAGCCCGCGTGCCCCAACTACTGAAGCCCACGTACCTAGAGCCCGTGTTCCACAACAAGAGAAGTCACTGAGCCACAACAAAGAATAGCCCCCGCTTGCCGCAACTGGAGAAAAAGGCTGCGCACAGCAACTAAGAGCCAACGCAGCCAACAATAAATAAAATTAAAAAAAAAAAATTAAGAGGAAAAAAAAAAGAGTAAAATGCTCTCCAAGATTCTCTTCTAGTCCTGACATTCTACATTTTCCTATGTCTCCTGAATTTTAACTCAAGGGTCAACTTTCCTGTTGGGGCAATTAAAAATGTTTTATCGTTTCTCACATGAAGACAAGCTGGAATCTGATATACGTAATCTGCTAATCGGTTTTACAGGCTGTAAACTCCTCATTAGTAATGGTGTAGTAGAGTAGAATACAAATAATAGTAAAAGTCAAAGAGACAGTCAAATTCTCCAGCCAAACTTATTCAAAGATTTAAAAAAATTTTTTAATTCTTCTGATTTAAATCATATTTAGGAATTCCTAATAGCTGAATGCTACACTGGAAAGGGCACTGAACTAGGTATCTAGAGATCTGGGTTCTAGTTCAAGATATGCAACTACTTGTGTGAACCTGAACAAATCATAGCATCTCTTGGCTTCAGTTTCTTCAACTGTAAAATGAGGGAATTAGGTCAGTTCACTTCCTGTGTAAAAAATCTAAGATTTAGGGCTTCCCTGGTGGCACAGTGGTTGAGAGTCCGCCTGCCAATGCAGGGGACACGGGTTCGTGCCCTGGTCCGGGAAGATCCCACATGCCGTGGAGCGTCTGGGCCCACGAGCCATGACCGCTGAGCCTGTGTGTCCAGAGCCTGTGCTCCGTAACGGGAGAGGCCACAGCAGTGAGAGGCCTGCGTACCACAAAAAAAAAAAGAGAAAAAAAAAAATCTAAGATTTAAACATTTACTTTCAGACGACACCATTCTCTAAGGGGACCAAATTGCTTTCAACAAGAAGAGAATACTCATATCTAACCAGCAACGCTGTGGCATACATATTTGTATCACCATCACTGAGTATTTCATTAAACAAATGTCCAGAGAAGGAAAAAAGAGAAAAAGATCAGTAACTCAGAAAAATACCCTCAATTAGAACCTAGGTATGTTGACCACTGGCCCTCACTGGTTTCCAATCCTATTGATGTATTCTGTCGTAGTCATTGAGAGGAGTCACATATTACTATATTTAGCAGCAAATATTTTAAGTGTGGTATAAAAAACAACATTGGACACGAAGTCAGATTTTGATAGCTTGGTGACCTTCATCATTCTCCTCACCAGTATTAAAAGCAAGTAAGCAGTACCCATCCTTTCGGCTACCGTTAAACTGGGTACAAAATGGGTATATGTCTAACATCATAAACGTGAAAACTAAAGGTATGACAAAACTGCATTAAATGCAGTCCTCACTGGGAACCAGCTGGTATCTGTAGGATTACCAAACCATTTAAAACTGTCACCACATATATAGAGTTGCTTCAACTTCAGTAGTCTCCCTGCCTACTCCTAAACCTAAGTTATTAAGTTCCTTGGAGGACTACAGGAAAGCAAGAGAGTTACTATAGTCGTCTCTCAGAATACTCTAAAATTTTTGCTCACACAAGCAGCTTTCTCAGGAAATTTAAGTAGTATGTTGTTTTTATAAAGGTATCATGCAGGGCACTATATAATGGATATCTGGATTCAGTTCCTAACTCTGCCACTAACTGATTTTGCACAAGGCACTCAAGTCTTCTTGGTCTCAGTTTCCTCAGGTATAAATGAGGTAGCTGGGTTTAGATAATATCTAAAAATCTTTTTTTGAGTCATGTCACTATAGTTGAAGTCTATGTAAAATGTAGACTAACATCTGAAGAAACAAGGATAAATGTAACTATTAGTAGTTATCTATCCTTCCACAAGTCAAATAAGGCTGGTATTAACCTTTAAATTTTAATACAACCACCATTCAACCCCTACGTTAAAAAATACATCCTACTGTCACTGGCCGAGCAGCAGAAGCTTTATAGTTGGGTTATTCTCCACTGAAGAGTAGTCAGGAATACGATGATGGATTAATATTGAGTCCACATAAGAAGTGACCCTTAACATAGACAGTATTTGAGACCCACACTCCTAATTAGTAGCCGGCTACAATGATGGGAGTTGGGAGTGGGGAGAGGGAGCACTGACTAGGTTTAACAGCATAATCCTAATTCATTGTAAAATACTGTTAGCATTAAAAGCTAGACTTATATGTCCCAATATAATTTATTGTGAAATCTTTCCATGTTGATCTCCACATTTCAGTACCCCAATTCCTCCTTCTGCAGTAATGAGGTAAATACTCTTTGTGTTAATATAGAATTACACAATTTAAGAGAAACTGCATCCCAATTCAGCACAGTTACGTCTTACTTTAACTTCCCTGAGGGTCAGGTTCTCAAGTCATTTCTTAAACATTGTGTAGTCAAATTCACCACTGAGAAACCATTAAATCACCACAACTTAGGCTGCTGGAAGCTCACAGACCAAAATTTAACTAATTTTATTCTCTTCACATTTGTGCTGGGGCCTCCCTTTCTCTGGGACAACGAAGGCCAAGGTCTGCTTTAAAAGAGGCAGTTCAGAACACTGAGTAAATAAGGCAATTTACCTCTTTTTATAAATAGTTTCATCAGCATAAGGTAAACATTCAATCAATGCTACCCGCAGACATTGGACAGGGCCATTATCCTGTCGCCATTACCAAAAAAGAACCTTCCAAACTCTGGAAGAGCAATTGAAGGAAGCCTCTCTTTTATTGCTCTCATTGTATACCTAATACCTCATGAAACCCATATTGCGTGTGACTCTCAGATAAAAGTAGGTAAACAGATGGTACCTGGGGAACCAAAGTACTAATTCCAGTCATAAGCAAACATTTTTGGGACACACAATTTCACAACTTGGGGGCAATCTACCTGCATCAAAGGGCCAACTTTGCAGGTCTGCACTGGGCCACCAACGAAGTTGTCAAAGGGCATGACACGCGGGCATGGACACGCCCTGTGCACGTCACACTTCCCCAGGCCTCGGGCTATCCCGGGGGAGGGAAAATATCTACATTTTCACGAGAAACCCACTACGCTCACCAGCAAGCTTCAAACCCTGTAATCTGGGTAAGGATCACCTCAGCGGTGCGGCTGCTCGCAGGGCTCCGCCATGTGCCTCAGCCCCCCAAAACTTCTGAGGAAGGCAGAAATGACCAAATGAAAAGTGCAGAGAGAGCCTCCAACATGAGGGGTACCGGTGGCATTGGGAGGCTCCACAACACCCAAGAGAAGGGACGGCAGTTCTCCGGCAGCCAAGAGGCTAATGCCCAGCGAGCGCGCAGTTTAGACTGCCGCTCTGTCTCATTACCTGATGGCCGTCATGGCTTCACCTTCTTGCCCCACGCAACAGCGTTCGCGTCCGATGCTCTGCGATCGCACGGGCGACAGCAGCAGGTACCACAGCCACTGCTGCTGGGCTCAGGCACTCAGCGACGGGGAGCGCGTCCTCACATACCCGGCGCGCGGGCGGCCCCCGCTGAGCCGGCCGCACGCGCTGATTGGCCGAGCCCGGAAGGGGCGGGCGCTCCGCCCCGGGCCCGCGGCCCGAGACTAGCCCAGGCCGCCTCGGGCAACTGCAAGCCGCCCGCGCGTCTCGTGCCGGCGCGCGGGCTAGCGGGCTGGCTAGCGGGCGCGGTGGCCATCTTGAGTCCTGGTAACGGAGTCCCCCGCCTTACTCCTGGCTTACGGGGCACGAGGATGGGTGCCCGCCTCAAAAATGGCCGCTCCGAAAGGCAACCGGCTTATCAGTCACATGGCCCTGTCTACCTCGGCCAGCCCAGGTCGCTTTAACAGGACTTGGGACAGGGACGAAGTCAGGGCAGTCTTCGGGGATGGGGTTTAACAGCCTGAAAACCCATCTGCAGAAAAGCAGCAGCCGCCTGGGAAACCTCAGCCCGGGTAGAATCGATCGCGTGGCAACAGCAGCACATGTTTTAATTCGAACTCGCAGCCTTTAAGACCAATGCTGAGTCTTGTGGTTCCCAAACGTTTTTGAACTTCAGAAACACTTAAAACAGGTTATTTAATACAGAAGTGTCCACGGTCTCACTAAACCTGTGAATCAGAACCTAGAAAGGTGAGGCCCATATATTGGTATTTTTAGCAAGTTCCCAGGTGATCCAGGTACACGTGTAAAGTTTTAAAACCTCTGGGTCAAACTAGCCCACTCAGACTATCCTGCTTGACACGCTAATTGTCAGACTTCCTCACTTTTCTGAAAAGTACGAAGCGCTCTGAAGTAAGCATCTAATGCCATAGGGAAAAAATTGGAAGAACCCTAACTCTTGGAGCTAGCCTTACAATTTAGTGGGGGTTAAAGGATTTAAGAAACTGATTCTGAACCACTAATAAAAGACAGGTAAGGGGCTTTCCTTGTGGTGCAGCGGTTAAGAATCCGCCTGCCAATGCAGGGGACACGGTTCAATGTGTCAAGACCCAACGCAGCCAAAAATGAATGAATGAATGAATGAATGAATAAATAAGACAGGTAAATCAATTCCAACTGCGGGAAGGATAGAATGGAGGATAATCAGTAAATGCTTTATGACCTAAATAGCTACTTTTATTCCCTCTTTATTCTGTGCAAATATTTATATAAACAGACCACAACCTCCAGTGGCATTCATTTACTAACCATCTGGATGGTGGTCAAGTCCATAAGTGTGAAATCACGTATATTAGAAACACAATCCAGGGCTTCCCTGGTGGAGCAGTGGTTAAGAATTCACCTGCCAATGCAGGACACATGGGTTCGAGCCCCCATGGAGGAAGATCTCACATGCTGCACAGCAGCTAAACCCGTGAGCCACAACTACTGAGCCTGTGTTCTAGAGCCTGCAAGCCGCAACTACTGGGCCAGCATGCCACAACTACTAAAGCCCGCGCACCTAGAGCCAGGTTCTGCAACAAAAGAAGCTACCACAATGGGAAGCCCCGTGCACACAACAAAGAGTAGCCCCGCTCGCGGCAACTAGAGAAAGCCCGCACAGCAACGAAGACCCAACGAGCCAAATAAATAAATAATAAAGTAAATAAATAAATAAAAAACCACAATCCAACATGTGATATTGAATTCTGCATACTGTGACTGAAGGAACTGAATTTTTATTTAATTTTAATTAGCTTAAATTTTAAAACCAAAAGCAAGGTAAAATATTTTTCCATTAAACACAATTTTGTTTTCATTGCACTACATTTCACCTTTTAACTGTGAAAAAGTTAGCATCCAAACTGAGACACTGTAAATATAAAATACATACTGAATTTTTCAAGACTTAGTACAAAAAAAATACAGAATATCTCAGTAATAAAGTTCGCATTGATTACATGTTGAAATAATACTTAGCTACACTGGGTTAAATAAAATATATTAAGATTAATTTAAACTGTTTCTTTTTACTTTTTTAATGTGGCTACTAGAAATTTTTAAATTTTATGTCTTACATTATATTTCTACCTGACAGTGCTGTTCTACTAAGTTAGCCTTGCTTTTTTCTTACCTATCATTGCCCTGTGACAGAATAACTATCCTCACTAAATGAAATTTGTAGAGACCAATTTATACAAATCCGTCATTCCTTACTAACCATCTGAAACATCAAGTATTCGAAAAGATTTCAAGTCTCCTTTGAAAATGCTTTTTTTTTTTAGCATTTTTCTCTTTAGTTTGGAAAATCCTATCTAGAATGAAGCCATGTACTATAAATTTGATGTGTTCAGTCCATGAGTAAAGGCTATTAAAAACAGAGCTATACTTGGCTGATTGGGACTTTGACCAAATGTCCACAAGCAGAACTAGTCAATTGTTCCTCTGGATTAAACAAGATCTGAATCAAAGCAGCAGCAGAATAGCAATTTGAAGCAGGGGAGACACTGACTAATTCAACGGTTTGCCTCCTCCTCTCATGGAAAATGTTAATAGATAACCCACATGAACTAAAGTAAAACCAGGAATAATCCTTAGAACAAATTTCAAAACCTCCATGTAACTTTTAATATGGGATGGAGTATGGTGCTTTTCAAACTTTAATATACATACACATCACTTGAGTGATCTTGTTAAAAATAAGGGTTTGATTCAGCAAGTCTCTATGGTCAAGATTTTGCATTCCTTTTTGTTCCCAGATTTTGCCAATTGCTTCTGGTCCGTGGGCCATGCTAAGTAGCAAGGTTGTAAAGGGAAGTAGCAAGATTGTAAAGGTAGCAAGACAGAAGTGACTTGGAACCCCTGCTTGACTTCCTACATGACCTTAGGCTGGTTCTTAACCTATGTGTCCCTCGGTTTACACATTACATGCTTTTCAGGGCATTGGGAAGATTAAAACTTAATTCTAGTGAAGTCTAATAGAGTCCTCAGCACATGACATGATCATTACTTCGTTGTTACCACACTTCTTAAAATTACATCTCTGGGAAGCATGATATGAAAGCTAACATGCACTCGGCCTTGTGAAAAATAAATGAACTTTTACTCATGCCTAACATACTTTGTTGACTCCTATTTTTGATTTTTAACAAAAAACTAATTGTGGTACCAAAACAGCTAGATTTGAAACTTTGCTTTTTAACAAATACAGTATATTCTATGTCATTAAGGGACGATAAAAGCCTGCAATATTCAAATATTCAATCAAATTAAAGCCATATCACATTCAAAGATTTTTTTAAAAGCTACTTATTTTTGAGAAGTGACACTTTGCATCTAACAATCAAAACTTTGGTTTTTTCACTCATAATCAGTCAACACAACTTTCAAAAAGTGTATTACTTAAAATGTACTTAGGTAACAGTTCATTTCAGCAGGTACAGATACAAAAATGCTATTTCAGTAAACAGGGCTCATGTGTGATTGTTCTTTCAGAATCAATCAGGTAGAGATAAAAGACATGTTTTTCCAAATAAAGGCAGCAGCTTTTTAAATTCCCAGCACGTTCCTTTCCTCAGCCTTTCATGCTTTTTTTCTCTTCCACCCAATTTTTCTCAAACACACACACACACATACAAAGTTAGCTACCGAGTAACCACTAAAAAACTCTTTCAATCAATTTTTTAAGCAATTTACTTCAATCCTATTCTTCACTTTAGAGAAAAGCAGTCAATTTGAATTATTAACCTTCATTAACTTCCTTCTAATTCAAACAGTTGAATCAAGATCAGTGGGTCAGAATAGTTTGCTCTTGGAAAGATAAGTAAATATTCTATCTACTTTATCTAATCATGTGGTTAGTCTGCCACTAAAAACACCTAGATAGCTAACCCCAAATAGTTAAATAAATATGTTTACAGATAGCATAACAAATATGTAGACTAACCTTTTCAAAAAATGTTTCCAAACCCAAAATAATAGCAAAGTTCTCTTCAAACACAACCAGTTTGTTAAGCGTGAAATAAAACAAGTATTTTCATGTATTAGTACATTTCTAGAAAGCTTTGTGGCAATGTGTCACCAATTCCACTTTACAGGCAACTATCATAGATAAAATAGAACATGAACAAAGATGTGTATACCTAGTTATTCATTTCACATTAATAGCAGAAATTTATTATATCCCTAAATAAGCAAAAATAGAGTAATGGTTAAATAAATTACAGAAGAATGCTATGAAGCTACTATAAAATGTTTTCATAGACTTTTTAAGGACAGAGGAAAATGCTCATGATATAATCTTAAGTGAAAAAAAGCAAAAATAATCCAACAAAAGGAATGTAGAGTATAATCTTGACTATGTTAAAAAATATACATATGCCATATATACACAGAAAAAAGACTGGAAAGAAACACACCAAAATATTATTACTGGATTCGCTGGAAAGTAGAATTATGTGTTGTTTTGACTTTATTATTTATATTGATCTACTTTATAAATTTTCTACTACATGTTGGTTTTATTAGCATAAAATTTTTGTATTATTAAATTTTAATGGTCTTTCTGAAATGATTTAAAAATACAAAACTTATTCCTGCTCTTTTTTAAAACCTGTGTCTTTTTAAATCACAACCATCAAAACTACCCTTATTTTTAGAGGAATTAGGCTTACTTTACAAATGTCTCATCTTTTCACGTGTAAAGATTCTTTAAGACAGGAATAACAATAATAAAATGTCTTTATGATTTTCTTGTTTAATTTTAAATCTTAACTTGACAAAAATTAAAAGCATAAGTACCACTTTTAGAGCTTTGCATAGCCTTTAAGAGGCCAGCTGTCACAAGATTGAATGTGGAATATCTTCCCTACATGTTACTTAAAAATACATCTCCTCATTTCATATGAATGAAAAGACTGGGACTTCCCTGTTTGGCACAGTGGTTAAGACTCCCAATGCAGGGGGCCAGGGTTCGATCCCTGATCGGGGAACTAGATCTCACATGCATGCCACAGCTAAGAGTTCACATGCCGCAACTGGGGAGCCCACCTGCCACAACTAAGATCCGGTGCAATGAAATAAACAAATATTTAAAAAAAGAAAAGAAAATACTGATAAAATAAGATTTTAAAGCAATCTATACCATACTCCAAAAAGAGAAATTTCTTAAGACTTGTCTCCCTAAAATAATTAGTGCCACAGAGTAAATTTCAGGAACCGGGGAATAAAGAGATGGGAATTCTAATCCTAGGCCTACCAAAAAAATGTATGTCCTTTGACCATCAGTTTCCTTATCTGAAACGCCAAGTAGTTTGTTACAGGTGACATCTCAGGTCCCTTTCAGTTCTTAATGGACAGTAGAATAAAAAAACATAAAAATATGTCCACTTGTGACAATACAAATTGGGTTGCTTTTTTAAGAGTTGATCAGTTTTAATGAAAATAAAACACTCTCAATTTTACTTAGCTTTCATTATGGACAAAGTTATTCAAAGAAACATTGCTAAATGTATTACCCCAAAAAGTATTATAAGAGGTTCACTATTTTTATTTCCTTTTAATTATTATCGGTAGATTCTTATGTCACATTTCACTTTAACATGACACATTCAAACAATATAATCTTTAAATGGAACCTGACAATTTATTTCCCAGGAGAATTTGAAGAATATAATAACATTTGATTGATTGAACTTTACTTACTAAGAATTCTTAGCAAAACTCCCTCCCAAGAACACCTACACAGTGCTTCTATATTTTCAGTGAGCCACAAATCTTTAAAAGTCAAAGAAAACTTCCAATCTAAAAGTATAGGACAGGGACTTCCCTGGTGGTGCAGTGGTTAAGAATCCACCTGCCAATGCAGGGGAAATGGGTTCGAGCCCTGGTCGGGGAAGATCCCACATGCCGCAGAGCAACTAAGCCTGTGTGCCACAACTACTGAGCCTGTGCTCTAGAGCCCGCAAGCCACAACTACTGAGCTCATGTGCCACAACTACTGAAGCCCGCGTGCCTAGAGCCCATGTTCTGCAACAAGAGAAGCCACTTCAGTGAGAAGCCTGCACACCACAACGAAGAGTGGCCCCCGCTCACGGCAACTAGAGGAAACTGGCATGCAGCAACGAAGACCCAACGCAACCAAAAAAATAATAATAAATAAATAAATAAATAAATGATTCTTTAAAAAATAAAATAAAAAAATAGAAGTATAGGACAACAGTGCTTCCCAATTATTTATGCTGCCAAGAATATATTTTGAAACTATATAATTGAATATATCACTATCATTTCACAAAAGGGCATTTTAACATAAAAATGTAAAAAGGACATCACAGAAAAAACAGCACTACCCGAAGTATTGCTGGTAACCTTATGAAGTATATTTTCTATATAAAAGACATTTCTTATTTTTATTTTACCATAAATCTGGTACTTCACCAACAAGCTTTTAGGAATCAATCACTTGGGAATTCCCTGGCAGTCCAGTGGTTAGGACTCCACGCTTTGACTGCTGAGGGCACGGATTCAGTCCCTGGTCAGGGAACCAAGATCCCACAAGCTGCCATGCAGCCAGAAGAAAAAAAAAAAAAAAAAAGGAATCAATCACTCATTAACTCAACAAATATTTATGGAGATCTTCTCTACTACTCAATGACCAAGAACATGTACTGCCCTTATAGAACTGATATTCTAGTGAGGAGATACAGATAAATAATCAAATAAACAAGAACATTAAATGATCATTAAGTGCTATGCAGAGAATTAAACCCAGCAGATAACACAGAGAAAGGCTCCTTTAGAGTGGGTAGTCAGGGAAGATCTCCAGTAGAAAACTGAATGACAAGGAAGAGCAAGGTGGGGGAAGGGATTCCAGACAGACAGCACTAAAATAACTGGAAGCCCAGTGTGAAAAAAAGGGGAGGGACAAACGGTTGTGGTCAGAGAAAGAAGCAGAACGTCTTGGCTTTGATGAGCCTAAGAAGTTTAGACTTTGTTATAAGCAAGACAGGAAGCCACTGTAATTAAGTTTTAAACAGAGGAATGACATGATCTGATTTTGTTTTAAAAGATCAACCTGGTTATAGCGTAGAGAATGGATCAAAGGAGCATGAAAGCAGAAAGACTAAATTAAAAGCCTATTACAGTAATAAAGATGACAAATAATTGTGGTTTGAACAATGAAGATAGTGGTGGACACAGAAAGAAGTAAATGGACATTTTGGAGGTATTGGGTTGGCCAAAAGGTTCTTTCGGTTTTTTCCACAAGATGGCTCTAGTAGCCCTTAGTTGTCTTTAACTTCATTCGAAACAATTTTGTTAGATTGTATTGTGACAGCTGTCATATCAGAGTGCATTTAAAAAAAAAAAAAGTATCAAAATTGGTGAATTTTTGTGTAGCCATTTTATTTTATTTTATTTTTATTGTATTTTTTTGCAGTACAGGGGCCTCTCACTGTTGTGGCCTCTCCCGTTGTGGAGCACAGGCTCCGGACGCACAGGCTCAGCGGCCATGGCTCACGGGCCCAGCCGCTCTGCGGCATGTGGGATCTTCCCGGACCGGGGCACGAACCCGTGTTCCCTACATCGGCAGAAGGACTCTCAACCACTGCGCCACCAGGGAAGCCCTGTGTAGCCATTTTAATATTGAAGTTGGAAGAAAAAAAGCAACATTTTCAGCATATTATGCTTTATTATTTCAAGAAAGGTAAAAACGCAACTGAAAGATTTGTGCAGTGTATGGAGAAGGTACTGTGACTGATCGAATGTGTCAAAAGTGGTTTGAGAAGTTTCGTGCTGGAGATTTCTCGTGGACGATGCTCCAGTGTTGGGCAGACCAGTTGAAGTTGATAGCGATCAAATCAAGACGTTAATTGAGAACAGTCGACATTATACCACACAGGAGATAGCTGACATACTCAAAATATCCAAATCAAGTGTTGAAAATCATTTGCACCAGCTTGGTTATGTTAATCGCTTTGATGTTTGGGTTCTACATAAGTTAAGCAAAAAAAAAACCTTCTTGACCGTATTTCCACATGCGATTCTCTACCTAAAAATAACAAAAACATTCCGTTTTTAAAACAAATTGCGACAGGTGATGAAAAGTGGATACTGTACAATAATGTGGAATGGAAGAAATCACGGGGCAAGAAAAATGAACCACCACCAACCACACCAAAGGCCGGTCTTCATCAAAAGAAGGTGATAGGGCTTCCCTGGTGGCACAGTGGTTGAGAGCCTGCCTGCCGATGCAGGGGACGCGTGTTCGTGCCCCGGTCCGGGAAGATCCCACATGCCGCAGAGCGGCTGGGCCCATGAGCCATGGCTGCTGAGCCTGCGCGTCCGGAGCCTGTGCTCCACAACGGGAGAGGCCACAACAGTGAGAGGCCCGCGTACTGCAAAAGAAAAAATAAAATAAAATACAGGAGGCATGGTATTGGGCCTCCCTGGTGGCGCAGTGGTTGGGAGTCCGCCTGCCGATGCAGGGGATGCGGGTTCGTGCCCCGGTCTGGGAGGATCCCATGTGCCGCGGAGCGGCTGGGCCCGTGAGCCATGGCCGATGGGCCTGCGCGTCCGGAGCCTGTGCTCCGCAACGGGAGAGGCCACAGCAGTGAGAGGCCCGCATACCGCAAAAAGAAAAAAAAAAAAAAAAAAAAAAAAAAGAAGGTGATATGTATATGGTGGGATTGGAAGGGAGTCCTCTATTATGTGCTCCTTCTGGAAAACCAAGCGATTAATTTCAACAAGTATCACCCACAATTAGACCAACTGAAAGCAGCACTCAACGAAAAGGGTCTGGAATTAGTCAACAGAAAACACATAATCATCCATCAGGATAACACAAGACCACATGTTTCTTTGATGACCAGGCAAAAACCGCAACAGCTTGGCTGGGAAGTTCTGATTCATCCGCCGTATTCACCAGACATTGCACCTTCAGATTTCCATCTATTTTGGTCTTTACAAAATTCTTAATGGAAAAAATTTCAATTCCCTGGAAGACTGTAAAAGGTACCTGGAACGGTTTTTTGCTCAAAAAGATAAAGTTTTGGGAAGATGGCATTATAAAGTTGCATGAAATATGGCAGAAGGTAGTGGAACAAAATGGGGAATACATTGTTCAATAAAGTTCTTGGTGAAAATGAAGTGTCTTTTTTTACTTAAAAACCGAAGGAACTTTTTGGCCAACCCAATAGAATGACAGGAATATGGGGGACTAAGGAAAATAAAGGAGTCAAGAGTAACTCCTAGATTTTAGACTAAATTGGGTAAATTTGGACTAAATTGAGTAAATGGCGCTGCTGTTACTGAGATAAAAGGGAAAGACAAGAAAGAAGTTCAAAGGACAAGTTCCAGGGGAGGTCAGGGATAGAGATAAGACTTGGGAAACAGATTTTTCTTTCTAGTCTTTCTTACTCTGTAGTGTCTACTGTTTTCTATTAATAGACTAAAAATAGTTGTCCAGAATTGTATATGCAGTTTCATTTGAGCAACACCCTGAGGGGAACCATTCTACCTTAGCAGTCACCTGCCAGCAACCACTAAATATGTATATAAGTAAAATAACATGTAAAACTTAATGAGTGTTTAATATGTGCCAGACACCATGCTATATATGTCTCAAGTACTATCTTATTTGAATTTACAAAAACCTTATCAGAAGATTTTTTATTATCACCATGTTACATTTGAAGAAATTGAAGCTCAAAGAGGTTAAATAATTTGCTGAAAGTCACATGTTACAGAACAGAAATCCAAACTCTGGTAGCCTGACTCCAGAACTGGGGCTAATTACCACTGTACAGTGTTACCAAAGTAAACCCAAGACAGACTGACATAAGTGTGAGACTTTTATAAACAGCCAAATTTCAGAACACCACACTATGACTTCAACCCATAAGATGTAGTACTCCGTTAATAGCTTTCTTACTAGCCGGAGCATCATATGAAATACTTTCAGAAATTAGTTCCTTTATTTCCATATGTGCTTATTCATAGATTAAATCTGAGCAGCCAATGAATCTGTCATTTTTGTCTTTAATTTAGCCAAGACTCCTAATTGCCACCAAGAATCATTTCTTAGACCTCTTCATTTTTAAAAATTTCAACCACAATTTCATTTCTGTCAAAATCACAAGACTGATTTTTGACAAAGAAAAACATCTTTTTTACCACTCTGCAAGAATTTAGGGGCACACAATGAATAGCAAGTGGTTAAATTTACTGTAAAACTAAGTAAATCTCCCACCCCAGCCATTCACTTTGTGCAAATCAAATTTAGGCTTTAGTAAAATTATAAATTATTTCTTATCAAGATCTTTCAAGACTCGTAAGTTGAAACCACAAATGTCCACAAAAGGTTCCACTGTAAAAAAAGAAAATTTTTTTTTTACTTATATTAGCCCTTGGGTATATCCTCTAACCCCTAGTGCCTATCATGTTCTACTATATAAGAGTAAAAATAAATGTGGTCTCAAATTAAACACGCAGTTTTATCCAAAAAGAGTCCTAAGAAATAGAAATTTCTAATGGGTTGCTTTAGAAATGATGGAACTGATTTATAAAGTTTTCTTTTATTCAATGTTTTTTGGGGGGGTTTTTCCTCTCTAACAGAGTATCCTAATAATAGGAACCAGCAATTTCATAGGCTCCACTGATGAGGACTGACCTAGATTTGAAGGCCCTATCTTCCACCCTACTACATGGGCAGAGGGCCACTTTCTCTCACAGTCTGTGGGACAGGACACAGACTGGCACTGGCTCTCATCTGCCTAAAGACTGACCTGAACTTGGATTTCAGGGTGCAGAGAGAAATAGTGAAATATTTAGAGTGAAACCCCTCCTTGTGGAAATAGGGTAGACTTCTTTTCTGCGATAACTAGATATTTAAAATTGAAAGACTTGGAAGTTTATACAGTGGTGATGGTGGTGGAGGTGGTAGTGATAGTAGTCTCAGTGCTCCTGGGAAACCTGGGATGGAGAGAAGTGCAAAGAGCCCACCAAAACTGTTGTATTGGGAAAAACGTAATCTTTGAACTGTCTTTCCTTATGCAGCACAAGTCAAGTAGAATTAAAATTATAGATATATAGTATATATATCATAGCACTCCTTGGAGTGCTTTCAGTGGAGATTACTTGACCCAGTGGTTACTTAATGTGATCATGAAATCTCAAGTTAAAGGGGAAGGATCATTAGCTTTTGGGGTGGGTCGTCATGCAGATTTCCTAATGATTCATTACATATATGAGAGAATCAGGTACAGGAAACGTTAAGAACAAATTTTTTTTATTGCCTCAATAGTTATATAAGTTCATCAAGAAATGCAATGTGGGGCTCCCCTGGTGGCGCAGTGGTTGGGAGTCCGCCTGCCGATGCAGGGGACACAGGATCGTGCCCCGATCCGGGAAGATCCCACATGCCACGGAGCGGCTGGGCACGTGAGCCATGGCCGCTGAGCCTGCGTGTCCGGAGCCTGTGCTCCGCAACGGAAGAGGCCACAACAGTGAGAGGCCCGCGTACCGCAAAAAAAAAAAAAAAAAAAAAAAAAAAAAAAGAAATGCAATGTGATGGGACTACCAATATCAGGGTTTGATATATGTTCACATACACAAAGTATGTACATAGGTATGTATGTATATATAATATTATTCCAAAAACTGTTATTTTGGTGTAACTAAGCATCTATAACTTATAAGCCATTTATCCTCATATGCCTGTTTATAAGTTTAAAATACACATAAGTTCTCCCATTCCCATTTCATTTGGGGGTGGGTTTAAATAGTTATTTTTAAATACTGGCATCTAAACCCACAGAATTTCATTCTAAAGCTCTTATCATTTTTCACATTCTCCTTAATTACTTTGAAGGAAATCTTGACCATCATCATGTCTTCCTCGGTGGGAAAAAAATAGCCTGGGGTGGAGGAGCATTTAAGATGAATGTGGTTTACCTGAAAAACAGGACATTTGTCTGCAGACAGAGGCAAGGAAGAATGACTCTGCAGCATAACTGGTCAAACAACCAGCCCAACCCATTCCCCAAAAGCCAGGGGTTACACCCAATCACTGCTTCAAGATCTGGGATTCTAAATAGCCAAGGGTATGAGAAAATAAATCCTTTTGCTTATATCTTAAGAAAGTGCTATTAATATTCCAAATATGGGTAGATATTCTGACATGGACATTTCCTCAAATCCCTACAGCTCTGTCACAGGGAATAGTCCTCTTCTGGAAACCACTCTGTCACCTAAAGATACAGTACACCACAAAACCTGCATTTTACAAGAATTAATGCTTTTTTTTGAGGTATGATTGACATATAACATTATATTAGCTTCAGATGTACAACGTAATGATTCAGTATTTGTATATATTGCAAAATGATCACAATAAGTCTAGTTAACATCCATAACCATAAATAGTTACAAAGATTATTTTCTTGCGACAACTTTTAGGTTTTTAACAAAAACGTTTAATGGTTTTGTTTTCTTTACTGAGGGGTGGAATGGGGGTTGGTGGGAGCAGATTTCTCACTTTTTCAGATTTCAACAAAAACATAACAGCTTCAGGCTTCCCTGGTGGCGCAGTGGTTAAGAATCCGCCTGCCAAAGCAGGGGACACGGGTTCGATCCCTGGTCTGGGGAGATCCCACATGCCGCGGAGCAACTAAGCCCGTGCGCCACAACTACTGAAGCCCACGCGCCGCGCTCCAGAATAAGAGAAGCCACTGCAAGGAGAAGCCCGCGCACTGCAACGAGGACCCAACGCAGCCAAAAAATAAATAAATAAATAACAGCTTCAGACTGCCTGTATGTGAAGGAAGGGAAGAAGTAATTAAATCCAAATGTAATCTTCAGGCATTGTAAGAAGGCAATTCTTACTGAATGCCAAATAGAGTTTTTAGATAGTGTTAGGTAGCAAACTTATCTTAAGACTCCACAGAAATTTTTAGACCTTAAATTATTTCTACAAAACCTAAAACTCACAGTTCCATGGAAAAATACTATACATATTTAAATTAAACTCTGCACTTTGAAATATAAAATTGACACATTTTCCAATGTTAGGGGTACGTGTGGCAGGGTGGAGGGGAGTAGACTATTGAAATTTATCATCTTTCAAAGGGCAATAACAGAATTAAAAGGTTGGATAAATTCAGTCACAGTTTTCAAAATTATTTTACGATAATTGTGGCAGATTAAAAATGGCCACAGTTTCTTGGAGACAAGAGTCTATGTCCCCTCCCCTTAAATCTGGGCTAAACTATGACTCCTTTGACCAGATTCCAGGCTAGCCTTAACGGACTGCCAGCTCCTGCCTTGGTTTCTTGGAGCCCTGAGCTGCCATCTAAGAGGTCCAACTACCAGGTTGAGGAAACCACATGGAGAGGCCCTCAAACCACACAGAGAAAGAGAGGAACCCAGCTAAGCCAAGACTGCCAGCCACCACTACCAAAACACCAGGCAAATGAGTAAAGACAACTTGTACCCTCCACACCAGACCTGTTATCAGCTAAATACCTCCAAGTGATCCTAGTCAATAGCACATGGAGCAGAAGAATCAAACAGCTACTCCTGACCCACAAAACCATGAACTCTAATAAAATGGCTGTTCTTTTAAGCCACTAAATTTTAGGACAGAAAACCAAACTCATTGTGAAAAATATAGTTTGCATTGCAACTAATACTCCATAAATATACCTAATGGAAACGTTTCACAAAGCAATACTTACCCTTACCATATTCAAAGCATTAACCTTTCCTATTTTCCTTTTATAAAATACCACTTTTTCTACACTGAAATTGATTCATGATCTAGTTTGAAAAGCATTTTAATCTGTACTACTCACATCACAGGTGCATACACAAATCTAGACAGAAACCTTAATAGGACCCAGGTGTTCTGATTCTTAATACAAAGCTCTTTTTCCTTGCTCCATGCTAACAGCCCACAGGTTCACAATAAAAAGCTTCTCACAAACTCACATACACACCTCAGAGCTGAGTGAAAAGTTGAAAAGCAGAGATGTCTGATGTTGGAAGTTATGTAGAAATCAGAAATAGCTAAGAGGAATGAGCCTTTTCCTTTTTTATCACTTCCCTTTACTTCCCCCCTTCTTTTCACAGATCTGTATTTTCCTATCCCTACTTCCTTTTTCCTATGGTTATCAAGCATTATAAAACTGAGGTTTTTAAATATTAGTTGAACTTAATGAAATGTTATAGTCATATGCTTTTTTTTTTTTTTTTTTTTGCAGTACGCGGGCCTCTCACTGCTGTGGCCTCTCCCGCTGCGGAGCACAAGTTCCGGACGCGCAGGCTCAGCAACCATTGCTCACGGGCCCAGCCGCTCCGCAGCATGTGGGATCCTCCTGGACCGGGGCACAAACCTGCGTCCCCTGCATCGGCAGGCGGACTCTCAACCACTGCGCCACCAGGGAAACCCACGTCATAGTCATATTCTTAAAAGTAGGCTAACTGAACATTTTATCATTTCTTTAAAAATGTTGCTTTTTTTTTTTTGTATGAGGTCCAAGACTAATTGTGGCTGTAGGTCATTTTTAATGAAACAGAATTCTCATCACTGTCGTCTCAGATCTGGTAGAACATTTTCATAAATTTTGAATTAATAATATTAAAAGCTTAACAGCTTTTTAGCAGATTACTAGTAATTGTTCCATATATAACACAGGAGTATTTTTTGAAGCAAAGGGCTTGCTTTTTTTTTTTTGATCACACAAATCACTGTTGATTCCTGTTCTATTGTTCATACAATACCTGAATATTTGAGCTAATCACTAAAAATAAATCAGATTCAGGTTTGAATCCTATCTCTGCCACTTATTGTATAATCTTGAGCATATTAAACTCTGTGAACAGTAATGGTTATCCCATATAATTATAATTAATAATGCTAAGTCATAAGATTCAAATTATCAATATCAGGGAAAATTGCAAAATCTCTGAAGCAAATAAAAACTTACCAGAAATTGTTCTCTTAACTGGAACATTTTAACTCTTAAACATAAGCAAAATTGGTTTGCCCAAGGCTTTTAACGGAAAACACAACCTGCTCAAAACTGAAGCTCAATGAGTTAATCCATTACAAAGCATACAATTAAGTATATATCCCACGAGGGGATATTTATTCTTGGTGGGGGGGGCGGGTACCTACATGTGTGAATAAGAGAACTTGAAAGACAAAAATCTAAACAAGGTTACTAAACACCAAACACATTACCACAGAATTTCTTTAAATAGTGTGCTTAACTAGCACATACAGAATTCACTTTGACACGTTCTCAATTTGTGTCTTCATAGTGTAATACAAACAGCAAGAAATGTGAATCAGATGTCCTGAGTGTAGAGTGAGAGCTTAGTACTTAGGGATGCTTAACTTCTCTGGGTCTATTTCCTCAGATGAAGGCAGTTACCTGGTGGCCTTGTGAGGATCCGTAAGAAAAGGTAAAAGTGCTTGACATATTCTTTAATATGTTGTTTGTTTGTTTTTAACATTTATTTATTTATTTGGCTGTGCCAGGTCTTAGTTGTAGCATGTGGGATCTAGTTCCCTGACCAAGGATCGAACCCGGGCCCCCTGCATTCGGAGCATGGAGTCCTAACCACTGGACCACCAGGGAAGTCCTAAATACGTTATTTTTATCTTTAAAAAAAAATTAAACTTCATTTCTTGTTCTAGAAAGTAAGACAATGACAAGTTATGACTTCGGATCAAATTTCGCCTCAGATACTTACTAGCTGTTACCTGACTGACATTTAACCTCACTGGGCTTCAATTCTCTAAACACAACGATGTAAATATCAGACTTTGATTTTAAGTACCTCCTCAGGCACCAACAATCTAAAAGAGTCTAAAACATGTTCAAAGAGTTTTCAAAAATCACATGAAATTGTAAATTACCATTTCAAAGCCACATACGGCTAATACTGAGATTTGCCGTTGTTTTCACACTTCAGTTCCATGATTTGTTGGAAACTTCAGCTACAGAAGATCCTACCCTACCTCAGGATTTGCACACCTAGCCATCTCCTCCCATTCCTGCTCCCACCAGCATTCCTAAGCAGTCTTTGGAAATACCAAAGTAGCTTCTAAAAGGGAAAGGCTAGGAAAGCCTGCTTTAACCTGTTTTATGAGTATAAAGAAGAAATATCTTGACCAACAAGAAATCATTTACATTTAAAGAGTTCTGAATCTGACTTGATAGCTACAGGATACTAACAAGTTTTCTAAGGAATGTAGTTTATTCAAGCTTCACATAGAAGTGAGATCGAAGGTCTCGTGTGTGTGTGTGTGTGTGTGTGTGTGTGTGTGTTTTCCTTTAGTGAAAAAATGTACTCCTTTTCCCTTATTTGTGCTGAATCTAGGGGAGGAATGCTACACAAATAGGGGAAGAGGGGTACTAACAAAGGGATTCCTGTTAGTACCGGGCCGGGCAAAGATAACTTAACATTGCTCCCAATTCTAAGGATCTGTGAGTGTAAGTCTAGAAATTTATGTATTTCTCTACAGAGCATCTTTACAATATTCTAACTGAGGGATGAATATACCCAAAGAAGTCAAACCTACCATGTAAAGAAGAACCTAACTCCCACATCTTCAAAAAAAAAAAAAAAACTTTTCAAGCTATTTTTTACTAAAATACTGTTTTTTAATACTAAACATTTAGTACTACTTAATTTAATAATATAACTATGTTTTATTATAATATTTCAAATCTAAACAATCCAGCTCTGTACATTTGGATAAGCAAGTGCTATGTAAAACAAACAAGACAAAATAGAAGTGTCAGTATACTTGAATGTGATCAACATGCTATCCCATGCTAAAATGTAATATAACCAGTTCATCTTGAGTATGTGAGAACAGAGACATAACCAAGGGTGTAAATCTGCATCACTTCTACAGCTTAACAGCTCTAATCTTCACCAAAACTAAGAACTAAAAATGATAGCTAAGGTCTCAGCTCTGCATAGGAAAAACAATTTCTAAAAAACTCTATTTTAGGAGGAAACCAAGACTTCCTCAGTCGTGCCTATAAAACAAGAAAATGTTCAAATCTCTAATGTGGTTAACTTCAAGACAACACATTTGAACTGTTTGGTTTTTTTTTTTAAAGATAATTTTCTTGTTTTTCAATTTGTTTACTCAAAAACTTAACATGGCTTTCCAGACTTCAGCTCAAGGGCTCAAAGAGTAAAACTATTTATTTTGCTGCATCAAGCTTAAAGGAATTTAAGAACCCTAAGACATCTGAATTTGATTCTTTTGCTATATTTTGTTTTCCAGTGACCCTTCCTGGATGAGTCAACAGACAAATTTTTTAAAAAGACCATTTTGCGGTATTACCTATTGGTTACATAGTACACTGTTACACAGTATGCTATGAAATTACGAACAATGTTGCTAACCTTCAGTGCTTTTGGAGTTCTAATTACAATGCAAATAAGCTCACTAATTAAGGACCTGCTAACCCATAGGGAAATTCTGATAGGTCACTGAGTTCTTTGCAAATTCACTTTCAGAAAATTTATTTCTCCACCAAATAAGCAATTCTACTACATTTTTTTAAGAAAGAAAACACTGACCACATGGCCTTAATAAAATGTTACTATTTATATAGGAGTAATATATTTATTCTGAGGAAATTTTCCCCATGGACAAATGCAAGAAATATTATAGTTAAGGCTCACTACAGTCATCAGAAAGAACAGAAATGTAATCTAGGAGTGTATCTCTTGGCCTCTGTCCTCTCGTATTGGATTTATTTCACACACAAGCTCACTCCACGTAACAAGAAAAAAGAAAGGTCCAAGAACCATGAAATGTTTTCAGGTAAGAGTTCTATCAACTCTTATGAATAGATAAGAATTTACAGCCAATACATGAATCCATTTTATGCCACTGAGTACTACAAACATAACCTTAAAACATCTTTAAAGAGTTTAAGAATTAATTCACTGAATAAAAATTTAGAGCCTATGTTGTAATGAAGTAATTAGTTATAAGGCATTAAGAGTTATTCAACTAGTTTCCCTACTTCAAGTAGCACTAGACAAGATAAAACATGCATACACTGTGCACTGCAATAATGCAAAGTATAAAGTACAACCAACCAGTGAAGGAGCTGTCTCCAGGCTCGGTGATTAGGAAAGTTTTACAGGGAAGATAAACTTTGGCTGGACCTTGAGGAATGAGGTTTTCATAAATATATTCTATATATGCTATAATGAACTTTTCTCTTGCTGAGAGAATGATACCACCTCACCTCCTACACCCTACAAAGTGCTGGTGGAGCTGTTGATTAGAGCATCCTCCTCAACATCCATGCACTCTCCCACATATATAAACACAATTGGTGTGCACGCAAGCACGCACACGTGCACACAGGAAAATGGCTGAGAGTATATCCAAGGCTGGCCAAAATCCCCACCTCTGATACACTAATTGGTTCAATGGTGGGTATGTAACCCAGGCAGGACTAATCAGAGTATTCTCAAAACTGATACATACATGTGGAAAGTCTCTGCCTTTGGGCTCATGAGATTTTTGGCTTAGGGATGAAAAATGCCATCTTTCTTGTTACATTAAGATGGACTGTGTGAGAAATGAATTCCATACCAGACGACAATAGAGGCAAGAGATGCACTCCTAGAATGAGTCATATGTGGCTAGACTTCCTGCTCTTTTAGTCAACTGAGTCTCTTAGAGACTTAATGGTTCTACTAGGGATACACCAAAGTCCAGCCTCAGCCTCTAGAAGGCAAAAAGCCAAGTAACCACTTCAATATCATTTCTGATAACCCCTAATTTTGTGAGTGATCAGTAATCACATAAGCTACTTTCACACCTATAATCCTGTATTTGCAGCTAACATAGCAAAATAGTGGGGCTCATTAGTAACTAAATGTGGTTTGCTGACAAAATTGTGAGATCCTGTTAATACAGTAACCAAACTGTGTCTTGAGAAGGTAAGAGTTTCTTACATAATTGCTGTACATATTTTCTTATTCTATTCTACAGAAGATGCTGAAATCAGCATGTATGCAATGAAAGCCAAAATGCAAATGGAAACTCAGATGTTCTTATGTTGAAAGCTAATTATTGTTTCCTAGATGAATACATTTTTAAAGAAATCATATGAAGGCACAAGTACAAACAAGTACAAACAAAAACATAAGAAATAAAACATATAAGTGAGGGCAACAACTTTAAATCTGCTTTGGAAAATATTCAAAAAGTATCATCTTCAAGCAGTATGTGAAATTTCAGTTCATGAGACCACTTCAGTGAAATGAGCCTTCCAAATCCTGAAGTCCAAAAATTGAAGAGAAGTCTTTACCTTAGTCAATTACTATTTGAAAGGAAGAAAAGCCTAATAACTCAGTTACATAACCAGCACCAGTATTATGGTAGAACTAGCCAAACAAGACCCTTGAAATAAGCATCTATTTAGTATCATCAACATGTAGAATGGGGACTGCAGGAAAATTTTAGCAAGTGATTCTGATGAGAAATTGTTGTTCTTGCACAATAGCAAGCTTTTAAAAACTAAATATTTAAATTTTTAGAAAGGCCCTCAATCCTATTATTGAATCCTTGGGGCAAGATATGTTCTGAGGCCAGAATTTTATGGGATTTAGAAATTTGTCAATTTTAGGAAGGTAATGCACTGTATGTACTATACATTTTATAAACTGCCCAGGAAGGTTTCACTCAGCATGCCATTAACAAACACATATTTCTACAGCAAAACATACACATTTGTATCAGACAAATAAATACTACAGGGGGCCTCAAACCTGTTCAAGTTTTGCTGCCAAATTAATTCATCTCAAACTTTTTTTTTAATTTCCAGTTTTCAGAGCTTTTGGGATTTTAGAAATGCAGATGAAAAGATTACAACCTACAATAAAATCATAATACTTGTTTTACAAAGTTTCAGATTTACTCAGTATCCCAGAGGTCCATTCTGTAATGATGATATTTAGCCACTCAGCACTTGGCCAAAATATGTATTTAATGCACATCAAGTTCCTCCAGCTTAAAATCAAGAGTCCTAATATACATGTTCAGTGTAGAAAAGTTGGGAAATACAAAAATAAAAAAAATAAAGAAAATAAAATAACCCACAATCAGAATGTAAATTGGTGCAGCTACTATGGAGAACAGTATGGAGGTTCCTCCAAAAACTAAAAATAGAGTTACCATATGATCCAGCAATTCCACTCCTGGGCATAGACCCAGAGAAAACTATAATTTGAAAAGATACATGCACACCCATGTTCATAGCAGCACTATTTACAACAGCCAAGCCATGGAAACAACCTAAATGTCCATCGAGAGATGAATAGATAAAGATGTGAGAGACACACACACACACACACACACACACACACACACACACACACACACAAAATGGAATATTACTCAGCCATAAAAAAGAAGGAAATAATGCCATTTTCAGGTACATGGATGGACCCAGAGATTATCATACTAAGTGAAGTAAGTCAGAAAGAGACAGACAAATACTGTGTGATATCACTTATATACACCTGGAATACCCTCTCAACCTGAGGACTTTGATCTTTCTTAAATTCTGGAAAATTCTCAGTCATCATCTCTTCTAACAAGGCCTCTCCACCATTCACACTCTTTCTTCTTTTTGGAACTCACAGTTAGATGTTAGTTGGTGCCCCTCAATATATGTATGTGTTCGTATATATATATATATATATATATATATAAAATATTCTCTTGAGTTTTCTTGATTTCTCTGTGCTACATCTGGGTGAATTACTCAGTACTATCTTCCAACTCACTAATTTTTGCTTTAAATACGTTTGGACCAGAGTTTAACCAACTTTTAAAATTTTTTTTAATTTTTCACCATTTTTTCTTTTATATAGCCATTTACTTCACATTTACCTATTGTTTATTTATAACATGCTTTTTTTATAACAATTACTTCTTTTATCTTTTTTAAAGATATTTAAAATACTTAAAAGTCATTTTGAAATTGCTCTATAAGACTTTAAGTGAGTTTATCTCCTAGTAGTTTTGATATTTTCTAAGTAATAGACTTCCTCATCTGTTTGCAGGCTCAGACTTTCCCTTCCTTTTTCCAGTGGTTTTGAGGTAAGCCACCCCTCTTCCAGAGCCCATGACCTACAAGCTCGGTGCTCTTGTACCAGGTGATAGTGGAGAAATTACAGTTCCCAATTCTGAGCCATGTGGTAGCTCAGCCACTTCTGTGTCACCACTTGAGAGCCACAGCTTTTTTTTTTTTTTTTTTTTTTTTTTTGCGTTACGCGGGCCTCTCACTGTTGTGGCCTCTCCCGTTGCGGACCACAGGCTCCAGACGCGCAGGCTCAGCGGCCATGGCTCACAGGCCCAGCGGCTCCGCGGCATGTGGGATCTTCCCGGACTGGGGCATGAACCCGTGTCCCCTGCATCGGCAGGCAGACTCTCAACCACTGCGCCACCAGGGAAGCCCCAGAGCCACAGCTTTTTAAAGCAACGGCCAGGAGCAGAGGCTTTCAGCCTTCTTTTCATCCAGCCCCAGCCCAGCTCCAAGTTTCATCCAGGGTATCTGACTCCAGTTCCCCTGCACCAAGTTATTTCCACTTGCTCCTGAACCCAGGATCTAAATGCATGTTTGCTTTCCATTTAAGTCCCTGGAGATTGTTATCTTGTTCTTGATTATACCTATATCTTTTCTTTTTCTTTTTAAGTTTGTAATTGCAGTGTTTGGAGCAGGGTAGGGAGCTAAAAGCAGGATAAAGAGTACTGTAATAACAACAGCTAACTTTTACTGAAGACATACTATGTGCCAATTTTATATTTATTTTTTCATGAAATCTTCTCAACAATCTTTTGAGGTAGGTATTTTTATTATACCCATTTCAAAGATGAGAAAACAGAGGCATGGGGCCAGTAAACAATCTTTCCAAGATTACCAGCTAATAAGGACCAAGAGTCAAACCAAAGGTCTTAACCACTGCTCTACTGGCTTCCATCCTGACCAGAACACTCTTCAGAATTTTGATTCTGTCTTATTTTTTTTCCCACTTAACTCTGAACATTTTGCATACAGACAGGATTTTAATCGATGGAAGGGAAGTAGAGCCATATTCCTGGTAGAAAGTAGCATATTGACCTCATGTTTATTTAGTGTTATTCAGTCTAGGCCTATACCTAAAACCAGAAACATAGTTTCAATGCCTGTCTTTTTACCAAAAGCCCTTCTCACTTTCCCTGGGCTCCAGGCATTTCATGTTTACCTCTAGATACCCAGGACAATCCATGCAGGCTTTCCTCTGACTCTGCCTTTTCACCACCCTCACTCTGCCCTAGTATATAATGTCTAGGAAAGGACCTTATTAAGGGATTCATACAAAGTACCTCAGGAGACTTCCATTTTTCATTTTCCTTCATAACCAAAGTTTTAATCTTAAAGGATTAAATTTGTAAATATAAGTGAACAACATGCAATATCACCCGAAAAGAGCCAAACTGAATTTTAGGCTTCATTGTTAAAAACATAAGGTCTAGAAAAGTAAAGATTATCAGTCCCACTCTATGCTGCGCTGATAATTTATCCAACAAACATTAACTGAAGAGCTCCTAAGGACCAGGCACTGAGCAATACACTATGGACGCACAATCGATCAACCTTTCTCTTTTCTAGTATGCATACATTTTCCTCATTTAATCCTCACAACAGGCCGCTCCAGGAACAGTATGCTCAGTTTATAAAAATCATCTTCTGGGGAATTTCCTGAAATAGAAAAAAAAAGGTGTTTTAAAAGAAGAGGTTAGGGTTTCCCTGCTGGCGCAGTGGTTGAGAGTCCGCCTGCCGATGCAGGGGACGCGGATTCATGCCCCGGTCCGGGAAGATCCCACATGCCGTGGAGCGGCTGGGCCCGTGGGCCATGGCCGCTGAGCCTGCGCGTCTGGAGCCTGTGCTCTGCAACAGGAGAGCCCACAATAGTGAGAGGCCCGCGTACCGCAAAAAAAAAAAAAAAAGAAGTTAGACGTTGAGAACGGACTTGAGGACACGGGGAAAGGGGAGGCTGGGACGTACAGAGTAGCACTGACATATATACACTACCAAATGTAAAATGGATGGCTGGTGGGAAGCTGCTGCATAGCACAGGGAGATCAGCTAGGTGCTCTGTGACCACCTAGAGGGGTGAGATAGGGAGGGTGGGAGGGAGGTTCAAGAGGGAGGGGATATGGGGATATGTGTGTACATATAGCTGGTTCACTTTGTTGTACGGCAGAAACTAACACAACATCATGAAGCAATTTTACTCCAATAAATATGTATTTAAAAAATAAATAAATAAAGACCAAAAAAAAAAAAAAAAAAGAAGAGGTTACTAAAACTGTTGCTTGGGCATCTAAAATACTTACAGACTTTTATTCCTAGGTTTAATACACAATTTTAAAACATAGAGTCCTAGTGAGAGGTAAAAGACAGAAGGAAAGACTAAAAGGAGTCCATGGAAGTGAAATGGTTAGGAAGCAATAATTTGAGAAAAGCTCAACATTTGCTGATTGGAGAAGTGCAGTTTGTTTCCTTTTTAATAGAGATTAAAATTATATATAATTTATATATATATAAATTATATAAAATTAAAAGTCATGATCCAGAACAATGTGTAATTGCTAAAACATCAGAGAGAGTTACAATGTGGGCTCTTCAGATTCAACCCTTTCTAACATCGACTTCAGAGCTTATGAATATTTGCTATGATGAATAAGTAGAGCTACTCCTGAAGAAGATTAGGCAGAACTTGAACCTGTAGGTGGAGAGACTGGTTAAGAAGCCAACACCAAGTCTAAGCAAAATAAAGTCTAAACTTGAGTTGTGGCAGCAGGGATGGAAAAGAAAAGGAATTTATCAGACATAACTGAAGAAGAAAAGACCAACTTTGATAACCATACACAGAGGGAAAATGAATCAAGTATCTAGGTTCCAAACTTTGGAGTAAGAGAAGTTAGTGGTGCCGTTAACAGATGTAGGGACCATGGAGGAAGGTGCAGATTTAGGACAGCAGATGGATTTAGTTCGATATATATGACTTTGAAGTGTCAGCAAGACACTCAGAAGGAGATATTCAGCAGACAGTTAAAATTAGGGTCTGAGAGCTGAAAGATAGAGGTAGAAAGATCACACAAGTGAAAGTGTTCAGTACAAAGCCTGGACCCTCCTACACCTTCTGCTTCAGTCAGACCAAACAAATGTAGTTCTCCAACAGAGGCAGCTCTCTGCCATTTCTACCTCCAAACAAACTTTTCTATAAGCCAGACACCCTACTTCACACCTGGTTAGCATCATCTTTCAGTATGTCATCTTTCAGTATGCTCAGTTATCATTTTCCCAAACCCTACTCATTTTCCACCAAGAGGATGGTACTTGGGTCTTAGCTCTCTCGGTCTATGTACCTAATTTTTAGCACCATGACTAAAATAGCAGGCATTTGAAAGGCTGACTACAAGAATAGGCTTGGCATGTGCTCAACAAGCCTTGGAAGGAACTCTATCCTCTTAGAGGTGACCACTGAAGAAATTAACTTGGATGATATTTCCAAAGGAGAGAAAAGAAAATTAAGTGGTCCTAAATACAGGTAATCATCATGGAACATTTTCATCTAAGGAGCAGTTCCCGAAAATGCTTCTCAACTTCTTTCAGGCCTAAATACATCATCTGTAACACAAGGATCATTATTCCTACTTCACATGTTGCTGGGAAGATTAAATGAGATAGCATAAATAAAGCACCTAGTATAATGTATGGCACTCAATTAATGTTCCTCAACCCAATGTGAAAATATGACAGAGCTAGATTATTTCTTTGCAACTTCAGTAACTGCTATACCCTAAAAAGCCTAGAAAAATAATGGATATTTGAGAAAGGGAAGCTAGACTTGTCAGATGCTCTCCATGAAGAGGGTTTTTTCCAGCCTCACGCTATTGTCACTTTTGTCTGGATAATTCTTTGGTTTAGGGGGCTTCCTGTGCATTGTAGGATGTTTAGCAGCATCCTTGAATTCCACCCACTTGGTGCCATTAGCCCTCTCCGCCAAATATGTCTCCAGACATTGCCAAATGTCCCTTGGGGGGCAATACTTCCCCTGCTTGAGAACTACTACCCTAAAACTAACTGAAATTCTCACAAAGCCCTAAATCCTTTTCTTGACATCTACAAATATATATCATAAATTTATTTGTTCCCTAGGAACTGATTTTACACATTAAATCATGCTTAGACTTTATAAGCCATTCTCTTAAAAGTTAACCAAAACTGTTAGCTAGCCCCTTAACTGTCAAGCAAGTCATCATAGATAATGCATGCAGTCTAACCACTCAGTGCATTACCACACTGAGACTCTTAAAGCCAAACTAGTATAATGAAAGTAGGAATAGCCAATCCCAAAAGGTCTTCACACAAAATGAAGAGATTTATCCCAGTACTCAAGTGTCTAATCCTAACTTCATGTCTACAGGTGGTACTAACTACATATTTTATAAAATGAGTTTTAGTTGCCTAAGGACTTTTACAAGTTTTACATAGACACTAATAACATGTAAAATAACATTACACCTGTTTAAGAATTATTATGTATCATATACCCATATATTGCAACAACATAAAAAGTTATGTACACTAACCACAAAACAAAACAAAAATCAGATGGGAAAGTAGAGAAAAAAAAGCTGAGTGAATAGTTCACTAGGGCTTTTGGACAAACTGTGTGAGGTTAATAAAGCTGACCTTGATCAAGTTACTTAACCTCTCTATACCTGTTTCCTCCTTGCTAAAATGTATATAATTATAGTGTCTACCTTGTAGGGTTGTTGTGGGATTGAATGAGTTAAAAAAGGTAAAGTGCTGAAACAAACACATTAACATTAAACATTATTATTTATCGTTATTTTTAAGGCTGCATAGGCAAAGAGAAGCGTATCTTGGGTGGTTGCAGAAAAGTAGGCACAGTAAAGTCAAACAACAATGAACATGCACCCAGATGCTCTATGTTCAAACTTCAGTTCCTTAACTAATTGTTTCATTTGGGCTTCCATTTTCTCATCTGTAAATTAGGAAAGCACTTTGAAAACAGATTACCATACTAGAAAATCTAAGGGTTGTATGTTTAGTAGGATAGCAGGGGAAAGTTGCAGCTGTCTTCCAATTTGGTAGAGGAAACTTTGTGAAGAAGGTACTTTTTAAGGAAATACTCTAATAATGGGCCAACCAGGGAAAGCACATGCCTTGAACCCAGGTAGGTCTGATTCAAAAGCCTTTGCTTTAGTCTACAGTTTGAAAGCTTAAGATGAAAAAGGAACATCCTGAGTCACTAAAAAAAAAAAGTTTATTTTCTTCATATAAGGTAGGCACACTAACCCTTTGACCCTGTGAAAGTAATAGGAATACATTAAAGGCACTGGCAGGGATTTGGTCACCATCCGTTCAAAACAGCGTTAACACACCACCAAACCGCTAAGTGATCTTTTCTTTTCAATTATGAAAGATTCGTTCTTTCAGAGGTAAGGAAGGGTAATGCTAGAAAAAATGAGATTTGCCTTGTATAATCAGGAGTGTCCCAACAGTTTTAAATCAGTTTGATGTCTATTTTTATTTTATTTTTATTTTTTTTGTTTGTTTGTTTGCTGTACGTGGGCCTCTCACTGCCGTGGCCTCTCCCGTTGCGGAGCACAGGCTCCGGACGTGCAGGCTCAGCGGCCATGGCTCACGGGCCCAGCCGCTCCGCGGCATGTGGGATCTTCCCGGACCAGGGCACGAACCTGTGTCCCCTGCATCGGCAGGCGGACTCTCAACCACTGCGCCACCAGGGAAGCCCCAGTTTGATGTCTATTTTTAGATACGAAGATCTTTGCCTTCCAAGGAACATTTCAAAATCATCAAGGAATACGCATACTGCACCTTATACTTATTAGGAAGTAATATTTTAACCAATAACTTTTTGTAAGTAAAAGTTGCAACATCAAATCATATGTGAAACAAATGCCAGGTGCAGAATTATCTCCACTGCTGCCAAAAGTGCAAAGAAAAAAAGAAAAACCAAGCTTTCCTAACCGTTCAGGCAAATGCCACCTCCGCAAAGCCTCGGAGGGGGAGTCTTGGTCCCCGGTAGAGGGTCTCCAAAGATAACACCATTCGGTTCGATGTACGTACGAAAAGGAAGGTCAAGGCGCCCTTCCGCGACCTTGACGAAAAATCCCAAGAATTCTGTCTTTGCCCCAGGGTAGAGTTGTCGCTGGGCATTCTCCTCGACATCCCCCAGGGAAGAGGAGGTCTCCGCAAGTGACTCGGCTCAGGTCAGGTCCGGTCCTCCCGGGTCGCACCAGCTCAGCGCGGGCGGGGTCCCACGTGGCGCCCGCAGCCTGCCCAAAGACGGCTCTGCACCCCCGGCCGGCGTTCTGATTGGCCAAGGGCGGCGGAGCGTCTCCGGAGCCGGCGGCGACTCGGCCAAACTGGGCGGGTGCCGGGCAAAGGGTCGCAGCCAGGAGGGCAGCTACCAGAGCAACCGGTTCTGTGAGTTGGCCCCATGCCGGCGGTGAGGATACTACCCGGCGCCTCGGTCGCGCAACCCCACGTGGTCCCTGGTTAGCAGCAGGCACAGTCACCCTCTACCCTATGTCAGGTAGCGCTCACCTCAACGCTCGAGGCGCCTCCACCTTCAGCTTTTTGGGCTTAGGCTCCTCCTCAGCCGCTGCCATTTTCGCGCTCCCACCTCACTTAAGCTCCAGAGCTCGCCCCACCCCTTCTGCTCTCGAAGGCCCCGCCCCCTCTCGCATCCCCTCCTCCTTGTCTCGAAACCCCGCCCCTCTCGGCTCCTCCCAGTTCGTGCCTCTCCCAGCCACAGCCATTTGGCTCTACCTCTCGGCCTCACCCATTGGCTAGTTCACAGCTCCTCCTAACCCCGCCCTCCCGACTGTAGGGACACCCTGACTGGTTTAGGCTGCGGATGAGCGCCTAAATCCAGAAGATGTGAAAGCTCCCATTCATCTAGACTCTGGATGATCTAGTAGATTATATCCTAAAATTCAAAAGACGTCTTTCTCCTCATTCAACGTCTTCTCACTCATTTACTCTTTCCAGTACTGTTGGTTACTTTGAAGCTGTTAGTCAGGCAATCTATCCGGCATCCCAACTCCGGGGTCCTCACGATCTTCTCAGCTGTCTCGGCCTCCGTCCGGAGAGGACCCCGCGTCGAATCACTGACTGGCCCAGGAGTCGGGGTGAGTGTGAGGGGCTGCGGGTCTGCGGACAGGGTGGCATCACGAAAACTGGGACGTAGGCTGAATAGCTCGGGCTCCGGACTGCAGTCTGGGGTGCGGGAGCGTCTCCGGTGCTGTGGACCGGGGCCGCGCCTCCCTCCCGGCCTTCCGGTCTTTCTTGCCAGCTGGGCCGGAAGGGAACGGTGCACCTGCAGCCCAGTGTTCTCAGGCCCTCAGGCTCAAGAGGTTCAGGCTCATTGGAGTCCCTCACCGTGATCTGACGCGGGAAAAAGGTCTTGTCTCCCACGGAGAGCTGAAGTACCGACGACTTGGACCTCAGCCCCAGGCTTCTGCTGTGGAGGACAAAATCCTTAACTGTCCTGAGCGGACGTCCTGTTAGAGGGTGGCGCCTGGATGAGCCTGGGGTAATGCAATGAGGACGGTGTTGCAGTTCTTCAGAAACGAGTTGATAGGACTGTAAACTGAGGAGGTGACAGTGAGTATGGAAAAGTGATAAACGATGTGCTTGGTTGGATTTGGTGGATTTGGATTGAACCCGAAGCTGAAGCTTGATTAAAAACTTGTTACCTCTATAAAACTAGGAGTCCTCACGTGAGAAGGAGGAATTTTGTGGAGCTTGGAATATATCGAGTTTGAAACAGTAGTTTAGGTGGAGATGAAAGAAAAGTTTATTTTTTAAAAAAAGCCTGATAAGTAAGCCAGAAAGAAACTTTCCAGGGGAGAACCAAGACAGGTGAAGTTCCGTATAATTTGGTAAGAAGTATTTGTTTTGTTTTGGGGAAACTTATCAGTGACATGAAATGCTGCAGGGATCAAAGGAGGAAGTTGAAGTCTGAGAATAGGTCGTTGGATTTGATGATTAGGAAGTCATTGGGTCATTAGAGAGAACTGCTTTAATAGAGTCAGTTATTGAGAGGAGAGACTGCAAGTGTAGACTAATGCTTCTTCGTTTGGAGCATGAAGTGAAAGATGGTTGGCAAGGTCCCTAAAAGGTTTGGGGTTTGTTTGTTTTGTGTGGGAGCAGAAAGCAAGTAACTAATGTATAAGATTAAACATTCAAGAAACAAGAGATAAGACCTGGGAAGAGAGGAAAGGGGATGGGATCAAAATTACAAGTGGAAAAATTAGTGTTAGAAAGAACGGAGGACACTTTCATTTGAGACCATAGGAAAAGTGGAGGATTGAAATGAATGAAAAATTACCTGAGTCTTAACATACCTTTAGTAGGAATGCTCTCTTGGCAATAAGGTTAGCTTTTCTTACTGAATCTTAGGATTTTGCAATGTTTTTAAACAGTCAACATAATAGACTATTGGAGTTCCCTGCAGACTAGATATTTTTAAGTAGATCAATAATATTTCAATTCACACATAATGAGTGGTATTTGTAGAGAAGAGGAATTCACTCTCTTTCAACAAATGACCTTCTCTCCTATTACACAGAGAAAATAGAAGCCATCATCTTCTTGCAACCAAATATACAAATCTGCTTCCCTTCTGTTTAAAGAGGAAAAAGTGTCCCTTCTCCTTAGGGAAGGCAAATCCTTTCAACTAGTTTCCCAGTGCCATCCTCTCCTACCTTCTCAGGGTCTTTTATTATTATTATTTTTTTTTTGGTTAAGTTATTTCCTCTCTCCAATTCATCAGCCCTTCCCCTTCTACTCACATTTTTCCTTCAGCATTTAAAAATATTCTTCCTTAACTTTATGAACTAATCCCATCTATTTTCTTGTCTTTTCCTCTCCTTCATAGCTATAGTTCTTCAATGTATCATCTACTCTTATCTTTGTTTTTCCAACTTCTTGCTATTTATTTCTCAGCCCACTGCAGTATATCTTGTTTCCACCATGCCACTGAGCTACCACTGAAACTGCCCTTACTAAGATCACCAAATGGCCTCTATGTGTTAAATTGTACATTCTCATCAGGCCGAAAATTTGCTTCCTTTGAGGCCAAAAAAAAAAAAAAATCATACTTTTATGTATAAAGCACAGGTATTTATGGTACATAAAGAGGTGTACAGAAATATTCCGTGGTATTAAAATTTTATGGAGGAGGGGTGTGAGTGACGGGGAATCTGAAAAGTCACCTTAGGATGCAATAATGAAAGTTGAGAAACACTGTAAAATAACAGATATTTTTAGTTTTCCTTGTAGCTTGACCTCTTTGTGCCATTTAAAGTGTTTACCACTCCTTTTTTCTGGAAACACACTAATATACTCTGGTTACTAAACTCCCCCCACCCCGCGCTTTTTTTTCTTATCCCTCTTCAGCCACATCTTCTCAGTCTTTTTCCAGGTCCACTTTCTTGACCCACATGCTACTCAGATTTTGAAGTTCCTTCCATAGGTTCTTTTCTACTATACACATTCTCTCTTTGTAGTTTTAGTCTCCTTATAGTTATATTTTGCATTAATAAAAAATCATGATTACAGTACTCACAAATCTATCTCCAGTTTGGCTTCTCTCTGAAGCACCAGACCTATATATACAATGGTCTTTTGAATATATCCATTGGGGTCAAATATATCCAGAATTGGGTCAGATTGTATAGGACCAGGGCTGAATCCCTGTTTTCCCTCTCATCTCCACTGCCTGTTCCCCACCCCCCAAACTTTTCTCAACCCTAAATGTTTCTCTTATCTTTTCATTTTACTCCATCCCTATTATCAACACTCTAGTCTAGACCACCACATAACTCATCTCTCAACTAGTGTCACAATATTCAGTTGCCCAATTATCCAGTTTACACAGTGCGATCTTAAAACTGTAAATTGGGTTGCATGAATCCCCTGCATAAAATGATAAAAAATGATTTTACATTGCACTGAGAATAAAGTGAACCAATCTCTGTTTATCTTCTTCTCCATTCTCATCTCATCACTTCCATCCTCCTTCTGAAGTTGCTAAATTTGTACTGCATTTCTTTGTCTTATGTTCTTTCTCACCTTGAAGCCTTGTGGATTTTTATAGCACACTGTATTTCCCCTATCATCTTACTGTATTAAATTGTTTGCCTTCTTTGCTGAACTCTAAATGCTGTGAGTTCAGGGACTCTTATTTTGTTCACCTTGTATCCCCATTGCTTAATATATAAAACATTCAAAACTGTTGAATGAACAGGGTCAAGATATTGGTTAAAAATCAGAATAGCTAGATTATTTTCTGGTTTCGTTCTCTCACCTTAGATACAGGCCCTTCTATGCCTCCATTCTGTTATATACAGAAGGAATACATTTTCTTTTTTAGACACTCTCTTCCAAGGATATTTTGACTATTGTAATTGCACTGCTTGTGAATCATCAGGGTGAGTGTGTTCAACATTCAGTAAAGAGGGTTTATGAACTATTTAAGCGGCAGTCAAAGCTCTGATGGAACTGCCTCTGAACACAGTTTAAGTGGCTTTACAATAAGCTTGGAGAATTCTGTTTTCTGACTCAGAAGTCACTAGGAACAAAAAGATAGTTGTGGTGGTAGCTTTCCCAGAAAGTTTATTAAAATAATGAAAGAAATAACTACAGCTACTCAAAGGATAAGTAGCTAAAGAAACAAGCAAATTTACACTGCTGCATGTGGTATTTGTTTTTTGCATTAGGTCCTTGGTCTTAATATGGATAGAAGAAATAAGCTTTCTTTTCCTATATTAGAAGGTTAAGATGTGTTTTGAAGCTAAGCACTGTTGAAAGCTACAAGTACTGTGCTTTCATCTCAGCACTGAGGACAACAGCAATAAATCCAGATGGCAGTTTAACTTACTCTATTCTTCTGAGACCTGCACTACTGCCAATGAAAACAACTTTGGTGGAAACTTTTCCTGGAAAGAATTTTTCACCAGCTTAAGAGGATGAGTAGGAATCTGGCCACTCAAATAAAGAAACTACAAAGTCCCTTGCTTCAAGAATAAGCAGCTTTTTTTTTAGGGCCTCCCTGGTGGCGCAGTGGTTGAGAGTCCGCCTGCCGATGCAGGGGACACGGGTTCATGCCCCAGTCCAGGAAGATCCCACATGCCGCGGAGTGGCTGGGCCCGTGAGCCATGGCCGCTGAGCCTGCGCGTGCGGAGTCTGTGCTCCGCAACGGAGAGGCCACAACAGTGAAAGGCCCGCGTACCGCAAAAAAAAAAAAAAAAAAAAAAAAAAAAGAATAAGCAGCTTTTTTAGGGTATATTGTGGCAATGGAGTACCACAGATCCATGTGAACTACATTTTCTTTAGGATAAATAGTTTAAGAAGATAACCTATGTCAGCTCTCTTAAATATAATTTCTGGTCTAAATAATTTATTAGAATACATTTTGGCTTCTAACTAAACAAGAGGCATATCCTTCAACTCTTCCTCTTAAATTATAAGCTCAAACAGCACATTTGCTGCCCAGTCCAATATGATAACAGCTAGCTCCGTGTAGTTATTTAAATTTAAATTAATTAAAATTAAAACTTCAGTAACTCATTTGCATTAGCCATATTTCAGGTGCTCACATGTGACTGGTGGCTGCTGTATCGGACAGCACAGATAGAGGACATGTCCATTATTGCAGTAAATTGTATTGGACACTGATGCAATAGAGTGTGTTCCTGATAATTAGTTTCTAAGAGGCAGGTAAGAACAGGAGCTCAAGATTCAACTGGATCTGGGTTTGAATCCTAGCTCTGATACTTATTGTATCATCTTAGATATTTGACTTATCATTTCCAAGACTTTATTGTCTTATCTGTAAAATGGGGATAAGAACAGTATTTATAGCATTGAGTTGTGAGGATTAAATAAGATAATATAAGAAAAGTGCCTAGGATAGTGTCTGGCCCACAGTAAGTACTCAATTTTAGATATTATTAATTCATTTATCTTTAATGAATAAAATACTTTGAATGAAGCTGAAAATTAATTATTGTGAAGGATGCCGTATTCCATAGGGGGCTCACCTGAAGTGCTCAAATCTGGGTCTCATTGAGTTGATTCCAATGTTCCACTTTAAATCGTACTTCATATTTCAGATGAAAATTTTTTTCCACAAAAGGCATCATAATGCAAATTTAGTTGCAGGTCTTATTGCTGGGTACTCCTGTTCTGTTTTTTTAAAGTGTATCAGAGAACAGAGGTTAAAAGTCAGTAGATTCTCTGTATTCCAGTGGCACTATTTTAACACTCAAATAGAAACTGACACAAAGCAAACCTATTAAACAAAGCATCTGACTAGATAAAGTGGAAAGATTTAGGAGGTTCCAGATATTAATCCAGAAAAATTTAGTAGGTCCAAAGCCTGAGGTATCAGCGTTTATTGCTGCCAACTCAGGTTGATTACTTGGCTAAATAGAGATGCCTTTGAACAAAGAAACATTTTCTTTTTCTAATAAACTGGAACCCTAAACTATCAATATTAACAGCATCCATACTTTATTAATACAATACTTGCTAAAGCACATCTTAGTAATTAGTATTATTTACTTAATAACTATCGAACATTCACCAAATGGGAAGAGGAAATCATCACCAAATAGTCTTTATTTATTATTATTTTTTTATTATTTTTTTTTTTTGCGGTACGCGGGCCTCTCACTGTTGTGGCCTCTCCCGTTGCGGAGCACAGGCTCCGGACGCGCAGGCGCAGTGGCCATGGCTCACGGGCCCAGCCGCTCCGCGGCATGTGGGATCTTCCTGGACCGGGGCATGAACCCGGGTCCCTTGCATCGGCAGGCGGACTCTCAACCACTGCGCCACCAGGGAAGCCCCAAATAGTCTTTAAATGTCAACTGCTTTCATTAAGTAAATGACTTCCTATAAAAAGAACTGGTCAGGTTGATGTCATTGTTTTCTGTGTCAATAGAATTGAATGAATTCATTCTGGAAACTCTTCCTTTCCTCTTTGGAATTTATCTTCATGCATAGAAATTATTATATTCATAGATTTTATATTCTTTCTCGTTAGGCTACATTTATCATTCACTACTGTAATTTTGAATGAATGGACCACTAAACACCTGATACTGATGTTATCTATATAAAAGAAAGGAGCAAGTTAAGGTAATTAGATATCTGTCCACTGTCTCCCATATTACAAGGACAGTAAAATTTTTATTTGAAGCATAACTAACACTCAGAAAAGTATACAAGCCATAACATAAAGCCCAATGAATTATCACAAAATGAACACAACTTGTAACCATCATCTAGATCAAGAAATAAAACATTACCGGCACCTTAGGAGACCAACCCTGTTCCTGTCTCAGTCATCACCCCCACTCTCCTTCCTAAAAGAAACCATTTGATTTCTCAAACTATAGATTAGCTTTGTCTGTTCCAGAACTTCATATAAATAGAATCATACTGTATGTATCCTTTTGTGTCTGGCTTTGTTTGTTCAATATTGTGTTTGTAAGATTTGTCCATATTTGTTTCATGTAGCAATAGTTTATTCATTTTCATTGCTGTGTATTTCCCTTTAATAACACACTAGTTTATTTTCCCATTGTACTATTAATAAATAATAATAGTTTTCACTATTACAGTATATTTTTATACATGTTTTTTGTGCACATTTGTACGCATTTCTGTTAATCCACCTGGGAGTGGATTTGTGTGTTACAAAATATTAAAGAATACTTTTTATTAATTGAAAAAATAATTATATTAAAACTAAGCATTTTTTAGACTGAAAACTACTAAACTGCAGTTTTCTAAAAATGTGAAGTTTAGTAATTTTCAGTTTATTCACAAATCTCTAATTCCAGAAGATTTTTTATTTTTATTTTTTTATAAATTTATTTATTTTTGGCTGCGTTGAGTCTTCGTTGCTGCGCGTGGGCTTTCTCTAGTTGCAGCAAGCGGGGGCTACTTTTCGTTGCAGTGCGCGGACTTTTCGTTGCAGTGCACGGGCTTCTTATTGCAGTGGCTTCTCGTTGCGGAACATGGGCTCTAGGCACATGGGCTTCAGTAGTTGTGGCTCATGGGCCCTAGATCACAGGCTCAGTAGTTGTGGCTCATGGGCTTAGCTGCCCCGCAGCATGTGGGATCCTCCCAGAACAGGGCTCGAACCCGTGTCCCTTGCATTGACAGGCAGATTCTTAACCACTGCACCACCAGGGAAGTCCCTCTAATTCCAGAAGATTTTTATCACCTCAAAAAGAAATACAAAAACCAGTAACTCCCCATTCTTCCCCCTCTACCCAGCCCCTGGCAACCACTAATCTATTTTCTGTCTCTGTGCATTTGCCTGAGTTCTAGACATTTCATACCATGGAATCATACAATATGTGATCTTTTGCATCTGGTTTCCTTCACTTAGCATAATGTGTTTTTTTTTGTTTGTTTGTTTGTTTTTTTGCGGTATGTGGGCCTCTCACTGTTGTGGCCCCTCCCATTGTGGAGCACAGGCTCCGGAAGCGCAGGCTCAGTGGCCGTGGCTCATGGGCCCAGCCGCTCCGCGGCATGTGGGATCCTCCCGGACCGGGGCACGAACCCGTGTCCCCTGCATTGGCAGGCGGACTCTCAACCACTGTGCCATCAGGGAAGCCCTAGCATAATGTTTTAAAGGTTCATCCTGTTGTAGCATGTACTGGTACTTCATATCTTTTTATGGCTGAATAACATTTCATTTTGGATATTTATCCATTCATTGGTTGATTAATCCCTTCATCAGTTGATAGACATTTGGATTGTTTCCACTTTTTGACTATTATAAATAATGTTGCTAAGAACATTCTTGTACAAGTTTTTGTATGGACATATGTTTCCAGTTCTCTTGGGTGTATACCTAGGAGTAGAATTGCTGGGTCATTTGGCAACTCAGTCTTTAACTTTTGAAGAACTCAAAAGTGTTTTCCGCACACCTGCACTGTTTTACATTCCTACCAGCAACGTATGAGGGTTCCAGTTTCTCCACAAACTTGTCTACCCTTGTTATCGGCTACCTTTTGATTTGATTATATCTAGCCTAGATAATATGAAATGTTATCTCATTGTGATTTTAGTTCATGTTTTGAAAAGATAGTGAGCATCTTCTCTAGTGCATATCAGCCATTTTTATGTATATCTTCTTTGGAGAAATGTCTTTTAAAATTCTTTGCACATTTTTTATTGGGTTATTTGTCTTTTTATTATTGAGTTGTAAGAGTTCTTTATATATTCTGGATAGTAGTCCCTTGTAAGATGTATGGTTTGCAGTTATTTTCTCATTCTGAAGGTTGTCTTTTTACTTCCTTGATAATGCCTTTTGAAGCACAGAGGTTTTAATTCTGATGTAAGTCTGGGTTATCTGTTTTTTTCCTTTGTTCCTTGTGCTTTTGATGTCATATCTTAAAAACATTTTCTAATCCAGCGTCATGAAGATTTATGCATATATTTTTTCAAAGAGTTTTATTGTTTTAGCTCTTATATTTAGGTCTTTGATACATTTTGTATTAATTTTTGTATATGGTGTGAGATAGCAGTCCAACTTCTTTATTATGCATGTGGAAATCCAGTTGTCCCAACACCATTTGTTGAAAAGACTATCCTCTCCCCCACTGAATGGTCTTAGCACTCTTGTCAAAAATCAGTTGACCGTATACGTAAGGGTTAATTTAAGAACCTTCAATTCTATTCCATTGATCTGTATGACTCTCTTTGTGCCAGCACCTCACTGTACCTTACATCAAGTTTTGAAATCAGGAAGTGTGAGTCCTCCAAATTTGTTCTTCTTTTTCAAGATTGTTTTGGCTATTCTGGGTCTCTTTCATCTCCATATGAATTTCAGGATCAGCCTCTCAGTTTCCATTAAAAAAAGGCAGCTGGTATACTAATAGGGATTGCATTGAATCTGTAGATCAATTGGGGGAGTCATGTCATCTTAACAGTATTAAGTCTTCCAATCCGTAAGCATGAAAGGTCTTCCCATTTTTTTAGGTCTTTTAAATTTCTTTCAGTGATGTTCTATCATATTCAATGTATAGGTCTTACACTTCTTTTGTTAAATTTAATCCTAAATATTTTGATCTTTTTGATGCTTTTGAATTGCTTTCTCAATTTCATTTTCAGATTATTCATTGCTAATGTGTAGAAATACAATTGATATTTTATATTAATTTTATATTCTGCAACCTTGCTTAACTCATTTATTGCTCTAGTAATTAGTGTGTGCATGTGTATGTGTAATCCTTAGAATTTTCTACATACAAGATAATATCATCTGGAAATAGAGATCGTTTTGCTTCTTCCTTTCCAATTTGGAAGCCTTCTGTTTCATTTTCTTTCTTAATTGCCCTGGCTAGAACCTCCAATACCACGTTGAATAGAAGTGGTGAAAATGGACATCATTGTTTGTTTGTTCTCATTGTTTGTTCTTTTCTACCAAAAGTGGAAAGCTCTTGGTCCTTAAGTATTAAATGTTAACTATGGGATTTTCTTTTTAAATTTATTTATTTATTTACTTACTTACTTACTTTTGGCTGCGTTGGGTCTTCATTGCTGTGTGCGGGCTTTCTCTAGTTGCGGAGAGCGGGGGCTATTCTTCGTTGCGGGGCGCAAGCTTCTCATTGGGGTGGCTTCTCTTGTTGTGGAGCATGGGTTCTAGAGCGCAGGCTCAGTAGTTGTAGCACACGGGCTCAGTAGTTTGGGCGCATGGGCTCTAGAGCGCAGGCTCAGTAGTTGTGGTACACAGGCTTAGTTGCTCCGCAGCATGTGGGATCTTCCCGGACCACGGCTCAAACACATGTCCCCTGCATTGGCAGGAGGATTCTTAACCATTGCTCCACCAGGGAAGTCCCTAGCTATGGGATTTTCATAGATGCTCTTTATCAGGTTGAGGAAGTTTCTTTCAATTCCTAGTTTAAATGTTTTTAATTACAAAAGGTTGTTGGATTTTGTCAAATGGTTTTTCTGTGCCTTTTGAAATGATTATATTTTTTGTCTTTTATTTTATGAATATTGTATATTGTGTTGATTGATTTTCATATGTTGAACCAACCTTGCATTCTTGAATAAATCCCACTTTGTCAGGGTTATAATCTTTTTTATATGTTGCTGGATTCAATTTGCTAGTATTTTGTTGAGGATTTTTATACCTATAGTCTTAATTGATATTGGTCTGTAGTTTCTTGTATTGCCTTTGTCTGGTTTTGGTGTCCAGATAATACAAGGATACTTTTTTGATATATGCTAAATTTAAACGTTTTTCCTCCCCCAGAAAATGATCCACAGTCTATTTCTCATCAACTGTTCCGGTGACATATTTCTGGAGAAGCACTGGAAGAGTGTTGTGAGCCAGTCTGTCTGTGATTATTTCTTTGAAGCTCAAGAGAAAGCAGCTGATGTTGAAAATGTACCACCTGTTATTTCAACGCCTCACCACTACCTCATCAGTATCTATCGGGATAAGCTCTTCTTTGTCTCTGTCATACAGACTGAAGTGCCACCTCTCTTTGTAATTGAGTTCCTACATCGAGTTGCTGATACTTTTCAGGTTGGTTATTCATCAGATATTTTGAATTTGAATTATATTATATTATGATTTTATTCTTTAAATACCCAGTTTTTGATGTGTAGTCTGTCTGTTTCTCTGTCTCTCTCTCCTTCTTCTTTTCAACTAAGCATAAGTTCATAAACATAAACCTTTTTAGTAGGGCATACAGTAGAGTAGTACACATGGTGCTCCAGTTACTGTTTTAGAGGAGCAAAACAATCTCATGGTCATGGAAGCTGTATTTTTTTTTATGTATTATAAATTATGTCGTCAGGAAATAATAGTGCCCTCCACATACAGTTCTCTGAATGGTGCCACAGTTTTTACTGGTTATGAAATCTTCCAATACTTACACTTTATTTTTTTCTTGTCTTGCTGAATATACCAATAATTTTTAACTGATCTTTTTTTTTTGGAGTACCTAATCAGGGAAAATGAAGTTTATAGTTCACATTCTGTTTTAACATTTCAGTGTACTTTCTGGCATAATATGTAATAGGAATTCAATTCAATTTAAAAATATTAAGGAAATATTGAGAAATAGTATATAGAACTATGGAGGTTTTTTCCCTCTGTTTTACATATTTTCAACATCTTAAACAATGAATTACGCTACTGTAAGCTTACCCTTTAGAACAAAAAGTATTTAGCAAGCCTGTCTTCATGTCTTCCATTGTGCAATGTTATGTACATTTTGTTAGGACTACTTTGGTGAGTGTTCGGAGGCTGCAATTAAGGATAATGTGGTCATAGTATATGAGCTCTTGGAAGAAATGTTAGACAATGGATTTCCACTGGCTACTGAATCTAACATTTTGAAAGAATTGATTAAACCACCAACAATTCTGCGTTCTGTCGTCAACTCTATTACAGGTAAGGTGAAACATACTCTGTTAGGAACTGAGCCATTAAAACTTCATAAACAATTCATTTTTGCTTATGATCTGGCAGATTATTAAGGTAGTCCATTTTGGCCAGAATTATAGTTAGTGATAATGTTAAAATGGATATATATTTATTTTCATGAAAAGAGACTATATCTTAAATGATACAGAAATTTTGGTTATTACTCTTCTGTTATTTTGCTACAAGACTACAAAAATATTATTACTATTGTTTAACACTAACTAGTAAGACTGAATAAATTATCCCAGTTAATCATAAAGAAGCCAATGTAGTGACGGCTGTTAACTATTGTGGTAATCATTTTGTAATATATACATAAATCATTATGTTGTATACCTTAAACTAATACAATGTTATATGTCAATTATATCTCAGTAAAGCTGGGAAAAAAATTAAATTAAAAAATAGCATTATAAAACTGGCCTTATGCTGCATACCCCACAATTACTAGAGTATAGAATATTTAAGACTGCACTACAGAGTACATGCCATCTCCTCCAAGTCTTTATTTTGTACATGTAGAAGTGTATTAAAAAGTGAAAATTAGTCTATTTGTGAGATTTCATGCATGTGGGCCTTGTATTTGTGTTACAAACTTCTAATTTTGGTTTAATTCTTGAGTATAGCTAGAAATTAGGTACATCCAGAGGACGATATACTTTTGAAAGTATCAAAGTCTTCTAAGAGAAAGATTTCTATGAAATGTTATATGCCACTTCAGCTATACTGTCCACCATTGCAAACCCCTTTCCAAGTGCACTGACCTAAAAAATGGGGTAAGAGAGGCCTATAAGAAAGTGATCATTCCTTTATTCATCCTCTGGGCAAGACTGAGTGTCAGGAGAAATTTAAGGAAAGATAAGATGGGGTGTCTTTACTCCTAAAACATAAACTCTGGATGAGAAACTGGAAAAAAAATTAAAACACATAAATAACAGTATAAGATTTTGAAAAGCAATTCCATACTTTATAGATGGTGTAGTGACACTGGAGGGTACACATGGTGTAATGTTAAATGGAAAAAAAAAAAAAAAAGGGAGTTCCCTGGCAGTCCAGTGATTAGGACTTCTTGCTTTCACTGCTGGAGCCCAGGTTCAGTCCCTGGTCAGGGAACTAAGATTTCACAAGCTGTGCAGCGTGGCCAGAAAGAAAAAAAAGGGCTTCCCTGGTGGCGCAGTGGTTGAGAGTCCGCCTGCCGATGCAGGGGATATGGGTTCGTGCCCCGGTTCGGGAAGATCCCACATGCTGCAGAGCAGCTGGGCCCATGAGCCATGGCCGCTGAGCCTGCGCATCCGGAGCCTGTGCTCTGCAACGGGAGAGGCCACAACAGTGAGAGGCCCGTGTACTGAAAAAAAGAAAAAAAGCACACAACCATAAAAAGTCACTCTTAATTATACAGAAATATTCCCACAAAAAATGTTCTAAAGTTTATAATACCATCTCCAGCTAAGGAACTACATATTATCTTTATTTTTGCATTATACTTTCTGATTTCCAAAATGAACATGTATTTTATAGTCAGAAAAAAATTAGTGAAATATAAAATTTTTTAAAATTTATTTTTTAAAATATTTATTTATTTAGCTGCTCTGGATCTTAGTTGCAGTACACGGGGTCTTTAGTTGCAGCATGTGGGATCTTAGTTGCAGCATGCGGGCTTCTTAGTTGCTGCATGTGGGCTTCTTAGTTGCTGCATGCAGACTCTTGGTTGCAGCATGCATGCAGGATCTAGTTCCCTGACCAGGGATCGAGCTCGGGCCCCCTGAACTGGGAGCACTGAGTCTTAACCACTGGACCACCAGGGAAGTGCCATAACATGGATTGTTAAGGCAATACGTTATAAAGATCAAGAGAGTGGTTCAGTGGATAAAGTGATCTCTCCTGAACTGTACTGGGTGGCCCTAGGACAGGGTCCTGGAGAATCAATAGAATTTAGGAAGAGAGGGAGAAATAAGAACATTCTTCATAGATGGAACTGTATGAGAAAAAACACACAGTGAAAAATCTTGAATTGTATTAACCTGTTTAACAGAAGCAGAGCTGTTTTTCAGTTGAGTAGTGAGATAAAATTAAAAAGTTAAGTTGAGGAAGTCCTGGAATGCTAGTCTAAATATTTAGCTTTAATCATAAAGCCAGTGGGGAAACATTTAAAGTTTTTGAACAGGAAGATTAAAGCAGTGTTTTTAGAAAATTCTGGAAGGCAACAGGGTTGGAGACAGGAACACCAACCATAATTACACTACAAATTTGTATGTGTACTTTGACTGCAACTACAATTGAACACAGGTTTGATTTGCCCAAGTCCACTTAAAGTCAGATTTTTTTCAATAAATACATATTATAGTACTACACAAGCCACAGTTGGTTGAATCTGTTGATGCAGAACCATGTGTACAGAACACCAACTGTAAAATTATACATGGATTTTCAACAGCACAGGGATCAGCACCCCTAAACCCTGCGTTGTTCAAGGGTCAAGAGTGTATTTTTATTTACTATTTTTAATAAATTTTTATTTATTTATTTATTTATTTAGGCTGTGTTGGGTCTTCGTTGCTGCGTGTGGGCTTTCTGTAGTTGCGGCGAGCAGGCTCTCATTGTGGTGGCTTCTCTTGTTGCAGAGCACGGGCTGTAGGCACACAGGCTTCATTAGTTGTGACATGCGGGCTTCAGTAGTTGTGGTGCACGGGCTTAGTTGCTCCGAGGCATGTGGGATCTTCCCAGAACAGGGATCGAACCCGCATCCCCTGCATTGGCAGGCGGATTCTTAACTACTGCACCACCAGGGAAGTCCCAAGGGCCAACTGTATATTTTAAAGTGAAATCTGAAAAAAGCAAAATTATCAAAATAGAAAAAAATAATAAATGCAACCTATTTTGAGGGAAATGTTTAGAGAAATATACCAAAATGTTAATGGTAGTTGTATTTTGGTGATAGGAAGATAGATTTTTTTTAGCTACTTTTCTGAACTTTTCACATGTTGTTGTTATTGTTAAGCATGTACTACTTTTGAGTTGGAAAAGTAAATTAACCAGAATGTTAAATATGTCACAGCTCAAGGGTGTATGTTTTGGACAACCAGACTTATTTTCAGACATATGTCAGTTTACCAGGAAATTAGCCAGATTTTGAACATTAGCCATATTGCATGTGGGTGTGCCATATGGGTGTGCTGACCTTAAAATGGGAAACGGCCAGAGTATGTTCTTCAGCCAGTTAACTCTGCTTGGCAGCATCTCATGTATAATTTAAGCTGCATACCAAATGGCCTACTTATCACTCTGTATTCTCAGTGCAGACATTTTATCAGCAGAGGGTTTTGAAACAACCAGCCTCTTTCTTCATCAGTGGTAGCAGGATGAGATTCTGTTGTTGAGCCACTGGAATTAGGTTAGGTTACTGTTAACACACAGGAAGCAAAAGATAAGTAAATGAATTTAACCTGGTTTGGCAGATAGACACAGGACCACATGGCGTATTTCTGTCTTCTAGAAATTTGATCACATTGGTATGGATATGCCTCTGACAGTTCTGTAAACTATCCACAACTTCAGTGGAGAAAAACCCAAACACTAAAGAAGCAGCTAAAGTACTTGAGTTTTTTTTCTGTTAAGAGCTTTTCTGATGAGCATCTTATGTGTTAGCTTTGCTTTCTGTTTTTCCGGTTTCTAGGCAGTAGTAATGTTGGGGACACACTCCCCACTGGGCAGCTGTCCAACATCCCATGGCGCCGAGCAGGGGTAAAGTACACAAACAATGAAGCCTATTTTGATGTCGTTGAAGAAATAGATGCAATTATAGATAAATCAGGTAATTGTGTGCATATTATCTTATCAGGGAAAAAACAGTTCAGCTGACATAAGCTGAATAGAAAACCGAAATCCCTTGGCAGTATGTATTTCAGTGGAAAAGCATTCGTTTTCAAATCTGTTTATTTTGTCCAGAGGTTACATATTATTTTCATAACCTCTAGTTGAGAAATGCCAAACCTTTGTAAATCATATCTCATGCCACCTTACTTTAAGCCAGTTATTACCCTATATTCATTTCCATCTTGCCATTTATTCAGTTTAATATTGTATATCTACTATGCACCATACTTTTTGCTACCACTTTATGTGCAGTCCTTCTAGTAAAGACCCCAGACTAAAGAACAGTACTGTATTAGAATCATAACGTTTTATTAAAAACATCTAGTCCAACCCTCACATTTTATACATGGGGAAGCTGAGGCTTAGAAGAGTTAAGTAATCTGTTCAAGGTCACACAGCTAGTTGGTGTGTGAATATGAGTTACTGTGAATTATAGACACTGTCTCTACAGTGAGTGCCCTTTTTATTATAAAATCCCATTGTATGGAATAATAGCTGTACTATTAAAGAATAATGGCTCCTATTTCTTAAAAGTTAACAGCTATCTTAGTCCATTTCATTAGAAGCTTGGCTAATTTTATTTAAAATATTTTAACTTTGATTTATTGTTAAAATATTTTAAATAAAATTAGCCAAGTTTCTAATGAAATGGACTAAGCTAGCTGTTAACTTTTAAGAAGTAGGAGCCATTACAAACAATAAATGCTGGAGAGGGTGTGGAGAAAAGGGAACCCTCATACACTGTTGGTGGGAATGTAAATTGATACAGCCACTATGGAGAACAGTATGGAGGTTCCTTAAAAAACTAAAAATACAACTACCATACGACCCAGCAATCCCACTACTGGGCATATACCCTGAGAAAACCATAATTCAAAAAGAGTCATGTACCACAATGTTCATTGCAGCTCTATTTACAATAGCCAGGACATGGAAGCAACCTAAGTGTCCATCGACAGATGAATGGATAAAGAAGATGTGGCACATATATACAATGGAATATTACTCATCCATAAAAGGAATGAAATTGAACTATTTATAGTGAGGTGGATGGACCTAGAGTCTGTCATACAGAGTGAAGTAAGTCAGAAAGAGAAAAACAAATACCATATGCTAACACATATATATGGAATCTAAAAAAAAAAAGGTCATTAAAATATTTTAATTTTGAAAACAAAAACACTAATTTGAAAAGATACATGCACCCCAGTGTTCATAGCATTATTTACAATTGCCAAGATAGGGAAGCAACCTAAGTGTTCATTAACAGATAAATGGATAAAGAAGATGTATACACAGTGGAATACTACTCAACCATAAAAAAGAAATTTTGCTATTTGCAGCAATACAGATGGACTTGGAGGTCATTATGCTAAGTGAAATAAGCCAGATAAAGAAAGACAAATACTGTATGATATCAATTATATGTGGAATCTAAAAAAATACAACAAACTATTGAATTTAACAAAAAAGAAGCAGACTCACAGATATAGAGAACAAATTAGTAGTTACCATTGTGGGGTGGGGTGGGAGAATGGGAGATACAAACTATTGGGTGTAAGAGAATCTCAAGAATGTATTGTACAACACAGGGAATATAGCCAATGTTTTATAATAACTGTAAATGAAAAGTAACCTTTAAAAATTGAATAAAAATTTTTTTAATTTTAAAAATCACTGGAAAAAAATATTTTAACTTCACATCCAGCAGTCTTACAAAGTTGACGCTATAAAGATAGGGACAGGTTTGATTTTCCTTAGAATTCTCATATTCTAACCAGAGATAGGTACAGGCCATGGCACTCAGTAAGAAGCTATCTGAACTAGTGTAATGGGTCCTCTGTCCACTAACCTTTTAATAGATGTGCAAAACTTCAGTATGTTGACACCCAGGAGATATCTCCATTACTTCAGATACAGTGATAGCTCTAGTAAAGATGCAGATTCCAGTGATGTTATCACCTTTATTTCTTTCTTTAGGATCTACAGTCTTTGCAGAAATTCAGGGGGTAATTGATGCTTGCATTAAGCTATCTGGAATGCCTGACCTTTCCCTTTCTTTCATGGTAAGTTTTGTTCTCCTGTTTTGTAGCTCCTTGCAAGCCTTAATACATGTGAAGTACTAAATGAAATGATAAATACTGAGACATGTTTGTTTTAGACTGCAAAGGATTATCTAAGAAATATTCCTAACACAGCTTCCAAAGACAGTAGCTTACATGATGAGCATTGCCTTTATGGAAAGGCTGAGGAGGGGTCTTTGCCTTTGAGTATGCTAGAAGTAGCTTAAATGGCTGGCTGGCGTCTGCAAATGTGCGGTGCTGCTTTTCCTGAATTATTACATGCTTTGTTGATATGAAAGGGCATTGATCTTTTGCATCATTTTAGATACAGATGATACACTACTAAGAACCATAAAGAGAACTGAGCTCTGATGCGATCTGTGCCTGTAACTTGTCCTGACCCTGAGCTCTTTGAACCTCAGTTTTTTCATCTATGAAATGGAAATGATACCACTCGCATTTTCTACCTCATAGAGTTATTGAAATTCAAATAAAATAATGTATATAAAATATTTGCAGACTTTAAAGCATTGTGAAACTGTAAAGTTGTGTTGATGTGATCATAACAAACTCTTACATGACTGCACTATCTTGATGAAGCATATTATTTTCTCATAATATCTGAATTAGAGTTGCAATATTCATTATACTTTATAAATATGGTTGTCTTCCGTTTCCCTGGCAGAACCCGAGGCTTCTAGATGATGTCAGCTTCCACCCCTGCATCCGGTTCAAGCGTTGGGAATCTGAAAGAGTTTTGTCATTTATTCCTCCAGATGGAAACTTCCGACTCATATCATATCGTGTCAGCTCACAAAAGTATGTTGATGCATCAATCAGAATCTCCTGTCATATATCAGTGTACTGCATAGAACTCACTTTTCCCTGTTTCATTCTGACAAGTTGGGTACTTGAATTCATCATTGCTCCCTTTAGCCATTGCTCACCAGGAGACCCAGGAAGAACTGGTGAAAATGTGTGTCTAACATAATCAGTATACTTTGAATCTTAAGAGTACAGAGTAGTAGTAAATTAGACTATAGTAAAAATATATACCTGAGAGCAAACATTTTGGACCATGCATAACCTGGGCGAAACCGTAAACCCATACCATAATTTTACTGTGGTCTGTGGACGTCATGGCTGATAGAAGGAGACAGACTTACGTGTAGTTCTCCAGGACATTCTTCAACTAACTGGCTTGAAGTTACTCTTCTCTGCACTGAAGTTTAAATGAATGATTTAAATGATTTAGCATCATGGGTTGTAGCTGGTTTGTCCCTTGAAAATATCAGAAAGTATTTTGGGTAACATCAGAACAGGACTTAAAAGCAGAGGAATTGTTTCTTGGCCCTTACCACATAAGAACTGATTTATTTAGTTTGTATAATTTTAAATTATCTTTCTATGGGATCTTAATTCATTTCTTTAAACTAGGGCTATTTGCCCCAATTGTTTATACTATAATTAGTATAGATTATAGTATAATCTATCAAGATTTATATCTTGATTTGTATACTTACTGCTCAGAAATTGTATAATTCCTAGCAGAGTGGTTCCAGAACACTGTGCTATACTCAACCTTCCCTCGTACACATACTCAATCTGCAGTTCTGGGGGTACAGGATACTCTGGACTGAGGTTTTCAGGCCACCTCTGGAACTCACACTATTAATTGTATGTTTTTGTGGTTGTGTCTTTCTTTCTCTTTTTAGTCTAGTGGCAATACCAGTATATGTGAAACATAGCATCAGTTTTAAGGAGAACAGTTCTTGTGGTAGATTTGATATTACAATTGGACCAAAGCAAAATATGGGGAAAACTATTGAAGGAATCACAGTGACAGTTCACATGCCAAAGGTTGTGTTGAATATGAACCTGACACCAACACAAGGCAGCTATACATTTGATCCAGTTACCAAGGTACAGCCACCTAAAATCAAGAGTGAGCAAGTGTTTCTGCAATCTTTATTTTGTGCTTTGGGGGTGTGGGGGGACAGAGGGAAGGGTCTAATGTCTTGGTTAAAATGAAAGTTCCTAACAAACCCGGAATGCATACTGTGCTGTGCTTCCGCCACTGCCTGAAGAGGGAATCCTACATCTGCTGCTGAGTCGACAAACAGAAAAGTGAGACTCATTCTTTCTTCCTTCAGAGTCTGCCTTTACTTATCCAGTGATAATCCAGAGATTCACTCACTCTTCAATGAGGAAGATGTCTCATAGAAGCCTGTGATATAAATTTTGTCTTCCTTTAACAAACAAGGAAACTAAAGCTCTGAGGTCAAGTGACTTGCTCAAGGTCACACAGCTAGTTAGAGGCAAGGTTGGGATTCGAACCAAAGGCTATTTGGTAAAAAACTTTTTAAAAAGAGAAAAGCATTATGTGGATATAATGATCTATTAATTGTTAATAGATATTATAATCTATTGTTAAATTTTCTGTAGAAATTGATTAAGACCTTTCTCTTCCTTCCTAATTTAAAAGCATGGTTTCATACTCTTCCACAGAGGATGTTGGCTAGGAAAGCTGCCTTCTCACCCTACATATATTGCCTCTAGCAGAAGGATTTCAGAGAAATTGTAAAAGATGATTTTTCTCTCTGCCTCCTGCTTGGGTAAAAAAGGATTCATTTCCTCAGTAGAGTCATTGAGCTACCTGGTAAATGAAAAGGGGTTTTTTTGTTTGTTTGTTTGTTTTAGTAAAATCATTGTTAAAGATCATCTAATCCAATCCTGAGGATTTGAAGAATCTCCCCAGAGACCACACAGGGCTGAGAAGTGAAGGGGGAGCTCCAGATCCCTGGCCCTTCACCCCAGCTTCAAACATAATAGCTTCACTTTCTCATCTGTTACTGAGCTTCCTCACTAAAGATTTCATTTGAACAAAGGGTTCCATCACTAAAAGTTTAAAAACACCAATTTAGGCCCATCTTCTTATTTTACGGAAAAATAAACTTAGGCCCAGAGATAAACAGTAAAGGTGGTATAGTGGAAAGAACATTTGATACCAGAGAGCTGTAGGTTCAAATCCCAGCCTTGCCTCTAACTAGCCATGTGACCTTGAGCAAGTCATTTGACCTCAGAGCTTTAGTTCCCTCGTGTGTTAAAAGAAGACAAAATTTACATTACAGGTGTCTTTGAGGCAGCATATGAATAGTGCTAAGCACAGTGCTATATCCAAAAGTAGATGCTTAACAAACGTTGATTCTCTACCCTCACTCTCCATTCAGAGTCACAGAACTAATTAGTGATAACACTCAGTGGAGGGCTTCCCTGGTGGCACAGTGGTTAGAGTCCACCTGCCGATGCAGGGGACACAGGTTCGTGCCCCGGTCTAGGAAGATCCCACATGCCGCGGAGCGGCTGGGCCCGTGAGCCATGGCTGCTGAGCCTGCACGTCTGGAGCCTGTGCTCCGCAACGGGAGAGGCCACAACAGTGAGAGGCCTGCGTACCGCAAAAAAAAACAACAAAAACAACTCAGTGGAAATCCCAGGTCTGTTTCCAAGACACTGTGCTTTATTTTGTACAGAAGTTTATGGTGTCTTTGCACCTTGTCTTTGAACATATGTCTTTAATAAATAGTTCAGAATGTTTTTGTTTTTTATGTCTTTTTAAGGTACTAACGTGGGATGTGGGAAAAATCACTCCACAAAAGCTCCCCAGTCTTAAAGGACTGGTAAATTTACAATCTGGAGCACCCAAGCCAGAAGAGAATCCAAGCCTCAACATACAGTTCAAGATCCAGCAGCTTGCCATTTCAGGTAAGGAGAAATTTGACTTGTGTTTAAGGGTAATTGAGTTTTGCTGAGGTCAGCTACTAGGATCTTAGAAGGGTAACTGACATTCCGTTTCTACAAAGAGCAACAGCTCCAGTATGCCTTTCACTCTGTGCTATGGGTACGCTGATTTTGGAGAGCACCTTATTTCACACAGCTTCCCTTCACCCCTACCCTCATTCAAGCACAAAGAAAGGAGTCATTCATACTCACAGAAAGTAGAATTATCCTTAAAAGACACTGCTTGCCCACATGGGAATCTGAACTAAAACCATACTTCCATAGTGCTATAATCTGTGAATGGTAGAAGGAACATTGCTTCCAAATGGTGACAAGCACACTGGTTAATGTCAGATTTACTGTGTAGTAAACTCTATTTGCTAAGCAAATATTGTATTGGTTGGTGTGACCAGGATAGTAATTTATTCCTTTCCTTACCTATTCTTTTTGACACAGGCTTAAAAGTAAACCGCTTGGACATGTATGGGGAGAAATACAAGCCATTTAAAGGAGTCAAATACGTCACGAAAGCTGGAAAGTTCCAAGTGAGGACATGAGAAGAGGCCAGAATTCCTCAAGATATGTTTGTTTTCCAAGTGTCATTACAGTTTATTACCATTAGGTACCAATTGGATGGGAATACATATTCTAGTTAAAGCATTTGTGTCGAGCCACACACCGCTAACAAAGTTGCTTAGTAATCAGTGTAGGGTTCTTAAGGAGCTTTAAGCTAAGGAAACTTCTGAGTGACTTAGCTTATTTGTATCTTGTCACTTAGGAAGATTTTAGAGGTGATTTCCTCCATAGGGAGACACCAGCTAGAGGCTGCATATTTTAACAGTCAAGGCAAAAGTCTACAGTGATAACCTCTCTCCTAAAACAAGTGAGCTGGTCTCAGCAGGAGCTCTCTTAGTCTGTAATGAGATGTATCAAGTGCAGCCAAATGTCACACTTGATCTTAGCCATCCCACATCTTCTGTCCCAACACAGGAAAAATTCCTCCCACCCCAAGAAGTTTACAGAAAACTGCCTCTTCAAGTGTTTGCCTTATTCAGCTTTTCACTTATGCCATTAAGCAAGCACTGTAGCAAAAGCCACTCCACATGGCCCTGGCAGGGAGCACTGCTGCTCCATGCTCCATTCTCACTATACTTGGTATTGTATTTTTTATAAATAAGATTTTTATGTAAAGCTCAGATTTTGATTTATAGGGACCTTGCTGCAGTAAGTACCATCTCAGTTTTGTGCCACTTGGTTCAGCTGTTAGCACAGTAAAAATGATTTGTATCAAAGGGGTGAATGCTTTAAGGTAATAAAAGGGAACACTACTTCTGCTTTTAGGAAGTTATTGCAAGCACAAGCATTTGAGATTTTAAGCAAATTAATGTAGTAAAAGAGAAACTTAAGTGAACCTTTGCCATCTTCATATTTTATAAAGCTTATCCAACACCACTTAAAACCAGTTAGCCTAAAGACCTCATGCCCTAGTTCAGCTAAAGGAAGAAAATGTGCCTGCCTCACTGTTGTCAATCTTTTTTTTTTTTTTTTTTTTCAAATCTTTTATCTCTGTTGTTGTTCTTAAGGGTTTCAACTTGCCTATACTCCTTGTCTTCAGGGGAACTCCCTTTTCATATTGTGTGCTTCCCAAGGCTATAGTCAATAGATTCCTTCCTGAAACTATTGTTGTAACTGTCACTGGAGTACTTAAATGTCTCTACTGTACTGACAAAGTACATTATAATGAGGCAGAAACAAAATCCTCAGTAACATGGATAAACCTGTATTGATCTTCATGGTCGGCAAGTCAGTCCACAGTTGTTATCATTTAACTTGATTGACTTAGAAGTCCTTGCCCAGTTATTTTGCTTCATTAGACATGAAGAATGGAGAAAGTTAAGATGTAAGTGCTTGTTCTTGCTATTAGTTTTCTTTGTGACTCCATTCTTTTCATTATCAACTTATCCCTTACCCTTATCTTGCTAACCGTAGCCCTTACACTCATCCCATTCTGCTGTCAGGGCTAGTGGTTGGTGCTGGTACAGGGAGCCCACTGTACAGCAGCATTCTTACCTTTGCCTGACTAGGGCACCCAGCCTGCCTTTCATCTAATAGGAAAGGTTACTTTTTGCAACTTAGTAATTTCTAGGGTAACCAATATCAGCTTGGCAGCTAAACTTAAGATGTTGCCAAATACTTATTCCCTTTGCCTAAGATTGGTTACCCAGTTCAATTGCTTTTCAATTTAATGTCTTCCTCTTCAAAGTTCATACCTCAAAAGAGCAATCCATACATTTGCTTTTCTTTCTGCAGAATCCCAATCATCCACATATGGACTAATTTTCTTTCTGTGCTATCTTCTCATACACAAGCAGATTGCATGCCAAGAGTCCCTTGCTTCTAGCAATTTCTGCTAAAACTTCCAAGTAGACTGTTTCCTTTTACAATTAAATTATTGTATTTATTAATTTGATTGAATCCAGTAAGTCCTTTCTTTAGCTCTGGCTACGCTGTCAATAAAAAGATGAAAGCAACAAGTTGATTTTTTAGCTTGACTGTTAATTGAGCATTCTCAGCTGGGCATGCCTCAGTGTTCGGGCAGGCTGAACACGGTCACATTTTACTCTGCATCATCACACAAGGTGTGAGGGTTGCTGCAGAGCACTTCCAAGTGCTCCTCTCTTGACCTCAGCCTTATATACTTTCTCTAACCATCACCCTTTTAGCCACAGACTGAACAATAAGTGATCAAAACTACTCTCCCTACCACCACCTACTAATAACAAAGATCCATGAATTCTTAGTAGTATTGAAATATTTTTCAAGCATAGAATTCCAGAATAGCCTCATTTTCTAAATTCTTAGAGGAGTATAACCCAAAAGCTCATTTTCTGCATAAAGGAGTCACCATTTTATTCAAAGGGAGTTCATGTGATGGGTTCGTAAGTGCTGCTATAGAAGAACCTTGGAAAATACTGGTCCTGGTGTCCTTAGAGTCATCTGACTTGCGAAAAACTATAATGCAGCAGGAAGGCAGCACCAGTGAACATACGGTAAATAGAAAAAATGAGACCATGAATACTGTTTTCAGATATTGCTGAGCTAATTCAGTACCTCTGGACAGTTCCCTTTAACTCAGACAGCTGGAATCTGCCTCCCTAGTCAGCAACTTTTCTAAGTTAAAGCAGTGATAAATGTAGTCAGCAGTACTATCCCCCTTTAGTGATATTTACCACTTTCAGATCTAGAAAATAAGGCAAAAATACTGATGTCCCAGCTCTACTTCAAGAACCTGTTCCTACTCTTAGAGCTTCCTCAAGCAAGAGGAGGAATATGGGGCTTCCCTGGTGGTGCAGTGGTTGAGAATCTGCCTGCCGATGCAGGGGACACGGGTTCGAGCCCTGGTCCGGGAGGGTCCCACATGCCGCAGAGCAACTGGGCCCGTGAGCCACAACTACTGAGCCTGCGCGTCTGGAGCCTGTGCTCCGCAACAAGAGAAGCCACAGCAATAAGAAGCCCGCGCACCGCAACAAAGAGTGGCCCCTGCTCACCGTAACTAGAGAAAGCCTGCGTGCAGCAACAAAGACCCAATGCGGCCAAAAATAAATAAGTAAATAAATTTATTTAAAAAAAAAAAGAAGAGGAATATGTGCCCAAAAGCTAGCTCTGCCTCGTAACTCTGGTGGATCCCTGACAACCCTGTTGTTCTGTATTGGGCTTTAGAATATTAAATACAGACCGCAATGTTCCTGCACATGTAATAGCTTTAGCTTAGGGGATAGTGATGGCCTCCACATACAGCCAGAATCTTGTAAGATGGACTGCTTCAACCAGGGGATGATCTATGTCATCTGGCTGCTTTCCTCTTACTGTTAACCTTTTGTCACTTCTGCTCCTTCTAGTTTATAATCCCCAATGTTGTCCTTTATTACAAAGAACTTGTTAAGTAAATATATTACCGCTGGTTTCTACTTCTTCCAGTACAATATTTGGACTAAAGAAAAACCTTTAGTTTCCACATTTTGAGGATTAGCTTCACTGGCAATTCTTCAAAACAAAGGAGAAACCTGATCTAAAAGCTCTTGCTGAAATAACATACCCATCATTTAAAGCATTATTTATATAAATGTACTTTATTGTTTTAAACAGAAAGGCAGAAAATACTTGCATATAACAAATCCTAGCTTATAAATGTAGTTTTTTAGTGATGTCTAATCAGCATTCAGGGATTTTTTTTTTTTTTAATTTGCTTCACTGTGTCTTGAGCACTGATATTAGAGAAAAGCACATTGGCATAAAGTGTAAACCAGTGTCTCAAAACACTGGAAGAACTTGGAGAGCAAACATGATTTTTCTTACTTCCTCTAAGTAGTCTTTAGTAAAACAAAAGGTGATCTTTGGCATAGATTCATGCTTTAAAGGCATTAATATTGCATTGTATCAGGTAAGCAACTATACAAGGATGCTGAGGGCCTTGAAAATAATCATCAGTTAAAAGAAAACAGGAAGCCTGAGTGTACAGTACCAACTTAAGACAAGTTTTACACATTCGATGTTAGGGTCTAACACACACTGGAGGTGGGGAGGACATTCAGGCAAGGGTTCTTACTCCTTTACTCATCCAGTTCTGGCTTTGGGAAGAAATATAGTTTCATGTGCTGGGGAATGCTTAGACAGCAGTGATAAGTACAAGAAAGGAAAAATTGCCTTCTCTCACTTTGCTAATAGGAAACTTACTATGGTGATAATTAAATATTATACCCATTACTCTTTTGAACAACTGTACTTAGGGAGGGAGGGTAGGATGCAAGGGGCTTGGCTGTTGTTGGCTGAGGGAGGTAGGAATCACTGAGGACTATTTCCCATCGATTCATCCCCAGCAGTGCCAGAATTCCAGTCTGCAAGTACCATCTCCCTTAGGTAGGAAGTGTCCTTCAGACAGGACTGCCTTTCCATTAGACACTCCTGGGGACAAGCACCAATTCTTAGGACTGAATTTCAAAAGGATAAAAACGATCTTTCAAAATTATAGAACATATATCTTTAAAACCTTGTTTAGGAAGGGTGTGGGAAGAATACAAAAGCCAGGACAGGAGACATGATTTGGTTAAAAATTAAATGCAGCATTTCAGCTCAGAAAGAACAATAAGAGCTAAGAATGAATGATAAGGCCTCAGCATAGATCTCTGCAGGCAGTGACAAAGCGTGGAGTGCCTGGGAGTGGCCCTGCTGGGAGGATGGGCAGGGCCACGCCCCGGCCACTCTGCCTCTCCAGTGGCAGAGAGCACCAGGACACACAGTGTGTTCTTGGGATGGCTACCTTGGCAGGCCGAGGCAGGATATGGGACGGAAGGTCTCCCTAGCACAGACATTGCTCTGGAGCGAGGTAAAGACAGAATCACATGATTTGGTGATTTCCTCCTGACAAAGTGAAATTTGGTTTTGTACTGTGGGAAACTAGAAGGACTAAATTGGGGAAGGGCAGGAAGTGAATCCAGGCTCCACATGCTGGGGCTCCCCAGAGGCCACCTTCCCCTGCAACAGCGAAGCTCACTCCTGAAAAGGACCAAGGTAGCACAGCCAGGGAAGTCAGGCAGGGTCAGCAGCAACATGGAAAGCCCAAAAAAATTTTGGAGGCACAGTGATTTCCTTAACTGACCTGCCTGGGCCCTGGGTCTTGGGAGCCTGGCGGAAAGAATAGGGGGACGGGGGCAGAAAGGGAACTGTCCTTTAGGGAACAAGTGCAGAACAGGATGTCTGACTAGTGTTCACTCTTGGATTCTGAGCTTATGTGAAGTCCATGGGCTAGAAACCCCGTCTGCCTACTGGGACAGAGTGTGCACAAGCCGTGTTCGAGAATACGGGCTTTATAAGGAGACATATTTCAAAGTGTCCATGACAAGAGTATAAATGTTTTCTAATGTGAAGAGGCCCCATTCCTTTCTGTTATGTCAGGCCAAGATGTGGCTTTCAACACCCCAGTAATCTTGGGTGGCTCCTGGGACTCCGATCATTTTCATTCTGTTCAGCAGGGGCTTCTGTGTTAGCCAGGTTCAACCAGGTGTCTACTGGTACCAGGGAGTCTTTCTAACCCAGCGCAGTGTAAATCCGGCATCTGTTCGAATTTTGATTGAAGCTGCTTCTGCTTCTCGAACAGTCTCCTTCACAGACTGCATGAGGTTCTGGGCATTGTGAACCAGCATCTCTGTGGCCTGTAAGGAAACAGGAGCTCTCCATTACTCACAGTCGCTGATGGAGCCCTGCCTCGGAAACAGGCTTAAGCCAGGAATGGAATGCAGTTTACCCTACCTGTACCTGGCATCCCTTGTATTTGTCCCATCACTGGTGGTTTATAGCTGGATCACCAAAAAGAACCCCAAACTGGACCATCACTGATTTTATCCTGTACCCTCAGGTGGCTTCTAGTGTATACTCCTTTCCTGGTGTTCAAACAAGCCCCTACCTCGGGCTCCTGCAGTCCCCTCTACCTAGAATGCTCTTCCTCCAGGTATCCCATGGCTCACCTCTCACCTCCTTCAGATCCTTGCCCAGTTGTCACCTTGCTGAGGCTTTTCCTGCTCACCTTATTTTAAATCACAAACCACCTTCCCAACTCCCAGCATGCCTCATCCACCAATTCGTTCTTCACTTTTCTCTATAGAACTTACCATCACTAATTGATGTACTATATGTTTTACCTAGGTTGTTTATCTGATGTTTTATCTAATTTTATCTAAAATTTAAGTTCCATGAGGGCAGCAATTTTTGTCAATTTTGTTCTCTGCTGTACCCCAGTGTTACGTCAGTGCCTGTCACATGAGGCATTTCATAAACATTTAATTAACACATGAAAAACTAACCAAGTAAACCAACCACCTTATAAATCCATGAAAATCTAAATAAGTAAATCTTGTAAACATACAAAATACAGGACTGAGATCACACTAGTAACTAACTTATTAATCCATTAACTCAGTAATTCTTTTTTTTTTTAATTCTTAAATATTTTTGAGCTACAGACCCTTTGAGGGTTTAATGAAGGCTGTGGATTCTCCCCAGAAAAAATTGCTCACGTGCACAAAACTTGTACATGCAATTTCAGAGGGTTCATGGGCTCTGAGAGGCGTAACTATGGACTAGAATTCCCAATCAGTTTATCTTTTCGCTTGGTCAGCAAAGAGGCTGAGGCCCAGCGTGATTCGGAGACTTGCCAGCCCAACTCACACAACAGTCAGGATGAGCCTCAAAACTTCTGACTTGCAATCCCATCTTCCATTCTACCACACTGTCAGTTTCTTTCTTTTTTTTAACTGGAATATTTAATGGAACATAGTAGATACTCCCAAGATACATTTTTGTTGGCTAATTGATTAAATGATAAGGTCGGAAACTCTGAGTCTTACCCTTTCTTCCCTGTTTTTTCTATTTCCTTTTCTTGGGGCAGGAGAGATCACATGACAGGAAATAGCCTAGTGCCCAAACCCTGTCTAGAATACATGGAAGTTAAAGGTTAAAATCCAGTTCCCATGGTTTGGGAGAAGAGAGGGTTATGGTGAGAGCTGTTGAATTAAAACATGGTAGTTAAGGGAGCACTACTGACACCAAGAGAAGTAGCCTCCCTGTTCCTCTAAAGTGCTCCTAACCTCTATCTCCTGGCCCGGACAAGGAGAGGGATTGTGTGTATTTCGTTAACTCCCCTACATAGTATGTAATACAGTGCCACATACATATCCCATTACATGATGAGCCTTCTCTGAGCAGTTCAACAGAAGATGTGCTACCTTCCATAAGAAGAAATTGTTAAGTCTGGCTCATAGCAGAGCCTACTAGAGAGGAAATAAGGAGAGGAAGAGGTGCTCAAATGAGGGATTTCTGAGAAGGCCTGAGCCACGTTTCCAGGAGGCAGGGAGAGAAAAAACTGTGACTGCCAAGATACATACAAGAAACACTTAAGCAAACACTCCCACCATCTTTATTTCATTCTCTGTCAAAGAAACCAAAAGAGAAGCACCTCGTTTGAGATGTCATTTCAGCCTCAGCACAGGCCTAACCCCCTCATGCCCCTGAAAAGCCTACACTATTCATCCTCCCTGAGGTACTTATCACCCAGAGAACAAGGAAGCAGAAATTCTCCAGCCAGAAGGATAGAGTGAGCAGGACTGAACAGGCATTGGAGGCCTCGAGAGAGCCAAACCTATTCCAGGGAGGAAAAGAACTGAGCAGAGAGTCCTAACTGCTGCTGATTCACTTAACCTCCCAAGGCCTCAATTTCTCATCTGTAAAATGACAAGAGTTGCACAAGAGCTTTTTACTTCCCTTTCCAAATTTCTGATGCATCTCTCCAACATAGATGCCCTTCTGAGAGAACTGAAGACTCCATCCTACATACTGAATACCCATTTCACAGTTAAAATTTCCTCAAGGTTGAATTAAATTGCTATCAAGTGGAATAGAAGCTGCTGGCGAGAAATCAGAAGCACATACCTGCTCAGACTCCTCGTCGCTTATGTTGGTCCGGCCCAGCATGGTGGCCTTCACCGTGGACAGGATTTTGAGCTGGGTGCTTATGGTTGGGATTCGCTCGCATACCTAAAAAGAAAATTTAATTTAGTATGTTTCTTTGTTTTTCTTGTCCACAAGCTCCCTGAGGATGAGACTTAATTCACCTCTGTATTCTCAGTGGCTGGCATGCAGAAAGCATTCAGTAAATCAGCAGCAGGATTCCAATTGTTTTCCCCCTAGGATCAGTATAGTCCTTCTGTCCAGACACGGAAGCATTAAAATTCTTTCATTTGATTCAGAAATAAACTTGCCTGTATCTGTCTTTCCCAAATACACATGTGTATTTCCCCTTTCTGCTATTTCTTCCCATTCTGAAGTACCTCCTCCTCCTTGCTCACCCAGTTTTCTCTCTCCTGCTTTTCACCCTACCCCCTGCTCCCCCCCATCACCACCCCCGACACTTTTCCTGAGTACCTGTAAGAGGTTGGTTCTAATCCGCTTATCTGTGCACTGCTTGGCAACCTCCTTGGCCAACCGAGTCACCTCATCTGAGGCCTTGGCTATGTCCTTGGCACACTGAATCAGTGCCCGCTTGGTACCGCTGCCCCCTCTGACCAGCCGAGACATCTCAGCCATCAGCAGAGCCATGCGCTTGGCTGCTGCAATGATGTCATTGCCCTAGAGAGAAGCAAGATACAGTGTGAGCTCAGCCCATACTCTTGCCAAGTTAGGGAAGGAAGTAGAAGCACAGAGAGGAGAGGAGGGAGCCTGCTGCTCTAGCAGCCCTCTGGAGGGGTGAGAAGAAGATATACAGACTATTCTTGAGTGATATAGACATAGCACAGGAGAAATAAACAGAAGAGTGAGCCAGGGTACTTACCCCAGCACTCAGTGAGAGAGTGAGAGTGAGAGAGAGAGAGAGAGAGAGAGAGAGAGAGAGAGATCACTGGACCAAAAAAGGAAGACTTGGATATTAATCTGAAAGGGCAACATGTGAGCCCCAGGCATAGCACTAAACAAGCACTTCAGCATTTCCAGGTTAATCATGTCAATACATTGGGGATGGGCCCAAGAAGTTGGTTAAACAGGCATTTTCCTTTCTGTGGGGGGGAAAGCAGTACAGCTGGCCTGAAGGGAAAAATACAGATGAGCCTTTCCAGATGCTGAAATCATCCTCTTTATCCTTACCCTTGTTACAAACAGCAGCCAATGATTGTCGCTGCTGAACTAGAATTTAAACCAAGTAACTATTAGCCTTGGTGAAAAAAATTTTTTTTCTGACCTAGTCTGCTCCTGCCCTCCCTCTACTGCCTCTTGTTTGTACTCTCAGCCTAAAGGAACATATTATTTTAATTTTTCACATTTAAAAAGGCCAAGAATCAATTCTTCAGTCCTCTCAGCTAAGTGGCTTCAATTAAAGAAACCTTCACAGTTAAGAGGATGCCGGGGGAGGCGTTGGGAAAATAAAAATCGTGAGTCAAGCTGTAAATGCAACCCTCACTCCAACTAACAGCAGTTTATCTTACACTGGGCATTTTGGTTCATTAAAACCCTCATGGGTCATAATAAGGAAATGTACAAGTAATTTACTTTATGCCTTCAAAAGGCTGATAACAACCAAAAATAACAAATGCAATGTTCAAAACTACCTAAAAGGCCAGGCCCTACGCATTTTTCCCCTCATGCTATACAATTTCTAGACAATGCAGTGAGACATACACAAACCATGCCACTGCAGGGTGCTCTGTGAGAAACCTCCGCAGGCACCATGAAGTGGCTGATCTTTTACGCTGGAGGGTGTGTAACATCTCGGGCAGTAATTGAGGCCAGAGAGAACACAGGCATGGGAAGAACTCATGAGAACAGGGGTATGTTAGACAAGGCTGGCTGGGCCCACCTCTTCCAGTGCAGACCTGGGATCATTCCAGGATTTCATGACCTTGTTAGAGGACAGTGTAGTGCCAGGGTTAGTTATTTATTACCCATCACTCTTCAAACTCTTTCTTCTTGCAACATGCCACCTTCAAAGGGAAAAAAGTGATTGCCCCATCCCCCACTCCCTAAGGCCAAAGCTCCGTTGGTTCCTGTCCTGCAGACTTGAGCGCTATCTGTTCCCCACTCACACCCCCTCTCCCACTGAAACCCCTGAACAAGCCAGTCAGTGAAGCCCCCTTCCCCGTGGGTTCCCGTGAAGGCCAGCATCTGCCCCACAGCCAAGTGCAGGACAGCAAGCAGCCCTCCCCAGAAACCCTCCTCACGCTGATCAACTCTGCCTGAGCCATCAGTGAGAGGTCAGCGGGGAGGGGGCATGGGTGGCGGACAGGCAAAGTCCAATGATCAGGCCAGATGACCTCTTAATGGTCTACAACGATTCCTGACCTGAAAGTCACTGAGAGAGGCATCCACGGCTTCCCAAGGGGTTTAAGGTTCCAAAATGGGCCACAAGGTCAGTAAGAAAAGGAATCCTTTCAAAAAGTGACCCCACCTCTCTCTAACCCCCAAACATAAATGCAATCCAGTTAATCTGGCATTAGCAGACCTATCAAACTTGTGAAGCCAATCCTAACAACAAGGTGCAGACAGACAGATGCCCGCCCGGCTCAGACTCACAGGACCCGCACAGATCATGAGTGATGCAATGTGTCAAGGCTGCACATGGCCAGATGCATATGGAGCAGCCCCAGCTGGGGGCGCTAATCAGTACCTTACTAGACCACTTGGTAGCTTCCCGATGCAATGACTGAGCCGCTGCCAGAATGGGCTGGTTGACCGGCTGACTGGATGGCATTAACAGCAGCTCAGGTTCGTAATCGTCTTCCATGTCAGGGGGGACAGGGGACCCAACAGCGTCAGCCGCATCTGCCTCAGCTACAGCACTTACACCCACCTTAGCGGCTGGGTTACCCGGCTTGGTTGATGGCAGGAAGGGTGAGAAACAGGGACAGTGTTAGTAAGAGCAGTAGGGCTTGGGCAACTGAGCTTCAGCCGGTTTAGAAACCAAAGCTTGCCTAGGATGGGAAAGAAAATGGATACTCTCCAGGAGTCAGATGAACCGAGCTCCACAGAAGGGGGAATTCTCAGCCTCCGGCACTGGCCTGTTCACAGTAAAGGAAAGAGGCTTACAGCCGTAGCAAACGGTTTCCAGAGAATTATTTATACAAAGAAAGAAAGTGGCATTCCTTTTGTATACACTTACTACCAAAGAGTAATTCTCAGGTCAGAACATTTTTGAGAAGCCAAACGACCAAACAATAGTAGCTTATTAACTTTAAAAGGAATCCAGAGGGAAAAAGTAAATGGAACCATACAAGTTGCTATGAACAGAACAATGTGAACAACTACTGGCTCATATGAACACTGTTCTACAGCTTCCAGGAAACAGAAAGTGTCTTGGGTCAGCTCTGCAGCTGCCAGACACAGATTATTTCCTTCAGGGGTTAAAACTTCCAGAATTGAAAATGATATATTTGAGGCAACAGATATCAAACCAGGAAAGAGGCAAGAAAAACACAATGGTGAGTGAAGAGGACTTATCAAATGCCCCACAATCACCCAGCTATAAGGAGCCTCAAGAAGACATCTCATCCAGCAACCACCTTAGGGAAAACCCACACTTCAGAGCAGCTCTCCCTATCTAAGATCTACAGAGACAACACTTCACAATTTCACACTGCATCCATAACTAGCCGACTAAGAAAGCTGTTCTTCGGGTAAACCCTGAATCTCTCCAGTTGCACTTACCCCAAACTCAATTTATTGATGCTTCACAGATAAGATAACACATGGACTTGTCAACTGACCAAAGCTGAGTTCAGAGGAGCTCAAAACTGGTGCCCATGAGAAAACAGGACCCGTGATGGGGGAGAAAATTAATTTAATACCAGGGATGGGCATTCTGAAAGGCCAGGAAGGGAGCAGAGAGATCAGATGCTGAAAATAGGCTAAGGGGGAAAGAGAATGAAAGGAATTGCCCCAATGAAGCCGAACTACTTATATAAAGAATGGCAAACACAGGTTCTTTATATCAAACATCTCTAACCAGGAGGAAGTAAGAGCTTGTATGGAATTTTATTTGAGGTTGCTACAACTCCTGAAAGTCTTAATCCGCACAGGAAGCCTGCCTCCAAAAGCTGACTATTAAGTTGGAGGATTCAGGGCCAACAAGGGTTTGGGTACCTTCTAAATCCTTTCACCTAAACTGTCTCAACCAGGACTCAACTCACCCCCATTCCTTAGAGGAGAGGCCAGCCCACTTCCGCTGGGGTTCAGAGTCCCAAAGTACAAAGCAGACCGACAGATACACAAACACATACCACCACCCGTCCTCCCTAAACACACATGGTTCAAGTAGCTCCTGACTTCACACAGCTCAAAGTCAGCAATCCCCAGATGCTCCAAACCTCCAGAGACAGTCAGACCTAAGGATTTTTGGCAACAAATGGCAGAGTGGGATAAACATGTAGGCCAGTGCTGTCTCCCCCTTAAGTTTTATGTTTGTCTTTAAATTCATGTATATTTTGTGTTCCACTGCACAATGTATCTGTGTTGTTTTTTTTTTAAGTTGAAAAGTACATTTATTTAAAATGTGGGCAAGATATCAATATAAAAGAAAAGAGTGTAAGAAAAGTACAAAACATTTCAAATCTTTAACATCCATAATTTAGAGTGTATCTGGGTTTATAAAGAAATTTAAATTTTCCTTAGGGAATTCCCTGGCGGTCCAGTGGTTAGGACTCGGCACTTTCAATGCCGGGTGCCCAGGTGCAATCCCTGGTCAGGGAACTAAAATCCTGCAAGCTGCGTGGCACGGCCAAACAAACAAACAAACAAACAAATAAATAAAAATGTTCTTTAAAATCCTTGAGTAAAACCAACCTTCACTATCACCCCCACCTCACTCCCCATGTGCACTGGGACTCTGCTAATGGTCCCAGGGGTGTGCATGCCCCAGCTGGAGAGATATGATTATAAGTGATTCCACGGGTCAGGTCCAACACCAGCAAGGTCACCATCCCTTCTTGAAATGTGGGCTCACAGCTAACAGTGCAGAAAAATACAGAGTTAAAAAACCAAGGTCAAATTCCCAGCCTAAAAAAACCCAAGATCAGCTGCATGTGCAGGAGGTCCCTGGGGAACTACATTCAATACAAGAGCTTGAGGTGGCTGAAGGTGTGAAATGAACAAAGGCCAATAGATGTTTGGAACAAAGATGTAGGTTCATGGTAGAAACAGTTTAGAACTGACTTAGAACCACCTTCCACTGCAGGGTTAACAATAATATTTAGCTCTTGTCTAAAAAAGCTACCACTCACTTTTCATCATTCACAAGGCATGACTGCTGCAGCATCCAAATTTTCACCAACCATGCTAATATTTACACTTCCAGATTGTTTAGTAGGAGTTAGCCTGGAGCTGTCTTGAGTTGAGGGGTAAGATGATTCTGAGAAAGGGACAAAGCACATGGCTTCTAAGACACCAATCTACCTGCTTCTATGAGAAAAGAGAAGGAAAATGCAAATATTTCATGTAGCTATAGCAGAGCCTACAGAAGACTGTGCCATGTTTGCAGTGTGGATAATTAGCACGAGAGCATCTAAAAACGTTCAGTGACCCCAAAAAAGAAGAGCAATTTCTAAAAGACCAAATGTCCAGCATCAGGGCAGCTGACACTCTAGAGGACAGAAGGAAAAGAACTTTCATCTCTAACTAAGGTATCCTAGCTCTCACTTTAGCTGCTAGAAGGAGAAACCATCAAGTACCAGAAACATCTCACTAAACCACAAGAAAGAAGAGGATTGTGCTATTGGCAATAACAGGAACCAAAGCAGAGAGAGGGTGATTTTCCAAATAGAATTCCTGGGCTGTGTGCATGGCTCTTCATCCTTTCTCAACAAGAAGAGCTTCATTACTTACCTTGCTGGACCATTTGCGAGCTTCATCATGGAGCTGCCTGGCAGCCATCATCATTGGCTGGTTAATCACCTCCCCAGCTTTCTGCTCAGGGAACTCTTCATCCTTCTCCTCTGGTGGTGGGGGCCTGGGAGGAGGGACCTCACCCTCAGGCAGAGGTGGTTTGGGAGGAGCAAGCTCATCTGTCAGCTAAGAAAGAATTACCAGGTTGTAAGTAAAGCTCTGGGAACTACCCCTCACCAGAATTCTTTCCTTTCCTTTAAAAAGCATCCCCAAAAAGGCCACCCACATTCACTCCATTTAAGACCATCCACACTGATCATAAGGACCACCTGTTTCAATCTCAACAGAAGCATATTTTCTTCCTTTTTTCTCCACAAAAAGTTAGCACCTACTGTTTTGGACATATCCCAGGGAGGCATGCACAGCCCTACCGGGCCAAGGATCCTCAAAGGAGATCTAAGTTCTGGTCCTGACTCTGCCGGGCAGCTGCATAAGCATACAACTTCTCCCCTGGACCTTGGGTTCCTCTAAGGGTTTATCAATGAGGAATATCTAGACCAAATGACCTCTAAGTTCTTGATTCCAAATGTCAGGACTCTACTGATCACATAAGAATCCATTCCCCAGAAGAGCCCTCCCTAGCCACCCACCAACAGCCCAGCTGAAACGAATCAAGTCAAATCAAAAAAGAAGCGTTGAAGGCTAGGGAAGCACTGTTCATTAGCTATGGGCACAGTGACCCAATTTTGTCCTCAACAAACTTAGAAACTTAAATATGGAAAAGTAAATTTGGGACATTAAATATGGGAAAGTATATCAGGGACAGTAAATCAAATTATTGCCTTGATAAGCTATTCCCAAAGACAAGCTATTTCCAATACTGTCAGAGAAAATGTCTAAAAATAATGACTATTTCTGATTCTAGGATTTGTATCTGCAAGCTGTTGCTCAGCTTTCCTCCCCTAAACCATTTACCTATGGAAGAAAAAATTCATGGTACTTCGTGGGGCATGAAAAGATTTTAAATTATAGTTAGAGAAAAATTAACTTTTTTTTTAAAAAAAAGGATTTTATTACTTTTGCTACTAAAAAAAGTCAAATGAAGGAAAGAAGAATGTACACAAGAGGCTAACCACCTCAGTTTTGTCATCATCAGCTGGGAACCCATACATTCTCACCACAAACTGTGCAGATTGTTTTCCCGCTCCTCACTAACCTGCCCCACTAACGCATCCCTCATCACATCCACACCAACCACAGCCAGCTCCCCTGCTCCAGCCACTTCCCATCGGAGCAGCCCAACAACCAAAGACCCCCACTTACCCAATACGCTCCATGCATAAGCACTCGGTTAATACCCCGCCAGATTCAAGAATGAAAGTCGAATTGTGCCTCTGACTGAGCTTCAAGTAAAAGTTAAACAAAGCTACCTAGTGACCGAGGCTCCAGAACAGCCTACCTCTCTCTTGCTACAGTCCCGACACCCTGCTGCTCAATTCTCCCAAACTCTCTGAATTTACTTACTCGGAGCTGTTCAAGGTCTGGCGGAGGAGGCGGAAAGTCAGGCTCCTGAGGTTGGAAGGCTTCTCTGACCTTGGCCACTGCTCCCAGGATCCGGTATCCTGAGTCCAGGAAGCTCTTTTGCAGGCCTAAACACAGACGCCCTCACTTTCAGTTGGGTAGGTCAGTGCCCTGGAGCACTGTCTGTCCGGCAGAAGAACTGGTTTCCAGTAACAAAAGCTGGATATGAAGCTGCCAGTAAGCAGCACAGGCAGTGACTGAAGGGGAAGGGAGGTAAGAGCCAGGCAGATGCCCTGAGGCCTGCAAAGGGTCAGAAGTGGCACAAACCAGCTGATCCCTGTAGTGCTCAGGGTGCCTTCGTGCCTGTACAGCTAACAAGTACTCAGTACATTCCCGGGCCAGGAACATTTTGGGCTCAGGTGGTGCTCATCACCTCTCATGATAAAGCAGTCGACAGATAAGCCTGCCCCACTCAGAACAGGGGAGATGTCAAGTTTCAGATGGGGCACACATTCCCTGGAGTACTTCTCACCTTTCTCCCTACTCCTTTGCTCCACTTGGCATTCAGCATATTAACCCCTACATTGAGCTGCTGCTACTGTGTCCAGTCACCCAGAATTCAGGAATCTACTCAAACTATTAGAAACTCCAATTAGGAAACTGAGCACATCTTCAGTGATGGTGGGTTGAGAAAACCAGAAAGATTTTACCTGGGCTAGGGACGAACAGGGCAGCCCCTCCTTCCCACTCTCTCACACTGAGTGGATTCTACTCATAGAAGAGGCTAGAAACACTAGAGGCTCACAGGAGGAAGGAATTCAGATGTTTCCGGCCAAAAAGGAGTGGTTACATCTTTAGCAGTAATGAAAAAATGATCAAAATTCAGCTAAAGAAAACACAAATTCTTTGGTGTAGGATCAAGATAATCACCTAGGAGACCCACAGGTTAACTTAGGCTTTCCAGATTTTACAGAAATAAAGAATGTTATCCAGAGAAAAAGCATTTTAAGAAAAGCAGAAGGTATGCCAGTTACATAAGCTAAATGGTTGATAAATCGGTTATTACGCATCTTTTGAGAAATTTCCAAAATAATGACTAAGCAGGACCAGGAGTTATTTAATCAGACATTAAGAAAGCACAGAGGGACCTCCCTGGTGGCACAGTGGTTAAGAATCCGCCTGCCAATGCAGGGGACACAGGTTCAATCCTTGGTCCGGGAAGATCCCACATGCCACGGAGCAACTAAGCCCGTGTGCCACAACTACTGAGCCTGCGCTCTAGAGCCCACAGCCACAACTACTGAGCCCGTGAGCCACAACTAGTGAAGCCCACGTGCCTAGAGCCCATACTCCACAACAAGAGAAGCCACAGCAATGTGAAGCCCACATACCGCGATGAAGAGTAGCCCCTGGTCACCACAATTAGAGAAAGCCCACGCATAGCAACGAAGACCCAACACAGCCAGAAACAAATAAAAAATAAATTAAAAAAAAAAGCACAGGGAAGTTGGTCCAGAGAAACTAACTTACAATAACCCTGCCAATATTACAGAAAATATTCTGTCCAACATATCTTGAACAGAAAAAGATTAATATAGTATCCTCAAACTAAGTATCTGTAGTTTTTGCTCCCAGACTTTGCATGTCATGGTTGTGGGGTGCGTCTTCTCTCCCCACCCTGTCAGCTTCCTGAATTAACCTCTCAGCTGAGGTGAACCACACACCATGCATTGCTTACCAGGGTCAGAAATGTTTCCTGCCACAGCCTTTGCATCCACCACCATTGGGGAGATGGTTTTGCTCAATTCGTCAGAGGCGGCTTTCACGGCCTCTCGGAACTTGGGATCCTCAGAGTTCTCCACCTCCCTCTTAGCAACCAGCAGGATCCGGTTGGCCCGACGAGCAATGCTGGTTGCCCCAGCGACCAGCATCTGAGGCTGAATATTGGCCATGGCGACTTTACACTTGTCCAGGTCTTTTTTAATTGCTTCTTCGGAAGCATCCAACAGAGATTTGGTGTCAATGGCTTCGTCCACCAGCCCTGTCCGGAGAACAGAAATGGAATTTAGTTTCTCTTTTAGAAGAACAGAGACTCCAAAACCCTGTTGTCCACTCAAATTTCTCATGTGAAAGTGCAACACCCATAATTCTCACCTTCAGCTCAAAACCCTTCTTACACAATCAAAAGCTTCCAGGTGATCACCATTGTAAAAGAAAAAAAAAAAAGTGAGAATGCAGCCCAGGAGGCCATACAGACTCACAGCATTTATACCAATCGTGGTCACCAGCCTTCTTGTATCTACCACAGACAACCAGAAACGCTTTGACATCAGGAGGAAACAAGGATTGCGTCTGAAACCTTTACCGCATCAGCACATTATCTGTTAACAGTATTTTCTCCCTTCCCGTCTCACTCCCCAGCCATCTGTTGCTTATTGGCAGCTTGTAGTGCCCAAGATGAGCCACGCAGAGGATTCCAATAACCCTAACAGCCTGTTTCTTGTTTCTGTTACCTCTCTTCAGACACCTCAGGAGCTCCACTTTCATCTCTGGCTGCTATGGACCCCTGTCCCAGCAGGTTCTGCAGGGAAGCCGAAGAGCCTACATTCCTCATCTCTTCCTCTCCCATCCCTCCCTCCACAGAGAATGAAGAAGATTCAGAGGTGCCACCTCTATCACACAGACACAGGTTTGTCAGTTGTTGGTTTCTCCTTTTTTTAAAAAAAAACTACGTAGTTGATAAGTTGGAGGAAACTCTGAGACAAGTTGTATTAAATGGTAGCTATTGTGGTTCCTTGAAATGTGAACCTGCTGAAAATGACAGGGACACTTACTGTATCCACAAACACCGCCTCTCAGCCTCTGAAACCAAACTCTGGCTCAGACAGAGAAAAGACACTATTCAGAGAAGATAGGAGCTGTAACAATAAACATCACACGGGGAGGGCCACATTAAAATCAAAGAGACTCAAAGAGTCTCTCTTCGGACAAAGTTGCAAGGCTTGAATGAGAAGCCGCTGCTGCTCAGCGGCCTTAATCAGGGCCAAGTACACTGTCGAGCACATGACGGTCCCTTTATCCAATTACAGTTGAGTAACATAACTGGTCCTGTTTGAGTTTCTCAGAACTAATTTCTCATGGATCAGACAGGAAGAATTTTGCACACAACTCTACCTGTCATCTTTTCAACATTATCGATCCACTGGTTCTTCATGGTCTCAAAATGTTCATAAGCAGCTTGATTTCCGGGATTCCTAAGCAAGATGCGAGCCGCTGAGACGACCTGGCAATGACAAAACAACCTTTAAACACTACTCAAATATAAACCTTCAGCAAAGCTTCCCCCTCTTTACCTACAGGTGGCACTATAAGGCCAAAAATCGGCAAGTCTCTTTTCAGACCAAGCACTTTAGTTTTGGTCTCATAAACAGCTCCCCAGAATGGGCCCTCACAAAAGATTTTACAGTCACAGCCTGATTTTAAGAAGGTAATAAAGTGACAAAGTAAACGGGTGTTTGCTTGATACTTCTGAACATACACAAAACGGACAGATACTTAAGCCTCATCTTAAAAAGCACCATTAAGAAAGATACTAAAGATTACTTAAAATGGATTTATGAATATTTATTAAAAATAACTCGGACTTTCCTGGTGGTGCAGTGGTTAAGAATCCACCTGCCAATGCAGGGGACACGGGTTTGATCTCAGGTCTGGGAAGATCCCACATGCCGCAGAACAACTAAGCCCATGTGCCACAACTACAGAGCCTGCACTCTAGAACCCGCGAGCCACAACTACTGAGCCCACGTGCCACAACTACTGAAGCCCGCACGCCTAGAGCCTGTGCTACGCAACAAGAGAAGCCACCGCAATGAGAAGTCCGCGCACCGCAACAAAGAGTAGCCCCCACTCACCACAACTAGAGAAAGCCCGCGTGCAGCAACGAAGACCCAATGCAGCCAATCCATCCATCCATCAATCAATCAATCAATCAATGTATGTTCCTTTAAAAAATAGTAACTATCTACAGTTAACAAAGTGCTTTCACATCCACTGTCTTATTGAATCCTCAGAACAAGCCTGTGAGAGAGACAGGACAGTAATTTCTCCACTTCACAGCTGCAAAAGCCAAGACGCAGAAAATTTAAGTGACTTGCTCAAGAGCTCCCAGCTAGTCAGTTGCAGCATTTGGGGAAGGAACTAACATTTACTGAGTATTTGATAAGTTACAGGCTGCACAAGCATCTTCTTAATCCTCAAAACAATCCACTAGGAAGGAATTATCTCCATTTTACACAAGGAAACTCAAAGTGACAGAGGACTCGAGTCCAGATCTGTCTCCAAAGTCCTGGCTCTTTCCATAGTTGATGTCTTAAGCCTAGTGCTCTGTTTCTGTTTTTTCAGAAATCTCAGTTTTATAGAGAAATCCTATGTTTTATGTTCTATGTTTTATGGAAATCTTTAAGGAAAGTTAGACATGTTCATATTTTATGGACTTTTTTTTTTTTTTGCTGTACGCGGGCCTCCCACCATTGTGGCCTCTCCCGTTGCGGAGCACAGGCTCCGGACGCGCAGGCCCAGCGGCCATGGCTCACAGGCCCAGCCACTCTGCGGCATGTGTGATCTTCCCAGACCGGGGCACGAACCCGTGTCCCCTGCATCAGCAAGTGGACTCTCAACCACTGCGCCACCAGGGAAGCCCTGGACATTTTTTTTAAAAAGCTAGACAAGTATGATTTTTCAAGACAATCTAACTTGTTAACATGCCACATCGGCAAAAGTTAAACAATTAAGAGACAAGCTTATTTCCCCTGTCTCTGCCTACAAGCTCCCCACCAAATCTAGTATCACAGATTTCTAAAGCCCAGACAGTTCCTAATGTACCACAGGCACTCAAGAAATATCTGCTGAATAAATGAATGAAAGGATAATGAATTTTCTGTAATTTTGTTGGAAGAAAAAAATGCACAAACATCACACTAAACGATGTTGAAGTGATCTTTTAAGAACATCTATCATGTACTAGAACTTTAATTCCTGTCCAAGTTGTTTTCTTTTGTTCCCACTCTTCCAATATTCTGTTTACAGTACATTAACTACATCTTGGTTATGTAATTAAAGAAAAAAGAAAAATTATGGACACATCTAAAATTTTTAAAATACCATCAAAGAGATGTGGGGAAAGGCATAAGCTCTAAAATCAAAATAAACTAACCTCTCAAGATTACTGAATTTTTCTCTAATTATGCATGGGAGGGGGTGCTTTACTAGTTTTTTTCTACTTTCAAAACTAATCATGATCACTGTAAAAAATTCAAACAATATAAAAGTGATTTAGACATTAAGGGTATGTATGGGTTTTTTCATATTTTATAGTAAGTGTTCAAAAATGTATAGAAACTGTTCTGTAATTAATCTTCTTTACTCAATATGTTGTGTACTAACATGATGAAGGGGGAGTGAAACCCACCTGGGGTGTGAGTTCTCGGGCTGTCTTCACTGAGGCCTGAATGCCTTCCACCGTTGATTTATTAGCAGTTCCAACAGCAGCCGCCTTCTCTGCCGTGGCCCCAAGCCTTCCTGAATGGTTTTCAAAGTTAGCTGCCCTCTCATCAAATACCTTGAGGAACAAAGACATTAAGAAAATTTATTGCAATAAAATGGGTCAGGCAGCCTAAGAAAAAGTCCCTCTTTAAGCAGAGGCAGCAACTGCTTCAGCAAAGACTTTACAAGTTAATAAGACAACAGTCACATCGAGTCTTGGCCTTGCCGTATCTCCTCAGAGGTTTGGCCATAAGCATCACATGCATGCAGGCAAGCGCACACACACCGTTGAATTTCAGTGCAATCAATGCTTACCAAGTGCAAACAGGACATACAGTGCTGTGCAGTCTGCCAATAAGGAGTTCACAGAATCCAAAGACTTAAATAATCCCTGTTCACAAAAGGCTTATCCCCTAGTTTGAAGAGTATAGAAAAACCTACTCGAGGTTCCAGTGCAGGTGGCTGGATGCATTAAAGGCCAAGAATATCCAGAGTCCTAACCAGAGCCCCAGCCTCCTCAGGGCAGCTTCCCTCACATATCCCATTACCATTAATGTTGTAAAAGCTCTGCCCCTGACCTCCATGGGAAAAACGATAGCTGGTGCTCACACCCACGCCTGACACAAGGGTAAGGATGGCTGACTTCCATCACCTCAAATGCAAAACCATCCACTGAATTGTTCATTCAGTTCATACATTTTCAAAAAGTTAACTTTTTCTTTGACATGGATATTATGCAAGGTCACATACCATGAAGGAGACAATTTAACTTAGACGACAAAAGTTCTTCTGTCATTTGTTTGGATCACATTATTAGAATTGATGCTTGAGGCAAGGTATATCCAACAGCCCTGGGTGAGCTTTATATTATACACAGAGCACATTAGGAACTGCCTGGCAGAATCTACCCTCTTCTTTGCCTCCTCCTGGAGGTCTACCTGCCCATACTTGGAGACAGGTTCTGGCTCCCAGCAGACAATCTCTGAAGATCTTCTGGTCCAAGAGCAGGCTCCAGTCTCACTGCCAGGGTTCTATGTTTACGCATGCAAGTCTGTTCCCCATTCTGACCTCTTGTTTGGATTCAGCCAACTGGGTTCTTGCCATTTAATACTCAGGATCTCTTCCTAAATCTCTAACCTCCTGGTCCTCTTCTCCTGGCCTCAGTCCTTGTTTCTTTCCTTGGCTGGTCTCCCACACTCTGAATCTATAAGGCTTTGCCAACTTTGGTTCACCATCTCAACCCCAGTCTATGTCTGCTGCTCCCTCTGATTTACCCTACTGCTTAGCTTGCTTTTCTTGTCACTCAACCAAACTGTACTGAGCACCTACTATGTGCCAGGCCCTGGAACAGGTGCTGAAGATACAAAGATGAATAAGACATAATTTCTGCATCTCAAGGATCTCACATCCTAGCAGGGTTAAAAAGGCCCATAAACAGATACCTACAATAGCTGTGTGCTATGTGTAATAATAAAACTAAGCATTGATACTTGGGAGGAAAAAGTAAGGCACTTAGACTATCCAGGAAGTAAAGGATACTAGAATAAAAGGATAAACAGAAATTAGCCAAAAGAGATAAGGGGACAATAATTAGGTAGAGAGACAGAAATAACAGAGACATGGAGAAAAGAAAGGACAGAGTATGCAGGAAACTATAAGCAATGAGGTATTGCTGGGGCATGAACTGAGAGGCGGGGTTTGTGGGAAACAGGAGTAGAGAGAGTATTAGAAGCCAGATCACAGAGCTCTGGCTTTCTCCTATGTGAAAAGGAAGGGCCACTGAAAGGTTTAAGCAGGAAAATATCAGGGTCAGATCTGTATTTTTATTTTATTCATGCCCTAGTGATGGATTCAAAGACCAGTCTCAGCTGTGTAGTTATAAAGGCAACAGGGAACAAGGATCAGAACTAGAGCTGTGGCAACATGAATAGAAATTAGAGAGAATTCAAGAAGTATTTGTGAGATCAAATTAGCTTGTCTTACTTTATAGATGTGGGAAGATGAAGGCAAGAGTCAGTGGCGACTCACAAATTTCCAGCTGGAAGAAAACAGGAGGATAACACATGCTGAGGTACCCATGCAGCATCTAGGTAGAGATTACCAGCAGACAGTTTTGTCTGCTCATCTGACACTCAGATGTCTGGAATGAAAACACAGCACATCACCCCAGCCTAAGGGGACCATGAGCTGAACTGCCCAGTAACCTAGGCTAGAGAAAGAAAATGGGGGTCATTAGCAAATAAGAATAACATAAACGTCTGCTCACCAGTTCTACATTGTCTTGGGTGCCTGACCCAACCCTTTCTCCTTCACTACCAATACTGTAGAGGATGGAAATCCACATACTTGCTTTCCTAGATTCCTTTGCAGTGAGGTAGCCATGTGACAGCATTCTAGCCAATGAGACACACACAAAAGTCTCCTGGAGGATTTCTGGGAGAGCGTTTACTTTCATTTATTCAGCACCAAGGATGTGTCAGCCATTGTTCTAAGAAATGGGAATAAAGTAATGACAAAACAAAATCCCTGCCCACATGGAGCTTTCATGCTAACGTGAGGAAAATGAGGTAAATATGTAAGTGTTGATAAACACGAAGGAGAAATGTAGGATATGGAGATTAGGGAATTCCTTGGGATGGGCTTGGGGTGGGGTTGCGATCTTAGGTGGTGACCCCAAAGTGACATTTCAGTAGACAGCTGAAGAAAGTGAGTGAACAATACCTGCAGTTATCTGTGGGAGGACCAGAGAGAACAACAGCAAGGGCCCCAAGGTTAGAACATACAAACATAAACAAGGAATACTGGGAATACAACGCAAGAAGGTCAATGCAGAGACAGGAGCATGAGGGGGAAGAGAGGCACCACACGGGGTCAGAGAAGTAGATGGGGGACCAGATGCAGTGGTGTGACGAAGCTGCTGGTACCAACTCACACAAGCTCATAAGAGCCAAATGTGCCCATCTCTTCCCGACTCTGCTTACAGTGACTTCACATTGAAACAGCCATCATGGGAATATTTACATCATGGAAATTAACAAACATTACAAATCAGGGCCTTTTTGGTTTTGTTTTTGTTTTGTTTTGATTTTTCCTATGTCTACCAGCACATCTCTGGTCTTACTGTTCATTGTAAGGACTCTGGCTTCACTCTGGGACAGGGAGGAGTAATCTGAAGGGTTTGAGTAAAAGAATGACATCAAATGATTTCAAAAAATTGCCCTGACTTCTGTCTGGAGAATAAAGTGTCCTAAGGGGACACTAAAGGGAAGGTTATAACTAGAGGGACAGTTATTCTAGTTGTGACTGGAATGCCCCCACTGCTCATTTCTTACTGCCTTGAACATAATGCCTAGGGCTGCATCAGCATCTCACATCATGAGGAAAAGATCAAGAAAATCAGAGAGATGCCAGCTTTCATGGCATCAAGCTGCTGAACCAATGCCAAGGCTACCTAGCTCCATGTTTCTTGATATGTGATGAAAATAAAACCCATTTGTTTTCACCTCTGATAGTCAGGTCTTCTACTGCTTGCAAGTGAAGACATGTCCTAAAGACATTCCTAAGTGAAATACTTGGTGACTGAAAGAAGAAGTGGCAAGGCCTTTCTTCCCTCTTCTACCTTCCCACCCTTCATCCACAATTTCCCAACCACTCCTGACATACACTGCAGTCACATTTTACCTTTACACACACACACACACATACACATACATATACATATACACATACACGTGCATATACATATACATATGGCTGGCCAACAGAAGAAATGGAAGACCTCAGATACCCACCTCTTCCCTATTGGGTGCATCAGGAGGGGCAGTGGCTGCCACTGCCAACAGCTTGATGGGAGTTGTAGTATCACTGAAAACATCTGACACCTCCTGAGTCATGGCCTCCTGCATCCGGGCTTTTAGATCCTTAAAAACATTGTTTAAAAATGAAAATTTCCAGAAATATCCAAAAAGCACATCTGCCATTGTCCTTTCTTCACTGACACATTCATTCATTCGGTGTTTTGTTCAACTTTATCAGCTATGAGTATCAACTGTGTACAAAGCACTGAGCTAGCATGAAACAGGTGTAAGAAGTGAATCCTGCCCACATGACACACATTTCCCTAGACTGTTCCACCCAAACAAGAAATCTTACTTCCTTTCTTGATGGCCCCTAAGAATAATACTAAGAATCATGCGGTTGAGCCCAAAGAAGACCATGAGATGAGACAGAGTTCCTCACCAATCCCAGTGCTGGAGGGGCCTGACATGATTACAGTAACTGTAAGGATTGTTTGGTGGATGCAGTGCCAAATTTCTAAGCAATTTCTTATATTTAGAGGAAAGAAATCAATAATGGAATTTTTCTGGATATTTCAAATAAGTTTCTAGAAAAATTTGATAACCAATATATGAATCCATTTTTTATTTTAACATGGGTCAAAAGAAGAAGATTCTCAGAAGTCATGAAAAAACTCCTTTTCATAATTATCACACTTCATCCAATCTAAGTTTTATTCTAGATTAATACTCGAAGAAGGATCAATCACCTCCATTGTTTCTCAAGGTGGGTGGCATGCACTGGCTGGTGGTATCTGAAATGAATATAGGTGTTACACAGACAAATGTTTTTATTTTAATAATTGTGTGTTTCTTTTACAGAATATTAGAAAAAATATAACTAACTCAAACTCCTGATTTCAGGATTTTTATAAAGTTTTCTTTTAAATAAAGTTTAAAAAAGGAGTTCATTTTAAGAAAAATACTGACTAAATAAAAAAGTATAGGTGATACATGGTAGAGCAAATATGAAAGAGCCCTCGACTGAGTGAAGCTTGAGAAACACAATTTTAATTGCTATGACACACTAGTAAGCTTTTCCTTAATAAGCTCTGGATTTCCTTATATTCTTTTTTTTTTAATTAATTTATTTATTTAATTTTTGGCTGCGTTGGGTCTTCGTTGCTGTGCACAGGCTTTCTCTAGTCGTGGCAAGCAGGGGCTACTCTTCGTTGCGGTGTGCAGGCTTCTCATTGCAGTGGCTTCTCTTCCTGTGGAGCTTGGGCTCTAGGCGTGTGGGCTTCGGTAGCGGCACGCGGGCTCAGTAGTTGCAGCTCGCAGGCTCTAGAGCACAGGCTCAGTAGTTGTGACACATGGGCTTAGTTGCTCTGCAGCATGTGGGATCTTCCTGGACCAGGGCTCAAACCCGTGTCCCCTGCATTGGCAGGCGGATTCTTAACCACTGCGCCACCAGGGAAGCCCCTCCTTATATTCTTGATCACACCATTTTCACTTTCCCTAGACTCAAGAAATTATATTTTTTTAAAACTCTCCCTCCTAGTTTTTGAATAATAGTAAGCATAAGAAATGTAATGAGGGACTTCCCTGGTGGCGCAGTGGTTAAGAATCCGCCTGTCAGTGCAGGGGACATGGGTTTGAGCCCTGGTCCAGGAAGATCCCACATGCTGCGGAGCAACTAAGCCCATGCGCCACAACTACTGAGCCTGAGCTCTACAGCCCGTGAGCCACAACTACTGAGCTCGCATGCCACAACTACTGAAGCCCGTGAACCACAACTACTGACGCCCATGCGCCTAGAGCCCGAGCTCCGCAACAAGAGAAGCTACCGCAATGAGAAGCCCGCGCACTGCAATGAAGAGCAGCCCCCGCTCGCCACAACTAGAGAAAGCCTGCGCGCAACAACGAAGACCCAACGCAGCCAAAAATTAAATAAATAAATTTATTAAAAAAAAAAAAAAAGAAAGAAATGTAATGATATGTGCTCCCAAGTTCTACCTTTAAAGAGTCTTGGAGCTGAGATGCAAGGGCTCTCGCCTGAGGACTCTCCCCTTCCCCTCTGGCAGCCAGGTCAGCCAGCTGGGCCGTCAGCTGGTCCACTCGGTCACACTTTGCAAGAAGATCTTGGCGATAAGGCCCCATCATGACATTTGCCAGACGATGACCTTCGGCCACAAGCCCTCGGATGGCAGCCTGACCTGCACCAAGAGGAAAACACTGAAACTACATAGACCAGGAGAAGCCAACCACTGTGCCATTCTGGTAAGGATTTCTTTTCTTAATAATACATTTAATGGGGTTAGTGGGTTTTTTTCCCCTATCAAGACAAAAAACTGGGGAAATATAAAAAACGTAAAAAAATATAAACCACCCATAATCCCATCACTTGGAGACTGATATATTTGAACATTTCCTTCCAGTCTTTTTGAATGCACTGCATGCTCCTACACATACATACATTTCTCTTTTACAAAACCGGGATCATACTATACATTAACTTTTACTCCTTGCTTCTTTTTATTTAAGGTGAGCATTTTTCTACATCATTAAATATTATTCAAAAATCATGATCTAAACTCTATGCAACATTTTATCATATGAACCATAATTGTTAATATTATTAATATATGTAGGCTATTTACATATTCTCATATGTAACTCCTTAGAAACATCTCTAATTATTTTAAGAATAAATTCCTGTAAGTCAAATTGCTGAGTCAATGGGTATGAACTTATTTAAAGCTCTAGACATATAATTCCAAATTGCCACTCAGAAAATTTGTACCAATTTATTCCTCCACCAGTAAATTATATGTCTGCCTGATTCCCCAACACTGGGAATCACCAATTAAAAATTTTATCTTGGGCTTCCCTAAGGCGCAGTGGTTGAGAGTCTGCCTGCCGATGCAGGGGACACGGGTTCGTGCCCCGGTCTGGGAAGATCCCACATGCCGCGGAGCGGCTGGGCCCGTCAACCATGGCCGCTGAGCCTGCGCGTCCGGAGCCTGTGCTCCGCAACGGGAGAGGCCACAACAGTGAGAGGCCCGTGTACTGCAAAAAAAAAAAAATTTTTATCTTTTTCCAATGAATACAGCAAATGAAATAAATAGATCTTTCAGCTTCAACAGGCTTGCTATCATAATACGACCTAAATTCTTATAGATCCATTCCTAAAATCTCTCAAAAATCAAAATTTTAGGTTATCAATTCTACAGGTGATTGTGTGATACAGGAGCCCTCACAACTGAAAACAACCTTGGTAGTTAAGTGTCTTTTACTTATTTTCAAAAATTATATTTAACTGTGAACTTACTAAGGACCGTAATAACAGAAATACAACAGAATGAAAGTATACATAGACTGGAAATAATTAGCTCAAAGTTTCAGCTGCAACCTGAGGACTTTTCTATTTGCCTGCAGCAAAATCACTTATTTATTAATATTTCTTGATTAAATCACAGGAAATTTATTGGCTACATTTGGAGATGGAGTCACACTGTGGAATGACTTACTCACCAGTGGCTAAAGAACCCCTTCTGTACCTAATTACAGATGGTACAGGATCTCTATCAACAACTTGCTTATCTTCACTGAAATAAGTTTAATGAGGATTAAGTGCAGTGATGACCTTACCAACTCCCCGGTCATCCACTGTGGGATTATCAATCCACCGCTGTGCCTGCTCAATCTTGCCCTCAAGGTGGACAGCTGCTTTGGCAGGTCTGCTGTTGGCCACCGCCTTGTTGGTTTTGGTCTGCAAGTTCTGTAGGGCCGTGGCCACCTGTTTGGCCAATGCTCGGGCCTCTGGGGAATCTCCTTTTCCCCTGCAGAGGAAAAAACAGCCATCCTGTCACACAAAGACACTCTTTACATTGAGATGACTTAATTGCTAATACAAATGCTAATGAGATGACAAACTGCTAATGATTATTATTAACTTGGTTTGAAAGGAGAGGGATTTATCTATTTGACCCCTAAATAAGAAATTAATAATATAAATTCTGATTGTTTTGCCTCGTTAAGACAGTTAAATATGTTGTAGTTAAATATGAGTTTGGTCAGTCTGGCTCAACCAAGCTCAACCATTTGGTAAGCTGACCTCGATCAGTCATCACTAGGTTAGCTGACCCCTGAGTCTGCCATCTCAAGTCTGACTCATTTTATATCTCAAGTCCACTAGGTCATAGAAAAGTAAACTTCAGGATAATCATATCTGGCTCACCGATAAAAATGCAAATATTAGTCTACCAGACAGAATGACTCATCTAGATACTATCTTAAGAGTTCCTTTATGATTCTAAACTTTCATACTTTCTCCATTATAAAGCTGGATAAAGAAGGTAATTACTATGGTTCTGACCATAGCTACTCCTGCTGCCAGGAAGTTTTAGATAGACAGATAGATAGATGGATAGATAGATAGATTGATAGATAGATAATAGGAATAAGTAATGATAGCATGTGACCAAACTTGGTCTGCTGTTATCACTATTATCATTAATTCTCTCTTCATCATTAAGAAACATTAATGAGTGCCTGCTATGTAAATGGACTTGTGTTAGGATCCTGAGAACATAGTTTCCTCCTCTGAGTATTTTTAAATCTAGTAAAAATGTAAAGACTATATTAATTAGCTAATATTAATGAACAGAGACCAAAATTTGTAGACATATATTATTTTACAATTGTCCAATTATACATTTTCCCACCTACATAATTTTATATTTGGGGTATAAAATAGTGACCCCCCCAAATGATTGAGCTTGATATAGAATCAAACTCGAGCTATTACTTAAGCTGCTCTCTATCACCACAACCTCCTGCCTAAAGTTATGTCCACCCTGCTCCCACCCATTCCTATTTCAAGGCCTGAGGCAGAAGTTTGCTTTCTTAGCTAACGTTGGTCTCTTAGCCAATACAAGATTTGAAAGGACTCTAAAGTACCTCTTTGGAAAAAGGTTAGGCACTCTCCTGTGGAAGAATAGGGAGTGAAATACACAAGTTAAATGAAAAGTTGAATCTCACAAGAAACTTGACTATGGTTATTCCTGGAGAAGTGACTGGAAGACTGAGGTGGGAAAGAAGCAACTCTTACTTTTGCCGTTGTATATTTTTTTAATGTTCTTTTAGCATATGATGCAGTTGGTTTTTTTTAAAGACAGAAAAACATCTTTCAAAAGGAGAAAGTGACACTTCTTTTCTATACAATCAAAGTAGATGCTATGAAAGCCTTATCTGTCTCACCGATTAAAAAAAAAAAAATCCCCTTAAGAGAAGAACCTGCAGTGAGGATGTTATATTTAAGGATCTTTTATAATTGCTACATAAGAAGTAACACTGCTGGTCAAGGAAGAAACTATCTTCTTAGGCCTCCCCATCCCATCCCGACACACACACACACACACAAAGCTTTTCATAGCTAGCCACAAAAGTTATTTTCCTCATGTGCCTGGGAAACAGACAAGTCACAAACATGGTGTAGTAGTACGTCCTAGCTTAGAAATTTTAAAAAATGGATCTCAGGGATTTCCCTGGTGGTCCAGTGGCTAAGACTCTGTGCTCCCAATGCAGGGGGCCCAGGTTCAATTCCTGGTCAAGGAACTAGATCCTTCATGCCGCAACGAAGACCCGGGGGCAGCCAAATAAATAAATAAATAAATAAATAATTTTTAAAAAAATCTCTTAAAAATATTTTTTAAAAAAATAGTTCTTAGTACCCTAAAATTATTAATTTAAAAATATCTGCCCTCACCACGTCACACAGAATCAATAAGAAGACAATGGAAGAGTATCATATGTGCATTTAACCTATGAATTTCAACTATATATGTGCTTAGGGGGAAAAAGAGAGAGATTAAAGGACAATTTAATTGATTAAATACATACTGTCTTCGTAGATCTGCTAATTTAGAAGTCAGAGCAGATATTTCTCCAAGAGAACGTAGAATGTCATCTCTCTCTTTAGGATCATCACATAATTCTGCTATTTTCCGAGCTTCAGCCAAAGCCCCTCGAATCTGTTCTTCTCCTTCTGGTCCACCATTTGGATCTGCAAGCCAATTCTACACACACAGAAATAGAAAAGAAGCACAGTGTGATCTACTAATGAACCAATATTACAAAACAAGACCATCAGAAATATTTCAAAAGTAATCATAAGGCATACCAGCAATTGTTTTTATAATGCTGGTCCTTATTATTTTACATCAGTTCTTACTCAGGCAAAACCAAATCAATCCTTCAGCTATTTATTTATTTATTTATAGAGATATTAATATTTGCACATGCAGCATGCAGGATCCTAGTTCCCAGACCAGGGATCGAACCCATGCCCCCTGCAGTGGAAGCTCGGAGTCTTAACCACTGGACCGCCAGGGAAGTCCCCCTTCATCTTTCTAAAAATGATTTTTTCTTTCTCATTAGGATAAAATATCTTCATGAGCTTTATCTTTGAATTAATCACACCTTATTAATTCTTCAGTTTCTTAAACATTTATGTTTCTTCATGAAATGCTTGAAAATCATTTTACAGTAGAGTAATATCAGAATGTTTTAACCCTTTTACATTGCTATGACCAAACACAGTTGTGAATTCTGAGATGAAGAACAGTTTTAACATACTGTAATCTCCATCAGGAGCTAGGAGAATGGTACTCAGAATGCTTACTTTTAACTAACTGAAGTATTCAAAATTAAGATCTCTATTTCAAAATATGGATAAACATTAGCCTTAAGCCTGTGGCGGTAGGGGACGTGTTAACATTGGCAACTACTGTGTATCAGTCATCACTTAGAAACACCCATTATCCACCCATAGAAAATTAGGGGGAGAGGGATACAGGATATTTATGGAACATTTCTCTTTCTCCTTTATTTCCCACCCTTCCTAAAAATCATCATCACTACCTGAGCAGCATCAATCTTCTTCGCAATGCTCTGCTTTGAGTTGGTCATGGCTTCCAGCTTGCGGGCTGCATTTTCCACTTTTGCTGTGAGCACATCCAGACCCTGAGACACCTGCTGGGCTTTCTGCATGGCCACCGGTGAGGCTCCTTGTCCTCTGCTCAAACAGATAGATGCTGCTGTTGTACTCTCTCAAATTCTTAATGGCAAAATATTACTAAAAGCACAGTATATGTTCTTTTACTAACATGTTTGTCCTTTTCCTTTTCTACTAAATCTGCGATAACACAAGGAAACACAGAGAGAGACAAAGCAAAACCCCCAAACCATCTAATTTCTCCTTTGCTCTTAAAAATAATACACAGTAGCTTCAAGGAACTGCATAACCGGGCTTCCCTGGTGGCGCAGTGGTTGAGATTCCACCTGCCGATGCAGGGGACACGGGTTCGTGCCCCGGTCCGGGAAGATCCCACATGCCACGGAGCGGCTGGGCCCGTGAGCCATCGCCACTGAGCCTGCGCATCCAGAGCCTGTGCTCCGCAACGGGAGAGGCCACAACAGTGAGAGGCCCGCGTACCGAGAAAAAAAAAAAAAAAAAAAAAAAAGGAACTGCATAACCACTTTAAAGACCAGACTTGCACATTTTGATAATAATGATTTTCCTCCTGGTGGTGATTACATAATCAAACCTAATCTTCAGGGGGTAAATGTGCTTGTGATCTTATTGCTATGGAGGGTTTTGTTACCACAGTACGTATGCTTTAGAAATAAACAGCCCATTAGATTATCTTATTTATGGGCAAGTATACATTGAAAATGTTTCAGGAGGCAGCACACATAGTGCTACTGAAAGCACACCACACTGGGACCAAGTAGATGTCTGTTCAAATCCTGGCTCCTGCTAACCTGAGGAACCTTGGGTACAATGTTTAACTTCCTTGGGCTTCAGTTATCTAACTTAGAAAATGAGGGGTGGGTAGGTAATAATACTGGCCCTGCTTATCAAACAGAGTGGCGTCAAGCAAAAAGAAATACTTGAAAATACTTTGGCAATAAAGCAATACACGTATGTAACTATTATTATTACAGAATTGTCATTATCATAACCTAATGGTAATCTTAAATATCTACCTTCCACTCCTATGCAACCTATAAGTATCAAAACCAGATAGTACTTAGGGAAAAGGGCACACAGGGACAAGAAACCATTATTTCTCATCATGTTCCTAAAGAACTAATTTCACTCTTTTCCTCTCTCAGAAGTGGTATGCTGCTACTACAAAAAAATGATGTGAGTTAGTAGAAATTTGTTTTCCCTTTGTAAGAGACTTCCCAGGTCATAGCAAAGTAAGATTTGCCATCTTTTTATACTCATATTTTTGAATCCACCCAGCCTGGTAAACTCAATGATAGGGGTGGCAACTTTATCATTTGGTTGAATGGAATGGCTGATCATCATAACCTGAGTTTCTGATTTTAGGATAAACTACAAAACATCTTTGCTTCCCTTAATAATAGTATGGTTTTGTCATTCTTCTATCTATCCTCTTTTTAAATTTATATGGTTTTCATGTATACCAATATTTGAGGTAGTGAACTCAATAATATTTACTGCCAGGTATATATATATATACCTTTTACTTGTACTTGACACCTCCCTTTTACATGGCAGAGGAGTCTAAGACTTTTGGAAATATACTTTTCATGTTTTAATTTGCTTTTTTCCTTCAAATCTCGTAATTCATTATGAGGAACATTGTTTTTATAAGAGTCCAACTGTGAAAAAGTAAAAATATTTATGGGCTGCATAATTTTTCATTCAAAATAAAAAGTTTGAGCACCATGGAGGGGAAAATATATACTTACAACCCTAGAAACTCTAGGTGACTGAATAGAAGAATACCAAAGAGGAAACTGTTACTGAGTTTCAGCCACTAAGCTGTTAGAAAGCTAGGCATATTTAAGAAAGGATAACAAGGAGACAGCTTTGTAATCTTTCATTATGAAAGGCTATTGCAGACTCCAGTGTGAAGCAGGCCCATCGGGGCTCCTCACTGTTCCATCCTTTTCTCTTTACAGATTTATGGTCGATCCTGTACAGCAACTACCTCGTTCTCTTGCTCAGATTCATCTTTCTCATTTTAAATACATACAACTGTGTATTTGAGAATTCCAACTGAAAACTGTCTACCACACTGTGAAAAGGCTGCAGACAAAAGAGCCAGCAGTGAGAAATCAGAAGAGCCAAGAATCTTGTCAAACTGCATTGGCATTTCTCCAAATGGGAACAGAACTTCTTTTTTGTCCTTTCTGTAAAGTTCTTGGCATGCTCATGGCAGAGGAGACTGCTTCACAGCCAGAGAAAAGGCCCACTGCACTCAATGAGATCACATTTATTTATGCTGTTCCCTCTTCCCTTTAAGGTAAAGGCTCTTAACCTGAAGCCTGTGGAGCTTCCAGGGCTACAGTGAATCCAGGAACCTCTGGAAATTACATATAATATTGTGTGGGCATGTTTATATGTATCTTTTTAGGTAGAGATTAATGGCTTTCATCAAATTATAAAAATGACCTTGGTCCAAGAAAGGTCAGGAACCACTCCTTTAAGAACTATATTCTTAAGTCCATTATGTTAATACATTTGAGGCTAGGTGTAATGGTGTGCAACACGTCAAGGTGTGTTCCTGAAGCCTTAGTTTGTAGGGAGACCCTATACTGTATTCCAATTATCTCAAGATGTTTCATGACAATCTTGAGGCAAAATTAAATTTCATTTATACTAGTGTGTCATCATACCTCAATTTTTCACAATGTCCATACTATAAAATTCCATAAAGATAAGAATCTTTTAGAACTTCATTAACTATATGTATGAGTTCCAAACAAACCTATATTATACTGAGTTTTCTTAATAGCAAACTATACATATTTAATTTGGGGGAATGGGGATGGATCCTAAAAGCCAAGACTTGAGGTGGGTAAGAAATAGGTAAAAGAATTATAAAACCAAATGAATAATGATGAAATAGAAACTCAAAAGAGCCTAGAAATGACCAACGTAGAAGTTAATCTATTTAACTGATTTTTTAAATGATATGTGAAATAATTCCAACGTTTTCACTCTTTATGTTTTTTTTCTATTCAGCCTTCATAAAAGATATCTATGCACCTTATTTTTCATAAGCCTATGGCTAGAAACTAAAAAAACAGATTTCAATTTCAACTTTACGATAAGGCATCTACAGTTTTTAAAAGTTCAACAGGGCTTCCCTGGTGGCGCAGTGGTTGAGGGGCCGCCTGCCGATGCAGGGGATGCGGGTTCGTGCCCCGGTCCGGGGGGATCCCACGTGCCGCGGAGCGGCTGGGCCCGTGAGCTGTGGCCGCTGAGCCTGCGTGTCCGGAGCCTGTGCTCCGCAACGGGAGAGGCCACAACAGTGAGAGGCCCGTGTACCGCAAAAAAAAAAAAAAAAAAAAAAAAGTTCAACAAAAGGAAAATTCACTCCAATCTCAAAAGAATTAGTAGAATATAATATCTACGTTATCTATTAGCCAAAGAGAACTCAGTAAAATTCACAGAAACTTGCTTTCTGAATCACTCCATCAGGAGCGAGATCCCAACTGTTATCACTACTGCTCTGGTGAGAGCAGAGGAACTTTACCTGGCTCGGAGGTCAGCCACTTGATCAGTCATCTGCCCTAGCATTTTGCAGGTTCCCAGGATCTCCCTGCGTTCTTTGCCTGCACAGAGTTCACCAACTTTTCCAGCTTCATCTAAGATCTGCCTGATGGCCTGTTCACCAGCATCACCTAAAACAAAGAGATTTTCAAGGGAGTTCCCTGGTGGCCTAGTGGTTAGGATTCCAGGCTTTCACTACCGTGGCCTGGGTTCGATCCCTGGTCGGGGAATTGAGATTCCTCAAGCCAGGTGGAGCAGCCAAAAAAAAAAAAGAGAGAGAGAGAGAGAGAGAGAGAGCTGTTCAATATCTACATTGTTGATCCATTAATTATTTAGAAAGGATGCTTTACAAGTCATTTCATTCATGAAGGAATGGATGATTTTAAATGACAAGACAAGTGAATAGAAGGCAATACATCTGATAGCTAACAGCCAAGCACTGCCCTTACAACCATAGGGTGAGGTTTTAACCACAGAGACTGCTCAAAAAGATCCTAGAAACCACACCCATCTGGAGATAATAAACAGTTTGTGGTAAGCATGTGAATGATGAAAGTAGGCTCTAACAATTCAATATAGTACTCAACGGCTCTAAACTCTATTAGGCTTTTCACATTCATTCAAATATTAATCTAAAACTGAATAAATATTAGATTAGAAAATCCATAATGCCTAGCTCAATAACCTATTTGGGTCTTATCTTTATACAAGTCAACTTTGCTTCCCAATTCTCATTAGCATCATCATTTCATCTGCTTAATTAAGTACTCTGTTGACGTAAATGGAAATCTGCCCAACGGGAACTAGAAAAGAAGAGCTTTCATTCAAAATAGTTACCTTTCTGATTCAGGGAAGGGGTGAACCAATAATTTGGCAAAGAATGCCCAGTTCACTTTGCTTTATTCCTCCGTGATGAGAGGTAGTCTATGCCCTTCATCCTTTTAAGGACCAGTAATACTTCAATTAGTCAAAACTATCAGAGAATGGAGTATGCCCCTAAATGTTCCAGTAGTTATCTCAGGATCATGAGATTATGAATGATTTTTCTTTTTTTTTCTTTTTCTTTTGTTTGCCTGGTTTTTAGCTTTTTGCTGTATCTATCAGAAAAGTAGAACCAGAGGATTACCTGGGGAGGCACTGGGGTCACGGAGCCAACCTTTAGCCTGGTTCAGTTTGGAGTCTATGGAGGCCAACGCTCTCTTCATGGCTTCAGTGTCCTTTTGAAGAAAAATACCACAAGTATTTTCTTTGCAAAAACTAAGATACCATGATACAAAGTAAGACAGAAGTTACACCATTAACATACAATAGCTACGGTAGTCCTACAACAGCCTTAAAAATATTCTCATCACACCATAACGCTTATTTCTGTCAAAATGCAGCATCTTGCATGCAAATCTTCAGTTAATTCTGTTTCCTAGTCTCCCTATTGCTAAACTGTGAAAACTGGTAAAACTGCTCAAGCCAAAAGATGTTCAATGTCTTCAGCCGGAAAAAGCCCTCTTGTCACATGCCTCATTATCAGCCTTTCCACTAGTCAACAATCATCTACTGCAGCCCTGCCAAAGCTCTCCCAGCTTCAGGGAAGCCTCATTAGCATGTGGTACCACAAACCACAGTTCTTCTACATCTTGTTTTGAAATATACACACACTGCTTAATGTTTCACTATGTTTAATCTGAAAAACCTGGAATTACTGGCTGGAAGAAAACTGAAAATCTTCATCTAGCAATTTAGTTTTAATTCCACAAATAAACCACCAAGTGTAATACAAGAAAGAAGTGTCTTTCGGGCCTTCCCTGCCACTCCTCATCCTTAGTTCCCTTACCGTCCCTAAGCTGGAAGAAGAGGCAGGATAAAATAAGTGGGTCTCAATTTATTGACTTGCATAAAACTAGCATAAAATCTCCCAGGATTATAGCATGAGAAGTCCAAACAACAGACTAATCACTTTAAAAATATACATATATTTTAATAAAGTTTTTTAAGTAAATAGATATACAGAAAACAATATAACAAATATGCACGTACCCATCCTCACAACTGACAGACTGGCCATCTCTTAAGTCTATTTAACACCTTAAAAGACAGCCTCTCTCCCTTTTGCTTAGGGAACTGGCTCTTACAGAGTCCATCCATCAAAGCACAGAGTTAACCTCTGAAACTCTAGGCAACGCCTTAAATCCCTTTCCAGTCCTGCAAACCGGGGTTCTTCAAGGTGTGGTGCCACCAGTTTTCCACATGGGGGCACTAGGAGCATCCCCACTTCCAATTCAAACAAAACCCAGCAGCAGCACCAATAAGCATTGGAAGCACTCATAATTAGGCTTAAGGTCAGCAGCCTGACCCCAGCTTTTCCAAAGTACCTATTCAAATTACAGGACTCTCAGCTTTGGACTCCCTCTTTCCCCATCTAAACAGATACAGATTTGGCTATCTAAGTCTCTAAATAACAAATTCTCAGCCATGGCAACTGAAAAGAAGTGAACTAAATTACTGAAAAAATGGAAATAAAATATTTTTATTATCAAGTTATATGAAATTATGATAGCTATCTATCAATAAAAGGCAGTCATAAGAGGATCTATTTCAAAATCCATCTGTAATTAGTACTGTAAGTAGACAAGTGGCATTTTTAAAGTGCTTTGATTCTCAAATGGTTTAAATATTTGCTCTTCCTTCATCTAGTTCAAATTAATCTGGACAGCAAACCTTGTCTTCAAAAGTCAACTTTAGCTTAATTCCAAATTAGCAAGGCCCAAATAAATATCTTTTTAAAGAGAGTTACAGGCAACACCCAACCTCAGAAAGTCAGATAGCCTTTAAGGTCTAATACCAGTTATAGGACTTTGTCTAGATACAGATTAAAAAAAAAAATTCATGATCTCTCACCTAGGAAGTATTGTGCACACTCTGAAGAAGAGAAATTATAGCCATGGAAAAATACTTAATTTAAAATCTATTAATAACCATTTCTCTAATATACATATTTTCAGTGAAGAAAAATAATAGATACTTATAACATTTCAAAAATCTCATTTCAAGGGGAAACAAAGATCAGAAATTTTTCAGTGTCTATTCTAGCATTAAAGGCTACTAGTTAGGAAACTAATCTTAATTGAGCACTTCCTACATGTTAGGTTCTATTTTAGGCATTTTTTCCCTCATTGCTTCATTGAACTTCAATTTTTAATGTAATTTAATTTTATAAATTAAGGGGCTCAGCCATAGAAACACAGTTTGATCTCAAACCTCATTATTTTCTATTAGATGAAATTCAAGAATTTTTTTCTTTTACCAAAGAGAGTTGCCAAAGATTCCACTAACCTTTTACAGTAAAGCAAATCTTTTGCCTTGCCAATTCTGGCTTGGTTAATACTGCCCAGGAACTTAGCTCTATAAATCAAATTTATAATCCTCACTAACCTAAATAACTGCTTTTATTCTCCACTGCCCCAAAATGATTTGAAACACAACAGAAAAACTGGTTTTGCTCTATTCAGCATCCTCAAAAGTCACTGCTTTTTTCTCCCTAATAAAGCGTGGTCACCATGCTTCAAGAAAAGAATCTGATTCTCAGGATGTGACTAATTTAGTCCTAAGTATCAGATGTGAGAATATCAAGAACTTAACATTAAGAGATGCTCATTTTCTCCTAAAAATAATCAATGGCAAATTTGCAATGAAGCTGCATTTTTACTCTGGGAATTTCAATTAGTTACCAAAGTTTTTAATAGCATGAATTTTAGACAATTTTGGAGATTTAAAACAGTCACTGAGAGGGCCACCTTAAATTCTTTCTGGAATAGAGCAAATTGTAAAGAATCATTTAAACACAATACATTTTAATGTCATATCTATTAAAAGCAAAAATGTCTATGGGAACAAATATTTTGGTCTCCTAAGAATCTCATAAGAATTTCTTTTGAAGGGCAGTGTTTGTTATGGAATTGACAGAATTCTGACATAAGCAACAAAAGAAGTATACTAACACTGGCTATAATATAAACAAATTCAATGAACAACTAGGACTAAGAAGCAATTTTGAGATATATTTATAAAGGGTAAAAATAATCATAACTCTGGGGTCAACTACACTATGTACCATAAAGCTTTTTGTTAAACCTTGTCACGTAGGTTTAAGTACTCAGAATACACTCTGGGTATGAAATAGAAGAGAAAAAAACTGTACCCTCGATAAGTACTGTTCTCTGTAAAATCTCAAATTTGGGAACAAGAAAAGTCTCCACCAATCTCTTCTCTGTTTTTGTTGTTGTTGTTGTTGTTTTTTAAGAGTGAATATAAAAAAGACCAGATCTAGTCATGTAACTTTGGGGACAGCTGTCAGGGATCTGATACCCTCCTGCTCTGGTCCCTTTTACTGTAAAACTCTGATGAGTTCAGGTTTTAAATGAGAAAAACCATAGTGCCTTGGCACTCTGCCACATATACCAAAAGTCAGAAGGACAACCTAAAAGACTCCTTTTTACATGCTTTTCCAGGAACTGAAACACTTCTGAAATTTAATATAAAGCCAGACCTAAAGAACACTGAATAATACCAAGAACCACTGAGTTCCTCCCACAGACGATCAAGAGGAACTGCGGTAGGGAAAGTGAGCTTCTGCATTCCCATTCTTGAAAATTTTAAATTTGGGACTAAGGACCCCCTCTCATTCACTGCCCAAGCTACTCTCCCTTTTCCACTAACACCTCCCACCCCCACCCTTCCCACTCCAGCCCATTCTTGACCACATTTCTACCCTCAAGTCTGTGTTTTAAACAAAGATGTTTTTGGAAAGATAAATTGGGCCGTAGAACAAAATCTTATAAACTACATTTAACCTTTGAGAGAAAGTCATCTAGCCCTGAGCCTTCAGGCAATCTACCCTCCCAGGCATCAGTTCCTCATCTCCAAGAATACTTTCTCAGTGCTTCTGTGCCACCTATGCACACACAATCAGTTATACCAACTAAAAGATCACTTGGATCAGAAGAGAAATGTCAATTCCTGTAACATGTCGGGCTTTTCTCCTTTGGCTGGGGGAGAGGATAAAATACTATAAATGCCTAAATTAACTATTTATCTCAAACTCCAAAAGACAAATCCTTTGTTGTATTAGCTGCATACTAGAATACTAAAACTAATACTGCATAATAGAATACTAAAAGACTCATAAAAAGCTCATATATAACCTTATTTTTTTCAAAACTGAAATAAAAATCAACCCTTAAATCCTCAATAGTCTGCAGTAAGGGCAAGTTATTATAGGATTGCCTGTTCTAACTAGTATTTCCTTCTTTGGTAGACTAGAGTAATCTGTGCAAGACACCTGAGTCACTCACTACATTCACCCACCACCAACCTAGGCCCACCGTGGGAGGAGACAAACCACAGGGACGAATTCTAAATAATAGTATCTAATGACTCAAGATGCAGTTACAGGAACACCTACATAGGGTTCAAAAATTCTTAGCAATGAAATGCTTTTTAAAATGTTTTCACTTCCTCTTTATTCTCAGCATGCATCAAGATACAAGTAATATAAATACCAAAAAAAAAAGAGATTAAATATAGATTGCTAAATTTACAAAGGGTAAAATTAGAACTGTGTTTAAACCCCAAATTCTTTTGTCTCATAATGTATTCCCAGGAAAAATGCTAAAATAGTTTTTAATAATCATTATGGTTGTTGATTTAGGAGGGGAAATTTTTTATTTTCAAAATAAAATGAAGTGTTTAAAGTCAAAGTGTTTATAAATTTGTAAATCTGCCATTTGAATGTAGGTATAAAACGTAAAATAATCAGCTATTGCATTGCCTCTTTAAAATCTTAACTTATTCGGCAAGACGTACTTTTATCAAGAATTTTTTCCACTTACTTTCTTCCCCCACTTTTCTAGAGGAACCATCACTTTCCAGGAGAAAACTGCACCAGTGGGGAAGCATGAAACAAGTATGGTAAGACAAAGTTAATTCTTTATTGGTAGGGGTGAGAGGAGGTAAAAGATATCGTATGTATTAAACAGAATGGGAACCCAGGGGTCACAGGCAGACACAAGGTCTGATTAATTCACTGCTTACAGTTGAGCAATGAAAGATGCATAATGCTACTAAACTGAAAAATAACCAAACCCTAGTTATCAATTTCCATTTTCAGGGTAAAATTTTTTCTAAATATTCTTGCAACTAATAAAAACAATTACTCTTAGGGAGTAAGGGAGGTAGAGTGGATAGGGATGGGGATGAGAGTGAGCTGTGTCACACATATCCTTTTATAGCATTTTTCAATATTTATTTATTTGTTTGTTTGTTTATTTATTTATTTGGTTGTGCCAGGTCTTAGTTGTGGCTCGCCGGCTCCTTAGTTGTGGCATGTGAACTCTTAGTTGCAGCATGCATATGGGATCTAGTTCCCTGACCAGGGATTGAACCCGGGCCTCCTGCATTGGGAGCACAGAGTCTTAACCACTGCGCCACCAGGGAAGTCCCTTTATAGCATTTTGATATTTGAGTCAGGTAAATGTAAAACAAAAGCAAAATGAAGTTAAAAAATAAACATTTCTTGCTCATTCTGATGTCATTATGTACTTAAGCTTCTTTTAGCTGAACTAATTTTATTTATTTCCTTTCATTCTGATAGTTTTACAGCATCCTAACAGTCTGGTTCCTTCCAGATCAGCATAACACTGAGAGAGCTATTAGACTGTACACAGTGGGCACCAGGTTTATATTTCCCTTGTATATGCCCCCAAATGCCTAATCTTCCTCCTGAAACACTCAACTGACCACGGTTTTGGTTTTGGTTTTGGTTTTGGTTTTGGTTTTGGTTTTTAAAGAAGCAGCTCTCGGCACTTGCACAAAATAAAGCTCAGTCACACTTAGTTACTAATTGATGGATGACTTTTCCCCTCCAAAAATAGAGAAACATTAAGGTTGCAAGGCCTGCTTCTCTTTTTTACTATTTCTCATCTGCTAGAAGCAAAGGGAAGAGAATAAGGAAAGAGATTAGATTAGGGGAACATGAGATCATGGAGAACGACGGCTGATTCACAGCATAGATAGCAGAACATGCAGTGAGCCAGGTACTGAAGTTAGGAAAAACTTTAGGTACACCTGACTTTTTTCCTTTTGATTTTTAATGCTAGGATTATTGTGAAGGACAGGTGCCCCATCTAGACTCTCTAGCCTACCCATTTTCATTATGGCTTAAAACCTCAATGATGCATCTCCAAAAGTCAAATTCCAGAGCCTGCAAAGGAAACTGGTAGGAGAGGCAAATACAGAAGATAGCAACAGCTGGAAGTTTCCTTTCCTAAGAGCAAGGTCCACTGGTAACTTAGGGGTCACCCAGCTACCTGGGGAAATCTGCCCCTCAAATGAAGTCAGTGGGAATGACCAGACCAAAACAGTTCCCAGGAGCCTGCTCAAAGAGAGGAAAGCACCCACCAAATACATAAAGCCTGACATCCCATAGTAATGTCTTTCCTTTTGCTTTCCCCAAAGACACAGCTCCACATGAGCCAAACAGTCTGCCCAGCACAGCCCTGAGTCCCGTATTAAGTCAAATTCTGACGCATATTCAAGCACAGTGTTACACACCGGCACACGGAATGAGGCACGGCACACAGCACAAGAAAACCTCACAGACATGCTTTTTCTCTTTTTAAGCAAAAAAGAAACTAGAGGGCAAGAGAAAGCTTACCTTCTAAACGTGAGAAAAAGAATAAAACAAACAAGAGAACAAAAAAAAAGATGCATAAAGAAGTCATAACAGGGAAGTGAAAGTTATCAAATATGCAAAAGCAAAATTAAGTAAAATATCAAAGACGTTACATGATTTTACAATATGGATTTAAAATACAGTCTTAGAACTTGTTCAAGAACTTCATGCCTCTGAAAACAAATCCATAGTTAAGATAAGCTGACTAATTTCTCCTCCACTCTTAGTTTAACTTTCTGGTCAACAAAAGAGAGACTGGTGATTTTAGTCCCAGCTTCGACCTTACCTTATAGGTGTCCCGGAGGACAAACAGAGCTCTCCCTACTGGGCACCCAGTGGAAATCATACTACAATATCCCCTCTGTAGTCTGCTACCAGCCTGCTGGGTGGCCCTGGAGATAGCATTTGGGTCCATATGGTGGGGGAAGCTGGATCCTGGAGACAATGTGTTCCCCCCACTGCCTGCATCTTGGGCTCCTACAAGGGAAGTGTAAACCCAAGTGTCTCTGTCCCCAATCACTAGACAAGGAGAAGCAGACCAGAGCAGCAGCGCCTCAGACCACTGCTGCTGGGCTCTAGGAGGAATCCACCAACCCTTCTGGAATTCAAGAGGAAATTCTAGACCAAGGGTAAAGGGACCCCTCAAACTAACTGACAAACGTGAAAACTAATATTTCAGTTAAGCTCCCTTTAGGGAAAACAGAATGATGAAGGGATACATCTAGAAATGTCAAGAGTTTCCTTTGTAGATTTCTCTGGGTCAAAAATTGGTTAAGAAAAGTTTTCCATAAAATTCAGTCATAGGCATATTCTGTATCTTACTTAGTCACCTAGCAACAACCACCCACATGAAAGGCAGGGCTCCCACCCAGGGGAGTGTACACCACACCAGAATTCCTCCACCAGCCCAATCCATGAGACTCCAGCTTGAAGGAAAAGCTACACATCTCAGCTTTCAACCAACATTCACCCTGCATACCTATTTGTTTGTTCTACCTCAGAGCAAAGGAAAAGGGCAAAAGCAGGAAGTAACCCATAACCCTTTATTTTACAAAAGTAAAGAAGAAAATACTTTCATAATATCTAAGTAGTCTTATGCTACACACAATTACAAGAAAAAATGCGAGACAATCACATTCCCAGGAAGGGAAAATAGGGGATTTTGCTTATTTCTCCCCCAATAACACTTACCTTGCTGGCCCAGGCATCTTCGTCCCAAGAAGTGAGTTGTAATACACGAATGATCTCATTAATTTCAGCGCTCATCTTTTCTACAGTAAAATTACGATTTTTCAAAGCTTCTTCAATTCCTTGGTTTTTTGAGTTTTTAGTTGTTACAAAAATCTTCATAGCTGTAAAAATAAACAAAAGATCAGAAACTAAGCCTGGAATTTAATCTTGCTGTATTACAATATTCACACAAGATGTTCCACACTGTGAACATGTTTTGGGCTTCTAAGGTCTTAAAAAGAATATGAAAACAGACACTGCAAGTCTGCCATTAAAGTTCCAGTATCAGCAACCTTCACTGTTAAGAAAGCTCAAGGTACAAAACATCACCACATCATGATCAGAAAACTAATTTAACATGCATATACTGAAGATCCACAGTCACAAAATATCCACTATCCTTCTAAATCAATTATCATCCCAGCCCTAACACTGGCCCCATCAAACACAAACCTAATGGGACGAGATAAAAACAGTCAGTAAAACTGTAACCAAAGTATGCCGCTTGACCCAATCCTAGTGGAAGATCCCAAAGTGTTGAGTTTATCTTCCATGATTTCTCTTAACATATAGAAGGGACTATCTAACCCCTAAAAGTGAAGAAGAAGAAAATAATAACAAAACATTAGAGAAGAGAATATCTTCTTATAAACTAACTAAAATTATAAAAACAAAGATTAATCAACACTTCATTGAGTTACCCAGATTAGAAAGAAAGATTCTTCCCAACAACCTTTCTGCCAAATGGAACAGTTGGTCTCAAAAACATATTTTTGAGACGATTATAAGGCGCTATTTACAAATTTTTGTTTTCTAGTTCATGTAAGGGCTTTCTGAACTCTTACACTCACATCTCCTATTTTAGCTACTACTTGAAATTACAGAGCAGGAAGGCAGTAGCTGGCGATTACAGTGACATGCCTTACAAAATTCTGAAAATAAAGCTGCCCTCTGAGACTTAAACCAACTAACCCACAACTTGACTAAGATAATTTACATAAACCATGAGATGTCTGGTACATACTAGACACTCAATAAGTGCAACTCCCTTTTGCTGGTTGAGAGAGCAGCCACCATGTTTGCATTTCTGGGCTCTGCCCAACGGGGACGTGGTCCTAGTTGGTGTACACCACCTGCTCTTCAACGTAGAGAAGAGTTAAATATCTTCTAGGAAAGGGCTGTGGGTTCACTTCCTTACTATACAATGCTCTATAATATCCATTCCAGCTCCTAATTGTTTTTTCTGAGTACAAATAAAGGTGTCAAAATCTATACATCCAAAACTAGAGTTTCTAGAGGAGAAAAGGGCCTGTTAGAACTTCAAGAGAACAGTATGAGGCAACAGGAGAGCAGTTTCAAACAAAGAGCAAGAGAAGGAGAGCATTAGAGAAGATAAATACTGGTTCTTAGCTAATCAGCTGCACTTTTACTCAGGCTGAAAGACATGCAACTAAAGAGCAAAAGAAAATAAACACCAGAGTTTAGAACATGTTAACATGTTTTTTTTTTCTGTAAGATAAAGTACAGCCAGAAAAGACCTGAAATGAGAACTGGCAGCAACTCTTTCACGGTGTTCATTGAGTTCACCAACATCACTCGGTGCTCCTGGTGAGTCAGTTCCTGCTGCCTCTCATCAATCATCTTGGCCATCTTAGTCATTCCTGGGGCACAGGGAATAAATTGTGCAGAGTCAGCAGTGAAACAATCTGGAGTCTGGCTTTCTGAGCTTAAATCCATTATGAATTACTGTGAAAGTCCAAACTGACTGTCCACTCATTTAAACAACAGATACTATCACTGAACTCTAGCATTTATGACATAGAATTTTTCAGGACAGTTCTAAATTAATGCAACTTTATTCTTCTCATTAAAAGCAATTTATTCAATATAAATCCTAAATGTGACATAATTTTCACACATTTGACATAAATACATTCACAAATATTTTTTACATGTTGCAATTAGTAAATATATATTTGAAAAAAATTCACAAGTGGGGGAAAAAATACTTTGCCTGGCTACCATACCAGCTTTCATGCCATGTACCTGGCCACTGAGCCTATGTGTATAAGAATCTCATGTGAGCCTAGTACAGGCACACCTCAAAGATACTGCGGATTCAGTTCCAGACCACTGCAATAAAGTGAATATCATAATAAAACGAGTCACAGGCATGTTCTGGTTTCCCAGTGCATATAAAAGTTATGTCTACACTATACTGTAGTCTATTAAGTGCACAATAGTACTGTCTAAAAAAACAATGTACATACCTTAATTTAAAAATACTTTATGCTAAAAAAATGCCAACTATCATCTAAGCCTTCAATGAATCATAATCTTTTCAGTAGTAACATCAAAGATCAGTGATCACAGATCACCATAACAATATAATAATAATGAAAACTATTTGAAATATTGTGAGAATTACCAAAATGTGACACAGAGACATGAAGTGAAAAAATGCTGTTGGAAAAATGGCACCAATAGACTTGCTTGAGACAGGGTTGCCACAAACCTTCAATTTGTAAGAACGTAGTTATGTGTGAAGCACAAGAAAGTGAAGCAAGGTGCATCTGGGCTAAGAAACTAGCGGCTGAAAAAAATCTTAAGAATTACAATAATGTGTTTTGTTTTCATCTTTAAATTTTTCTGTACTTTCCAATTTATCCAAAATGAGGATGTATCACTTTTATAATTAGAAACAAATAAAAATAATTATGGGGGCTTCCCTGGTGGCGCAGTGGTTAAGAATCTGCCTGCCAATGCAGGGGACACGGGCTTGATCCTTGGTCTGGGAAGATCCCACATGCCACGGAGCAACTAAGCCCGTGTGCCACAACTACTGAGCCTGCGCTCTGGAGCTCGTGTGCCACAACTACTGAAGCCCGTGCGCCTAGAGCCCGTGCTCTGCAACAAGAGAAACCACTGCAGTGAGAAGCCTGCCCACTGCAACGAAGAGTAGCCCCGCTCGCCGCAACCAAAAGCCCACGCACAGCAATGCAGCCAAAAATAAATAAATACAATAAATTTTAAAAATAATAATAATAATAATTATGGTGATGACAGCATTTGAAAGCATCTGGTGTTCTGGAGTTAGCATACTAGCATTTTTCGTTTACTTTGGTTATTATTCAAGGGTACTATGTGATTCTCTAACACTTTGGTTTTCAAACTGCTCTTAGAATTTCTTCAGCAGGTTCACAGATCGTCAAGAAGCATCCAAAGGGAGATGGAAAGGGTGGGGCTGCCTCTGCTTCATCCAGAGTAGCTCCATTTCTGTCTTTTATATGTTGGGATTCTGCAAATTTTTTTTTTTCATTATTTCATTAGATTTTTTTACTGAAGTATAGCTGATTTACAATATTAGTTTCAGGTATACAGCATAGTGATTCAGTATTTTACAGATTATACTCCATTAAAAGTTATTACAAGGTAATGGCTGTAATTCCCTGCTATACAATATATCCTTGTTGCTTGTCTATTTTATTTTATTCTTTAATTGGAGTATAGTTGCTTTACACTGCTGTGTCAGTTTCTGCTGTACAGCAAAGTGAATCAGCCATACATATACATATATTCCCTCTTTTTTGGATTTTCTTCCCATTTAGGTCACCAGAGAGCACCAAGTTCCCTGTGTTATACAGTAGGTTCTCATTAGTTATCTATTTTATACATAGTAGTATATATATGTCAATCCCAATCTCCCAATTCATCTGCATAAGATTTCATTTGAAGAAATAAAATTTCTTCAGAGTGCTAGGAGAAAGTTTAAAGGGTACTGCTCTAAAGCCATTTCCCAGCAATTTTCAATGACAGCTCAGAGAAATTCTAAACTGCCATAAGTTTACAGGATGACTGCACTGAAACCTCAAGAAAATACATTTTATGTAAGACAAAAGAATTTTTTAAGATAATATGTGATTCTTAATACTAACAAATTAAACATCTGATATGTCTTATCATTGGTCTCATTCATACTTTAAGGAGCCTCAAGTTCATGTTATATGTCTATAACACCAAAAGCTGGTATCTGTTCATGTATTTTGAATACTGAATTCTCAGATGACTACACAATCAGAGATTTAGCCACAGAAGTTCTTCTCTCCTTCTAGGTCTGATTATATCATGCAGCCTTGGGCAAGGGCATGAATCCATAATAGTAAGCAGGCTAATTAGCAAGCTAAGAGATCACAGAGAGCTACAGGCCAGCTGGCAGACAGTGAAGGAATGCTGTATAATGTGGAATGAAGAGGTCAGGATTCAGGGTGGCCTTAAGCACTGCAGTAATAGGAAATTATTTCCTACATTCTCCAGCAACATTTGCAATGTCTAGTTTAGTTCATTAGACAGGACCAGGATCTGTAGAAAGCAGATTCAGCTTTCAGAGACAATGATATCTCTTCAGGAGAAGCACAGAGTCAGCTCCATCAACAAAGTAGAGACAACTAAAAGTTCAATGCATCATTACCTATCTTCCACAAAAAAAGTAGGGAGGAGTACCCCTTTCCTCTTGATCAAACATGGACAATCCATAAAAAATTCTGTTATAAAAGTAGGATATGACTAACCTGGTCCAAGATTCTTTGTGTAAGTGACCAAATCTTCCATAGTTTCCACCACCTCTGCCACTGTAAGATATTCCAAAATTCCTTTGCAAACTCTAATAATTTTACGAACCTGAAAATATATTTCATAGTATTCAGTCAATTGAGTAAACGATAAGTAGAAAACACAATAATTCAGATGTGTAGCTAGTCAACATTTTGTCATCCTAAACAATCCTCAATCCTCCATTATTATCTTTTAAGGCTGGGCTTTTTGTCTGGAAGAGGTCTGCATGGGCCTCAGGTTGTCTACCTCAGCCTCGTCGAAGGTGAGGAGCAGGTCTGATGTGCCGGAGAGGATGCCCCTTGATCCATCAATTAGATAATCTCGAGCAGGCACTGAGTAAGGGTCTGACTGAAGCATCTGGGCTGCCTGGACAAGCTTGGTGCAAGCATTCTCCACCCTGTGGGGAGGAACATGGAGTTAACTCACTGGCAGAACCAAGCAGAAGAATATCACATGCAAATGCAAAGAATGTAAATGGACATAAATTCACATTTTTTTCCTATATGGAAAATAGCCAAGACCAATTTATAATAGAACCTAAGTTTCCAGCTTTTAAAATGTACAACTAAGGGCAGCACATTCTTTCAATCACTGCACTAAGCCCTTGTTCTTCATTATTTCCTGGCAACAAAAAATAATGAGAAAAAGTTTTGGACCTTTTACTTTAGGTTGCTATATCTCTGTAACTCCTTTGTTTCCTTCCTGTTCACCCTACATACACTGCCATTAAAAGACACTTACACAAAGAACTGATATCCCTGACAACAGTTTCAGATTCAACATCGGAAATAAAATACCAAAGCACTGTGTTAAGTGAAATTTAATAATCAGACAAACCAAAGAAATAGGAGGAAACACAAAGCAAAAGTATGAGGTAATGCATAAATTTTTCTTTCATCTAGCCAAATGGATTTGTTTGACAAACTGGACAGTTTGAATACAACCCTATAAAACTATGCTGTTAATTAAAATGTCACTGGCATTAACAACTGAATCAGTTAGTAATAGTTTAATATAATATAGTTTAATAACACAGATAACCTGATCAGCCAAAGGTGTCTTTTCGGGGGGGGGGGGCGGCGGGTCATTTAAAAAAGGAACCCGAAATGCATAAAGCAAGTATTCTTCTTGACCCTCTTGTACTACTAAAATGTATCCATTCATTCAATTATTCTTCTGTACAGAGTTGAAAAGGACCTAACAGATCATTTCCTCATATTCAGTAAATCCATTATGTTATCACTGAGTAACTTACAGGCAACAAATTACTTTAAGTTAAAATATTTAGCCAAAATTACACATTCCTATTTGAAAACACAGAAAATGTCCCATGCAAATAAAAGCCCACTTCACAGCGAGTTATATCAAATGAAATAATATAAAAACTCAACAAGTATAACACAGTCTTGCACTGTTAAAAAACAGAATTAAACCAACATATCAATTTCAACTACATAAAAAGCATTGGGCTATGGACATTATAGGTATGTATATAAAGATGCAAAAAACACTGTTCTAACTCTCAAGAAGCATACTTTGGTAATTCACAAACTTCAGAGCCATAAGGAAGCACATAATAAATATCGGCAAAGAGCAAGACCTCACTGGCGTGGCTTTTGATCAGTCTTAGATGACTGGTTATTTTCTGTTCCTTTTAAATTAAAATTAAAATTTAATTTGAAATTACATAATATATATATATACCTATACATATGACAAAATCATATACACATATATAAAACCCTAAGGCATACAGTGAAAATTTTTCTTCCCTCCACTATCTCCTAGGCATTCAAATTCCATCTACTTGCAGCCAGTGTTATGTGTTTCCTCTGTATTCTTCAAAATAAAGACACTTTACGCACAAAGAAACAAAAACATAGGCTTCCACCATTTTTACACGAATAGGATCATACTATGCATACTCTCTGCATTCTGATTTTTTCACTTAATTTAACTTGGAGATGTTCTAGTAGAAGTACCCAAAGAGCCTCCTCATTGTTTTATACAGCTACATAACTAGTCCCTAATTTATTAGCCTGCTGCAATGAATCACCTTGAATAAACATTTTTTGGGGGGCTGTGCTGCATAGTTTGTGGGATCTTAGTTTCCCGACCAGGGATTGAACCCGGGCCCCGGCAGTGAAAGCCCCAAGTCCTAACCACTGGACCACCAGGAAATTCCCAATAAATATCTTTTTTTTTTTTTTTTTTTGCGGTACGCGGGCCTCTCACTGTTGTGACCTCTCCCGTTGCGGAGCACAGGCTCCGGACGCGCAGGCTCAGCTGCCATGGCTCACAGGCCCAGCCGCTCCGTGGCATGTGGGATCTTCCCAGACCGGGGCACGAACCCGTGTCCCCTGCATCAGCAGGCGGACTCCCAACCACTGCGCCACCAGGGAAGCCCAATAAATATCATTTTTGAATGTGTATGCCTGTAGGATACTATCTAGAAATGGAACTGCTGAGTCATAGGTATGGACATTAAAAATTTTGACAAACGTTGCCATATTGCCATCCACAGAAGTTATCAATTTACACTCCCACCACAGTGGATGACACAGTGGATCTGTTTCCTCAGGGATTCAACAACTCAATGTATAATTAGACTTATGTATCTTTACCAATATGATAGACCAAAATTGATTTCAATATAGTTTGAGGTGAAAGTTATATAATATACAATTAGTAATTTTAAAGGGTATAATTTTCTGTGTGCTTGAAAAGAATGAGTTTGCTCTAATTTTTAGGTGAAATATTTCACATATTCCATCAGCTCAAGCTTGTTAATTGTGCTGTTCAAATCTTCTATATCCTTGCTGATTTTTTTGGTCCGTTTTATCTATCAATTACTGAGTGATAAAATCTTGCACCATAACAACAGATTTGTCCATATCCCCTTGCAACTCTGTTTTTGTTTTATATATATTGAGGCTAACTTATTAGGTACATATAAATTTACAATTATTATATCTTTCTTGTACTCTGAACCTATTTATCATTATGTGATACCTCTCTATATCTCCAATAATCTTTGTTGCTGATATTAATATTGTAAACCAGCTTTCTTTGACTATTTTATTTGACTGGTATATAACTTTCTAACTCTCAGTATCCTTATATTTTAGATGTGTCTTTATAACTACATATATACATATAAGTACACAGTTTTAATCCAGGTTAGCAACTTTTAACTTAATAACTTAGCTCATTTAAATTTATTATTATTGATATATTTGGGGGGGCGGATTGAGAGTCTTTTTCTATATTTTTCTTATTCCCTTTACTATTTTATAAGTCATATACTTTATGTTTTATTACTTTTGTGGTTCATTAAATAGTTTAGCATGCATACTTGGCATGGTAACAATATAAAATGAGTCACTAAGGACTTCGCTGGTGGCACAGTGGTTAAGAACCTGCCTGCCAATGCAGGGGACACGGGTTTGAGCCCTGGTCCGGGAAGATCCCACATGCCGTGGAGCAACTAAGCCCATGCACCATGACTACTGAGCCTACGCTCTAGAGTTGGCGTGCCACAACTACTGAATCCCACACGCCTAGAGCCTGTGCTCCACAACAAGAGAAGCCACCACAATGAGAAGCCCACACACTGCAATGAAGAGTAGCGTCCCCTCGCCGCAACTAGAGAAAGCCCATGCACAGCAACAAAGACCCAACTCAGCCAAAAATAAATTAATTAACTTTTAAAATAAATAAATAAAATAAAGAGTCAATAATTTTACTTCCTCCCCAAACAACAGAATGATCTTAACATACTTAATTCCCAATCACCCCTTTCCTGACCTTTATGCTATTGTTTTCAAGTTCTGTTTCATGTTTATGTTATTGTTTTCAGGTACAAAATGCTGTATCTTTTATTTTCAACTTTTAAATCTTGTTAGGCATTACATTATTGTATAAGTCAAAGTTTGTTTATATTTACCAACAAACTGTCCAATATGTTGGCTAATCATTCCCTCTTGTATCTCAGGCCTTATACCTGGAATCATCTGACTATTGTCTGAAGGACATTCTTTAGCATTTCCTCTAGTAAGAGTCTGCTGGTGACAAAATGTATCCATTTTGGCTGGTTTGAAAATGCCTACTTTGTCCTCATCCTTCAAAGACTACTTCAGTAGTACAGAATTCTGGTTGACAATTATTTTATCAGCACATTGAAGGTATTACCTCACTATAATTTGACAACAGAATCAGAAAGAGATGTTAACAGAAGCAGAGGTTGGAGTGATGTGGGCTATAAGCCAAGGAATTCAGACAGCTTCTAGTGGCTGGAAAAGGCAAAGAAATGGATCCATTCCTAGAATCTCCAGAAGGAACACAACTCTGCTAACTCATTCTGGGCTTCAGACCTCCAGAACTGTAAGATAAAACATTTGTATTGTGTTTGTTACAAAAGTAATATGACAGTGGCATCCAATTGAAATTCACCAGGCATACAAAAAGGCATGAAAATACCACCCATAACAAAGAGGAGAAAACAATCATTCAAAACCAACCTAGAAATGACACAGAGGCCAGAATTAGTAGACAAGAACATTAAAATAGTTTCTATAACTGTATTCTATATGTTCAAAAGCTAAAGGAAAGATTGAGTAGATAAATGAAAGATATAAAAAATACGGAAATAGAACAACTAGAGATACAAAAATACACTGGATAGATTACTAGCAGATAAGATATTGCATGAAGAAGATTATTGAAACTGAAGTGCTAGCAATGAAAATTACCTAAAAGGGGAGAAAACAAAACGTAAAAGAAAATGAACAGAGCATCAGTGAGCTGTGGCACAGCTCCAAGCAGCCTAATATGTGTGTAGTTGAAGTCCCCAAAGGACAGAAAAGGGGACAGAAACAAATATTTAAAGAAATAATGGCCACCATTTTTATAAACTTAATTAAAACTATAAAGCCCCAAGTCCAAAAAGCTCAATAAAACCCAAGCACGAAAAATATCAAGGGAATTACAACAAGGTACATCATAATGAAGTTGCTTAAAACCAATAATGAAGAGAAAATATTAAAAGCAGCCAGAGAAAAATGAGACACTTTATATTACAGAGGAACAAAGATAAGAGTAACAACAGACTTCTCACTGGAAACAATGCAACCCAGAGAACAGTAGAGCAAAGTACTGAAGAACTTTGAGTAGACCCAAAGAAAATACTTCAAAAATTAGGGCAAAATAAAGACTTTTTCAGCTATGTAAAGGTTAAAAGAATTCATCACCCAGCGGATCTGAGATATAAGAAAGGTTAAAGGAAGCCCTTCAGGAAGAAAGAAAATTATACCAGATAGAAGTTTGGATTTACAGAAACAAATGAAGAGCACAAAATGGTAAATATGTGCATCAATATATAAACACATTTTTTCTTATTATTTAAATCTTTAAAAGATAACTGACTGACTAAAGCAAGAACTTTTTTAAAACACAAAGTTAATAAAAAGTAAATCTGATTCGGCTGACTAGTTAGACAATGAGAACTGGTTTTGCCAATGACTGTGGCAGATGTTTTCCACAAATTAAATGAGCTAAATTTACAGGGAAACATATTTAAAATGTGTATATAACACACAACAGGGCAGAAAACACATGCTTTGCAACTAAACTTATGATTTTAAAATATTTAAATGAAAACTTTAAAATATTCAAGGTATTCAAAAATATTCAAGTGTTTCGAAAGTCTTTTAGGGATGTCAGCCACTTATTGAAGACCACTAGTTGAAGAGCACTGGCCTCCTGCTTCAAGGTATTTTTTTACAGCCATTCCCTCTAGTGAAACCTCTCTCTCTCTCTCTCTCTCTCTCTCTCTCTCTCTCTCTCTCTCTCTCTCCCCTCTTTTGCTTGACTAACCCCTACTTATTCTTTTAGGTGCCATTTTAAAATGACTGTTCCTTCATGAAACCATCCTATAAATCTATAAGTACCTTTCTTATGTGCTCCCATGAGACATAAACCCTCCCAGTTTTGTTTTCGCTATCTCCCACAAGAGTGTAAGTTCAGCAAGGTCAAGGACCCTGTATATCCTATATTCACAGAGTAGAATCCCTGACACATAATAAATGCTCAATAAACATTTATTGAATGAATGGATGGATTTTCACCAAGTACAGGAGATCATGAAACCATCTGGCCATAGAAATCATTAACTTTAAAGGGTCACAAACTTAATTTTATTTCCAGGTAACATGAACCTTGATGAAATTATAGCAAACAAACATAAGCACCACAGAATGCAACTATCACACTACACCTATTTGAAAGGATACAGTTACTGCACAAGTGTTTCAAATTTTGAAAAAGCAAAAAATAAATGAAAGGAACAACCATCACGGAGAAAGGAAACAAGAAAAAAAAAAAGATAAAATGGAAAAGCTTTACAGGAATCAATTTGATTCTCCACTAATGGTTCCCTTGTGTGGTAAAATGATAGGGCCAAAACAGACACTACACCCTTTCCTTTTACCTACAATGAGACATCTGATCTGTACATTAAAATTTAATGGCATTCATAAAGTCAAACAAATCCCACCATGACTAACCAGTAGGCAGGAACAGGAAAGAGTCTGTCTTGTCTGTGGAAAATGAGATTTTATTTAAACATTCAAGCTGCCTGGCTTCTTAAAGTGATCTTCTACTTTTTAATACAAATCTGAATTTTTAAAAAGCATTTTAGAGGATGACAGTAGGGAAAAGGTCCATTTCCTAAATAATTATAAATCTTGACTATATACTAATAATATTGATTTAGCTACTTTAAATCAATCAACTAGCACATTTTAAGGCTTCTCCCTGCCTCTGAGTCTTCAACCTAAATTAATAGGAAGCTCTTATGCTTTAGATCAATGGACCAATGACAGCCTCACAGGACCCACTCATAACCCTCTAATCCATTCTTCACAGAATTACGACATGATATAAGCCCATACAATTTAAGAGATGGAAAGGAAAACTACTCAGTTCCATGTGATTTCAATTATCACTAATCAAGACGCTTTAACTTATGCTGAATTTTTTTTTTTTTTTTTTTTTTTTTTTTTTGTTGTACGTGGGCCTCTCACTGTTGTGGCCTCTCCCGTTGCGGAGCACAGGCTCCGGACGCGCAGGCTCAACGGCCATGGCTCACGGGCCCAACCGCTCCGCGGCATGTGGGATCTTCCCAGACCGGGGCACGAACCCGTGTCCCCTGCATCGGCAGGCGGACTCTCAACCACTGCGCCACCAGGGAAGCCCTATGCTGAATTTTTTATTTAAGAAAAATAAAAGGAAAACAGATCTAGAGATTATAAAGATTCACTGCCACAAGACATTTTTAAAGGTTCTTCTAGACTGCATCTAGAAGTGAGAATCTTAAATTCCTTTAGTTTAATTCTTCCATATATTTGTTCATTTAACATACTGAAGACCTACTACATGCTACACAAGTCCTAGAACTAGATTTGTGGGGGGGTGGGGGTGGGCACACTGAGCGGCTTGCGGGATCTTAGTCCCCCGACCAGGGATTGAACCCAGGCCTACAGCAGTGAAAGTGCCGAGTCCTAACCACTGGACCACCAGGGAACTCCCTAGACTTTTTTTTGTGTGTGTGTGGTACACGGGCCTCTCACTGTTGTGGCCTCTCCTGTTGCGGAGCACAGGCTCCGGACGCGCAGGCTCAGCGGCCATGGCCCACAGGCCCAGCCGCTCTGCGGCATGTGGGATCCTCCCGGACCGGGGCACGAACCCATGTCCCCTGCATCGGCAGGCGGACTCTCAACCACTGCGCCACCAGGGAAGCCCCCTAGTCTTTTTTTTAAGTCCCTACTTTTAAGGGGTTACCACCTTGGTAGGACAAGACATACATATAAACAAATACAAATTAGTATTTAAAAGTATGCCCAGCACATGCTGAGGGGACACAAAAGTGGAAGTAGTCATTTTTACCTAAGAGATTAGGACAATTGTGATAGAGAAGGTGAGGACGACACTGCTTCTGCCCTCAGAAGTTCAGCACTACTTATAATGATGATTCTCCTCACAGCATCTCTGAGTTGTTTTTCCAATGGAATAACATTCTCTCCGCTCCCCCCATCTCTCCCTCTCTCTCTCTCTCTCTCTCTCACACACACACACGCACACACATACACACATGAACACACGCATGCACGCACACAGTCGAGAGTCCTTTCTGTGAACAATAACATGCATTTGCAATAGACCTGGTTTGACTAGGGAGGGCAGTTCACTATCACAAAGGACAGGCAACTTGCTCACCCTGAAGCCAAACAATCTCAATCGGCTTCTGTCAAAATCAGTTATCATATCCCAGCTCACTGATTTAGATGAGGAAGGGAGAGAGACAGCTTTGGACAAAATAATATAGGCAGACCTTGGAGATATTGAGGGTTTGGTTCCAGCCCACAGAAATAAAGCAAATATCACAATAAAGTGAGATACACAAATGTTTTGTGTGCATATAAACACATACATAAGTTATGTCTACACTCCACTGCAGTCTATAAATGTTATGCATATAAAAGTTATGTTTGCACTCTACTGTAAATATATAAAAGTTATGTTTACACTCCACTGTAGTCTATTAAACATGCAATAGCATTATGCCTAAGAAAAACAATGTATATACCTTAATTTTAAAATACTTTATTGCTAAAAAATGCTGACCATCATCTGACAGTGTAGGGTTCCCACAAACCTTCAATTTGTGAAAAATGCAGTATCTGCAAAGCACAATAAAGTTAAGTGCAATGAAACAAGGTATGCCTCCTTAAAGGAGAGAGTCTGATGGGCCTATTTAGACATATACTGCTGCATAACTTTAAATCAAAAAGCTCTCTAAAACATTCAACAAGTTAAACTTTCACCCCACCCCCAAAAAACATGTTGGAGTGGGGTGGTGGAAACTACCCCATACCAAATTCACTGTTTTAATAAAACCTGACCTTAGACAGTATAGCCATTTAGGTTATAAACACTATCACAAAAAAAATGCATTCTGCTTACTAAAGACTGCAGTGCTATGGAGCAGAACACCTGAAAATCTGACATCACGGAAGTCAGGTTACCCTTGAGCACATCCAAGGAAGCAGGTGTTTACATCTTGGGACCTGTCCTTTCAAGAGAGAGAGCTGGTCAGACCACAAGCATATCCAATCACAAAAAGCACAGACAACACTTGGTAGATAGGAAGGAAACAGGTGGGAGGAAGAAAGAACACAGTCAGCTGGTGGGTGAGGCTTTCCGCCACTGTGGCCATGGCAGCCAGCATGTCCATTTCCAACCAGGCTGGCCCTGGCATAATTATCTGGCAGGCAAAATCGACTGGCCGGGCTATTCCTGCTGTCTTCTTAACCCATGTTGAGACTCTCCTTCCCTTCCTATCTGAGCAGGGTCTCTGAGAGATCAAGAAAGGCCCAGATTACTTCCAAGTTTGCGAAGCCCATCATATTTAAAAGTGAAGAAATGCCAAAACAGGGTCATAAACATGGTGGTATATTTAAGTCTTTACATTGAATAATTTTAATTGCGTGATAAACATCTTCTTTTAAGAATCCCTCTCTTCCTCTATGACTACATATATCATTTGAAGAAAATATTGAAGTCCAGGCCCTTCATAAATATAAGGCCTGGGTGAGAGGCCAGAGGTTGGGGATAAGGGGCAGGCCCTCAAACACTCTGCTTTCCCACATTTAGAACCTAACTGCAGATCAGTAAAAATAACTGCTGATGACTCAAAGATTCTCCCTTCACTATGTATTCAAGCATTTAAACTGTTAACCTGAAGAATGAGCTCTAATGAAATTCCAGGTATTAGCAACTGATAATGCAGTCTTTCTCTTATCCCTCAAATAGGAAGTATGGCCTCTATAATCAACCCATTCCATCCTCGTATCTTTTTGTGCATATACCTATGATTTTAAAACTGATAATAATACATGTAAAGATTTCAGAAGACTCAGGGAGATGTGTGAAAATAAAGTATTCTTTTATATACTAGCCATTTGGCACTAATTTTACTTTAAAATAGCAAAAAGCAGAGTCATTCCGTGGCTTCCCAGTACCAGCCAATACGCTTTGCTCCTGGCACTGCCATTTTGAGAAAGGTCAAGGAGTCTTGGCCATTAGTCATTCAGAAACCTGAGTGAAGGCTACAAGCAGTTACAGTTTTTAGGAGGGAGTTAGGAACACTGAGTACAATGACAGACTTTAATCTAGTTCAAGTAGCAAGTGCCCAGAACCAACTCACCCCTGTGTATACTGCGTGGTAACACTATAACATGCTGTTCCAACCCTGTGCTCCTAGATTTAAAGATCCTACAGGCCTCATCCACAAATTATTCCTTTCCCTGACCTAACTCAGTGACAGTACTGGACACTGCATGTGTACACCCAAAACTAAAATTAAAAACCACAGTGAGTCATATTGAAAACATTCAAAACCCTTTAACAGCAACACCACACTCTTTTTGCTAAAACATGTACATTGAGATAACAAAGCTAAAACACACATAAACATCAAAGGCTCACTAAATTCTTTTATTTCATATGAGATTAGGAGGGTATGTAGCCAGTTTCAACTTCCCTTCAAACAAAACAGGATTCTGCCAGAGCCCAGAGATAACTGAAAGGGAAGCAGCATGTCGGGGATGGGAAGGTTCGAAGTGTCACTGCTGCCCAAGCTACATCTTCCTCAAGTTTTGCTGGCAGCTTATTTAAAAGGCAGAGTATGAGTCACAACCTTTGAATCCTTTAAAGCCTGAATGACTAGTCCTAGTCTTTCTCCCCACCTTCTTTCCCCCCTTGTTCAAATCTAGCATCTGTGAAGGGAGAAGAGATTCTGATCCTGCAAGGTTCAATCAAGAACTCTGCTACCTACAGGTCTATCAGCTCCTCTGGTCCTTCCTCCGACTCATGCTGCGGTTACAGCAGAAACAGATAAACATATAAACAAGTGCATCTTACAGATACTAGTACTTTTCAAATGTATGTTGATGCTGTTGTGATGAATAAAATAAAAATCTATTTTAAAACATTACAAATTCATTGTGACTTTTATTCTTATACATTCTTAATCAACTATTAATAAAGAGTCTCACTATTATTATTTGAAGGTCCTTATGCTGAAAAAAGTTGACAATCACTGTTCTACAGCAGAATGTAATGAATGAGCTAGAGGTGTAAATACCTAAACACAAAGTGAAGTGGAATAGACACACAATAAGAGAATATTTTTACTTATGAAGAAAACTGACAAAAACTAGGATGTGGTTTAAAAAAAAAAAAGAACAAAATCTGGAGATAAAAGTCAACAGTAGGCTAAACATCAGTCAGCAATCATCCTAAAAAAAGATAATAACGAAACAATTAACAGAATTTAGGATCCAAGAGAATCATAAGCTTGTAACAACTTATAATATTGCTTTGAAATATATAAAGTTAAAACTGACAATTATGAGGAAAATGGACAAATCTACAATTATTACAGATTTCAACAGACCTCAATCATAAACAGTTTATGATTTATAGTAAGACTATAAAAGTCTGATCAATAATACTTATATGTTGACCTAATTGATAAAAAGAGAACCCTATACCCAAGCAGAAGAGAATACACTTTCTTTTTTTTTTTTTTTTTTTTTTTTTTTTTTTTTTTTTATTTTGCTGTACGCGGGCCTCTCACTACTGTGGCCTCTCCCGTTGCGGAGCACAGGCTCCGGACACACAGGCTCCGCGGCCATGGCTCGCGGGCCCAGCCGCTGCGCGGCATGTGGGATCTTCCGGGATAGGGGCACGAACCCGTGTCCCCTGCATCGGCAGGCGGACTCTCAACCACTGCGCCACCAGGGAAGCCCTACACTTTCTTTTTAAGCACACACAGTACACTTACCAACACTGACCACTTATGTCACAGAATAATTTCGAAGAATTGATCACATACCAACCAAGACTTCTGGGCACAAAGCAATTAAATTAGAAATATAACAATTAAAAGATATAAGCATACCTTGTTTTATTGCACTTCACTTCACTGCACTTAGCAGATACTGTGTTTTTTACAAATTAGAAGGTTTGTGGCCCCTGTGTTGAGCAAGACTACGGGCATCGTTTTCCCAACATCATTTGCTCACTTCATGTCTCTGTGTCACATTTTGGTAATTCTCACAATATTTCAAAATATTTCATTGTTATGATATTTTGTCATGGTAATCTGTGATGTTATTACTGTAATTGTTTTGGCATTTTTTAGCAATAAAATATTTTTAAATTAAGGTATGTACATTGTTTTTTTAGACATATGCTATTGCACACTTAACAGACTACAGTGTAGTATAAACAACTTTTATATGCACTGGGAAACCAAAAAATTCATGTGACTTGTTTTATTGCGAATATTGTGGTAATCTGGAACTGAACACGCAACATCTCTGAAGTATGCCTGTAGTAAAAAGAATCTTTAAATGTACTACTAAATAATGCACATGTGTAAGAGGAATTCACATCAAAATTACAAAATATTTAGGGCTGAACAACTATTAAAGTACCTATACAGCCGTTTCTAAACTTGTAATCAGAGCAAAGTTGAGAGCCCAAAATATTATATTTATTTAAAAACAAGAAATACTAAACATAAAGATAGAAATATTGAAAATAAGATTCAAATAATAAACTTAACAAAATAAATAATGAACCTAAGAACAGAATTTAATGAAATACATCTTTGGGGAAAAAACTAATAAAACATAAATCTCCCATAAGAGTGATAAGAAAAAAAAAAGGCAGAAATAGATAATACTGAACAAAAAAGGATAGAGGAAATGCATAATTTCTTAGAAAAGAATCAGATTATCAGAGTTGACTCAAAATGAATTTAAAACCTGAATTAGATAATAAAAGGAATCTGAAAGAGTAATCAAATTTCTTCCTCTAAAGGACACCAGACCCAGAAAAAGTTTTATATGCAAGTTTTGCCCAACTTTCAAGAACAGACAATCCTTTTCTTATATAAAATGTTTCAAAGACTAGAAATCTTGTTTTATGAAACTAAAGTAACCTTGATAACAGAATAAGAAACAAAATAAGAAAATTATAGATCAAGGCCCCCCATGAACACAGAAGCAAAATCTTTTTAAAATATTAAAGTTGAATTTAGCATTGTATTTTCTTTTCTAAATCACTACTACATAGGGTTTATCTTAGAAATGCATAGATGGGGGAACTCGACGCTTTGACTGCCAGGGCCCGGGGTTCGATCCCTGGTCGGGGAACTAAGATCCCGCAAGCTGTGCAGTGTGGCCGGAAAAAAAAAAAAAAAAGAAAGAAAGAAATGCATAGACAGTTCATCATCAGAAAAGTTGATACTTATGGAGTAGACCAGTGACCATCTTACAGAGGGAAGGATAAAAACTGCATGATTATCTCAACAGATACAGAAAAAGTATTAAATAAAAACAAGCCATCAGATTTTTTTAACAAGGTCTTACTACAGGAGACAATAAATGAGAAGAAATTTTTCTATGAAAAAGCTTAAAAAGTAACTGAGTTTATTTTGAGAAAATGAGAAAAAAAGATTGAGAAGCTCAAAAAGAAAGCTAATTTTCACCAAATATCTTTTTTTTCCAGGTACTTTCACATACATTATCTCACTCATTTAAGCCTCACAATAACTATTACATTATGAGAAGAGATTCTTACAAGGAAGGGTGAGAAAGAGTCTTAGCATACTGGACTGAGTACAAGCCTGGGTGTCAGTTTAGGGTTTGACTCTTACCTCTGCCATTTATGTACTAGGTAACTTTCAACAAGTTACTGTGAGCTTCTGACTCTCAGCTTCCTCATCTGCAAGACGAGGTGCATTAAAAAACACAGTATAGGGCTTCCCTGGTGGCGCAGTGGTTGAGACTCCGCCTGCCGATGCAGGGGACACGGGTTCGTGCACCGGTCTGGGAATATCCTACGTGCCGCGGAGCGGCTGGGCCCCTGAGCCATGACCGCTGAGCCTGCGCATCCGGAGCTCCGCAACGGGAGAGGCCACAACAGTGAGAGGCCCACATACAGAAAAAAAATATATTCTGGCCACTTTCACCAAAAAGAGTGTTTGAAAATTCAAATTTCATCACTAATTATTCTGAGTGTTCAAGATCAAAAGCAAAGAAAAAAGCTAAATATGAGGGCTTATGATCTAAAAACATGACACTACTACTTTAAGTCAAAAGAAATCTAAATTAAGTATAAGCATGTTTAAATTCTTTTCAAATTTCTTCTTTGTACATGAATATCAGTTAAGGTAAAATTGTACAAATACAGACCATAATTGTGCTTACCTAATAAAGTTTAAGGGTTAAAACATGGCAATTTCCTAGGAAATATGATTAATGGCAATCATGTAGATTGCCACTACATACACCCTTTCACAAAGTATTTTAGGAACATTCTTTTATTTGATAGGCTTAGACATTACAATATGTTTCAAAAATAATCCAAACTGGTGAATCAATCCAAGTTTTGATGATTTCAAGCAGACTGTTCAGAGCAGCACTGAGACAGAGTGGCGACACTTCACAGTTCTAAAATGAAACTATTTGCCTGCCAACAGACAAAGCGCTTTATGCCCTTTTTAAGGAGTTCATACCAGGAGACCACCTCACAAGTGACACCTTTTGATACATTCAGATACTGAACACCCCTGGATATGGGCCAAGAACTGCCTTCCTTATCCATTTCTGCTCCTTTGCAGAAATAAGAATGAAATTCCACTGTATACTGCAATCGCAGTTTTTCCGAGGCTAAGAAAATAGTTTGCCACAAACATTTTTTACCTATTAAGAAATCAGCTTGCAGCAAACCCCTGCTGACAGGAAATGAATCTGGTCAGTTTGACACACAGCTTACTCTCCTTCACTAGCACCTATTATTCATCCTGTATTGGCTATGACTCTTCCTGAAAACCTTCATCTTGTCATTCCAGTTACTGCTCAAGAACCGCAAAGCTTCCCTACCACCCAATTCCAAATTCCTCTGCCTGGCTTTCAAGGGCTTCATCACCTGACCCAACTACCTAAGCTTAGTTCCTACCACCCCCACCATGACTGTTCCTCTCCTCAAAGTCCCCATGACTGACTCATGCTGCTCATTCCACCTGGAGTATTTTCCTTTCTTCCCACACCTGTCCCCACTTGCAGTACTTTCCTTTTTCTCTACATCTGTCCTCCCAAGTCCCACTTCCTACATGAGCCTCTTTCTACTATTCCTACCTATAATGATAGCACTCCTTCTCTGAATTCCTATTATAAAGTCAGTCTGTTTTACAGCTCTTCAATTTGAAATTTCTTAAAGCACTTTCTTAAAAATCTCTCTGTAGCAGCAGTTCACCTTAGTGCCTCCATGATACACAGAAGAATAAAACTCTCAATATATGACCTACCCCTTTGGGTGTACCTGCGATTATGCACAATTTCCAGCCACAACAGCGATATTTCCACTAATTTCTCCTGCACTAAAGAAAGCACAATAAAAAGCCAGTGAATATATTATATTTCAATAAAAGTTAAAAGGAAAAACCCAAAACCTAGTGAGTGGGAATGAGAGGAAAGTTATTATATATGTGATCTTGAATATGCTCAACTTACTCTTTTTTTTCCTTAAATAAAGCGTTTGCAAACTTTGGCACTTTATTACTATTAATAAATAACTTGTAATACATCTTACAAGTGATCATTCATAATAAGAACGATTAAAAACTGCTATTCTATGTAGCACTCAGCATGCTAGACACATAGAAAGCAATCAATAAATATTCTATTAACCAATTAGTGTGTCTAGCCCATTAATCAATCGCACATAACTATTACAGCTGCTGCAGCTGCCTGATGATAATGATTGATGACGATGACGCAAAGTACAAACACAAAGAACAGTAGCTGAATCTCCTGCTGACAGTCTCTAAAGGAACAAATGACTTCTTGCAGGGTGAGTCTAACCACTATTTTAACAGTACAGCATGACTGTGGCACTCCTGAAGATCACACAGCAGTTTCTGTGGCAATCATAACGCAACCTTACACCTCTTGTGCAACACTGTGGCTATTAATGCAATCTGGTAAAATTAGTAAATTGTAAACTCTATTTGCCAGTGCAATCAGGGATCAGATAACTTTTGCTCCACCCAAGAGAAAGCCTTCCTGTGACAATGCAAATCTTGTTCTATATTAAAATGGCCCTCACTTTTACAGTAAGGAATTGCCCAAGCACTGGAGTCCTTCATCAACAGTTACAACCCAAATGTAAGATCTTTAACTGATATTAAACCATTCTCCAACATTCCAACATGCCCTTAATTGCCAGTCACACAAATAGACTATGATTTGATTTTGAGAGACCCCCAAATCCTGAAAATGTCAAAAATTCTGAAAATGACATATCCTTCCCTGAAAAATCTCTAAATCTACATCAGATTGCTTATGTATAAGTCCATCTATAGATCAACAGTCTTCTGTTTTCTCTAGCCCTGACATTCTAACATTCTAGGAGTAGAGATTGATCCAAGAATAAATTTTTTAACTTATGTTTTAGCGTTGTCAAAGCAGACACTATTTAGAAGTCCTTGTCAAAGCAGCGACAGCAGAAGCATCAGTCTGTCATGCCCTGGAAACTTCCAAACATCAACCAAACAGCCCAAAAGAATGTCCTACTCAACAGTTCCAAGGATGTCATTAATTGCTTCCATCTGTTTCCCTCTCTGTCCCTTCCCCATCCTAGTAAAGTTATTTTTTACTTCATTTTGCATTCTAAAGAAAAGCATAAAAAGCCCTCATGTTTTAAACTGCAGAATACTTATTTGTCCCCCAAATTTGTTTGATAACCACAGCCATATTGTTTTTGTACTCCAGGATATTTTCAGGTAACATTTCAGAGTGTGGCATATTAAGTCGTGTACTATTTAAACACTGCTCAGTAAATATTTCAGTTGGTCATAACACAATGCTTTTCCCTGACTCCTCAAGGTGACCAGGGTTCTCCCTGCATGGCATGATAAAGGTTAAAACCTCTGAATGGTTTCATATCCATTAATGATCCTTACCTAAATCAGTGGTTTCATTAAACATTGCATAATCATGACTTTCTAATTCTGTCATTTATTCCACTTTTATTGGTTAGAATTTACCCCATCAACTAGAGCTATTAGGTTACTGTGAAATAAAGTATGCCCAAGAGAGAAAGGATAGTTACAATTTTTTTTTCTTGTGATGAGAACTTTTAACATTTACTCTCAGCAGGGCTTCCCTGGTGGCGCAGTGGTTGAGAGTCCGCCTGCCGATGCAGGAGACACAGGCTCGTGCCCCGGTCCGGGAAGATCCCACATGCCGCGGAGCGGCTGGGCCCGTGAGCCATGGCCGCTGAGCCTGCGCGTCCGGAGCCTGGGCTCCGCGGTGGGAAAGGCCACGGCAGTGAGAGGCCCGCGTACCACAAAAAAATAAAAATAAAAAAATAACCATTTTATTTTATTTTATTTTATTTTATTTTTTGCGGTACAGGGGCCTCTCACTGCCGTGGCCTCTCCCGTTGCGGAGCACGGGCTCCGGACGCGCAGGCTCAGCGGCCATGCCTCACGGGCCCAGCCGCTCCGCGGCATGTGGGATCTTCCCGGACCGGGGCACGAGCCTGTGTCTCCTGCATCGGCAGGCGGACTCTCAACCACTGCGCCACCAGGGAAGCAAAAATTAACCATTTTAAAATGAAATATTCTCATTCCTTTTTATTACTGATTAATATTCCAATTGATGACTATACCATGATCATTTTTATCCATTCTACTATAGACCAGTGGTATCATCATGAACAATGTTGATATCAGTATTTTTGTATATGGATCCTAGTGTACATGGCATAAGTTTCTTTAGGGAACATACTGGGAGGCAGAGAAATTGCCTATCTTCCACTTTACTAATGCTCAACTGTTTCCCAACGTGGCTGCACCAATTTACATTGCCAGCAGCAGTGTCCCAATCGCTCCACATCCACACCAACAACTGATATTATCACACTTCTTAATTTAGGAGCTTATAATAGAACAATTTGCAGTTCTCTGATGACTACTGAGATAGACCACCTTCTCACAGGTTTACTGGCCATTTGGATTTCTACTCTTTTGAAGTGCCTATTCAAATTCTTTGCTCTTGTTTTTTAAAACTGAATAGACTTATCTCTTTCTTATTGACTTGTAGAGGTTCTACTTTTTTTTTTTTTTTGTCTTATGCATCAGGTTTCACTTTTACCTAGGATGTGACTGCCATAAAAAACAAAGTCATTAATCAAAGACAACATAATCAAGAACCTGAGAAGCTTTAACTAATCAGAAGTTAGTATCTCTGCTTACTTTACATAGGATAGGCCAAAATGTCTAGAAATTATTTGTAGGAGTATTAAGTGATATGTAAATATAACTTAAATTTAAAACGCTACTGAAATATGTAACAAAACACTTTTTTTTTTTTAAGTTTGTATCCACTGTTATCTCCAAGCAAAGGTATTTAGTACACAATCCAGATTCATGCATGCTAAGGTCAGAATGTTTCTGAATCCTTTCCATTCTGAAAAACAAAATTCAAAAGTCATAGTTTGATTAAAAATTATGTCAAAAATGCCTAACACCAATGAATAAAATCAACAGTAGGAAATTTGACTGCTGAAAAATGAAAAATTAAAATTTCAACTGTAAACAGAGCTTTATATTTTTTTTAAAAAATTGCTCCTACAGTCAGTATTTTTCCTTTCCTAACAAGAGGATTATTCTGCTTAACAATAGAAGAATGTTTTAATTACTTACTTAATAAATGCTGGTGGCATATCTCTCTTCAAAATCTGATCCTCAGTGGTTTGAACAGTCTCTTTTCCAACCTACAGGGAAAAAAGATTCACAATTCAAATTTAAATTCTCAGACTTTTAAAACTAATATTTAAACATATTTGAAACACATACATTACACATACTCTATCACTGAAAATGATAGATTTGAAGAAAATTTCTGGATTTTTTGAAATTATCAAGATTGCTCCCACATATGCTTCCATAACACACTTGTATAACAATCTAGAGTGCAAACATAATGTATTAACCCTGTTCCAGAGTAATTAATTTGAAGGCATCATTGAGCACAGTGAGAAAAAAAAAAATCATCATTGAGAATATATATGTTTGTGTGTATTTATGTTTAATGACAAACTGCTACATCTCTGAAAGAGTACATGAAGTACATGAATCCAGTTAGGTAAGCTAAAATGTCTATTCAGAAAAAAATTGACATTACTGGAACTGGGAAAATATGTGAAACAATCATAACTCTGAAACTAGAAACCAAACATATGAAAGTACACAACTTAACTAGTAATCAACATGATGTTTTCCCTAATCATAGAGCAAATTAAAAGAAATAATATATAATGCTAAATGTTGCAATAGAATAGTTTTACACCCTGCTGGTAGCAATGTAAACTGGTATATTCTCTTTGGAAAATCATTTGCTAGTATGTGTTAACAGATAAAAACGTCCTATCTAGGAATTCCACTTATGAGAATACACCCTATAAGCAATAATACCAAGTGTGGTAATCACAATATTTACAAAAATATTCACTATCATGTTAGTTAAAAAAGCAAAAACATTTTCAAAATAACTTACCAACAATGAGGAACAGTTAAGTAAATTAAGATATATCTTTAGACTTAGTACTACAGGGCCATTAAAACAATGGTTATAAAGACTCAGCACTATGGGAAAGTGTTTATGACATTATACTTCGTTTAAAGGGAGGAATAAAAAATAATAAATACACTATGATTACAACAAACCCAGAACTCATTATGTACAAGGCAAAATACTGAAAGAATATAAAACAAAATGTGTTTATTAATGCTTGCAAAATTTTGAGTGAATTTGTATCTGTATTTCCTGTTTTCTAATTTTCTAAAATGTGTATATATAATTTTTGTAATTTAAAATGTAATATTAAAATGTTACTCTTGGTTATTTAAGTGTAATTCTTTCCGACCTAAAAATTTTATTAATTATCTGTCATTTTATATAAATCTTCCCCAAAAGTAATGGCAAAAAATTTTTAAAACATATCAAAATACTGCCACACTAACCAGATTGTGTGCATGTGCGCATGTATTTATTATACCACAAACGGTATACATACTCATTTTCTTTAAAATCATTCCTATGTAGGGCTTGGATGTCAATTTTTCTTTAACTATATCATATATTACAAAGTACTCTAAAAGAAGTAAACTTTAATATAAGGAATAGTGAAATTCACTCTTTTATCAATATAAAGCTATTTAGGAATATTAAATCATAAATATAAACCACATTTTAATGCAGAAATCTGTGAAATTTTTAAAACCCAGAATGGAAAGTATCTCAATCCTATTATTTAACCATTTAACTTTGATTGAGTTTAAAGAAGAAAAACGAGTTTTAAAAATTCCTAAATGCACAGTAAAGCAGCTAAAGCAAATAACACAATAAACTATTCTCAAGGAATACCAGTCAGGCATGAGTTAATAAATACAAGTTTTTTCTCTCAAGTTAATAGCTCAGAAAAAAGCAAGACACATATACCACTGTGTAATAGCCAGTGCTTTTGTAGACAATGGACTGTCTGTATCATAATAAAACCCTTTCAAATCAGCAGCTGGTTCTCTAGAGTTTCTCAGATCAAAACATGACAGAATATTTCCAGATGTATTGTTCACCATAGTTTCTAACAAAAATCAGCCATTCAGAAAGCTGTGGGCCATGACTTCATGAAGGAAAAGATGAAGTGCAGCAACAGTCACTCGTTCATACTAAGCATAAAGGGTCTAGAAGGATATCCACACTTAAAGCAGTGGCAATTCCTTTTATTTTACACACCACGTGTACATATATAGAGAGAGCCAAAGAGAGACAGGGGCAGAGAGAAAGAGAGAGAGAGTGAGCAAGCCAGGCGAGTGGGGAAGAGTTCCTCTTATATCTCCTTTAGAAAGTATTCAGTTATTCAGTGTTATTAAACATTTATTGAATGCAACTACATGTGCCAGTCACTGTTCCAGGTACTTTAGACAGAACGGGAGTAAAAATAAGTTTCCTCCCCTCATGGAAGTTATATTCCAGTGGGAGTAGACAGAGAGAGAGCACACAAGTAAATAAATAAATGAATAAACAAAATCATTCCAGGTAATAGTAAAGATGATGCTATAAAGAGTATGGGGTAGGAGTAGAGGGGGCCTACTTTAAAAAGTGTGGACAGGGCTTCCCTGGTGGCACAATGGTTAAGAATCTACTTGTCAGTGCAGGGGACACGGGTTTGAGCCCTGGTCCGGGAAGATCCCACATGCCGCAGAGCAACTAAGCCCGTGCGCCACAACTACTGAGCCTGCACTCTAGAGCCCATGAGCCACAACTACTGAGCCCATGTGCCACAACTACTGAAGCCCGCACGCCTAGAACCCGTGATCCACAACAAGAGAAGCCACCACAATGAGAAGCCCACCCACTGCAACTGAGTAGCCCCCGCTCGCCACAACTAGAAAAAGCCCATTGCACAGCAACAAAGACGCAATGTAGCCAAAGATAAAAATAAATTAAATTAAATTTTTTTAAAACTCAATAGTGATAAAACAAACAATCCAATTAAAAAAAAAAAAAAACAGTGGACAAAGAAGTAACATTGGAGCTGAGATTTTGAAGCTGAAAAGGAACCATTCATGCAAGAGCTGGGAAAGAACAATCAAAAGGGAGAAGCAAGAAAAAGGCCCAAAGGCAGGAAAGTTTGGGTATACTAAAGGAGCCTTAAGGAGGCCAGAGTGGCTGAAGCTCAGTGAGGGCGGGGAGGTGTGGTGATGAGGTTGGGTAAGAAGGCAAGGATCATATCACAAAAGAGCCTTTTAGGCCAAGTTAAGGTGTTTGGAATCTTTCCTAAGTACAACAGGAAGCAGGAGTGCTAAACAAGAGACTGACATGATTTTTTTTTTAAAGGTCATTTTGCCTGTTATAAGAAGTGATCTTAGCAAGCAAGGAGAAGCAGAGTGACCAGTTAGGAAGCTACTGTAGTCATCCAGGGGAATGATGGTAGTGGCTTAAAACAAGACACGAAAGTGGACATGGAGAATTAGTTCTTTTGGAGAAACAGCTAATGGGACTTGCTCTTGGAATGGGTGAAGTAGGGGTTGGGGAGTGGACTGACGGAAAGAAAAATTTTAAATAACACGTAGGTCAATTAAGTAAAATGTCTTCAAAAGCAGCAATGCTAAAAGGCTGATGTATAGCAAAGATTTAACATGAAAGGATAAAACAATCATGAGTAAACCAGGCAAAACCACTGAAACTGTTTTTCAATGGCAACTATTCTGACCCCAGTAGAGGTAATTACTAAAGAACGAATTCTATTTAACTATTTTAGGTCTCTTTTGTAAAGGTAGGGGGTAGGTGAGGAAACAGAAATAGACAATAAAAACATACTCAAGGGCTACTTTTTTTTTTTTTTTTTTTTTTTTGTGGTACTCAGGCCTCTCACTGTTGTGGCCTCTCCCATTGCGGAGCACAGGCTCCAGACGCGCAGGCTCAGCAGCCATGGCTCACGGGCCCAGCCGCTCCACGGCATGTGGGATGTGGGATCTTCCCAGACCAGGGCACGAACCCGTGTCCCCTGCATCGGCAGGCGAACTCTCAACCACTGCACCACCAGGGAAGCCCAAGGGCTACTTATTTTAAAACTATTTTTAAGTATTTAAGTGATGGGCACTAAATCTGATTTATTATTCTAAGCTGCAATCATAACTGCAGTGATATAGTATCCATAGTCACTTTGATCTTCAATACACTCAGCCTATAATTAGGTTACACACAATGAATGGTCCTGTTTTTAAGGCATAACACATAAAACGTGACTATGTAGAATGAATGCCATTTTTACTTGGGGAATTGATTTTTGTTAATGCTGTCCAACAGAACTTTCTGTTACGATGGGAATGTTCTATTTAATTTGTGCTATCCAATATAGTAGCCATTAGCCACTTGTGGCTACTGAGCACTTGAAATATGGCTAGTGCAACTGAAGAACTGAATTATTACTTTTATTTAATTTTAATTAATTTTCATCTTTTTTATTAACACTTTTTTAAACAGCCATTTTAGGTTTACAGCAAAATTGAGAAGATACAGAGATTTCCCATATACTCCCCGCCCCCATACCAACAGCCTCCCCCATTATCAATGCCCCCCACCAGAGTGGTACATTTGTTACAACTGATGAACCTACCATTGACACATCATAATCACCCCCAAATTCATAGTTTACATTACATTCCACTCTTGGTGTTGCACATTCTATGGGTTTGGACACATGTACAATGACAGGTATCCATGATCATGGTATGACACAGGGTTTTGCCCTAAAAATCCTGTGCTCTGCCTATTCAGCCCTCCACCCCAAACCTCTGAAAACCACTGATCTTTTTACTGTCTCCATAGTTTCGCCTTTTCCTGAACATCATATAGTTAGAATCATACAGTATGTAGCCTTTTCAGGTTGTCTTCTTTCATTTAATTTGAATTTAAATTCCACACGTGGTACAATACTGAACAGCTCAGGTCTATGGGACTTGCACTGTCTCCTAAAACTGGTCTTCCTGCCTCCAGACTTCCTTCTCCTAATTCACTCTTCACATGGCTGCTAGATTAACCTTGATTTTTACCTTTGCTACATGGTGTCTTCAGAGAAGAAGGGAGCTGGGCCTAGAGAGACAGCAGTTGCCACATGGAGGAGAGAGGGATCAGACAGCCCAAGCACAAAGAAGAGCACAGTCCAAGCCTCAAATGTGTTTGAGCACACGGTTGACTAGACAAGAAAAAACAGGCTGGTGTGCCTTCAGCAAAGGAAATGAGGCTAGAAAGGAAAGCTGGAGTCAGCCTGGGAAGGGCTTTGTGTGCCAAGGGAAGGCAGAGAGGATTATGTAACTTAACCTGCCCATTTATTCAAAGGCTGTCATCCTTTGTTCTAGATCTAGATGTTTTCAATTCAGTGTTCTATCGCTGTATCAAGTATCAAGTCAAGAACTTCCAAAGAAGCCAGTTTCTAAGGACATACCAGAAAGGCATCTTCTATGTGTAAACAGGTGGCAAAGCCTATTGAGGAGAGCTGGAGACAAAACTTCCCGTTTTTCAGCCATCGACCAGGAGATGACAGGAAATGCGCTTTCCTCCGCTCTCCCCACACTATCAAAACAAAAAGTTTCTACAGCAGTCATCTTTTCCAAATAAAAAGAGTAGCGTAATTCAGAAAGGGATTCACAAAGTGCTCTTTGTTAACTACCAGGAATCTTCACAGCCTGTGGAAAAACGTTATTCCTGGAGGTCAACCTTAGTATGGGGAAGCATATGATTTCCTAGTACAGGCCACAACTTTGCAAACAAGCGGGAAGTGATCAACTTGACAAATGCTTCTCGAACCTGTGCAGCACCAGGTCATCAAAATTCTTGGTTAGTTAAGCCAAATGTTTTTGCTACATACATGTTAAGAGCACATGTATGGGAATTTGGTGACTTGATTTCTAGTTCCAGCTTAGCTAATAAACAGCTATGTAACCTCAAATAAATCATTTGATTACTCAATTATTTCTTCTATACTACGTGATCTCATTGGGGGTCTTCTTACTCATCTACTGTGTGTTGGCCAAACTCCCTTTTAGCTCTCTGATGAAGAAAACTTACTTTTTTTTTTTTTTTTTTTGTGGTACGCTGGCCTCTCACTGTTGTGGCCTCTCCCGTTGTGGAGCACAGGCTCCAGACGCGCAGGCTCAGTGGCCATGGCTCACGGGCCCAGCCGCTCCGCGGCATGTGGGATCTTCCCGGAACGGGACACGAACCCATGTCCCCTGCATCGGCAGGTGGACTCTCAACCACTGCGCCACCAGGGAAGCCCGAAAACTTACTATTAAATGTATATTTTCTACCTTAAGTCCTCATTTTCTACCTCAAATTCTTTTGTAGAACAAGGTATAAAATGATTAATAAATACAAAATTTAAAAGCTCTCACTTCCTACACATTTTATCTGTATGTTTTATGAGTGTGAGATTAAACTAAAGTAGATGCCTGATTTTTTTAACCTTAAAATAAGTCTTATTCCCTCTGAAAAAAAGACCTATATGTTAAAGGGCTTAAAAAAGAAAAAAAAAACACAGAGAAAAGAATGACAAATAGGTCTTAGTTATAGTCTTAAGTTCTCAGCAGCTTTTCCAGGTCAGCATTTAACAACAACCCTTTCAAAGTAATCTAACTTTACAGTAAATACATTTTATTGCTTCCAAACTTTATTCCAATGCTGAAACTCAGATTTGTTGGTTCTATTCACTGCTAAAATTATATCTTTTATTTTCTTCTTCAGAGAATTGCTTCTAACTCCTGAGGCCCAATTCCATTCAATTCAATAAACAGGCAGTAAGTGCCAACTATGTGTCCGCTAGGTGGTGGGAAGAGAATGAGATAAGACATACGAACTGAAATAATGGTAGTGAATGAGTAAAAGGCCTGGGGGCATTTTTAGGGGGCTTTGCAGGAAGACATTTCTTTTGAAGAGCTCTTACTTTGTTCCGTAGTTAATTTAAATATCTTTTGTTCACTACATGACTTTAGTTCAAAATTCTGTGTGAGAGGCCTTTTGTCTTCTGCTGTTGTTATTACTCCTTTTATCACGATCTACTCGATTTGGTTCAGTAATTCAGTAGAGAGATTTGGTTTCTTTCCAGCAAAAAAAAAAAGCTTGGCTGGTTCAAGTCACTACCCAGACTAAAAAATATGTTAATGTAGATGTCTCCCTTAGTTAGACTAGGTATAAGAAAACAGGAAGACAAAACACAGCAGGGAGGACTTGTGTTACCGATTTGTACAGTATAAGTGGTAACTATAGAGCATTATGTTAAAAAGGTGGCAGGGAGATGGTAATCAACAGAAGTTGCTAATGTATTTAGACAAGAAGATACAAATGATGAAAATGTAAGCCTAGCTTAAAGTTACAGTAGGCCAAGCCAAGCTATGGGATCAATTGACTGATCAACTGATTATGACCAGACAAGGGAGTGTGCATCCATCTGCCTATTAGTTTGGCTCAAATCAGTGTTTCTTATGGCGTAAGTATCAATCTATTATACTGAACAGTCATTCTGATAGGCAGCTGTGTCCAGTACCACATGTGGGTCATACAAGGATAATAATAATGTATGTGACCCAACATCAGCAACACTTTTGGTTGTTTTCCTGCAGTGCTTGGCGATGGACTTGTGATCTATCCACCCCCTCTCTGGTACCTTTGGTATCATTCACAGAGGACACACCAGAGCCAAGTGTTTAAAAAAGCCATATATACCAGAAAAACCAGGACTCTCTAAGCTACTCTGATTTCCAACTCACTCATTCATTTAGTCAAACACTTATTGAGAACTTCCCATGTGGTAGGCACTATGTACAACACTGTGTGTGATGGGAATACAAAAAATAAGTGAGATTCAGGCCTCACCCTTCACAGACAGGACAAATGCTTAAACAAATCATTGTAACACAGGGTAATGCTCTAACAAGAGTTATATCCAAGTTTCACAGAGGAAAAGAAACTCTAGGAAGGCTGATAAGAGTTCTCCAGGAATAATGGGATTTGGGGAAAAAAGGAGAGGTTTCCAATAGTGGAGAAGCATATGTGAAAGTATGGCCAGTTCAGGGAACACGGACCCACTTGGTGGGAACACAGGGTATTGGGCGGAGAAGAGGTACAGAGAATAGGAAGTTGAAGAAGCAGAAAGATGCCACATCAGGGAGGGCCCTGTGTGCAATGTGCTTAGACTTTACTCTCTAAGCAGTGGGAAATTATTTCATGGTTCTAAGCAAAAGACATTCTTAGGTTTACATTTCAACAAGATAAACTCAGCAGCAAGAATGGAACAGAGGGAAGAAAACTAGGAGTACAAGTTCACTTGTTAGTTCATTTATTCAATCAAATATTTATATAACATACCAGTGCCAAGTATTAAGACAGTGATGAAAAAAATACACATGGCCCCTGACTTCATGGAGCTTAGAGTCTTAGTGAAAGATGAACTAAAGCAGCAGCAGTATGGATGGATATGAGGGTAGATGTAAGAAATCCATCTACATGACACTCACTCCACATAGAGGGTAATGGAGACACCCAGACTCCCGACTTAAGTGACTTGGTAATACATGCAAGGGAGGAAGAAAGCCAGCTCTGAGAAAGAAACTAATCAGAAAGTATGGGATGTTCAGATGGAGATAAGGAAATGTTAGAGGAGGAATCATAGAGACGATTCCTCTGTTTACTTGCCTGGGATGAAGAATAGATTGCGGCTGGTGGAAGAACCAGCTGATAAAAAGAGCCGAGAAGGGAATGTCTGAGAGCGGGGTAGGGGGAATGGTAGAACTGTGTGTCATGAAAGCCAAAGGAATACAGAGTTTCAAGAAAGTGAAAAACAGTGTCAACTGCTAGAGAGAGGTGAATGGTTTCTAGTATATTCACAGAGTTATACAACCATCACCACAATCAATTTTTGAACACTTTCATCACCCCAAGAAGAAACTCATTAGCAGCCACCCCCTTCATTTATCCCCAGCCTTTCCCCACCTCCATCCAGCCTTAGGCAACCACTAATCTACTTTGTCTCTATAGATTTGTCTATTCTAGATATTTGATGTAAATGAAATCATACAATATGTGGTCTTTAATGAATGGTTTCTTTCATGTTGTAGCATGCATCAGTACTTCATTGCCTTTTATTGCCAAATAATATGCCATTGTATGGTTAGACCACATTTTGTTTATCATCCATCAGCTGATGGACATCTGGATTATTTCCACTTTTTAGCTATATTGAATAATGCTACTATGAACATTGGTGTAAATGTTTTTGTGTAGACATATGTTTTCATTTCTCTTGAGCATATACCTAGATGTAGAATTGCTGGATCATATGGTAACTCTATGTTTAACCACCTGACAAACAGCTAGACTGTTTTCCAAAGAGGCTGTACCATTTAACATTCCCACAGGCAATGTATGAGGGTTCAAATTTCTCCACATCCTTGGCAATACTTGTTATTTTCTGCCTTTCTTGTTACTATAACGATTCTAGTGCAGTGGTGTCTCACTGTGGTTTTGATTTGCATGTTCCTAATGGCTAATCATGTTGAATATCTTTATATGTGCTTATTGACTATATGTATATCTTCTTTGGAAAAATGTCTATTTAAACCCTTAACTCAGGGGAATTCCCTGGAGGTCCAGTGGTTAGGACTCTGCGCTTTCACTGACAAGGGAGGGGAACTAAGATCCCACAAGCCAAGCGGTGCAGCAAATAAATAAATAAATAAATAAATAAATAAACCATTTACTTATATTTTAATTAAGTGATGTGTCTTTTGCAAATACTTTCTCCCAGTCTGTGAGCTGTCTTTTTGTTTTCTTGATAGTGCCTTCTGCAACACAAAAGTTTTTAATTTTGATGAAGTTCAATTTATCTATTTTTTTCTTTTGTTGCTTGTGCTTTTGATACAGTATCTTAGGTTTTGCCTAACCAAGGTCACGAAGATTTATTCCTTTGTTTTTTAAAAATTCTATAATTTTAGCTCTTACATTGAGGTCCATGATCTATTTGGTGTTAATTTTTGTGTATTGTTTTGTTTAAGTAGGAGAAAATTAAGCATGTTGATAGGGTGAAAGAAAGGAGGTAGGAAACAAGACCCTGATTATGAAGCAAGGTCTCTGAAGAGGCAGGGATAGAATCTGAAGAGTAGGTAGAGAGACCAGCCTTTACCAGAAAGAAAGCCACCTCTTCCTCAAGAGGCAAAGGGGGTAGTGGGAGAAATAAGTGGAGATACGGAGATAAATGTAACTGTAGAGTCTATGGGCTACATGTTCCTCTTAGGAATTTACAAGGCATATTAGTATATTTAAGGATTTAAGATAACCTTCAGAAAAGAAATCGGTTTAATTTTCTTTAATCCATTATTTCCAAATTCATTTGACCAAGAATTCTTTTTTTTCTAACACCTACTAACCTATGGCTGAATTAGAATTTGTAGGATATACTTAGGGAAATGATGATCTAGGCCAGGAGTTGCAAACTCGTGGCCTCTGTGCAGAATTTGGGCCAAGGGTGATTTTTGTTTGGTCCTTTTTAAAAACAAAAACAAAAAATTTCACAACGATTCAAATTTCTGACATCTCTTGAAATATCAAAAGATTTGGCCACATGAGAGCTGCATTCCAGTAAGGAAACAATGTGCAGGAACCCAAATGTTCCATATGGGGAATATACTTTCTGCATCACTCCCTAAAATCTTAACATCCAGACCATTTCACTTGTTTATGTCACTGCCTGGTCCCTGTGAGTATCCAAGTTTTTCACTCTGGTACTAGGCAACCTTCTCAGTGTCTACACAGTGAAAAATTCCTGAAGCCACTCTTAGAAAATCCTTATCCAGCTCCTCTCTAACTATTTCCTAAAAGTACTCCTCTTGTGAGAGCTATGAGAAAGACTGGGAAGTATTTATGTCAGGAATGACAAAATGGGAGTGTATGTGGGCAAGTGCAACCCACAGACCTATTTTGTTTGACCTGCTCAGTATTCTTTTCAAATGGGAAATTTCACATTGAAAGAAATAGAGATTTCCAGGTTTTATTGACTATCAGGAAGATCTGGTAACACTAGGCCCTGTTTCCATATGGCAACAATAAGATGAAGATAGCAGTTTTCTTCAATCAGGGCCTGCATTTTTCAATTTACCACAGTCCCTACCACGCCCTGGTGCCCTATAACCCACCTGATTCACTCATTACCTATTTGATCCTGCAGGTATTTGAGTTTGTGCCACCTGATTTAGCAAAAAGATTCTGTTCTTAATAGCACAGTACAGGAGGCAAGATCTGCAATATCATGAGTGTCAGGTAAAATTTTACTTATGCCTCAGCTATTTCACTAATAATGAAACATCCCACTCTCTCCCCAATATATAGCCACATCAAAAAAAAAAAAAAAAAAACACTGGAACCACTTCCGGGTAAGATGGCGGAAGAGTAAGACGCGGAGATCACCTTCCTCCCCACGGATACACCAGAAATACAGCTACACGTGGAACAACTCCTACAGAACACCTACTGAACGCTGGCAGAAGACCCCAGACCTCCCAAAAGGCAAGAAACTCCCCACATACCTGGGTAGGGCAAAGCGGAGAGATTCCCGCACAGAGGATCGGTGCCAAGCGGCACTCACCCGCCCGAGAGGCTCGTCTGCTCGCCCACCAGGGCGGGCGGCGCTGGAAGCTGAGGCTCGGGCTTCGGTCAGAGCGCAGGGAGAGGACTGGGGCTGGCGGCGAGAACTCAGCCTGAAGGGGGCTAATGTGCCACAGCTAGCCGGCAGGGAGTCCAGGAAAACTCTGGAGCTGCCGAAGAGGCAAGAGACTTTTTCTTCCCTCTTGGTTTCCTGGTGCGCAAGGAGAGGGGATTAAGAGCGCTGCTTAAAGGGGCTCCACAGACGGGCGCGAGTCACGACTGAAAGCGCGGAGACCAGTGACGGGTGTGGGACGCTGGGGCTGCTGCTGCCGCCGCCAAGAAGCCTGTGTGCGAGCGCAGGTCACTGTCCACACCGCCCTTCCGGGAGCCTGTGCAGCCCGCCACTGCCGGGGTCCCGGGATCCAGGGGCGGCTTCCCTGGGAGAACGCACGGCGCGCCTCGGGCTGGTGCAACGTCACGCCGACCTCGGCCGCTGCAGGCTCGCCCCGCACTCCGTGCCCCTCCCTCCCGCCCGGCCTGAGTGAGCCAGAGTCCCCAAAGAGGCTGCTCCTTTAACCCTGTCCTGTCTGAGCGAAGAACAGACGCCCTCCGGCGACCTACACGCAGAGGCGGGGCCAAATCCAAAGCTGAGACCCAGGAGCTGTGAGAACAAAGAAGAGAAAGGGAAACCTCTCCCAGCAGCCTCAGAAGCAGCGGATTAAAGCTCCACAATCAACTTGATGTACCCTGCATCTGCGGAATACATGAATAGACAACAAATCATCCCAAATTGAGGAGCCAGGAGTCAGTGCTGTGCCTCTGAGGTGGGAGAGCCAACTCCAGGACACTGGTCCACAAGAGACCTCCCAGCTCCACATAGTATCAAACGGCGAAAATCTTCCAGAGATCTCCATCTCAACACCAGCACCCAGCTTCACTCAACGACCAGCAAGCTACAGTGCTGGACACCCTATGCCAAACAACTAGCAAGACAGGAACACAACGCCACCCATTAGCAGAGAGGTGGCCTAAAATCATAAAAAGTCCGCAGACACCCCAAAACACACCACCAGACGTGGACCTGCCCACCAGAAAGACAAGATCCAGCCTCATTCACCAGAACACAGGCACTAGTACCTTCCACCAGGAAGCCTACACAACCCACTAAACCAACCTTAGCCACTGGGGACAGACACCAAAAACAACGGGAACTACGAACCTGCAGCCTGCAAAAAGGAGACCCCAAACACAGTAACATAAGCAAAATGAGAAGACAGAAAAACACACAGCAGGAGAAGGAGCAAGATAAAAACCCACCAGACCCAACAAATGAAGAGGTAATAGGCAGTCTACCTGAAAAAGAATTCAGAATAATGATGGTAAAGATGATCCAAGATTCTATTTCCCAGATCCAAAATCTTGGAAATAGAATAGACAAAATGCAAGAAACAGTTAACAAGGACCTAGAAGAACTAAAGATGAATCAAGCATCGATTAAAAACACAATAAATGAAATAAAAAATATTCTAGATGGGATCAATAGCAGAATAACTGAGGCAGAAGAACGGATAAGTGAGGTGGAAGATAAAATAGTGGAAATAACTGCTGCAGAGCAAAATAAAGAAAAAAGAATGAAAAGAACAGAGGACAGTCTCAGAGACCTCTGGGACAACATTAAACGCACCAACATTCGAATTATAGGGGTTCCAGAAGAAGAAGAGAAAAAGAAAGGGACTGAGAAAATATTTGAAGAGATTATAGTTGAAAACTTCCCTAATATGGGAAAGGAAATAGTTAATCAAGTCCAGGAGGCACAGAGAGTCCCATACAGAATAAATGCAAGGAGAAATACGCCAAGACACATATTAATCAAACTGTCAAAAATTAAACACAAAGAAATCATATTAAAAGCAGCAAGGCAAAAACAACAAATAACACACAAGGAAATCCCCATCAGGATAACAGCTGATCTCTCAGCAGAAACTCTACAAGCCAGAAGGGAGTGGCAGGACATAATTAAAGTGATGAAGGAGAAAAACCTGCAACCAAGATTACTCTACCCAGCAAGGATCTCATTCAGATTTGATGGAGAAATTAAAACCTTCACAGACAAGCAAAAGCTGAGAGAGTTCAGCACCACCAAACCAGCTTTACAACAAATGCTAAAGGAACTTCTCTAGGCAAGAAACACAACAGAAGGAAAAGACCTACAATAACGAACCCAAAACAATTAAGAAAATGGGAATAGGAACATACATATCAATAATTACCTTAAATGTAAATGGACTAAATGCTCCCACCAAAAGACACAGATTGGCTGAATGGATACAAAAACAAGACCCATATATATGCTGTCTACAAGAGACCCACTTCAGACCTAGAGACACATACAGACTGAAAGTAAGGGGATGGAAAAAGATATTCCATGCAAATGGAAACCAAAAGAAAGCTGGAGTAGCAATTCTCATATCAGACAAAATAGACTTTAAAATAAAGACTACTAGAAGAGACAAAGAAGGACACTACATAATGATCAAGGGATCGATCCAAGAAGAAGATATAACAATTGTAAATATTTATGCACCCAACATAGGAGCACCTCAATACATAAGGCAAATACTAACAGCCATAAAAGGAGAAATCGACAGTAACACACTCATAGTAGGGGACTTTAACACCCCACTTTCACCAATGGACAGATCATCCAAAATGAAAATAAATAAGGAAACACAAGCTTTAAATGATACATTAAACAAGATGGACTTAATTGATATTTATAGGACATTCCATCCAAAAACAACAGAATACACATTTTTCTCAAGTGCTCACGGAACATTCTCCAGGATAGATCATATCTTGGGTCACAAATCAAGCCTTGGTAAATTTAAGAAAATTGAAATTGTATCAAGTATCTTTTCCGACCACAATGCTATGAGACTAGATATCAATTACAGGAAAAGAGCTGTAAAAAATACAAACACATGGAGGCTAAACAATACACTACTTAATAACAAAGTGATCACTGAAGAAATCAAAGGGGAAATTAAAAAATACCTAGAAACAAATGACAATGGAGACACGACGACCCAAAACCTATGGGATGCAGCAAAAGCAGTTCTAAGAGGGAAGTTTATAGCAATACAATCCCACCTTAAGAAACAGGAAACATCTCGAATAAACAACCTAAACTTGCACCTAAAGCAATTACAGAAAGAAGAACAAAAACATCCCAAAGTTAGCAGAAGGAAAGAAATCATAAAAATCAGATCAGAAATAAATGAAAAAGAAATGAAGGAAACGATAGCTAAGATCAATAAAACTAAAAGCTGGTTCTTTGAGAAGATAAACAAAATTGATAAACCATTAGCCAGACTCATCAAGAAAAAAAGGGAGAGGACTCAAATCAATAGAATTAGAAATGAAAAAGGAGAAGTAACAACTGACACTGCAGAAATACAAAAGATCATGAGAGATTACTACAAGCAACTCTATGCCAATAAAATGGACAACCTGGAAGAAATGGACAAATTCTTAGAAATGCACAACCTGCCAAGACTGAATCAGGAAGAAATAGAAAATATGAACAGACCAATCACAAGCACTGAAATTGAAACTGTGATCAAAAATCTTCCAACAAACAAAAGCCCAGGACCAGATGGCTTCACAGGTGAATTCTATCAAGCATTTAGAGAAGAGCTAACACCTATCCTTCTCAAACTCTTCCAAAATATAGCAGAGGGAGGAACACTCCCAAACTCATTCTACGAGGCCACCATCACCTTGATACCAAAACCAGACAAGGATGTCACAAAGAAAGAAAACTACAGGCCAATATCACTGATGAACATAGATGCAAAAATCCTCAACAAAATACTAGCAAACAGAATCCAACAGCACATTAAAAGGATCATACACCATGATCAAGTGGGGTTTATTCCAGGAATGCAAGGATTCTTCAATATACGCAAATCAATCAACGTGATACACCATATTAACAAATTGAAGGAGAAAAAATATATGATCATCTCAATAGATGCAGAGAAAGCTTTCGACAAAATTCAACACCCATTTATGATAAAAACCCTGCAGAAAGTAGGCATAGAGGGAACTTTCCTCAACATAATAAAGGCCATATATGACAAACCCACAGCCAGCATCGTCCTCAATGGTGAAAAACTGAAACCATTTCCACTAAGATCAGGAACAAGACAAGGTTGCCCACTCTCACCACTCTTATTCAACATAGTTTTGGAAGTTTTAGCCACAGCAATCAGAGAAGAAAAGGAAATAAAAGGAATCCAAATCGGAAAAGAAGAAGTAATGCTGTCACTGTTTGCAGATGACATGATACTATACATAGAGAATCCTAAAGATGCTACCAGAAAACTAATAGAGCTAATCAATGAATTTGGTAAAGTTGCAGGATACAAAATTAATGCACAGCCATCTCTGGCATTCCTATATACTAATGATGAAAAACCTGAAAGTGAAATCAAGGAAACACTCCCATTTACCACTGCAACAAAAAGAATAAAATATCTAGGAATAAACCTACCTAAGGAGACAAAAGACCTGTATGCAGAAAATTATAAGACACTGATGAAAGAAATTAAAGATGATACAAATAGATGGAGAGATGTACCATGTTCTTGGATTGGAAGAATCAACATTGTGAAAATTACTATCCAAAGCAATCTACAGATTCAATGCAATCCCTATCAAACTACCCCTGGCATTTTTCACAGAACTAGAGCAAAAAATTTCGCAATTTGTATGGAAACACAAAAGACCCCAAATAGCCAAAGCAATCTTGAGAACGAAAAATGGAGCTGGAGGAATCAGGCTCCCTGACTTCAGACTATACTACAAAGCTACAGTAATCAAGGCAGTATGGTACTGGCACAAAAACAGAAAGATAGATCAATGGAACAGGATAGAAAGCCCAGAGATAAACCCACGGACATATGGTCACCTTATCTTTGATAAAGTAGGCAGGAATGTACAGTGGAGAAAGGACAGCCTCTTCAATAAGTGGTGCTGGGAAAACTGGATAGGGACATGTAAAAGTATGAGATTAGATCACTCCCTAACACCATACACAAAAATAAGCTCAAAATGGATTAAAGACCTAAATGTAAGGCCAGACACTATCAAACTCTTAGAGGAAAACATAGGCAGAACACTCTATGACATAAATCACAGCAAGATCCTTTTTGACCCACCTCCTAGAGAAATGGAAATAAAGACAAAAATAAACACATGGGACCTAATGAAACTTAAAAGCTTTTGCACAGCAAAGGAAACCATAAACAAGACCAAAAGACAACCCTCAGAATGGGAGAAAATATTTGCAAATGAAGCAACTGACAAAGGATTAATCTCCAAAATTTATAAGCAGCTCATGCAGCTCAATAACAAAAAAACAAACAACCCAATCCAAAAATGGGCAGAAGACCTAAATAGACATTTCTCCACAGAAGATATACAGACTGCCAACAAACACATGAAAGGATGCTCAACATTTACTCATTAGAGAAATGCAAATCAAAACTACAATGAGATATCATCTCACACCAGTCAGAATGGCCATCATCAAAAAATCTACAAACAATAAATGCTGGAGAGGGTGTGGAAAAAAAGGAACACTCTTGCACTGCTGGTGGGAATGTGAATTGGTACAGCCACTATGGAGAACGGTATGGAGGTTCCTTAAAAAACTACAAATAGAACTACCATATGACCCAGCAATCCCACTACTGGGCATATACCCTGAGAAAACCATAATTCAAAAAGAGACATGAACCAAAATGTTCATAGCAGCCCTATTTACAATAGCCCGGAGATGGAAACAACCTAAGTGTGCATCATCGGATGAATGGGTAAAGAAGATGTGGCACATATATACAATGGAATATTACTCAGCCATAAAAAGAAATGAAATTGAGCTATTTGTAATGAGGTGGATGGACCTAGAGTCTGTCATACAGAGTGAAGTAAGTCAGAAAGAGAAAGACAAATACTGTATGCTGACACATATATATGGAATTTAAGAAAAAAAATGTCATGAAGAACATAGGGGTAAGACAGGAATACAGACACAGACCTACTAGAGAATGGACTTGAGGATATGGGGAGGGGGAAGGGTAAGCTGTGACAAAGTGAAAGAGCGGCATGGACATATATACACTACCAAACGTAAGGTAGATAGCTAGTGGGAAGCAGCCGCATAGCACAGGGAGATCAGCTTGGTGCTTTGTGACCGCCTGGAGGGGTGGGATAGGGAGGGTGGGAGGGAGACGCAAAAGGGAGGGGATATGGGAACATATGTATATGTATAACTGATTAAATTTGTTATAAAGCAAAAAAAAAAAAAACCACTGGAAGGAATTACAACATGGAGAGTAGACCTTCAGATGATTTTTATTTTCTTCTTAATCCTTCTCCAACTTTCCAGATTTTTTAAAAATGAGTATGCAATGCCTTCATAATCAGAAAAATATATGCTAAATTTCTAAAATGTACTAACAATATTCTTGGTACACAACAATCTATAAAGTGAGACACCACCAGTGCCTAAAAGGTTCAAATTTTGACCAACTGCCAAAAACTTAAATCTGCATCAATAAGAACACAATCAAATGGGTTGAAGAGCAGGTGAACTACATGAGTGGCAAGTTCTAATGTCAAGCAAGCTCATTTGATGCAACATACTTTCCTTACAACTAGTGTTAAGCTGCCTTGGCAGCAGCTGCTTATTCTAACACAACAGGAGATTGAGTGTATCAATTAAGGCTAGATTAATGTTAGCAGAGAAGCCCTGCTCACCAGATCCCTATTTATGAAGATACTGTGGGGGCAGGCTTCCAATTTGCAAATACTTTATTCTCTCCCTCAACTCAGGATTCTTCTGTAGACACAACCACAAACACCTGTGCTCTGGGGGCCACCAATTTAACAAGCAAGCAAATCATCAGCACAGAAAACTTCTCCCCATCACCCACTTTCTCCCACAATTAACTCAGAAAGATCTTCCATTCTCTTATTTTCATTATTTCTTCAACATACCTATAAACTAACCCTCTATGGCTCTATTAAGGTGACTAGCTGGGCTCCCAAAGGCCATTAAACAAAAATCATGGATTAAAAACTTAAAAAAAAAAAGAAAGCTAAATATTGCTAAGAGAAATTAGGTCAACCCTACCATCCTGTCTCATACATGATTATAAGGAAATAATGCATACGAATGTGTTTGTACACTACTGAGGTGTTATCAAATGCAGGACGTCTCTGTGCTATATAAATGTTTAGTCCCTTAAGTATCCCAGAGGTCCCATCACATCAAAACAGTCTGTATCTTCCTCACTGCCCTCTAACCAAATCTGCTTTTCTCAAAAATTCCACAGAACTTAAAATACACTCTTATTTTTCTTGTTTTCTACTTTAATAGCTAGATGCACTTTTTTTTAGCAAATGCATTTTTTTCTTAACAGATTTAGTTCACAAATGTGAAGGATTTCAATTACATTGCAGCTTTTGCAGATAAGCCTGGGTATATAACATATCGTTTGTAACACTGTCCCTATGGAAAAATAACTCCAAACCAATTTGTAAATGAATTTTGAAACATCGCCCATTTTTATGTTTGGAAAACTGAGACGGAGGGCCCATCCTGGAAGGTAACATAGAGTGGTGGGAAAAGAACTGGGGCTTTGGAATGAATCTTACCTTGCTCTGTTATTACTAGTTCTGTGTCCTGGGGCAAGGAACAATCTCTTTAAGTCTCAATCTCCTTATCAGTAAAATGGAAAAAGTAAAATGTCTCTCATGGCTAAAGGATATAGTAATACACATGTAAATCACCTAATACATACGCATCTTCCACGGCCTGAAAGATAACAGTGCTAAATAAACATTAGTCGTGTTTTCTTTCCCTCTGCCATTGCGGTACTCATTTGTGACTTCCATTTTATCCTTTAAAAGAAGAAAAAAGTTTTTTTAATTGAGCACATGCTATAAGTCAGGAGCCCCCTTATTACCTCATTAAATCCTTTTAACAACTCTTTGAGGGAGGTACCACTGCTATCTCATTTTACAGATGAAGAACAGAGGCACAGAGAGGTTAACTGATTTGCCTAAAATCACTCAGATAGTGGTGTTGACTTCAGCATATCCATGCTCTAATCCTAAGCCACTATACTGTTTTTCAAAAATGAGGAAAACAAATTTAATGATGCCTAAAGTTTTCTGCTGTAATACTGCATGATTTTACAATGCTTTGGAACTTTCAGATGGCAAGAAGGATAAGAAAACTTGAAGCTCACAACCAGGCAAATATAAAAACTTCAAGCTCACAACGGGCAAATATAAACCATCAAGATGCAGTTTAAACTACTGATGTCCAATTGTTTGATTTTCCTTCCCAGAAGCTGGAAGGTTTCCACAACAACATGGGTCAGGCTCACTAGGGGTTCAGCTGCTTAAGCTCCTTAACTGTTATTTGCTTAGAGATGATGAACTGAGTCAACCTGGCTGCAATTAGCTTTCAAAATTGAACCAGGACTAACAGTGCAACCTTTTTTTTTTTTTAATAGGTGTGGTCAAAACTTGAAATAGTAACCCAATGGCAAAAGTAAGTATTGTTACTACTGTTGGGAACCATCCTGCTTGGTAATTGGAGATTATTCAGTCACTTTTATAGTATAGTAATTGAATTTGGCTCTATGCTGTAATAGACACTTTGACCCATTAAATTAGTGCCATAAGTAAAATTACTCTATTTCTTAGCCCAAGCTACAAACACACTTCTTACAAGCAGCCAGAACTGGAAATTCAATGTTTTGTAATATCAATGTGTCAAATGGTTAAGGCTGCCAATTATAATGCTCACAGGAAAAACTCCTGTTTTACGGTACCCAGAAAATCCCCAAAGTTTTACCTTTAGGCTTTTCTTCTTAATGTTTTTACTTTTTCTTCTCAACAACTACTAATATAATTTAGTGTGACTACATATGGGCTGAACACAGACTTAATTCTAAACATGCTGAAAAGTGAAATAAGAGAACAACTACAGCACATCCAGACCAAACTGGCTAAGATGTACAGACAGAAAAAAGCTATCAACCATCCCCAGCAATACTAGTCATGTTTGTGCCTTTTGCAGATTGCATTTCATCACCATTCTTCATATAACATTAACAAATTAGACATAACCTCTGTCTAACCAACAGAAAGACTTTTACAGGAATATTAAAGTTGATTTCCTTTTGTTTCACTTGCTTCCTAATACAAACTATCAATGATGCAGCCTAGATGTTCAACAGTTGCCACAGACAACTAAACCTTTAGTAAGCTCTGGCTCTACCATCTTAGATAACTTATTCCCAGTTGGGCAAAAGGAAGAAATAGAATTAGAACTGAGAGAATTACAGCATAATAAGAGTCCATTCATCTTTTTTTTTATTTGGGGGGGGTGGCTTTGTTTTGTTGTTGTTATTGTTTTAAGGAAAGACAATGCTGGCAATGCACCTAAACACTAAATTACATTCCTTTTATCTTCAGTCCTTACTAAATATCAAGTTCACTCCTAATGGTTCATCACAGAACAATACAAGTCTGTATTTAGTTCATAGATGGAAACCATCCCAAACTGAGTTTATATGGAAGGTATAAGAGCAGAGAATCCCTGGAGATTGACAGAGAATGTGGAAGGTTTTCATTGTTGAATTTGTGTGAATTCCTACCTTAGCAGGTAGTTTCTATAAGCCTAGCAATCAACAAATATACTAAAGGCTTAAATAATCATCACACAATTAGGTAATCCTCCTTACGACAAATCCAAGTTCTCTCTCCAGGGTGTATATACTTCATCAATTGCTAAGTGGACATGGTGTAAGTAAGCTCCCTACGAATTCTTCTATATAGCTGATCCCATCAAAAAATATTACTCAGTGGTGTTATAGTCTTTCTCTTTCTTTTTTAATAGAAGAGAAGTAAACCAGAGATCTTGAAGGTGTCTCTGGTATCCTTACATTTTTAGATTGGTTCATTCTTTAAATTATGTCCTAAGAATTCTGTGTGTAAGGCAATGTGCAGGTGATACTTCCTCAGGTGACATAAAGATGCACAGTTGGGAAGTTTATGGCCTGGAATAGCATCAGAACTACATAAATGACTCTGGTGAGTGCTAACGGGGAGACAGAACTTAGCACTACCGGGGTCACGTGGACAGAGAGCTCAACCAGTTGCTGAGATAAGGGCAGTTTTCAGTATTTGAGCTGAGCCTTAAGGCATAGGTAAAATTTCTGGAGGGAAGAAGGCATCTTAGATGGAAGGAAATGCAGCATGTACATAGAGGCAGAGGTGAGACAACCTGGAGTTTGTTCATGAAAGAGCCAGCAGTCCTACTGGGCTAGTACAGGCTTCATGGGAGGGGCAATATGGTGGAGTAGGACCAGCAATGAATTCTGATTTTGGCTTTTCCACTGCCAAAGGTACCTGCCTTAGACGTATTGTTGATTACATCTGAGAATACATTTTCTCATTTTTAAAACGAGAGGGTTGGATCAGAAGATCTCTGAGATCTTATTTCTAACTTTATAACTCTATGACTCTAGGTTGAGGGTTGGCAATTTTTTCCATAAAGGGCCAGAGAGTAAATATTTTAGGCTTTGTGGGTCATATGGTCTCTGCCTTTCTACTTTCATCCTAGTATTAAGCTCTTGTAGTTCCTTACACTCCAAGATGTTTTTCATTAAATAAGGAAAAAAAAGAGAGAATAAAAAGCAATCTTTGTTTAAAAGTATGATAAAAGAGCAAGAGACTACAATACTGACAAGAAGATTTTGAAAAAGATACGATTCTAGAAGTAAAAGTACTGCCATTTAAATTAAAAACTCAGTGTCTGAATTAAATTTGACATATTAGACCCAGGTGCATGAGAATGAGCAAATTGGAAGACCTGAAAAAATAACCATATGGAAAATATAAACTGTTCAGAGATACAGAGGATAGAGAAAGTCCAATATTTTTCTAATTACACTTCCAGAGGGTGAGAATAAGATGAAGGAAGAGGCGAAAATTCCAAGAGATAATGGCTAAGAATTTTCTACGACTGATAAAAGAAATCAGCTCTCAAAATCAGGGAGCCAAAAAAATCCCAAGAAAGATAAATAAGATCTTAAAAGCCCCAGTGAGAAAAAAAATCATTATTTAGAGGAAAATAACAATTAGACTGATGGCAGATTTGAATGCAGAAAACACTGGAATAATATTTTCAAAGCGCTGGGAAAAAATTACTATTAGCCCAGTTTTGTATATTCAATGAAATTATCTTTCAGAAAAAAATGGCAATATAAAAGATATTTTCAGACAAATGAAACTTAGAGTGTGTACTGCCCAAAGACCCACCTAAAGATATTAGTGTAGGACAGACTTCAGGAAGAAGGGAGGTCTGTTCATCGTTTCTCTTATGTCTCAAAAAAAGTGGTAAACATATAGGTAAATGGGGAAAAAAGCAACTGTATAATACAATAGTGTCTAACTTGTGGGGAGAAAAAAAATCAAGAGAGAAACAAAATCTCAGACAACCATATATAAGGGGACAGTGGGGGAAGGGTAAGCTGTGACAAAGCGAAAGAGAGGCATGGACATATATACACTACCAAACGTAAGGTAGATAGATAGTGGGAAGCAGCTGCAGAGCACAGGGAGATCAGCTCCGTGCTTTGTGACCGCCTGCAGGGGTGGGATGGGGAGGGTGGGAGGGAGGGAGATGCATGAGGGAAGGGATGTGGGAACAGATGTATATGTATGACTGATTCACTTTGTTATAAAGCAGAAACTAATAAAAAAAATATATAAAAAAAAAAAAAGGGGACAGTGGAATTACAAGTATTTTACCATTTTATTCAAGTAGAAAGTAAAGATGCCAATTAATTTAAGACTTTGAAGTTAAATATGCATGTTAAAAATTTTCCAGAAAACCACTGAAAGACTAGAAATAACAGGTATACCTTCCAAACTAGTAGTTAAGGTCCCCTGACCTTTACATTCAACTCTATTACTCCTATATCAATAGGACATCTGAAAGAGATTCTATCCCTCCTTTCAGGCTAGAGATACTAACCTCTTCCAGTATCCAGCATAATATGTAGTCATTAAATATTTGTTAAATTAATTTGGCTGTTCCAGAACAAGATGAATTCTATTTCACAAATGCATTGTACTTTTTAACTCTACCTGGAAGGGCCAATTCCACTTACTTTAGTGACTACCCCTTCAGTTTTTTCTTTTTTAGAAAATAGGACAATGAATGTTTGGGATAAATCCCAAATCCTAAGTCCCAATCTTTGCTTCTAAACTGGGGTGGAAGAGGGGAGAGATACAATTTTACTCTCACTATTGCTCCAAACAAAGGAGATATCAATCATAAATTCAGATGTCTGAATTTTTAATGGGAAACTGGCAATCAAAGGCTTAGGCACCTAAACTGTGAATATTTTCCCCACAGTTGATAAAACTGTATATTCACAACATATGGAATTCTACTGAAAGCTTTCACTGGCACTTTGCCTTGTTGAGTAAAAGTTAGAAGTTATACTTAGACATTAAAAAAAAAATCAACACTGCTTTTTCATTAGGCTAACATTTAAAATATGACTTAAAAATCATGGAAAAATATATTAATATATCTAACACTCACTGAAATCTTTAACTATGTGTCAGGCATAGTTCTAAACATTTTTACAAACTCATTAATCTTCACAATAATACACTCCAAGTCAGATACTATGATTAGCTTTGTTTTACAGATGAGGACTATGAGAAACAGAAATTAAATACTTTCTCCAATGTTACATACTTTGCAGGTGTCAGTCAGTGGTAGGATTTAAACCTCAGCAGTTCAGCTCTAGAGCCTTTACACTTAACCATTACACTATAGGTGATTTATCTTATATCTATATCTAAAGTGTGACTTTGGTATTTGCTAACTCATACCAGATGCACTTTGCCAAAGTTGGCTATTCTGTTCATTTGCAAAGCATCAAAACTAATAGAGAATCCCAAACCCATGTTCTGTATTTCTTTAAACTTACATATCCTGCATAATCCTATGTTGGGCAGGATTATCCCCATCTGCACTCCAGGCCTCTATCCCTGGAATTTATTCATTCAGGAAACATGAATTGGATGATCCTACTGCATGCAATACCCTGTACTAAGCAATGATTTACTGCTGCTTTCCTAATCACAGTTAAATTTCATCAAGATTCACCCACAGCATGATATACATTTTTCCAAAGAAGCATAAAACAGTTTGGGGTACGGAAGCAGCAAACAGTCTTCCCACTTGTTTGTTCAACAATTATTCCTCAAGACTCTACTATGTGCCAAGCACTTTGATGGGTGCTTTGCCCCTGGGGCCCTAGTGGGGGAAAGATGTTCAGGAAGTAATAATCACACAAATAATTACTTACAACTGTGAAAAGCACAGTAAGGAAAAAAATAATCTAGAAGAGGGCAGCTGAAGCCGATGCTCAGTGGTCTTTTCCTAACTAGGGGGCCCACCACCTGCTTATTCTGCTACTGGCCCACTCACATTTTCTCCAGGGCTCCAAGGAATCAAAACTGTAGTTACAGTACTAGCGTACAAACTTTAAAGTAAATAATTTAAATTCTGCAACAATTTCATGGATGGAGAAGATGTAGATAAGCTAAATCTTTTATAAGATCATAATTTTCATCTGTATTTTAACAACCTGAGGCCACAGACCATGTCTTATATACCCTACTATTATTCAGAACACCAGGCAATGTGCACAGCTAGAGTCATAACTAATTTTGGTGGTTTGGGGGGAAAAACCACAGAATAAGAAATTTAAGTGTTACTAGAGATTTACTAGCACATTTATATATCCTTATCTACTTGAATTAAATGAATAAAAACATGTTGTCCACCTTACAGATAAAAGATGAGCCAGTTCTCCAGGGATGGGGTGGGGACAGAGAGAAGGCTGGAAATATAGGGAAGCTAGATAAGCTGATAGCTGGTCCCTCAACTTTCAACTCTAAGAACAAACATACCATTTTTCTTTCTTCACAGAAAGCCTACTTGTGGGAATAAGTTAAGCTTATTTCAAAAAGAAGGAATGACTTTGGCTTGGATTGTGGCCAACTGCAATGAAATTCAGCCACTTTCCCCTTAAAAGTCATCCAACTGGAAATCTTATCAGTGGGAAATTCTCTAAGGGCCAAAGACTCTATTTTCTGCAACTTAATGATATTTGTAAAACATTTTTAGTTCTAAGATTCACTACCTCTCATCCTCTATACATACACACATCGCACACTCATACCCATCCAATGAGCTGCCTTCTCATAGAAGTGACAGAATTTTTTGGAATCTAAAGTTCCAATATGTAACCAACACAATATAATATTTATGAACCTTTGTTTCTTTTTGTGATTATGCAGGCATCTGCATATAGCAACATTTGAGTGCAGAAGAAGAGTCACCAAGCCATCCAATGGGGGCAAGAGGTAGTGAGCTATCTTCATCATGAATGAGCCTAGAATGACTAGCAGGTATAGAGAGTATCAAGGCACAACACACTTATCAAAGGAATACCATGAGCAAGAGACTGTGGGATAAGCTCGGCACCAGGAATATCAAGAATAATATAACCCAGTCCTTGTCCTCCAGAAACCAACAGTCTTAAAGGGAGACACCCTAGGGGAGTAAGGAAAGAGGGGAAAAAAAAAACAAACCCACAATCAACTCAATCATCCAAAGACTGATGACCCAGCATACAAGGACACAAGACCTACAAAGCCTTACCAAGGGACTGGAAGAAAGGCAAGGAATCTCCAACTGCCTATGTCTAATTATACAAGTCCCCTTTTATCCATTATTCTATCATACTCTATCCCTTTGTCTGCACATAATGCACATACTTAAATAGATTTAATCAATGTAAAGACCCCATATCTTTAATAAGTTCTTTCAAGATCTAGCCCATTATTTTGAACTTATTTCATTCCACACTGACTGAAAGAGCAGTTAGCTAAGTACAGCACGGCTCCCTAAACAGCACATGACAGAGAAAGTCATGGGTTGTTGTAACTGACTGGGTTTCATCACTTGTCTTTGCAAATTCTTGAGCAGGAAAGTGAATTAAACAGTTTGCAGGGGGAAGGGTGTTAATGGTGAAAAGGGATAAGAGCTGGTGCATCTATATATAGTTAAGTTTGTATTTATATCTAGGGAAACAAATTGGTTTGGAGTAGAGAGAAAAGACAAAAAGACAAATCAAGTTCAAACAGACTGTAAAAGGCAGAGAAACACTGGAGACGACTGTGACTAAAGATAGATTTTTTAAATTTTCAACAATAAAAATGTAATACTTCTGTAACAAGAGAAATTTTGTTCTTTTTGAAAGACTATACGAAGCTCAGCATGGCAAAAATTATTATTAATAGTATACATATTTTTAGTGTTAAATTAAAGATAAAACGTTAATGATAAAAATACAAATGAACAAAAATCCCCTACTTACATATTTATTTCAGCTTCCTTCCCTAACAAACCTTTTTGCAGATTGTTAAGAAGAAACAGGTAAGATAGCGTTCCTCTCATAATCATTCCCAATGGAAACTGAACAAATACAAAAATGACAGAAAAAAACAGAGAAGCAGGCGCCTAGATAACTCAAAACTTATGTTATCCAAACTAAACTGTCTATGTGGCCCAATATACCCAAATGCATATTGTAAGAATTCTACAGGTCCAATGTACAAGGAACAGAAAGACAGATGAAAGCCTGCAATGGGAGGTCCTTCCTCCCATACACCAACTTTTGTCTCTAGGTGTTTCAGAGTCTTATTACAGATTTGAACTTTACTCCTTAAATTTCACTCTGAAGTATTTATACTACATAGCACTGAAGGCTGTTGGAGCTTAAAAAAGCCAAGGCTGAAATTTGTTTTCTTCTTTTAGTCCTGCCTATATGGGAAGGTTTAAGAGCAGACTGGCCTGAAAGCAACATAAACTAATTAGAATGGCCCTTTTTCAGCAACAGTCCTGAGCACAGAGCATTATCCTAGAGAGGAAACTTGCTGGGATACCAGCTAATCTCTGATGTTCGCCCTTTAAGGACTTCTACTTCTTTTGATACTGCTCTAATGCTGGTTTATTATGTAAAAAGTATACCCCGGTGTCATGACCATGACATAAGGTTCAATGAAAAGGTTGGGCCTGGATCAGCCAAAAAACAAAAAAACAGCATATCAACTTTCTGATATCTTTTGTCTCCTGCCATATGGTTCAAGGAAATAAAGATCTCTTAATGAGGAATTCATGACTCAGTATGATACTACACTGTAACCAGCAGAGTTCCAAATAATATATCAACACCTGGTCTAAATTGTTACTTTTTTTTTTTTTTTTTTTTTTTTTGCTGTACTCGGGCCTCTCACTGCTGTGGCCTCTCCCGTTGCGGAGCACAGGCTCCGGACACACAGGCTCCGCGGCCATGGCTCGCGGGCCCAGCCGCTCCGCGGCATGTGGGATCTTCCAGGATAGGGGCACGAACCCGTGTCCCCTGCATCGGCAGGCGGACTCTCAACCACTGCGCCACCAGGGAAGCCCTGTTATGTTTTAAAAAGACAAAAAGAATGCAAAATCCCAATGCCACTTTCAGATAGGAGGCAACATATTCTCACATTATGAATTTAGTAAGTAGCCTGCATAGTTGAAATGACTCTGAAACAGAGAACCACAACCCAAAATAGCCTGAACACTTTTGTTATCTCAAACAATGGGCAGTTAGCCATTCATTCCTCCCTCCTAGTATATATTCTACTTGTTTCAGACAAGGCCCATTATAAATTCAAAGAGACTGTTCAAATTCAGCTATACCGGATGTCTGAAAGCTGGGGATGGACAACTGTCACTGCACAAAAATTCCTATTACAGGGCTTCCCTGGTGGCGCAGTGGTTGAGAGTCCGCCTGCCGATGCAGGGGACACGGGTTCGTGCCCCTATCCCGGAAGATCCCACATGCCGCGCAGCGGCTGGGCCCGCGAGCCATGGCCGCGGAGCCTGTGTGTCCGGAGCCTGTGCTCCGCAACGGGAGAGGCCACAGCAGTGAGAGGCCCGCGTACAGCAAAAAAAAAAAAAAAAAAAAAAAAAAAAAAAAAAAAAAAAAAAAAAAAAAAAAAATTCCTATTACAATATTTTGTGCATAAAAAAAATGAATGATGGGCTTCCCTAGTGGCGCAGTGGTTAGGAATCCACCTGCCAATGCAGGGGACACGGGTTTGAGCCCTGGTCTGGGAAGATCCCACATACTGTGGAGCAACTAAGCCCGTGCGCCACAACTACTGAGCCTGCGCTCTAGAGCCTGAGAGCCACAACTACTGAGCCCACATGCCACAACTACTGAAGCCCGTGCACCTAGAGCCCGTGCTTTGCAACAACAGAAGCCACCGCAATGAGAAGGCTGCTCACCTCAACGAAGAGTAGCCCCTGCTCACGGAACTAGAGAAAGCCCGCCCGCAGCAACAAAGACCCGATGCAGCCAAAAATAAATAAAAATAAATAAATTTATATTTTAAAAAATGAATGTCATATATATATACACATATATATATAGTTAGTTCGTTTTAAAAAAAAAAGTTATATTGCACACCTATGACCAGCCTGACATTGAAAGGAGCAAACACCAGACATGGCCCCTGCCACTGAGAAACGTACAACCCAATGAAGACAAACACTGACCAAGTATTATGACTGTCACAAGAGAAAAAAATACATGCTGTGATGGACTTTAGACTGTGGATAATTAAGATATTCCCATCCTACCCTCTTTCTAGGTGTGCCAGTAAAAGACCAGGAAGTTGTCAGAAAGCTTTTAAAATAATGACCCTCTCATTTGTGATACATATAAAATGTAAGTATTTTATATATACATATACACATACACACACATATATATGTGTATATATATATATATGTGGCCAGTAATTAAGTATATAAAATAACCAGACTCCTTTTTTAACCAATATACCAGAAATATTAAAATCCAAATAAGTCCCATCTCCATAAAAACAGTTGCCTTAGTGCTGCCCTTACTCCTGACTATAGCAGGAATCAACTTATGATACTGTGGTTGATATCACAGAGCTTTTACTCTAACTTTTATTTTGTCCATAAAATATAAAATAACTTTTATTTTGTCCATTGTTATACCAGTGCTATTTACAAAACAGCTTTAGAAAAGCCCAACTTTCCACTGTGTCAATATATATAAACAAATATTTAAACTGGGGCTCCATTAAAATTATAAACATAGTTGTAGAAACATACAATCTCCAAAACTCTTCCATTCTCTCCATCATGAGTAAATGCTAAGTCCTATTTGTATATCTCTTCTGATCTAGAGACAAAGTGTTTCAAATGAAACTTCACAATTCCCCAAAGAATCCACAAACTTACTATAAATACTATTTAAATACAGAAATCCTACAAACCTACTTTAAATACTATTTAGTTCTCATAGACTTCAACTAAGCAGCCATAAATACTAGAAAAGCCTTTACGTGTCTGGCAGACATACTTTTGTGTTACCTGTATCTATTCTTTTTTTTTTTTAATGCTGCAAAATTGAATGTCACTGTGAAACAGAACACTACCTTCACATCATTTTTTTAATACAGGCCCTTCACACACGCCATGCCAAAACCAGCCTTTAAACAGATAATCTTGCCAAGCCCAGGACAAATGGAAACTCTTTGACTAACAACATTCTCATTGCTTCTGATTCAAGCTAGAAAACTTCCAGTGATATTTAACAACTTTGTTCTAAGTGGATACAGAATGGTGGAGTGAAAAGAGCACAGTGTCCAGAGTAAGAGAAACAGAGCTCAAGTCCAAGCTCCACCACTAACTACTGTGCCACTGTGGGCAGGTTACTTAACTTCCCTGATCTACAGTATCTTCACCTGTAAAATTCAGACCATAGCAATACCTACCTTAAAGGACTGCTATGAGATTATACATATGAAAGCATTTTATAAACCATAAAGAATTATACATTCTTATTATTTACCTTATTTTTTCCTTAATACAGGAATTTATATGTTCATTTTAAAAATTGGAAAATACAGAATACGAAGAAGAAGAAAATCACCCACAGGCCTGTCACCCAAACACTGTTATTTATTTTAACGGAAATAAGTCCAACATCAACCAAAAGAAATTAAAGTAGGAATAATTTCAGATGTTAATACAGATAATTTATAAATGACAAAATTGATTTCTTTTTAAGAGCAGAACAGTCGTTCCCATCTATCAGTTTAAAGACAATGCTGCTATTTGTCCCAGAGCTGGTCCCAACAGGGTATGATACGTGGGTGAGGCTCATAAAAGTAAAGGCCACAAAAACGTCCGAAATAAATATTTCATGAGCCCCCGGAGTAGTTACAACACATGCCCTCAGATGCAATGGAGAACGCAAAGTGTATGAACCCCCATTAATAAAACTGGCACGACTATATGGTCACAAAGACTGTCAGATTTCTATGGGCCACTTCAATGGGAAAAAAGAAAAATTTATATACCATGCTACAAGACAGACAGTCTAAGACTTCTGAATTTTTCACACTGCTGACTGAATCCCATCCTTGGAACCTGTACCTCTCCTCTACTTTTCTTTTCCCATCCATCTTTCTCCTAGGCCCCCTCCTTGTTTTGTTACTGCATTAGAATCATTCTCTGTGTTTAAAATGGCCTTATTTTATACAATGGAATATTATTCAGCAACAAAAAGTAATGAATTTCTGACACATACTACACCACAGATGAACCTTGAAAACATTATGCTAAGTGAAAAGTCCTACACAAAAGGCCACATTATTTTCTGATTCCATTTATATGAAATGTCCAGAAAGGACAAATCCACAAAGACAGAAAGCAGACTGGTGGTTGCCTAGGGCTGGGGTGCTGGGGGATGGGAGAGAATCAGTGACTGTAATGGGTATGAAGTTTCTTTTTGAGGGAAGAAAACTGTCCTAAAATTAGACTGTAGTGATGTTGTGCAATTCTGTAAATACACTAAAAAAAAAACCAAAACACTGAACTGAGTGTTTAAATGAGTGAATTGTATGGTATGTGAATTATATATCAACAAAGCTGTTTTTTAAAAAATGGTCTTATTCAGTTTGAAAAAAGGACATGTAAATAATCCCATCCTACCCTCTCCCTAAGGGTGGGGTAAAAGTGATGACTCAATTGTGATGATATATATATAAAGTGACCAGACTACTTTTGTTTAACAAATACACATGAAAAATTACAAATCTAAATGAGTCTTGCTTAATGATTTCCTAAGTCAAAACTTGGTCCTCAGATTCTCAATAATTCTATGCCTTTGTTTAGGTATTCTTTCTACTTGTAATGTCTTTCTTACCATGTCTTTAAAAGTTCCAATCCCACCTTCTTTAAGGCCAGCTCGGAGGTTATCTCCTCCATGAAGCCTTCCCCATGCTCTCAAGAAGAGTAACCTTACCTTCCTCTGAACTTCCATGATACTTCACTTCCTCCGGGCCACTTAGGACCTTCAATCCAGTATTATACTTATTCTGCCCAATATCATACTTATTGCTTTGATGTTAGAAGCGGGGTGTCTCAATAAATACCAACCTGATAAGTGGATGACTACAGCTTAACAATTCAGAATTTCATCATCACCTGGTAAGTTTTAATTTTGGAAATATCCAAAAGTCACTTTAGACTCAAGAATGGTACATAAAGTAGTAAGGTTAAGAAATGCCCACTTCAGACAAAATTTTCTTGACCAAAATAAAACTAATTTGACATATATATGTAGATAATCTGTAAGAAATTCCCAAAGAGAAGCACTGGAATAAGGATATAGCCTCCCAAGGTAACTGAAAGAAACCTGAATTGTATAAATTCCAGAATATTTGTTCAAAAATCAGATTCGTTAATTTATAGTAGCACCGTGTGTTTTTTTCCTGAGAGTTCTATTATCAAGCTCTACTAATTCTTCTTCTACTGTATTTCTAATATGGTTCTAATTCCTGCTCTATTTTCCCTGCCACACCCAAAGTCCAGGCCCTCATTTTCCTCATGACCAACCAATTTTAAAAGTCTAATTTATCTTCCTTCCCATAGTTCCTTCTTTCCTTCAACAATATCAAGCCATCCCATGTGCCAATGTTGAGGGTAGGAACTGAGAAGCACATACGAGGCCTGTTCTCCAGACACAATCTAGTTGGGAACTTGATACATGTACACAACTCATCACAATATTCAGCAGCATATACACAGGGCCACAACTGACACCCACGATTCCAAGCAACGGGTAGGTCCTCAGGCCTCCCCAGAACACAATCTATACAGTCTCCCTCACACACTGTCCTCATCCTATCCCTTCCATTCTCTTTGTTCGTCTTATTGGACTTCTGTTAAAGTGCCCATACGGCATGCACCAATTTCATCTCCAGTTTCTCTCCAACTTGCCTCCTGAGCTAAGCAAGACAATCTACTTGTCTACTTGTAATCTGGAAGTCACTTATTCACAAGTACCTTTGTTCATGATTAACTACTTATCAACACAACCCTCCCCACTTTCTCTCTGCTAACTCCTATCTACCACCAATCTCAAGTCCCTTCTTTTGTAATGTATTGGGAAGTTTGCAATTATATGTAATTTTGTTTTCAGCTTATCAATGGCCTCATTTTTTTGGTATTTGTCTCACAGTATCTATTAGTGTTTCCTAACTAAGGGATTATATCAAAGCCACCTATGGAGCTTCTCAAAAACACAAAGGCCTTGACCTGACCCCCTAAAGAGCTCCTCAGTAAGTCTGGGGTGGGAGCTGGACATCTTTATTTCTAAAAAGCCCCACTGGTGATTCTGATACACATCTCAACCTAAGAACCACTGATTTATTAAAATGCTCCCTATATAGCAGACATTCAGTTCTTATTAATTCATGCATTGAAGCTCATAAATAACTTTTTTCTAAATAGCCTAACCAGATATCAGCCCCTAGACTATACACTAACTCTGCTCCAAATGCAACATGTGGTTTTAAGATTTCATTTCCTGAAGTACTCCTTGGAGGGACACTATTACCTTGTCTCTTTACATTGCTTCCTATTTGTTGAGAAATGGAGGCCTGGAATGCAGCCATGTTAGACAACACTACATAAGAATGTACTCTGGAGTCTTAGATTAAAATTAGTTATAAAAAGAACAAGAACAGTGTAGAACTAGACATTTTGAATGAATTCAGTATTCTTCCTGAATACAGTCTAACTAAATCTACACAGAAGGCAGATGGGGAATTTGGTCAGTAGTGTTCTCCTAGTTACCAGTCTCCGGAACTGTCTCCTGGACTGGGCCCCTGAAGACTGAGGAAGACTCTGAGCAGCTGAAGTGCACTAAAGTGCTCTAATCAGATACGGAACCCAAGCCCCACCCAGACCCACAGTTGCCTACCAGCCTCCTAACTACCCTGGCACACACTAGTTACACAGCTCAGTGGGGAAGCCGTTTAAAATTTTTCCAAATTTGTTCCTCACAGGCAGCAGCAGTCTGAGTCACCCACCCAGGGTGGGAAAGAAAAGTGTGATATTAGCCAGCAGAGTGTTAGGAGACTGGTCACAGCACCTCTTTTCCCCTCTCAGAAGTGGACTCCGCCTCCTCGAGGAATCACCTCAGTTATTAGTCACAGCTGTGGGCTACAGGGGTCTGCAGAGCCACTTCGCCATCTAGGAAAGTTGTGGCTCGGGGAGGAGACGCCCCGTTCTTTTCTCCGGCAGGGGCCGCAGATCCCAGATTCCACAGGCCTCTCCATCTTGCTTCCTGCCAGGAGGAGGGGCCGACGAAGAGGGCCCCCGAGTCTAGAAAGGCCCCAGTGGGAGGAAGCCGTTTGACAGCAAGTAAAGCCAGGTGGAAATCTCCACGGGGGTTGGAGGGGGAGGAAGGGGATGAAAGGCAACAGGGTTAAGCGAAAAGGGGAAAAGGGATTCGTAGTCATGAATTACTGCACCCGGTGTTTGTGAGTGCCAGAGGTGTGAGCAGAAGTAGAATGCCCAGGAAAGGAGGAGACAGGGACGAGTGGCCACTAAGACAAGTGGACAGAAGGGCCGGACGCGGGGAGCTCTGGGGAGGGCTCAGAGGTGGGTGAGGCGGGTTTCAAGGTGAGGGGCAGAAGTATTAGAAAGGAGAACAACGTGGCTCAAATAAGAATCCCTGGAAGGAAAGTCAGGGAATCAGCAGAGGAGCCCGCCAGCCCAGAGGCCAGACTGGGGAGGCCTAAAAAGGAGCTGAAAGCAAGGCTGTCAACGGGAGGGGCGACAGCCTGCTGAGGGAAAGGGGCTATCAGACATCCTAACGCCTATCATTTATTGAGCGCTTACTATGGGTCATAAGCTGCGCTAGCCACTTTATAAATACCACCTCGCTGAATCTTCACAACAAACCCGCAAGGCAGGCATTATTATGATTGCCCCCATTTTATAGGTGAGGAAACTGAAACCCAGAGAGGCTCGGGGGCTTGCTCAAGGTCACAACGCGGGGGCGTCAGGATTCAAACCCGAGGCGGTCTGGCTCCTGAGCCCACCGGCAAAGCCACAGGCAGCGCAGGGGAGCCGCGAGGCGAGCCGGAACCCCAAGGACGTCTCCCGCCCCCGTTCCCCATCCCAGGCCCAGCGCGCTCACCCGAACGAGGTTACTGACGGCCGCCTGCACGGCGGCCACAGGCGCGGTGAGGTCAGGGATGGCTTTGCCGTCCACCTCGCCTTCCTCGTGCATGATCACCAGGTGCGAGATCTGCTGCGCCACCGGCTCCAGAATGCTCTCAATCGTGCGCGTATGAAACACCGGCATCGCGGCGGCGAGCGGGGCGGCGAACCGCGGGCTACAGAGATCTGAGAACGGCGGGGCCGGGAATCCGCGGAGAGACGGACTCTGAGCAGTGACTACGGAGTCCGGGCTTCCCTCGGCGTAACCAGCCTCGCGAGCGCCCCGCCCCCTCTCGTCGCCGCGCCCAATGGCAACGCCGCTCAGACCCGGGCCTCCACTCCTATTGGTCCCGCTTTGAGATGCTCCGCCCACGCAACCGCGCCGCCAAGGCCCCGCCCCGCCCCCATTCCCAAGGGAGGGGCCTGGGATTGGGGCTGAGCCGCGGGGTTTGCGACCGGATTCCCGAGCCCTAACGCCGGGCGCTCCTTATAAGGGCATGGTGGGAGCGGAACGTGCGGCTGGAGTCAGGGCTCCGCCCCCCGGGGCCGCCTCCAGTGTTGGCTCTGCAGAGCTCCGCCCCTCTGCAGAATCACCTCAGCGGGGCGGGGTCTCCTCACCTCAGACGGCGCTGGAGTCTGAAGAGACCAGGGAGCTGTAAGTCTTCACCCTGCTTCCCAACTTTTCCCTTCATACGACGCCCTCAAAATACACTTTCCATTTCCTCTCAGTAATACATTCAAATACAGAAGTGCACAGAGAAAGCATAAGCGTCCCATTCATTCACACACGCGCTCCACCCACTCCCGAGCTCAGAGATATTCACAGTTTAAAGTTTGGTGTTCAGGCTTCTAGACCTTTATCTACTCATTATCTTGTACATATGTATTTTCTAAGTAAATGGGATTAAGCATTTTCCTGGAACTTGATATTTTTTCCCCTTAATTAAAATCCCCTGTTTGTCTCACTCCTGGTAAATATAGGTCCATGTCTACCTCATTCTTAACGCGCAGGCCCAGCGGCCATGGCTCACGGGCCTAGCCGCTCTGCGTCATGTGGAATCTTCCCAGACCGGGGCACGAACCCGCGTCCCCTGCATCGTCAGGCGGACTCTCAACCACTGCGCCACCAGGGAAGCCCTACCTCATTCTTTTTAATGGCTGCATGGTACGCCATTGCCTGAAATCGAACAGTTTCCTAGTTATGGACATTTAGGTTGGTTTCTGATTTTTGCTATTCAGCAATTCTGCATGAACATCATTGTACTTGCTTCTGTATTGTACACATGTGTATTTATCGTGGACCTAGAAATGAAGTGAAAATGCAAAACTATGTACATTTTACATTTTGATAGATAAGACCAAATTGCCTATTCCTCTCACAGCATGCTTTGTAGAAGACATCTTCTAAATGTCTTCCTCACCTCAAAATCTCTTTTGCCTAAGCTTCCCCATTCCAAGAGGAAACAGTTTCACTGATACCTCCAAGCTGAAGATGCTCAAGTCAAATGCAAATATTTCTCAAGCACCCATGTTTTGCAAGAAACTAAACTAGTGTGTGTTGCCCTGTGCAATTCTTGAAATTATTTTTGCCTAATGGTATATATCCCCTGTTTCTGCTGTGTGTGTTACCAAGTCCTGTACTTTTCCTTCTCATAAATACCTCCACTTTTTTGTTACTGCTTTCATGTCCTTAGAGGCAATGGATTTCTTTGTCTGTTTTAAGCTAATGTTTATTTGGTACTTTCTAAGTTCTAAGAAACTTTAAATTTGGTACTTTGTAATTTCTAAGATCACACATAGGAAGAGCTACTCAATTTGTGGGACCCAGTGCAAAATAAAAATGTGGATCAAAAAGCAGAAAAAAGTGCTGTTAAAGATACTAAAATGTGGGCTTCCCTGGTGGCGCAGTGGTTGAGAGTCCGCCTGCCGATGCAGGGGATGCGGGTTCGTGCCCCGGTCTGGGAAGATCCCACGTGCCGCGGAGCGGCTGGACCCGTGAGCCATGGCCGCTGAGCCTGCGCGTCCAGAGCCTGTGCTCCGCAACGGGAGAGGCCACAACAGTGAGAGGCCCGCGTACCGCAAAAAAAAAAAAAAAAAGATACTAAAATGTAAAGCTTACTCCTTTCTATGGGTTCTCAATCTGCCACAGTATTTTTTATTTGCTATCTAATGTCACACTGTTGGGCAGGGAGATGCCTTTGGGATAAATACAGATCCCCCCATAGGAAATTGGGGGCCCATGCAACCCACTGGCTGCCTGAAGCCCCCTCCTGCTAGCCGCTGGACTGACATACTATTCCCAGCAAGGGACAGGAGGCCAAACCAGGCATCTCCCCTTACCACAGGCCTGCCTCCCCAACCCACAGCAAATGGGTGACCTCCAAAGGTATTACAACCTCCACACTGAGACTCTCTCAATAACTGGACTAAGGAAGGCAAGAGACTCACCTCCACCAAGTCAAGCGCAAAAAAATGCAGTGGCATTGATACCTTGGGTTGAGAATGACCACCTCCTTGCCTAATCCCTAGATACTATCGGTGGCACACACAGAGCCCCGCCCAAGGTAGAGTAGAGGGTTAAAGTGGTCACTGGACAAGGGCAGGGGAGGCTGGATGAGGTCAGGGGGCCAGAGGTTGGGAGAGCAAGCAGCTGAAAACCCATCCAAGAGATGTGGTAGAAGGGAGGACCATGTAGAAGCTGAGGTTCCAAGCCCCCAGTGCCGGTTCCAATTGTCCCATTGGACTTCTCCTAAAATACAAACTCAAAGATAAAATTATTAAGAATACAGACAATGATTGCAGAGCATTTGACCCCAAATGTGAAGTTCTGAGTGCAGGGCCCTGTGTAACTACACTGATTGCACACCCATGAACCTGACCCTAGTTATATAGCTGGTAACATAGGTCTGACCATGACTGCCTTAATTACTAAACAGCTCCCTAGGAACTTCCATTCCTTATGGAGTTTCTTATCAAATCTATTAAAATTTCTCTCTAGTCCTACCATAGCTACCAAAGCTTTTTTCTCTGTTCACTATTTCACATTAGTAATAATAATATTGGGGTGATGGAACTGTATATGATTTGTTTTCTATAATTCTCACGCTGCCTCCACTTTGCTGATTGTATACTTATGTGCATTTTAACACGTTCTTCTGTCCTGTGAATTTCCTGCAAGTTGGCAGCAAGATTCAGAGGCTCGATCATGTAGTTGTCAACTGTAACATATCATCCCTGCCTACAATCTTGTAATCCAGGCTCCTCCTGACTGGCCATGTTAACCTCCCTAAAATACCATATTGCATATCCAGTCCATGTGTTCCCCTCCATCCACATCCATATCCACTTCTGTCCCCTTCCTCCCCCACAATTCACATGCACCCTCTAAAATCTTCCACGGCACCTGTTAACACATTTTGATACATTTTAACGTCAATACCTCCACAGACTGGGCTCACACCAACATTACTGCCTTCTACTTTCCCATCCAGACCCACAGTCAGGTGGGTTACACAATGCAAAGAGCACAAACTCGGAAGTCATCCAGAGCTCAAGCCGTAATCCCAGCTTTACAATTTGATTGGGATAGAACTCAGGTGAGTAGCTTTTCTTCTCTCTGCCTGAATTTCTTTCTTTGTAAAAGTGAAATGATACCACCCTCATAGAGCTGATATATGGATTGGTGAATGAATTTGTGTAAACACTAAGGAGACCTCAATAAAAGGAAGCTATTATTATTATTGGAGCAGTCACAAACAGACATATTCTAATATCCAAAAATCTGTGGTGGAGTTTCACTTTTGAGTTTTGCCTGCATTTCTTTCCCACCTAGAAAGTTCTCTCTGCTTGTCTATGTCTTATCTACTCTGGTAGGTAAAATTCTAAGATGTCCCCCCTAGATTTACGGCCCCTGGTATAATCCCCAGGACTACAACTATAATAGATTTTACTCCCATGATTAGATGACATTATACAGTACAGTTGAATTTAAGATAGGGAGGTTATCGAGGCAGGCCTCGCCTAATTGCATTAGCCCCCTTACAGCAGAGAATTTTCTCCAGCTGGTCACAGAAGAGGAAATTAAAAATTAGAAGCACAAGAAGGATTTGACAAGCTATTGCTGGATTAAAGATGCAAGAGGCCACATATCAAGGAATGCAGGCAGCTTCTAGGAGCTAAGCCTGGCCCTGGCTGACAGACAGCAGGAAAACATGGACCTCATTCCCACAGCCGTAAGGAACTGAATTCTGCTAACAAGAAGAATGATCTTGGTAACAGATTTGCCCCAAAGCTTCCAGATGAGAACTCAGTCCAGTTGGCACCTTGATTACACCCCTGTGATGCTGAGCAGAGAATCCAGCCACACCACACAGGACTTTGGACGTATACAATTTTGAGATAATAAATGGGCGTTTTGGGCTTCCCTGGTGGCACAGTGGTTAAGAATCCGCCTGCCAATTCAGGGGACATGGGTTCGAGCCCTGGTCCGGGAAGATCCCACATGCCACGGAGCAACTAAGCCCGTGTGCTACAACTACTGAGTCTGCGCTCTAGAGCCCGCAAGCCACAACTACTGAAGCCCGCTCGACTACAGCCCATGCTCTCCAACAAGAGAAGCCACCTCAATGAGAAGCCTGAGCACCACAACAAAGAGTAGCCCCCGCTCATCACAGCTAGAGAAAGACCCAACGAAGCAGCCAAAGACCCAACGCAGCCAAAAATAAATAAATAAATGGATATAAAAAATAAAAAAATAAATGGGCGTTGTGAGGTAATTTGTTACATAGCAATAGAATAACTAATGCACCTATCTTCAAGGCCCACTTCTAGTTCTTTCTCTATGACTTCCCACTGCTAAGCCCTGGCGTGAGCTCTTTATACAATCCTTTCTGCTTCATAGCACTTATCACAATCTTCCGTTTATTAGATGACCATTTTACATTTCTCTCACATCTCTCTATGACAGAGACTGCTAGATGTCCCCAATATCTGTTCTGCTCTTCCTCTATAATAACAGAACCCCAGATTTGCAGCTGGGCACTTAACCACACGGTTTCAAATTGACACTTGGCAAGTTAAAAAGCTTCGGTTTTCTCATCTCTAAAATGGGGATAATAATGTTTTCAATCTTATTGAACACAAAGGATTAGCACATAATAAGTACTCAAAAAATGTTACCAGAGAGAGAGAGATCAATTCATAACCTGCACTAGACTAAGAACCATCACGAAAGTAAGTCAAAAATAATGTGGTGAAGATCATGTGATCAAGTTCCAAACAAGAGGAGCTCACCGTGGGCCTGAGGGTAAGAAACAGTTTATGGGATGGTGGAATTAAATCTGGCCTCAAAGGAAGAATAATGTTTGGTTAGGCAGGCAAGACAGCCGGCCGACATTCCAGAATGAGCAAGACCTGGAGGGAAGCATGTTCGGGAGAGTGATTAAATTAGTCAGACGGAAGTGAATGTTCATACAACTCAAAGATAAAGATGAAAAGGTAAATTTCCACAAGATTATAACCTACAGAGGTTAAGGACTGTGTGACATTTGCTCGTGGTCGTGGCTAGCTCAACATTACTTTTTGCCGTGTAATTAGTCTGAAGGCCACTAATGATAGGGAACATTGTAAGATATGTAAAAATTTAGCATTTTCCAGTTAGAAGAAACTGGGGAAGAGTTTTCGATGCTGGCAGTTATTTTACACAGTGCCAATGACATGGGAAACTTTAGATTTTTTTAAGTCCGTAGCAATTCTCTGAGGTAGGTAGAAAACAAGAAGTACAGTTCTCTTTTATTACACAGCCTGGGAAATTGAGACATAGTAGCAACTGTCAGTGTGAGTACAATTTTTGGAAATTTTAGTCAAGGATAGAGATTCTTCTATATTTAGTTGGGATGCTCAGTTTCGCTCCGTGTTTGTGTTCTGCTGATGAGGTTTTGGACTGCTGTATGTCAGTCATGTGTCTAAGGATTTACTTACACCTACTCAGTACACTCCAGTGCACTTTACACCCACGTGGGTCAATCTACAACTTATACACACTGCATTCCCCCATCTCACCACAGATGTACCTTCTCTCTCTAGAACACGTCACCAGCCCCTTCCCCACGCTGTCCCCACATAAGAACCACACAGTGGCTCAATCAGTAGTTCTTCCTTTCCTTCCCCAAATGCTGCATACACACCCCACCCCACCCTCCACCTCCACCCAAAACCACAACCACTTCTGCCATCATTTTGAAAACAATGTGTTTTTTTTTCTTTTTTTACTCCTAGCTTTAATAAGGTATAATTCACAAATAAAGACTATTTATTTATTTATATAAAATATATGGTATCATATGTATATATACATTTATAGTGTACAATGTGGTATTTTGATATACAGACACATTGTGAAATGATCACCACAATCAAGCTAATTAACACATCCATCATCGTGTATAGTTACCATTTTTCATGTATGTTGAGAATACTTAAGATCTACTCAGAAAATTTCACGTATACAATACATTAACAATACATTAACAGTATACAGTATTATTAACTATAGTCACCAGGCTGTATATTAGGTCTCCAAAACTTACTCATCTTATAACTGAAAGTTTGTACACTTTGATCAACATCTCCCCATTTCTCCCACTCCGTCCACCCCATCCCATAGTAACCACCCTTCTACTCTTTGTTTCTATGAGTTTGACTTTTTTAGATATTACATGTAAGTGAGATCATGCAGTATTTATCTTTCTGTGTCTGGCTTATTTCACTTAGCATACTGTCTTCCAATTTCATCCATGTTGTTGCAAATGGCAGAATTTCCTTCTTTTTTAATGCTGAATAATGTTCCACTGTATACATATACCACATTTTCTTTATCATTGTGTGGACACATAGGTTCTTTCCATTTCTTGGCTATTGTGAATAATGCTGCAATGAACGTGGGAGTGCAGATATCTTTTTCAAGAGTTAGATTTTGTTTCCTTTGGATATATACCCAGAAGTAGAATTGCATTTTCTAAAGAAGACATCCAAAAAGGTGCTCAGTATCAATAATCAACAGGGAACTGCAAATCAAAACCACACAGATATCACCTCATATCTGTTAGAATGACTCCTATCAAAAAGTCAGAAAATAAGTGTTGGTGAGGATGTGGAGAAAAGTGAATCCTTATACAATTTTGGGAATGTAAACTGGTACAGCAATTATGGAAATCAGTATGGAGCGTCCTCAAAAATTAAAAATAGAACTACCATATGATCCTGCTCTTTCTTGACCAAGCTTTTAAAAATTCAATGTGAATTTAAATCATTTTCAACTTTACACCTTTTTCCAGTTTTCTCACTTTTTTATTGCACTTCAACCTTATTCATTGTGTGAGAAAGCTACAAATAATGGTATTAAATATTACGGAGAATTTCAGCTTCCAAAGATAATTACTCATAACATTTTAATATATTCCCTTTTAGCCTTTTTTTCTGTTCATATATATTTTTATGTGTATGTTCAATTTTTTCTCATACAATTTTTTTCTGAGATAATTTACATACTATAAAATTCACCCTTTTAAAATATAGTGTTCAATTTTTATTCCTACTATTTTCGCCTTAACATTATTATATCAAGAACATATGCCCATGACATTGAATATTCTTCAAACCTTGATTTTTATAGTCAGTTTATAGACATATTACATTTAAAGTGTGCAAGAATCATAATTTATTTAAACAACTTTCTAGTTTTGGACATTTAGGTTGTCTCCAACTTTTTATTATTGTAAATAGTGCTTTGAAATATAGCCTTCAGTTTTTATTTTTATATGCATTGAATTGTTGCTTCAACACCTTTACTACTTATGAGTCGAACAAACACCATTTGTTACTCAGTAGGCATTCTCTCCTTCATCCTTAGCTTGTAGAATCTAATACTCTGGAGAAGTATAGTAGTTATCTATTGCTGCATGTAAATTACTCCAAAACAATAATCTTTTATTCTCTCATGTTTTCTGTGGTTCAGGAATTTGGAAGTAACTTGGCTGGGAAGTTCTAGCTCAGAGTCTCTCATGAGGCTGCAGTCAGATAGTAGCTACAGCTGGGGTCATCTCAAAAGCTTCTTCAATCATATGTCTGATACCTGGACTAGGAAGACTCGAAGACCATGGGGGCTTAAGTGATGGAGCCCTTCAAGCATCTCTTTCTATTTCTATGTGGTCCCTACCATGGGCTCTCAAGCATGATGACTTCAGGGTAGCCAGACTTCTTTTCAGGACTCAGAATTCCAAAGGCACATCTCCCAAGAGATCAAGAGCTATGCAGAAGCTGTATTGCCTTTTCTAACCTAGCCTTGAAAGTCACAAATATCACTTCTCACCTGAATCATACACGAGTCCTCCCAGATTCCAGGAAGGGAACATAGACCCACTTCTTGATGGAGAAGTATCAATTCACATTTAAGGAGAACATTTGAAAAGTGTTATCTGTCAAAGGAGGCAAATATGCTGAGAGAAGGTGGACCCCTCCCCAAACCTAAGGGATGAATGATGCTTTCTCTGAACCAAGTATGATAATCCCACTCTTTGTTGTTGGTATAAAAGATACCACTAGTTGTCCACCCAAAATGTATTTCCTCTTCCTCCTATCAGAATTCAGCTAAATATACTAAATTACCCAGGCTTTCTTGCAGCTAGAACAGCCAAGGGATCAATTCTGCCCAATGAAACCAAACTCAGAGATCTAAAAAACATTTTGCTTTTCTGAGATAGATACTTGCCCCTTTCTGATGCACAGGAACACAGCTCCAGGGGTGGTCCTTGATGGACATGAGTCAATCAATACGGTCTCTCCACCTGCTCATAGTGATTGGTTCAAAAGTAAGCAATTGACAAAAAGAATAAAATACCTAGGAATAAACCTACCTAAGGAGACAAAAGACCTGTATGCAGAAAACTATAAGACACTGAGGAAAGAAATCAAAGACAATACAAACAGATGGAAAGATATACCATATTCTTGGATTGGAAGAATCAACATTGTGAAAATGACTGTACTACCCAAAGCAATCTACAGATTCAATGCAATCCCTATCAAAATACCAATGGCATTTTTCACAGAACTAGAACAAGAAATTTTACAGTTTGTATGGAAACACAAAAGACCCCGAATAGCCAAAGCAATCCTGAGAGAGAAAAACAGAGCTGGAGGAATCAGGCTACATGACTTCAGACTATACTACAAAGATACAGTAATCAAGACAGTATGGTACTGGCACAAAAAGAGAAATATAGATCAGTGGAACAGGATACAAAGCCCAGAGATAAACCCACGCACATATGGTCAACTTATCTTTGACAGAGGAGGAAAGAATATACAACGGAGAAAAGACAGTCTCTTCAATAAGTGGTGCTGGGAAAACTGGACAGCTACATGTAAAAGAATGAAATTAGAACACTTCCTAACACCATACACAAAAATAAACTCAAAATGGATTAAATACCTAAATGTAAGGCAAGACACTATAAAACTCTTAGAGGAAAACATAGGCAGAACACTCTATTACATTAATCACAGCAAGATCCTTTTTGACCCACCTCCTAGAGAAATGGAAATGAAAACAAAAATAAACAAATGGGACCTAATGTAACTCAAAAGCTTTTGCACAGCAAATGAAACCATAAAAAAGATGAAAAGACAACCCTGAGAATGGGAGAAAATATTTGCAAATGAAGAAACAGACAAAGGATTAATCTCCAAAATATACAAGCAGCCCATGCAGCTCAATATCAAAAAATCAAACAACCCAATCCAAAAATGGGCACAAAACCTAAACAGACATTTCTCCGAAGAAGACATACAGATCGCCAACAAACGCATGAAACGATGCTCAACATCACTAATCATTAGAGAAATGCAAATCAAAACCACAATGAAGTATCACTTCACTGGTCAGAATGGCCATCATCAAAAAATCTAGAAACAATAAATGCTGGAGAGGCTGTGGAGAAAAGGGAACCTTCTTGCACTGTTGGTGGGAATGTAAATTGATACAGCCACTATGGAGAACAGTATGGAGGTTCCTTAAAAAACTAAAAATAGAATTACCATATGACCCAGCAATCCCACTACTGGGCATATACCCTGAGAAAACCATAATTCAAAAAGAGACATGTACCATAATGTTCATTGCAGCACTATTTACAGTAGCCAGGACATGGAAGCAACCTAAATGCCCATGAGAGATGAATGGATAAAGAAGATGTGGCACATATACGTAATGGAATATTACTCAGCCATTAAAAGAAACAAAATTAAGTTATTTGTAATGAGGTGGATGGACCTAGAGTCTGTCATACAGAGAGAAGTCAGTCAGAAAGAGAAAAACAAATACCATATGCTAACACATATGTATGGAATGCAAAAAAAACGGTACTGATGAACCTAGTGGCAGGGCAGGAATAAAAACGCAGATGTAGAGAACAGACCTGAGGACACAGTGGGGGAAGGGTAAGCTGGGATGAAGTGAGAGAGTGGCATGGACATATATACACTACCAAATGTAAAATGGATGGCTAGTGGGAAGCAGCTGCATAGCACAGGGAGATCAGCTTGATGCTTTGTGACGACCTAGAGGGGTGGGATAGGGAGGGTTGGAGGGAGGCTCAAGAGGGAGGGGATATGGGGATATATGTATACTTATAGCTAATTCACTTTTTTGTACAGCAGAAACTAACACACCATGTTAAAGCAATACTCCAATAAAGACGTTAAAAAAAAAAAGTAAGCAATTAATCCAATATGAGAAAGAGTGACTCCCAGGTATAGGAGCTACCAGAGACATGCTTTCTTTTCCCTCAAGGTATGGTGTAAAAATGGAAGCATATGCAGCCATTTCACTTCCATGATGGGAGAGTCTGGAGCTCTGAGGAACACCATAAAGAGCTTGAATATGAAGGCAACACTGTGGAGAAAGAAACAGAGAAAGAGAGAAATATGTCCTCAGTGAAATTTTTATTTTGGACTCAATTCTCACCTGATGCCAGTCTAACCTGAGGATTTTTCAGTTACTGAGTATATTGATCAAGGTTCTCCTGAGAAACAGAACCAATAGGAACCAAAGAGATTTATTGTAAGGAATTGGCTCATTATGGAGGAGGACAAGTCCCATGATCTGCAGGGTGAATTGGCAATCTGGAGACCCAGGAGAGCGATTTAGTTCTAGTCCAAGTCTGAAGGCCTGAGAACCAGGAGAGCCAGTGGTATAATTCCTGTCAAGGGCTGGCTGGCTCAAGACCCAGGAAAAGCTCATGTTTCAGTTCTAGTCCAAAGGCAGGGAAAAAGGCCTTGTCCCAGTTGGAAGGCGGGCAGGAAAGAATTCTCTGTTCCCTGGGCGGTGTTCACCCTTTTTGTTCTATCCAGGCCTTCAATTGATTGGATGGGACCCACTCACATTAGGGAAGGCAATCTGCTTGACTCAGTCTACCAATTTAAATGTTAATCTCAACCAAAAACACCCTCACAGAAACACCCAGAAAAATGACCAAATATCTGGGCACCTCATGGCCCAGTCTAGATGGCACAAAATTAACCAGCACACTGAGCAAATTAATCTTGGTTTAAGTCAGTTTGATTTGGGTTTTCTTTTTTTTTGGCCACACCACATGAAATGCAGGATCTTAGTTCCCCCACCGGGGATCAAACCTGCACACCCTGCAGTGGAAGCTTGGAGTCTTAACCACTGGACCACCAGGGAACTCCCTGATTTGATTTTCTTTCACTTGCAACCAAAAGAGGCTAACTTGATACAGGGCACCTATTATGTGCTAGACTGTGCCAGGTGCACAAAAGTGGTGACGAAGACAGAGCTTACAGACTAGCAGCGTGTGTAGGAAGGTCATTGCTTTAAAAAAAAATGTTATTAAAGCATAATACATTCAGGTAACTGCAGCCTGGTTGACATCTTGACTACAGTCTCATGAGAGACCCCGAATCAGAACCACCCAGATAAGCTGTTCCCAGATCCCTGACCCAGAGAAATTTATGTGAGATAATAAATGGTTTTTGTTGTTTTATGCCATTAAGATTCTGGGTAATTTGATACACAGGAATAGATATCTAATACACCCCTCCCCCAGAAGTATTCACTAATCTGATTTCTGTCATCATTGTAGATTAGTGTTGCCTGTTCTTGATATTTATACAAATGGAATCACACAGTATGTACTCTTTTGTGCCTGGCTTCTTCCACTCATCATTATAGCTGTGAGGTTCATCCAGATGCTTACATCCTGCAGTATTCTGTTCTTTGTTGTTGTATGGTATTTCATTTCATGAATATACCAAAATTTAGCCTTTCTGCTATTGGTGGACATTTGATTTTTTTTCCCAAATTTTGGCTATATATGAATAAAACTTCTGTGAATATTCATATATGTCTTTTGGTTGGAATGATACACTCATTTTTCTTAGAAGCCATTTTTTTAAAGGTAACTCCCTTATTTTTTTTAAAATAAATTTTATTCATTTTATTTTATTTTTTGGTTGCATTGGGTCTTCATTGCTGCACCCGGGCTTTCTCTAGTTGCAGCCAACGGGGCTATTCTTCGTTGCGGTGTGCGGGCTTCTCATTGTGGTGGCTTCTCTTGTTGCGGAGCACGGGCTTTAGGCACACAGGCTTCAGTAGTTGTAGCACACGGGCTCGGTAATTGTGGCTTTTGGGCCCTAGAGCGCAGGCTCAGTAGTCGTGGTGCATGGGCTTAGTTGCTCCGCGGCATGCGGGATCTTCCCAGACCATGGCTCGAACCCGTCTCCCCTGCATTGGCAGGTGGATTCTTAACCACTGCACCACAAGGGAAGTCCAGAAGCCATTTTATCATGTAATATTTCTTTCTTCTTCTAACTTTCCCATGCAACTGCCTACTCTGATATTTTACTTATTAATTTGTCCTGCTATTCTTTTGAAAATGACTGTAAACGCAATCATACCTTTTAAACATCTCTAAACAACCCTAATTTGTACAAGTACTTATAATGGTAAAGGAATAATCAGAGGACGCTCTGTGTTTTTAGGTGTGCAGATGAGTACTTTATATCTTACTCATTCCCACGGATTTTCTTAATCCATCAAATGGAACTTTCAGTCCTAGATTTCTATGCACAGAGAACTTTCAGCGATGTTTTTGCACATCCCAGATTAACCCTAGTGAGTAAAGCCACTACATAGCAAAAGTGTTGATTAGCTAATTTCAGCATATGCCAGCAGTTCTCAAGCTTTTTGGTCTCAGGACCTCTATACACTCCTAAAAATTGTTGGAGACCCCAAAGATCTTTTGTTTATGTGTCTATATTTATCAATATTTACTGCTTTAAAGAAATTATCAAACTTTTACATATTTATTTATTCATTTTTAAATAACCGTAATAAACCCACCATATGTTAACATAAATAACATAATTTTTATGAAAAATAACGTGGACTCCCTGAAACTGTTTTAGAGACTCTAAGCGGTCTCTAGACTATACTTTGAACCACTGGTCCATGCTCATGAGTTCCTTGCCCCTATCATACCATACTGTAGCATTCATCTCTTATTTTGACTTCCCAGCATCACATTCATCTTTATTTGGTGACAAAACCCCTCTTTCCTAAAGAGAACCTATTCAAGATGGTCCAGATGAGGCTGACCACACCCCTTTTCCCACTCAGTGATAAATAAGCATGTGACCTCTGACTGGCCAAAGATTCTTGGGAACTCTCATGCTGAGCTATTAGACAATTTCTCTCTCTCTCTTCCCTCCCCCACCCCCCATCCACGTTGTGAATCATGGCCTGACAACAGCTTTCTTCCCCATTACATGGAGAGAGCTGTCCAAGAGCTAGGAAAGACCCAGTCCTTGATGACATCATTTGAATCACTGAAGCAAGCCATGACTGAAAAACCTCTCCTTCCTCTTCTCAGTTGTGTCAGCCAATTTGCTCTAAGTTAGGTTTCTATCACTGACAACTGAAGGAGCCCTGATTAAAACACACTGATAACATTTGCATGTCAATTGTAATCTTCAGTATTTAAGTGTAACATAAGAATTTCAGGCATTGTGGTAGGACGACAGGCAAAATATTTAGGGTCATGGAGTCTTCCAGACATCTAGCAGTAGTTCTAAAATTTGACTACACCTTGCAATCAACGAAGGGAGCTTCTTCAAAATACAAATTTCTAGGCTCTGACTCAGTAGGTCTGTAATGGGGCCAAAGTATCTGTATTGTTAATAAGATCCCTTGGTGATCCTGACACAATCAGTCCCAGCTCTGGCATTTGGTAAACACTAACCTAGGAAGCTACCCACTCCATCTGTAAGAACAATACTTGCTACAGTGTGGATTTCTATGTGTCTATAAAGAAAACTTTCTTGGCTGGTACAGGAATGCTATGATTTTCAGAAATTCACTTAAGAGAAAGCCTGAAATCTATAAATTTGGTAAAATGTTCACATACAGCATAGCATCCACGTACTTCCCGTCATTGCCTTTGTTCTTGCATCTTTTCTAAGTAGCCTTTGGTCAAAGCAGAAGGAAAGTTGAAGAAACTTGATTAGGGCTTTAAAAATTTAAACCAGGGACTTCCCTGGTGGCGCAGAGTATAAGAATCTGCCTGCCAATGCAGGGGACATGGGTTCGAGCCCTGGTCCGGGAAGATCCCACATGCCACGGAGCAACTAAGCCCATGCACCACAACTGCTGAGCCCATGTGCTACAACTACTGAAGGCTTCATGCCTAAAGCCCATGCTGCACAACAAGAGAAGCCACCATAAGGAGAAGCCCACCCACCGCAACAAAGAGTAGCTCCCGCTTGCCACAACTAGAGAAAGTCCACATGCAGCAACAAAGACCCAATGCAACCAAAAATAAATACAAATAAATACAAAAAATAAAATTAAAACCCAATTGATTTCTCACAGACTTTGCATCTTAACTTTAGATGCCACTGTCTCTTCAAGTCCAAAGGTAACTTAACAATTTGTATAGATATTGCTGAGCAGAGGAGTCTGGAAAGAGCAGTAAGTTCAAAAGCTATAGGAAGAAAAAACAAAAAAGTATTTTATCATGTGGTTTGGAACTAAAGAAAAGAATCTCATCAGCTTAAGCAAATTATAGTTATTAGCCCAAGAAACTGAGACATAGAGAGACCAAAGGTAGAAAAATCTAGATTGGATTCCACCTCTTACCCTCTGGGAGCTATAACATTTAACACTCAGTATGTTTCTTCTATCCTCCTCCTAATGTACATACCCTTTTGCTTTGGAGAATTCCTCTCCTACTTCATATGACCTGGTGGGGCTCTTAATTACAGTTTTCCCTTTTCTCTAACCTTTTCCCCTCACGATTACCAAAGTAGAGTGACTATACCCAAGACTGGCCAATCATAATATCCCACCTCTTTGGTAATAGTCAACCATTCAAGAATGGACACACAACACTAGCAGAGCCAATCTAAACCCTTCCCTGAAATTGACTTATGGATATTGTGAGAGACAGAGAGAAATTCTCTACTGGACATAATAAACTTGAAAGATGTGACACTGGAGTTGTTGAAGACAATTTCCCCAGAGTCCTATCTAGAGCAGAAAAAAATGAGGCCAAACCACAGAGAGAAGAAAGGCACAAAGACAGGGAAAGAAGAAAACCTTATCCCATTGTTTGAGCCCCTGAATCCAGTTAAGCTTAAAGCCAGAGCCTGCCCTGAACCACTCAAATGTAAGAACGAATAAATGTCCTTTGGCTTTAGCTAAGTTAAGTTAGGGTTATCTCATCAGCAGTCAGAAGAGCTCTGGTTAACACACATCGCTATTCCCCAGTCTTGTCTGTGTCCCTAGCCTGAGGAAAGGGAAGAAACTGTATACTAAGTGGTTTGCACCAGCTTGAGAAGATAAAGGTATTCAAATCACCCAAACAGGAGAGGTATTTCTTCCCTTTTCCTACAACCCCCAATACACACCCTACAGCATCAGGCACACATTTAAGATTTTTATTTGAGGACTCATTTTGAGAACGGCACAGGATTATACTTTGGAGTATTGTGAATAATTACTATCTTTTCTAAGAGAACTCTTGTTTTCTCTCCAATATGTGACCTATACAAACCTTGCTTTTTATAAAGAGGTTTTATTTTTATTCTGAAATGTTTTCTAAGGATACTTATAATCAGCATGTTTTAGAGCCCCCTGATTGGGTAATTTTTAAATGGAAGTCAATGAGAGAATGTAAGCCACTTAGCAAAATTCCTAAAATGCAATTCATTCTCCTAAGCAAGGGAGACTTGCGTTACTCTTTATGTACTCAGAAGTGATTTCTCCAGAAATCAGAGTGAATTTGTAGATAATCGATGCTGGAGCATGGCATTTTATAGAATGACAGAGAATCTTGGAAAGGAAGTAGAAAATAACTAGCATTAATTATAGGCCGGTTGTGAAGCACTCGTTTTACCTAGGTAACCCAAATGCTTGGGTTTCATCAGCCTAAGGTTACAGCCGTGTGTCCATTAATACTAAAACAAATACTTAATACTCATTTCTCCGAATGCCAAAAAGTCACCTTTTCAATTTGACCTAGTGAGAAGGGCTATCTCTTGAGGGGTCAGGAATAGATCTGTAGGATTCTGCTGCTTTGGCCTCCTCACCTTGTGGTCTCTCTCAGGGACCTTGATGAGACCATCAAGGCAGGGGACCCCTCTGCCCCAGTTCTCCCCACGAGTATCCACGGTCTGGCATCAGGAAAGGGGTGTTGCTCTGCTCTTAGCTACCTCTCCCACACGTGGCAGTTCTTAGGAGTCAAATGCACTTAAACAAACAAACCCAAAAAAGACATGTGTTGCATAGATAGAAGAATATCTCACAGAATCATAGTTAGGAGGTACAGCCTAGCCTCATCAGTGACAGAACAAAAGGGATTATGGAGTGGTCGGGTACATTGGCAGATATCTATCTATATCTGTATCTTCCCAGGGCTCCTGCTTCATTCTCCTCCTTCTGTACTGACTCTCTTTCCTTTTTCATCCACAGTATGAAAATGACTGCCCCAGCTCTCTTGGTTCCCTCCCCATTTTCTCTCACAGACATCTTCCTTAGTGCATTTCTTACACATTTAATACCATCTTGATTCTGCTTCTCAGAGGACCTGGACTAACACATCAGTACATTCTGGATTATTGTGTCTTAAAAACTACTGTGTGACATGGAGAAGACGGCCGTCTCAAGCCAAGGACAAGCCTCGGGAGAAAGCAAGCCTTCCAACACCTTGATCTTGGACTCATGGCCTCCAGAACCAAGAGAAAAATTTCTGTTGTTTGAGCCACTCAAAAAAACCCAAAAAAACTACTATTTGAAGGTCAGCAATTGCCAACAGCTGTCACTGTGTACAGTTTCTCCTCCGACATGAGATGAAGTTCATGCCTGCAGTCCCTCCTATAGTTCTCAGGGTTCCCTCATAAAAAACAACTGGAAAAAATTACACTATTCTCCAAGAGTGAGCAATAATTTATAGGCAAAGGGCAGCCTAAATTCACAGAGGAAAGGAGAGGTTCCCCTTCAAGGTAGCTAAAAGATACACTCAATTTACATTATCAAACACATAATTTCTCTATGGAAAACCACTATATTTGAGTTTTATCACTGTATTCAATTTTTCTCCAAAGAATAATTGGTGGATAGTTTGTGTACATTTGCATAATTTAAAAACAAAGTGGCAACTCTTCCAGAAAAGAGGGCAGTGGATTCTCAATGTGTATCCAAATCTTCACTTCCTATCAGGAAGGAACTGCTTGTAAATCTTGTTACTGTTTTCATTCTACTTTACAAATTTTAAAATCCAGTCTCTATCAAGATAATCACTGCACATATATGGTCTCATTTAATCCTAAAAATAATTATGTCTTTCGTTCATCTCCATTTTACAGAAGAGGAAACTACATTTCAGAGAATTTAGGAAATTTACCTAAGATTGCTCCACTAAGTCTTAGAGAAAGAAATTAAACCCAGCTCCTTCTAGCTCACAATCTCATGTCTTTCCACTACTTTCAGAGATGCTATTAAAAATCTTGTTTGGATTCACAGAAAGATAGATAAGATGAAAAGGCAGAGGGCTATGTACCAGATGAAGGAACAAGATAAAACCCCAGAAAAACAACTAAATGAAGTGGAGATGGGCAACCTTCCAGAAAAAGTATTCAGAATAATGAAAGTGAAGATGATCCAGGACCTCGGGAAAAGAACGGAGGCAAAGATTGAGAAGATGCAAGAAATGTTTAACAAAGACCTAGAAGAATTAAAGAACAAAAAACAGAGATGAACAATACAATAACTGAAATGACAACTACACTAGAAGGAATCAATAGCAAAATAACTGAGGCAGAAGAACGGATAAGTGACCTGGAAGACAGAATGGTGTGATTCACTGCTCTGGAACAGAATAAAGAAAAAAGAATGAAAAGAAATGAAGACAACCTAAGAGACCTCTGGGACAACATTAAATGCAACAACATTCGCATTATAGGGGTCCCAGAAGAAGAGAGAGAGAAAGGACCAGAGAAAATATTTGAAGAGATTATAGTTGAAAACTTCCCTAACATGGGAAAGGAAATAGCCACCCAAGTCCAGGAAGCGCAGAGAGTCCCATACAGGATAAACCCAAGGAGAAATACGCCAAGACACATAGTAAACAAATTGGCGAAAATTAAAGACAAAGAAAAATTATTAAAAGCAGCAAGGAAGGGCTTCCCTGGTGGCGCAGTGGTTGAGAGTCCACCTGCCGATGCAGGGGACACGGGTTCGTGCCCCGGTCCGGGAGGATCTCGCGTTCCGTGGAGTGGCTGGGCCCGTGAGCTGTGGCCGCTGGGCCTGCGCATCCGGAGCCTGTGCTCCGCAGCAGGAGAGGCCACAGCGGTGGGAGGCCCGCGTACCAAAAAAAAAAAAAAAAAAAGCAGCAAGGGAAAAACGACAAATAACATACAAGGGAACTCCCATAAGGTTAACAGCTGATTTCTCAGCAGAAACTCTACAAGCCAGAAGGGAGTGGTATGATATACATCAAGTGCTGAAAGGGAAGAACCTACAACCAAGATTACTCTACCCGGCAAGGATCTCATTCATATTCGATGGAGAAATCAAAAGCTTTACAGACAAGCAAAAGCTAAGAGAATTCAGCACCACCAAACCAGCTCTACAAAAAATGCTAAAGGAACTTCTCTAAGTGGGAAACACAAGAGAAGGAAAGGACCTACAAAAACAAACCCAAAGCAATTAAGAAAATGGTAATAGGAACATATATATCGATAATTACCCTAAACGTGAATGGATTAAATGCTCCAACCAAAAGACACAGGCTTGCTGAATGGATACAAAAACAAGACCCATATATATGCTGCTACAAGAGACCCACTTCAGACCTAGGGACACATACAGACTGAAAGTGAGGGGATGGAAAAAGATATTCCATGCAAATGGAAATCAAAAGAAAGCTGGAGTAGCAATACTCATATCAGATAAAATAGACTTTAAAATAAAGAATGTTACAAGAGACAAGGAAGGACACTACATAATGATCAGAGGATCAATCCAAGAAGAAGATATAACAATTAAAAATATGTATGAACCCAACATAGGAGCACCTCAATACATAAGTTAACTGCTAACAGGTATAAAAGAGGAAATCGACAGTAACACAATAATAGTGGGGGACTTTAACACCTTACTTACACCAATGGACAGATCATCCAAAATGAAAATAAATAAGGAAACAGAAGCTTTAAATGACACAATAGACCAGATAGATTTAATTGATATTTATAGGACAGTCCATCCAAAAACAGCAGATTACACTTTCTTCTCAAGTGCGCACGGAACATTCTCCAGGATAGATCACATCTTGGGTCACAAATCAAGCCTCAGTAAATTTAAGAAAATTGAAATCATATCAAGCATCTTTTCTGACCACAACGCTATGAGATTAGAAATCAATTACAGAGAAATAACGTAAAAAACACAAACACATGGAGGCTAAACAGTACGTTACTAAATAACCAAGAGATCACTGAAGAAATCAAAGAGGAAGTCAAAAAATACCTAGAGACAAATGACAATGAATACACGATGATCTAAAACCTATGGGATGCAGCAAAAGCAGTTCTAAGAGGGAAGTTTATAGCTATACAAGCCTACCTCAAGAAACAAGAAAAATCTCAAATAAACAATCTAACCTTACACCTAAAGGAACTAGAGAAAGAAGAACAAACAAAATCCAAAGTTAGCAGAAGGAAAGAAAGATCAGAGCAGAAATTAAATGAAATAGAAACAAAACAATAGCAAAGAACAATAAAACTAAAAGCTGATTCTTTGAGAAGATAAACAAAATTGATAAACCATTAGCCAGACTCATCAAAAAAGAGGGAGAGGACTCAAATGAATAAAATTAGAAATGAAAAAGGAGAAGTTACAACAAACACGGCAGAAATACAAAGCATCCTAAGAGACTACTACAAGCAACTGTATGCCAGTAAAATGGACAACCTGGAAGAAATGGACAAATTCTTATAAAGGTATAGCCTTCCAAGACTGAACCAGGAAGAAATAGAAAATATGAGCAGACCAGTCACAAGCAACGAAATTGAAAATGTGATTAAAAATCTTCCAACAAACAAAAGTCCAGGACCAGATGGCTTCACAGGTGAATTTTATCAAACATTTAGAGAAGAGCTAACACCCATCCTTCTCAACCGCTTCCAAGAAATTGCAGAGGAAGGAGCACTCCCAAACTCATTCTATGAGGCCATCATCACCCTGATACCAAAACCAGACAAAGATACTACAAAAAAAGAAAATTACAGACCCAATATCACTGACGAATGTAGATGCAAAAATCCTCAACAAAATACTAGCAAACAGAATCCAAAAACACATTAAAAGGATCATACACCATGACCAAGTGGGATTTATCCCAGGGATGCAAGGATTCTTCAATATACGCAAATTAATCAGTGTGATACACCATATTAACAAATGGAAGAATAAAAACCATATGATCATCTCAATAGATGCAGAAAAAGCTTTTGACAAAATTCAACACCCATTTATGATAAAAACTCTCCAGAAAGTAGGCACTGAGGGAACCTACCTCAACATAATAAAGGCCATATATGACAAACCAACAGCAAACATCATTCTCAATGGTGAAAAACTGAAAGCATTTCAATTTCAGTTAAGATCAGGAACAAGACGAGGATGTCCACTCTTGCCACTATTATTCAACATAGTTTCAGAAGTCCTAGTCACAGCAGTCAGAGAAGAAAAAGAAATAAAAGGAATACAAATTGGAAAAGAAGAAGTAAAACTGTCACTGTTTGCAGATGATGTGATACTATACATAGAGAATCCTAAAGATTCCACCAGAAAACTACTAGAGCTAATCAATGAATTTGGTAAAGTTGCAGGATACAAAATTAATGCACAGAAATCTCTTGCATTCCTATACACTAATGATGAAAAATCTGAAAGAGAAATTAAGGAAACATTCCCATCTACCACTGCAACAAAAAGAATAAAATACCTAGGGAGACAAAAGACCTGTATGCAGAAAACTATAAGACACTGATGAAAGAAATTAAAGGTGATACAAACAGATGGAGAGATATACCATGTTCTTGGATTGGAAGAATCAATATTGTGAAAATGACTCTACTACCCAAAGTGATCTACAGATTCAGTGCAATCCCTATCAAATTACCAGTGGCCTTTTTTACAGAACTAGAACAAAAAATCTTAAAATTTGCATGGAGACACAAAAGACCCCGAATAGCCAAAGCAGTCTTGAGGGAAAAAAACAGAACTGGAGGAATCAGGCTCCCTGACTTCAGACTATACCATAAAGCTACAGTAATCAAGACAATATGGTACTGGCACAAAAACAGAAACATAGATCAATGGAACAAGACAGAAAGCCCAGAGATAAACCCACGCACCTATGGTCAACTAATCTATGAAAAAGGAGGCAAGGGTATACAATGGAGAAAAGACAGTCTCTTCAATAAGTGGTGCTGGGAAAACTGGACAGCTACATGTAAAAGAATGAAATTAGAACATTCCCTAACACCATACACAAAAATAAACTCAAAATGGATTAGAGACCTAAATGTAAGACCGGACACTATAAAACTCTTAGAGGAAAGCATAGGAAGAACACTCTTTGACATAAATCACAGCAAGATCTTTTTTGATCCACCTCCTAGAGTAATGGAAATAAAAACAAAAATAAACAAATGGGACCTAATGAAACTTCAAAGCTTTTGCACAGCAAAGGAAACCATAAACAAGACAAAAAGACAACCCTCAAAATGGGAGAAAATATTTGCAAACAAATCAACCAACAAAGGATTAATCTCCAAAATATATAAACAGCTCATGCAGCTCAATATTAAAAAACAGACAACCCAGTCTAAAAATGGGCAGAAGATCTAAATAGACATTTCTCCAAAGAAGACATACAGATGGCCAAGAAGCAAATGAAAAGCTGCTCAACATCACTAATTCTTACAGAAATGCAATTCGAAACTTCAATGAGGTATCACCTCACACCAGTTAGAATGGGCATCATCAGAAAATCTACAAACAACAAATGCTCTAGAGGGTGTGGAGAAAAGGGAACCCTCCTGCACTGTTGGTGGGAATGTAAATTGATACAGCCACTATGGAGAACAGTATGGAGGTTCCTTAAAAAACTAAAAATAGAATTACCATATGATCCAGCAATCCCACTACTGGGCATATACCCAGAGAAAAGCATAATTCAAAAAGGCACATGCGGGCCTCCCTGGTGGCGCAGTGGTTGAGAGTCCGCCTGCCGATGCAGGGGATACGGGTTCGTGCCCCGGTCTGGGAGGATCCCATATGCCGCGGAGCGGCTGGGCCCGTGAGCCATGGCCGATGGGCCTGCGCATCCGGAGCCTGTGCTCCGCAACGGGAGAGGCCACAACAGTGAGAGGCCCGCATACCGCAAAAAGACAAAAAAAAAAAAAAAAAAAAAAAAAAAAAAAAAGGCACATGCACCCCAATGTTCATTGCAGCACTATTTACAATAGCCAGGTCATGGAAGCCACCTAAATGCCCATGAGAGATGAATGGATAAAGAAGATGTGGTACATATATACAATGGAATATTACTCAGCCATAAAAAGGAATGAAATTGGGTCATTTGTTGAGACGTGGATATATCTAGAGACTGTCATCATACAGAGTAAAGTCAGAAAGAGAAGAACAAATATCATATATTAACGCACATACGTGGAACCTAGAAAAATGGTACAGATGAACTGGTTTGCAGGGCAGAAATTGAGACACAGATACAGAGAACAAATGTATGGACACCAAGGGGGGAAAGCAGCAGGGGGCCTGGGGTGTGTGTGATGAATTGGGCTATTGGGATTGACATGTATACACTGATGTGTATAAAATGGATGACTAATAAGAACCTGCTGTATAAAAAAAAAATAGAAAGGCATGGGCTTTCCTGGTGGCACAGTGGTTAAGAATCTGCCTGCCAATACAAGGGACATGGGTTCGAGCCCTGCTCAGGGAAGATCCCACATGCTGCAGAGCAACTAAGCCCATGCGCCACAACTACTGAGCCTGCCCTCTAGAGCCCACGAGCCACAACTACTGAGCCCACTCGCCACAACTACTGAAGCCCGAGTGCTCTAGAGCCTGTGCTTCGCAGCAAGAGAAGCCTGTGCACCACAATGAAGAGTAGCCCCGCTCACCACAACTAGAGAAAGCCTGCACGCAGCAACGAAGACCCAACACAGCCAAAAATAATAAATAAATAAAAATAAATAAAATTTTTTTTAAAAGGAAAAAAAAATCTTGCTTGGGGAATTCCCTGGCAGTCCAGTAGTTAGGGCTCCACCCTCTCACTTCCAAGGGCCGGGGTTCCATCCCTGGTCGGGGAACTAAATCCCACAAGCCGTGCGGTGCAGCCAAAAAAAAAAAGAAAACAGAAACAAAAACAAAGAAAACAAAATCTTGTTTGCTAAAATCTTTGTTATTGATAATATATGGAGATTTAAGCAAACTTAATTGTCCTTTTTGTTATTTAAGAAAATGAATGGTCTCTGAACTGCATGGTCAAAATAGTTGAATATATATAAATGTTTGCTATATATTGCTTAAGTTTCTGACACATTGAGGAAAAAAAGCCTTTTTTCTTCCTCTTCCCCTTCATTGGGGCCAACCTTTCCACTGGTACCCAGTAAGGAGGTTGGCATGTCTGGGGTTAAGCAAATAAATGAATACAGATTTCTCACTGTGAAAAGAATTACAACTATGGAAACTGAGAAGTGTAGAATATACCTTGGAGTGTTGCATAGGAATTGGAGATGCCGGTATCGTGGTCTGATTAGACAGATAGACAGACAAATATAGTTTTATGTGTGTGTGTGTGTTTTGTTTGTTTACTGAGAGGGTCTAGAAGCAATGGCATTCCAATAACAATGAGCATATTTAGATCTTGGTTTCTAGATACCATTATCCACTAAAAAGAACCAAGACTCTTAATTAAATGGCTGACTCCAGGACTGGAGCAGGGAAAACACAAGGTGTGTTAGTAACATTTTATGACACTAGAAAGTAAAGAAGTGCTAGAAGAATGATGGGGACATGTTTATAAGTAACCAGCTTGAAGGGGCTCTCACTGGCCAAGTCTGGGACAATTTAAGTATCAAAAAAAAAAAAGATAACAGATTGTAGCCCTGTGAGTAAAAGAGAAATCATGAGTCCCTATGTAATTAAGTAATCATGATATTAATTAATTACTTAATTAGGGAGAAAGGAAAACCTTATCCTATCTAATAAATCTAGAAGGAATGATAGGATTAGAAAATCCCCATTTGGTGATCACCTGAGTAATAATTTATTCAGGTTAGAATCATTAATGGATGCTAAAACTGGGGAAATTTTGATGAGAAACAAGATAGTCACATGATCTCAAAGATTTTTGCCACAAAATAATTATTCATTACTTTATAGTGGAAAACCTGGCAGATACCATCTTAACTAAGTGATGACAGTTAACATCCCCAATAATGGAACAATGACATCATGTGCCTCCTCATATGATGCCCAGAGACTAGCACAGCCTCACTTCTGTGACATTCCTGCCAAAAATAAATAAATTATAAACATTAGGCAAACCCCCATAATTGAGGACCATTCTCAAAACAATTAGCTTGGGTTCTTCAAAGCTATTAAGATCATGAAAGATAACTGAGAAGCTATTCCAGATTGAAGAAGACTAAAGAAACATGACAACTAAAGGCAACATGAGACCCTAGATTGGATCCTGGACCTGTAAGGGACACTGTTGAGACATTAAGTGATATTTAAATTGGGTCTGTAGATTAGATGATATTATTGGATTGATGTTAATTTCCTGATTTTGATTGTTGTACTGTATCCTTACACTCAAGATACACAAATTGAGATGTTAAAGGGTAATGACACATCGTGCCTACAACTTATTACCAAATTATTCAGAAATAATAAGTAGAGAATCAGGGTGAATATTTGGAAGATCTGTGTACTATTGTGCAACCTTTTTTGTTGTTTTGGTAAATTTGAAATTATTTCCAAATAAAAAGTTTTAAAAATGAAAAACTATGGCAGCTTATTCCCTGAATAGCTCTAAGAACAGCAAAGCCCACAAACACCTGTGGAGGTTTAGGGGAAACAAAACAAAAATTTTCACTTTAGTTATTTATGACTGCATAATTAACCACTCCAAAATTCAGTGGCTTCAGTATATTAACCTGTCATGATTCTGCGGATTGATTTGCCTCAGCTGGGCAGTTCTGCTCCATGAGATGTCAGATGGGGCTGCAGTTATTTGGGGGATGCATGAGGCTGGAACATCCAAGACAGCACATTCACATGTCTGGAGCCTTGGTGAGGACGGTTGGAAGGCTGGACTCAGATGGGCTGCTGGGATGGTTGGGCCTCTTTCTCCGTTCAGTCTCAGGGTCCCTCCCTTTCTACATGGCCTTTCTAAGTCACTTCTCCACGTGATCTCTCCAGAGGGTAGCCAGACTTCTTACATGGCATTTCAAGACTCTTTCCAAAAGTGCAAAAGCAGAAATTACCACGTATTCTTAAGGCTTAGGTCTAGACCTAGTCATCACTTTAACTGTGCGCTATTGGTTAAAACAAAACAAAAAAATGGGGAAATATTCAAACATATTAAAAGTACATGTGCTTTCATATACCCATCACCTAGCTTTAAATTTTTGTGTGACATTTTAAATCAAATTTAAATTATTAGTAGTTTAAAAAAGATGAGTCACAGGGTCAATCCAGATTCTATGTGGGAGGGGACTACACAAAAGCATGAATAGCAGGAGGTGTATCAGGGGCCATCTTTGGGGCTTAGCTGCCACAGCATCACAGCTAATTTACCAGTCTCCTTGCCAAAAATGTGTTATATTTCACAATCATGTTAAATAAGTATGTAGTCTTTTAAAAGCCAAATGTGAACTAAAGCAATATAAAGCTGAGACATACTCTAGATTTTTGTACAAGCCACCTCTTCTTCCTTCTATGTGACTACTATGTAAGTTGTGGTTGTTTCTTGTGGTTTTTAAAATTTTGCTTTGTCTTCTCATTATAACCTTGTCGTATCTGAACAGCAAACTGCCTTGATTTATGGCGGTATTCTTTTTTTTTTTTAAGATTTTTTTTGATGTGGACCATTTTTAAAGTCTTTATTGAATTTGTTACAGTACTGCTTCTGTTTTATGTTTTGGTTTTTTGGCCCCAAGGCATGTGGGATCTTAGTGCCCTGACCGGGGATCAAACACGCACCCCCCTCATTGGAAGGTGACGTCTTAACCACTGGACCACCAGGGAAGTCCTTATGAAGGTATTCCTTTTTTTTTTTTTTTTTTTTTTTGCAGTACGCGGGCCTCTCACCATCACCATTGTGGCCTCTCCCACTGCGGAACACCGGCTCCGGACACGCAGGCTCATCGACCATGGCTCACGGGCCCAGCCGCTCCGCGGCATGTGGGATCTTCCCGGACCGGGGCACGAACCCGTGTCCCCTGCATCAGCAGGCAGACTCTCAACCACTGTGCCACCAGGGAAGCCCCAATGAAGGTATTCTTGGTTATATTTTTATTTATTCTTTAGGTTTCAAGGACAGGTTGAAATAACCAAATGGATTTTGATTATTACATTCACTATCATGAATGAAGTTTTAGCAGCTTTATCGAAATATAATTTAAATACTATAAAATTCATACATTTAAAATATACAGTTCAGTGGTTTTTAGTATGTTTACAGAGTTATGTAACCATCACCACAAGCAGTTTTAGAATATTTTCATCACCCCCAAAAGAAACCTGCTACCTGTTTTTAGTAACTCCCCATTTACCCACTCCCAGGTTAGTACGTACCACTAATCTACTTTCTGTCTCTATTGATTTACCCATTCTGGACAATTTATATAAATGGAATCATACAATATGTGGTCCTTTATGACTCGTTTCTTTCAATTAGCATAATGTTTTCAAGTTTTATCCCTGTTGTAGCATGTATCAGTACTTCATTCCTTTTTATTGCTGAATAATATTCTACTATGTAGGTACACCACATTTTGTTTATCAATCAGCAGTTCATGGGCATTTGAATTGTTTCCACTTTCAGGCTATTATGAATAATGCCACTATGAACATTTATGTACACATTTTTGTGTGAATGTGGGTTTTCATTTTGGGGTGTTGGTATCTGGGCCTATGAATTTTTTAAAATAAATTTATGTATTTATTTATTTTTGGCTGCATTGGGTCTTTGTTGCTGGGTGCCGGCTTTCTGTAGTTGCCACGAGTGGCGGCTACTCTTCATTGCATTGAGCGGGTTTCTCATTGCGGTGGCTACTCTTGTTGCAGAGCATCAGCTCTAGGTGTGCGGGCTTCAGTAGTTGTGGCACACGGGCTTAGTTGCTCCACGGCATGTGGGATCTTCCCGGACCAGGGCTCGAACCCATGTCCCCTGCATTGGCAGGTGGATTCTTAACCACTGCAGCACCAGGGAAGTCCTGGGCCTGTGAATATTTTGATGTATTTTATAATACATTATTTTTATATATTTAATTAATTTAATACAATTAATTATATATAATTGTATTTAATTACATTTATATGTTTAATTCATTTTATATATTGTATAATATACCTGGATCCATTGATTTTTTTTATGAGAAAGCTAATGGTTATTTTCCAGTTATTAAACTTCATCTTTCTAATATACAGTGAACTGCAAATAATAATCTGGGGGAAGAGGATAGGAGAAGTTGATGAGAACTTCACTCAAAGTATAAAGGAACTTAGCTTAGCTATTGAAGTATATTTGCCTGGTTTAAAATCCTGATGCTACCACTTGCAAGATGTGTGACCTTAGGCAAGTTACTTAACCTCTCTGAGCTTCAGTTTCTTTGTCGCAAAATGGAGGAAAATATAATAATAATAACTACCTCATAAGAGCACTGTGAGGATTAAAGTAGGTATCTCTAAACCTAGTGCTGGGCACAATGTAAATATGTATTCATTGTTAATAATTTTTATTAATTACTTATATACTGCCGCAGTTTTGCATTTTTATTATGACCATGCATTGCACTTGAAATTTTAAAAGCAATTTTAAAATGTGTGAAGTCAACCTTAATATTGTGTGTTTACTAATTTAAATGCACTCATATTACCAAATCATGTTTCAAGCTGGAAAATAGAGATTTGATCCAGCTTCCTTTGTGTCTGCGTTTTAGATTCACTAAGGAAATGGAGACTAATGGCTTAAGGTCTGAATTGTGCTTTAGTTATTCTTTTCCATTTTACAAATCAAAGAGAGAGAATTTCCTGGGCAAAATAATAAAACTTCATGAAGCTGTGGTGCCATTTTTACCAAAATAGATCCTGAAACAAATACTAATAATATTAAATTTCCTAGTCTACAAAGAATTGCCTTTATTATTCCATCAATCATTTGGATCTTTGAAGCAAAGCAGTTCTAACTACTTTTTCTGATTCCTAAGGCTTTTTCGTTTTAGTGCAAAAGAACTCTGTTAATAATCTAGCATCTTGCCAAAGATCCTGTCTCAACTCCCTATAGCTGATTTGAGCATCCCATTTTAATTCATTGCCTGTGGAGCTAGTAATCATATGATTTCTCTAGTGACTCCAATCTTAAATAATAATATCCATCTAATAAGGCTTGTTCCATTTATAGGGCTTAAAGAGAAATTAGATTTTGAAGAAAAAACAGCAGCAATACTAGATAGAAATAACTATTAAAATGTACTCTAGAAGCCATTTTCTGGCCTATTTTCTACTGTTTTATTCATGTTTCTGGTCAGAAGAACAGGAGTACAGAATGAAGAGCTTATGAGGTCCTCACCCTGGTTCCTCCCACCACTCATGCTTGGACTCATAAGTTACAACTCACTAGTATCTCCAAACAAGACACCAAGACCATTTTCAAGACCTTAGGAGACCTGTAGCCTTTTAACCAACCAACCTGTAAGTACCTACAAGGTAACAAGTACTGTTCTCAAGGCTATCTTTATGTGTATGTGTATAACAGCTTTACTGAGATATAGTTTATATGTTGTGCAATTCACCCATTTAAAGTGTACAAGTCAGTGGTTTTTACTATATTCACAGAGTTGTACAGCCATCACCACAATCAATTTTAGAACATTTTCATCACCCCACGTAGAAACCCCATACCAATTAACAATACTCCCCTTTTCATCCCAGCTCTACGCAACCGCTAATCTATTTTCTGTCTCTATGAATTTACCTATTCTGTAAATTTCATATAAATGGCATCATATAATATTTGGCCTTTTGCGTCACACTTCTTCCACTTAGCATAATACTTTAGAGGCCCATCCCTTATGTTGTAGCATATATCAGTACTTCATTCCCTTTTAAGGCTGAATAATATTCCATTGTATAGGTATACCATATTTTGTTTATCCATTCATCAGTTGATGGGCATTTGGGTTGTTTGTACTTAGCTACTGTGAATAATGCTGCTGTGAACATTCATGTGAAAGTTTTTGTGTGAACATATGTTTTCTTTTTTTATTTCTAAGATTTTTTTTGATGTGGACCATTTTTTTTACATCTTTATTGGAGTATAATTGCTTTACAATGGTGTGTTATTTTCTGCTTTATAACATAGTGAATCAGCTATACATTTACATATATCCCCATATCTCCTCCTTCTTGCTTCTTCCTCCCACCCTCCCTATTCCACCCCTCTAGGGGGCACAAAGCACTGAGTTGATCTCCCTGTGCTATATGACGGCTTCCCACTAGCTATCTGTTTTACATTTGGTAGTATATATAAGTCCATGCCACTCTCTTACTTCCTCCAAGCTTACCCTTCCCCCTCCCCATGTCCTGAAGTCCATTCCCTATGTCTGCGTCTTTATTCCTGTCCTGCCCCTAGGTTCTTCATAATCATTTTTTTTTTTAGGTTCCGTATATATGTGTTAGCATACGGTATTTGTTTTTCTCTTTCTGACTTACTTCACTCTGTATGACAGACTCTTGGTCCATCCACCTCACTACAAATAACTCAATTTTGTTTCTTTTTATGGCTGAGTAATATTCCATTGTGTATATGTGCCACATCTTCTTTATCCATTCATCTGTCAATGGACACTTAGGTTGCTTCCATGTCCTGGCTATTGTAAATAGAGCTGCAATGAACATTGTGGTACATGACTCTTTTTGAATTATGGTTTTCTCAGGGTATATGCCCAGTAGCAGGATTGCTGGGTCATATGGTAGTTGTATTTTTAGTTTTTTAAGGAACCTCCATACTGTTCTCCATAGTGGCTGTATCAATTTACATTCCCACCAACAGTGAAAGAGGGTTCCCTTTTCTCCATACCCTTTCCAGAATTTATTGTTTCTAGATTTTTTGATGATGGCCATTGTGACCAGTATGAGGTGATATCTCATTGTAGTTTTGATTTGCATTTCTCTAATGATTAGTGATATTGAGCATCCTTTCATGTGTTTGTTGGCAATCTGTATATCTTCTTTGGAGAAATGTCTATTTAAGTCTTCTGCCCATTTTTGGATTAGGTTGTTTGTTTTTTTGATATTGAGCTGCATGAGCTGCTTGTAAATTTTGGAGATTAATCCTTTGTCTGTTGCTTCATTTGCAAATATTTTCTCCCATTCTGAGGGTTGTCTTTTCGTCTCTTTTATGGTTTTCTTTGCTGTGCAAAAGGTTTTAAGTTTCATTAGGGCTCATTTGTTTATTTTTGGTTTTATTTCCATTTCCCTAGGAGGTGGGTCAAAAAGGATCTTGCTGTGATTTATGTCATAGAGTGTTCTGCCTATGTTTTCCTCTAAGAGTTTTATAGTATCTGCCCTTACATTTAGGTCTTTAATCCATTTTGAGTTTATTTTTGTGTATGGTGTTAGGAAGTGTTCTAATTTCACTCTTTTACATGTAGCTGTCCTGTTTTCCCAGCACCACTTATTGAAGAGGCTGTCTTTTCTCCATTGAATGTTCTTGCCTCCTTTGTCATAAATTAGGTGACCATATGTGCGTGGGATTATCTCTGGGCTTTCTATCCTGAACCACTGATCTATATTTCTGTTTTTGTGCCAGTACCATACTGTCTTGATTACTGTAGCTTTGTAGTATACTCTGAAGTTTGGGGGACTGAGTCCTCCAGCTCTGTTTTTCTTTCTCAGCATTGCTTTGGGGGCTTCCCTGATGGCACAGTGGTTGAGAGTCCACCTGCCAATGCGGGGGACACGGGTTCGTGCCCCAGTCTGGGAGGATCCCACATGCTGCGGAGCGGCTGGGCCCGTGAGCCATGGCCGCTGAGCCTGCACGTCCGTAGCCTGTGCTCCGCGGCGGGAGAGGCCACAGCAGTGAGAGGCCTGTGTGCCGCAAAAAAAAAAAAAAAAAGATTGCTTTGGCTATTCGGGGTCTTTTGTGTTTCCATACAAATGATGTGGGCCATTTTTTTAAGTCTTTTTATTGAACTCGTTACAATATTGTTTCTGTTTTATGTTTTGTGGTTTTTTGGTCCTGAGGCATGTGGGATCTCAGCTCCCTGACCAGGGATCGAACCCACACCCCTTGCCTTGGAAGGCAAAGTCTTAACCACTGGACCACCAGGGAAGTCCCGAACATATGGTTTCATTTCTCTTGGGTATATACCTAGTAGTGGAATTACTGGGTCATATGGTAACTCTATGTTTAACCTTTTCAGAAACTGCCAAACTGTTTTCCAAAGTGGCTGTACCATTTTACATCAAGGCTATCTTAAGGTCTACTTGGTCTGGGGTTAATTGTTCCATTTGGGTATGGACTTGGAAACAGGCCTTTGCTGTTCAGGTAAGAAACTTCTGTCAAAGATTTTCACTTCTTTTAAAGTTAAAAAAATAAAATGATTAGCATTCCTCTGTTTAGAAAGAAAAAGAATGAACCTATTTATCAAGTTTCCAGAATACTATAGACTCTTATGGAGCACTTGCTTCTTCTCACCCTAAGAAGCTGAGTAGGCTTTAGGGGCAGGTGGACAAGGCATAGTGGTATAAATTAAGGGGCATTGCAAAATAAAATGTCTCCAGTATCGCAAGGAAATTCTTCATCTCATTTACAATATAACAACATTCCTGGTTACAGAAGTCAGAAGTTCATATGGGCTAATAAATTTTTTTCATTTTTTTTTTTAATATATGGTTTTAGTGAAATTCAGTATTTACATACATTCTTTTTTTTTGGCTGCTCGCATGACATGTGGGATCTTAGTTCCCTGACCAGGGATCAAACCCATGCCCCTTGCAGTGGAAGCACAGAGCCCTGACCACTGGACCGCCAGGGAAGTCCCATGGGCTAATAAATTTTTATTGTAGTCACTCACACCTTAGCACAAATTACTTTAATAATCACATTTTCCTCCTAACCCCTGGTTAAATACAGTTGACTCAAACTAAGGTGTTCTGATAGTAGAGGAGATACTAAAGAAAGGAAAGAAAAGGACAGTTGATTCTTGAACAACAAGGTTTGAACTTCACGGGTCCACTTATCCACAAATACTTTTTCAGTGGTAAAAACTGCAGTACTATAACATCCGTGATTTGTTGAATACATGGATGGGAAAGTGTGGATACGAACCACATATACAGAGGGCTGACTATACCCAGATTTTTTACTGTGCTGAGGGTCAATGCCCCTAACCTCTGAGTTGCTGAAGGGTCAGCTGTAATTTTAAAACCTAAAAAGGGGAATTTAGAACGTGCTATACACATTACATTTATTAGATTATTTACTCCTCATAACAACTCCATAAGATAAGCACTATTATTTTTAGTTTAAAAGAAAGGAAAAAGGTTCAAAAAGTTAAGTAATTTACTGAAGGTCACAAAGATTCTATGTAAGGAGGTAGGATTTTAATTCGAGTCTATCTGATTCCAAAGAATCGGAGCATCCTCTTTCTGTTCTGAATAGAGAGCAGACACTAGTGGGACTCTGGGGCTGGGAAGGAGGGAGTGGGGAGAGCAGGGCTGTGCAAAACCAAACTTTGCCTTCTCTACAAACTTTTCTCATGCCCCTGGTTACCACAACCACTTGCTGGCAGCACCCCCGACCCCCAATGGTTCTGCTGTGCAGTAGTGCTAATGAGTCCCTAAATGCTTCCCCGCTTAGTGGAGCTACTGTATGTGACTAAGTTAAGACTCCAGCAACTACTGCTGCCTGGGCCACACACACTCCAGCAAAACTTCCTTATTTGGAAAAGTCTTTTCCATCCTCTTTGGGCAGAAATAATACAATCTCACATTTAAGAAAAACAAAATGCTTTGACCTGAATCAGAAGGGGCACTCGAAACACTAAAACACAGAGATATGCCAAACAAGATCAAGTATATTTCTGAATGCTTTCTCAGGTGGAAGGTGGGGGGCGGGGAATGAGATTGCTTCATCAGAGAGTAAAAGAACATTCACACATCCCTTTTTCTTTAACTCCAGATGCTTTTCTAGTTAGCAATAAGCTTTAAATCTCAGGTATATGAAATTGAGCACACTTTTTACTGGAGTTAAGAAAAAATACCTTTAGAAATTGTTGATTTATGCCGGCAGAAGACTATACCTTTTCGGATATGGTTTAGCATTGCTTCTCACACCCTGAGTAGAGGTTATATTTGAAAAGTCAGGGTAGATATTTGCAGATATGGGCCAGTGAGGTCAGCCTGAGTGTTGGCTCCTGTCATCCCTAGAAACTGCCCGGGAGCGGTTTGGTAGAAAAATAAAAAGAGGAGACTTAAGTCTCAACTCTGCCACTAACTTGCTGGGTGAACTTGAGCAACTTAATTAACTTCTCTGAGTAGATCTCAGTTTGCTCTTCTCTGAAGAGGGGTTGGACTAAATGACTTCCAACAGCCTTTCCAGAATTGACTTTCTATTTATGGTTTCCATGATTGAGGAAAGGGCTTGTCTAGGCTAAAATATGCTATAAAAACCATGGGTTTCTGATGTTCTCTAGACCCACTCCTCATTTCCTAACTTCCCTCTTGGTACCCCTACCCTCTCAGCCTTTCTGGAGTTCAGGGCCTTAGTGCTGCTTTCTGGCTTCCTGGAGGAACCTCCTAAAGGGCCCATTGGTAAGCAAAGCATAATAAACTGGATATTATCCCCAGTGCTTATCAAGTCTAATCTGTCCCATGTTCCATTCCCCCAGAGTCTGCTTTCAACCACCTGGCCCTTGGTGATGATGGATCAAATCAGATAAAATAACCTTCCTTGATATTTATTGACATGTAGCCCCACTCACAAAAATACCTTTAAAATAATCAGAATATACATCTCTCCCCTCAGAGGTCCTATTATCTGCATTATTTATTTATGTGGAAGGAGAATGTTGATGTGGTGTCTTCCTGTGCCCCTCAAATTACATGAAGGTTGGATTGCTTTCTCTGATCAGTGACACTTGGGGAAGTTGTCTTATCTTGGCAGGAATATTGTAAACTCAAGTTGGAGATTTTGTTTTTCTGTGCATTAATCTGCAACTAATGCCAGTGAACATTATCCTTGTTTAATTACATTCACTAACCAACTGACACAACTTCCCCTGGGAAGAAGCTTATCCAACTCTGACTCATGCTTTACAGCATGTTGGATTTGAGGAAATGGATAATATACGCCCCGCTGGCTTTGGAATTTTAAACAGAAACCCATATGCCGCCAAGTCTCCGGCTTACTCCCAAATATGGGAGAATGTGTGCCCCAGCCACGGTTGCAAGAGGCATGCTCAGTGTGACAAAAGGCAAACCCACGGTGTGTGCTGAGCTCCAGGCCAGACGTGGAAGGCCAGAGCCAGCATCCACTTAACAGAAACAGAAAACCTTAGGAAAGGGGAGAGAGGCTGCCACCCCTAAGGACTGTCCCTTGTATAGAGTTATCTTGATGATGTCATGGCAGTGAATTTCTTATTAAAATTAAAATGAATCCTGAGCTTCAGGGACAAACGAGGAGCATCTTCAAGAGGCCAACCTTTTAGGGCAGTGCTTACAGACACAGCCTGTCAGAACAGGAGATGAAATCATACCAGCCTTGTGCTGAGCTGGCCAGGTCACCCTGGACCCAGATCATGATAAGAAACCCTCTGGTGGCCGGTGTGCCCCAGGATTCTCTGAGAATCAGAGATGTTGCCAGGGTAGAGCTAACTGGGGCAATTGCTCTTATGTCTGAGCTGAGAGTGCAGGGGGCAGTATCCCAGAGCGGGAAGAGATGGCTCCTCAGCTGGAGGCCAGAAAAAAGAGGCTCACAGTCCCCTTCAACCATGCCCCCATCTGCATGTCTGAGCCTGCCCTCCTTCTGCCCAGACCCCGCTAAGTCTCCACATGCCCTCTTACGATCTTACAAGCTCTCTTCCCCTAACAGCTATCCTTATTCTTCTTTTCTTTAAAAACAAAAACAAAAAACAAAAAAAAACTTTACTGTTTTTATTTTTTAAATATGTGTTTGTTGAAAAAAAAATCAAACAGTATAGAAATGTAACAGTAACAGTTCCCATTTATGGAGTGTTTTCTCTGCATAAGACACAGTATTAAAACACTTAATGTGCATCATTTCATTCACACTTCATAATATCCCTATGAAGCAGGTTTATTTTCATTCCCTTTTACAGATAAGAATATTAAAGTTCATACAGGTGAGGTAAATTGCCCAAAGTCACACAGCTAGTACACAGCAAGGCTGAGATTTGAACACAAGTGTTTGCTCTCTGAAGACCGTGTGCTTAAGTATTACATACACTACCTTAAAAAGTACAAAGAAGAGAGAGATATCAACTCCACACCAGGACTCAAAGGTAACCTCTGCTATTGTCCTTCCAGACTTCTCTTTACATACATGTGTGTGGTGTTCATTTTAACCTGATTTCAGTAGAATAAAGTCTGGGGTTGGTTAGGCTTCTAGGAAGAGGGATAAGGAGTAACCCACTGTAATTGATCCAGATTTCTCTTCCCCTTAAAAAGCTCTAGGTCAGGGAATGTTGGCTGAGTCCCAGGCCCTCTGCTGGTGTCCAAGAGGCTCACATGTCTTCCTGGGAGTGTCATGCCAAGCACACAGTAAGCACTCAATTAATTCTCTCCAGTGGTACTGTAAGGGACAGATTCTTCTGGGATCCTTGGCCTCTGCTCCAGTGTAGGTATTTAGGAGCTGTGAGTGCCTTCCCTCTCCAAATGGTGCTGGTGCCAGTGTTGGAGCCAAATAAAAAACCAGCTGCCGCAGTGAGCCTACAAGTGCAGACATGTCATCACTCTGGACAGCAAAATGAATGCTACCACTGCTGTTCTGGGACTGCCACTTAAAGCCCTTGCTGAACTTGTAATTCCGATCTTTCTCATGGCTGCTTAATGAAGAAGGAAGCTTTGGGGACAGAGGTAGTCACAGCTGAGGCTGAATGTGTGTTGTGGGACTAGAGGGAGCAGAGTGGGACCTGGATTCAGTGGCATTTCTAGAACTTACAGTCACTCCTGTCATCTGGTCCAGCCTGGCTTCAGTGGCTTGGAGAGTCACCCCTAGCCAACAAAAGGACTAACTTCAGGGGGCAATGACATTTCCCTGTTTGGTCACAAGACCTTAGCTTAGCAAGCAGAGCAAATGCTTGTCACATCAGGAACTCAGGAAACCTATCTTTCCTTCCCACCTCCCGCTAACCAGCACCTCCCCTGCTACACACACAACCACAACACATTCTCTTTAAAAAATTATAAAGTGGTGAATTTCATGTTGCAGAAATTTTACCACAATTTTTTTAAAGGTACCAACCCAAATTAAGTATTCTATTTTCTCTCCTTATTCCTGTGTCTGCATATTCGTCAGGTTCTTTTTTTCCCCAAGCACTGTAATATACATTGTGGGATTTGATCCTCTCAACTTGTGATATAATAAGAATAGTGATCCTTAGTTCCCTAAACCAGGGATTACTAATTTTTTTTAACTTTTTGTGGAAGTATAACATATATACAGAAATGTGCACAGATCATAAATATACAGCTCTATAAATTTTCAAAAGGCAAACATTGCTATGTATCCAAAACCTAAATGAAGAAACGGAACATCACTAGCACCTCAGAAGCCCTCTTTTGACCCCATTCTAGCCACTAATCACTCAAAGGAAATCCCTATTCATAGATTAAAGGCATAGATTAATTTTTCCTGTTTTTGAACTCGACATAAATGGAATTATAACTATGTATTCTTTTGTGTTTGATTTCTTCCACCTAATGTTATACTTGTGATATTCACCCTTATTATTATTTTTTTTTTTTTTTTTTTTTTTGCGGTACGCGGGCCTCTCACTGTTGTGGCCTCTCCCGTTGCGGAGCACAGGCTCCGGATGCGCAGGCTCAGCGGCCATGGCTCACGGGCCCAGCCGCTTCGCGGCATATGGGATCCTCCCAGACCGGGGCACGAACCCATATCCCCTGCATCGGCAGGCGGACTCTCAACCACTGCGCCACCAGGGAGGCCCCACCCTTATTATTGTATGTAGTTATCTCATTGTTGGATAGTGGATTACGTGAATTCACCGTGGATTATTTATCTATTCTAGTGTTGGTGGACATTTGAATTGCTCCTCATTTTTAGCTATTACAAATAGTGCCGCTGTGAATATTCTTATACGTGTCTTTTGTTGAACATATGTATTTCTAGAAATGTAATTGCTAATCATAGGGTACACATATGTTCAACTATAGCAGGTATTGCCAAACAGTCTTCCAAAGTAGTCGTACCAATTTACACTCCCACGAGCAATGAATGAGAGTTCCAGTTGCTCATATTCTCACTAACACTTAGTGTTGTCTGTCTTTTTCATTTTGGCCATTTTGGTGGGTGTGTAGGGATATCCTATCATGCTTTTCATTTGCATTTTCCTGCTTGTTAGTGAATTGAGTACCTTTTCATATATTTATTAGACATTTGAATATTTTAGGGACTCTTTAAAGTTTTTTTTCTTGGTTATTAAAGTAATACATGCTAATTGAAGAAGGTTTGGCAAATATAGAAAGGAATCATGGTAGATTTGTACTATGTCAACTTAGCTAAATGTTCGAACTATGTTCTTCAGAATTGCTTTCCTTGTCTGGTTCTGGGCTAGGGTTGCCCACAAGAACATTTGCACAATGTCTGGAGAGAAGAAGCAAAACACCCATGTTTATGCTCAGGTGTAGAATCAGGCACTGTTGTAACTCACACACATTGTCTCAGTTCTGCTGGCTCACCTTGTTGGCCCTGGGATAGCAGTTAGGCCCACAACTCCTTTGGTTCCCACCAAATCTCATCCTTCAGGCTTTTCAACTCCTGGGCCAAATGTATGTTTAGCTCCATGACAGAGGACCCAGTAAGAGACTAACACAGCTTCCAATTCACCCTGTGGGCGCCACATTTTTTTTTGCAAGTTCCAGTTTGACTTTGTTCTCCCTTACTTCATGTCTAGCTACTCTTCCTGACCACCTGCCCCCCTGACTTCAGGCCCAGCACCAGAAGCACATGCAACAGTCACACACAAGCTGTTTAACCAGCTCCCACAATTGCAAAATGTCAAACCTTTATAATAAACTTCTTTTTTTAATAAATTTATTTTATTTATTGATTGATTTTTTTGGCTGTGTTGGGTCTTCGTTGCTGCATGCAGGCTTTCTCTAGTTGCAGTGAGTGGGGGCTACTCTTTGTTGCGGTGCGTGGGTTCCTCATTGCGGTGGCATCTCTTGTTGCGGAGCATGTGCTCTAGGTGCGCAGACTTCAATAGATGTGGCACATGGGCTCAGTAGTTGTGGCTCACAGACTCTAAAGTGCAGGCTTAGTAGTTGTGGCGCACAGGCTTAGTTGCTCCACGGCATGTGGGATCTTCCCAGACCAGGGCTCAAACCCATGGCCCCTGCATTGACAGGCGGATTCTTAACAACTGCACCACCAGGGAAGTCTCTGGTTTTCTTCTTAATGCCTGTATCAGTCAGTGTTTAATCAGAGAAGCAGAACTACTAGGAATGGTGCAAAAAGCCTAAAGGCCTTCCCCTCCCCACCAAACACAGCTCCCCAGATGTCAGACATGTAGTCCTTCGATTTAAGCATTACTATATCAAGTTCTCTTTTAAAATATAAGCACTCCTGAGAGAGGTAACACCTGAAATCCTTAATTCTTCAGAATGAATGATCCCCCAGATGCAGTGATAAGTGAGTTGGTATCATAAAAGCTTTGGTCGAGAACAGGCTGGTCAGGGGGCAGCCAGGGGGATGAGAAGCCAAAGACAAACTTTGCCTCATTTGCAATCTGTCCCAGAGCCTCCTGGGCTCTGAGTTTTACAAGGACAAGATTCAACAGGGCTTTTCTGCTCAAGCCTGAAGCTTGGCATCGGCTCTGCTCCTCACTGGAGGGTGGACTCACCAGGAGCACAGACTTACTTCCCTGAGAAGAACAGAACCAGAGAGAAGCAACTGAAGATGGAGAGCATTTCGAAAACTAGTGGTGATGAGAAGAAACTGGTGACACCCTCCCTCCCAGCCAGTTCTGCCTGGCTGGTTTCTTAAAGAGGAACAAAAAGGGGATATTGTGGTAAATGTTTCTTGTTTTGTTTTATTTTTCTCTTCCAACGGCTAGAGATACTGTTGGCCTCTTTCCCCTTTTGCTCCTGTCACCACCCTCCCAAGCAAAGGGGACAGTTAACCCACAGGTTGGCTACTGAGCTGGGACCTCCAGGCTGGCAGGGAGGCCAAAGCCCAAAGCATAGGAGTGCCCAGGGGTAACATTATCCTGCCAGAGCTAAACAAGGAACCAAGTGTTTAGAATAACTTCAAGAAAGTCGTAGGCGTTTCCTCTGTCAGGGAAACAAGAAACCACAGTGAGATAATGGATAGCTATATTCAGGTCACAGATTATCAGCTGCTACTGCTGCTTCCTGTTCAGAACTCAATGAAACTTCTTTCTAGTCACTGGAGCTTCATGGATAATGCAAGCGTGACAACATTTAGTGCTGTGGGGCTTGGGAACACTGCCTGGAGATCTGACACAACCCAGTGATGAATTATTTTTTTGGGGGGGTGAGGCTTCAGGGACCTGTTCCTGGTGGGCTAAGTGGTGGATGAGAAGCAACAGTGAGAATAACTTTTGCCAAACTCAGTTTCTTTTTTCAGCCTCTTGGACTAAGAGAGTTTTGTGCATTATCTCATTCGACTCTTAAAATTACCTGAGGCAAAAAAGTGTTGGCAAGGATGTAAAATTAGACCCCTTGTACATTGTTGGTGGGAATGCAAAATGGTGCAGCCACTATGGAAAGCAGTGTGGAGGTTCCTCAAAAATTAAAAATAGAACTTCCATATGATCTAGCAATCCCACTCCTGGGTATCTATGCAAAAGAATTGAAATCAGAATCTCAAAGAGATATTAGCTCTGCCATGTTCACTGCAGCACTGTTCACAACAGTCAAGATGTGGAAACAATCTAAATGTCCATTAAAGGATGAATGGATAAAGAATATGTGGTAAATATATACAATGGAATATTATTCAGCCTTAAAAAAGAAGGAAATCCTAAAAACATGTGACAACATGGTGGAGCCTTGAGGAAATTATACTAAGTGAAATAAGTCAGTTACAGAAGGACAAATACTCTATGATTCTACTTATATAAGGAATTTAAATAGTGAAACTCATAGAAGCAGAAAGCAGAACAGTGCTTGCCAGAGGCAGGCTGGAGGGGGAAATGAAGAGCTGTTAATCAATAGGTTTAAGGCTTCAGTAATGCAAAATGAATAAGTTCTAGATCTGCTGTATAGCATCATGACTATAATTAACAATATTGTACTACACACTTAAAAATCTCTGAAGAGAGTAGATCTAATGTTAAGTGTTCTTACCACAATAAAATAAAAATAAAAATTTAATTTAAGAACTACCCTATGAGAGGGATACTGTTATCCCCATTTTATGGATGAGACAAGGGAATCATAAATGTTAAGTAACTTGCCCAGAAGCCACAGGAGTAGAACTGGGAACTAGAATCAAGACTTACCTCTCTGCCTCTCTCTCTCTCTCTCCCCCCTCCCTCTCTCTCTCCCTCCCTCCCTCCCTCTCTCTCTCTCTCTCACAGTACTGTATTGCACTGTCCCTTACATACACTTAATATACATATACCCATGTGGCCACCACCAGATCAAAATCAGAACACTTCCATTCCTTTATGCCCCTTTCCAGCAAATACCTACTCCCTCTAACTTCCAAGGTAACCAATATTCTGACTTCTATCCTCATAGATTTGATTAGAACTTCAAAATCAAATTCTTGATTCCTATTCTTGAACTTCATATGAATGGAATCATACTCTTGTTTCTGGCTTCTTTTGCTCAATACAGTACGTCTAAGATTTATCCACATTGTTGTATGTATCAAGAGTTTGTTCCTTTTTATTGCTGAATAGTATATGATTTTATGAATATACCACCTAATTTATTTATCCATTCTCCTGTTGATGAATATTTAGGTTGTTTACAGTTTTAGGCCATTTTGAATAATACTATCATGAACATTTTTCTTAGGTAGGAATATATTTAACATTAATAAATACTGCCGAATCATTTAGTTTCTCCATGTCCTTGTCAACACATGGAATTGTCAGTCTTTTCATTTTAGCCATTAGAGTGAGTGTGAGGAATACCTCTTTCTGATTTCAGAGCCTGTGCAGCAGCATCAAGCTCTGGATCTGAGCAACTGCTACATCCATGGCTCTCTGGCTTGGGTGGGAACAAGTGGCCTAAGTACCACTTACATGCTGGCAGCAAGAATGGAAAGTGGCTCCCCAGGACAGCTGGGTGCCAGGAAGCTGCCTCCTCCATCATTTCTGAGGGGTATCCACCAACTTCAAGATTGAGTGTGCATATGTCATTTTCTAAGAAAAGCTCTCTTAGAGAAAGCTCTCCTGTGGCTTCTGGTACAAGGGTGTGCCAAGTGTGTGGCCAGCGTGGTCAGAGCCTACTGTGAGGTCGGCCTGTTCTTCTTTGCTAACAACTTGGAGTGGTTCAAGCCAGAACATCAGAACGCTGTCAAGGATAGGGCCTGGCCCAGGAAGCACTGTAGCCTGAAGCATAAAAACCCTAGAACTATGTTGCAGCTTGGCCTCCTCCTGTAATGTGGACTTGGGCAAGTCATTTAGCCTTTCTGTGACTCAGTTTATTCAGTTATTAAATGGGCAGCTATATAGCTGCTCTATAGCTCACACAAGGTTCTTCAAAGGCTTCTTACTCTTCCTAGGGTGTCTTTCTCCAGCCCATCTTCTCCCCACGTCCCCGGTGTCTCCACCACACTGACCTATTTAATGTTCATGAGCAGGATAGCCTCTTTCACTCCTCTAGATTTTTTTTTTTTTTTTTTTTTTTTTGGCTGTGTTGGGTCTTCATTTCTGTGCGAGGGCTTTCTCTAGTTGTGGCAAGCGGGGGCCACTCTTCATCACAGTGCGTGGGCCTCTCACTATCGCAGCCTCTCTTGTTGCAGAGCACAGGCTCCAGACGCGCAGGCTCAGTAGTTGTGGCTCACAGGCTTAGTTGCTCCGCGGCATGTGGGATCTTCCCAGACCAGGGCTCGAACCTGTGTCCCCTGCATTAGCAGGCAGATTCTCAACCACTGTGCCACCAGGGAAGCCCACTCCTCTAGATTTTTATAAAAGATGTTTTCATACAAGGTATTCTCTTCCTGTGGAATACCCTTCCTCACCTTGTCCAAATGGCAACCACCTCCTTATTCTTTAAGACTCAGCATAAGCACCATTTCCTCTGCGAAATGCTCCCTGGTTATTCTTTGACTCTCCTGGCAGATGGAGACCCCCATAACACTTGGTGTTATACATCCTCTCACATCGTACTGTTTCTTAAGAGTCTTCTCCACTAGACCATGAGCTCCTTAAGAAGAAAATCCTCTGGGGAATTCCCAGGAGGTCCAGTGGGTTGGGACTCGGTGCTCTCACTGTGGAGGGCCCGGGTTTGATCCCTGGTTGGGGAACTAAAATCCCACAAATCATGCAGTGTGGCCAAAAAAAAAAAAAAAAATAGAGCAAAGGATTTGAATAGACATTTCTCTAAAGGAGTTATACAAATGGTCAATAAGCACATGAAAAGATGATCAGCCTCATTAGTTATTAGGGAAGTGCAAATTAAAACTAAAAAAATTAGGTACCACTTACTAGAATGCCTAAATAAAAAAAAATTTTTTTTTACTTTAAAAAATGAAGAAAAACTTCTAGCACTGTGTCAGGCTGATAGCGGTTGCTCAGTAAATATTTACTGGGTGAATGAATAAATCTTGAATGAAAAGGAAGTATGGAAATAGTAAAAAAAGGAAATTAACCCTTTATTATTATTATATATATAAAAGAAATATATACATATTGCAAAATATTCAAGCAATAGAAGTAAAGGTTTTCCCTAATCCACCCCATACTCAGGGATAGCTCTATAAGCAGTTTGCTCTGAGATCTTTTTCTATACATATACAAATTTTTCTCAGGTTTTCTGAGCCTGTTTTTTACTTATTATATTATGAACACCCTTTAGTAATTTTTAAGATTTTTAAATTTATTTATTTATTTTTGGCTGCGTTGGGTCTTCACTGCTTCACGCGGGCTTTCTCTAGTTGTGGCGAGCGTCAGCTACTCTTCTTGGCTGTGTGTGGGCTTCTCATTGCAGTGGCTTCTCTTGTTGAAGAGCACGGACTCTAGGCATGCGAGCTTCAGTAGCTGTAGCACGCAGGCTCAGTAGTTGTGACTCATGGGCTCTAGAACGCAGGCTCAATAGTTGTGGCACACAGGCTTAGTTGCTCCGCGGCATGTGGGATCTTCCCAGACGAGGGCTTGAACCCGTGTCCCCTGCATTGGCAGGCGGATTCTTAACCACTGTGCCACCAGGGAAGTCCCTTTTAGTAATTTTTTTAAAAAATACTATTCAGACAGAAGTTGAAAGAACAAGTCTTAGACTTGGTAAATAGGTCATGGAGAGGAATCTAAAGAGTGAGTTTTCTTTTCCATTCACCCCTCTGAAAATCCTAAAAAGTCCCTTGTTCATCCATTCCTTTATTCATTTTAATTACAAAATTCACATCTGTGCACTGTAACAAATTCAGACAATACAGAAATGTATAAATAAAAACATAAACGTCTTCCATATATGTAAATATATATGTGTGTGTACAATTTTAAAAAAGAAAAAGAAGCCTGTACTATTTGTGTTCTGTAACTTGTTTTTTTCACCTAGTAGCTCATGGACATCTTTCTACATCGGTAAATATATATCTATCTACCCACCCCATCCTTTTTGATGCTTGCATAGTATTCCATTAAATGATATACCATGATTTAGATGTTTTCTACCTTCTGCTAATGCAGTATATCCGTTCCATAAACACTTATTGAGCACCAATAGGAAAGATTAAATAACAGCATGGACCTTGTGATGACAGGTTTATCCCAGGATGCTGTGGGAGCCCAGAGGGGACACACAGACTGGGAGGCCTGTATTTGACAGCAGCACCTGCAGTAACAAGAGTGGAACTTGAAAGCATGACTCGAAAAGGCCAGCTGCCCAGCACTCTTCCTCCCACACAAGTCTTGCATTTCATTGGCTGGAACAAGGCAGGATCCGGGAACCCCAGAGACAGCTTCTGGAATGTGAGCTGAATGGAGCAAGTACCATTTGCTTTAGATGAACAGATTGGTTTTACAGAAACAGGAAATTTCTCTCATACTTTAAGTCCTAAAATAGAATAAATATGCTGGGATGCACAGGGATTTGGGGAATTTGGTTAACTTTGTGAAGTACATTTGATGTGTATTTTGAATCTGGCAATCTCAATGTGAGCTGTTACACACTTCTCAAAAAGGCTCGTATTGAAAATCAAGGCATGGCCACAATCAAGGAATGTTCACACAGTAACAGCGTGGAGGGAAGAAAACACCTCTAAGCATTGCTGGTCTCAAAGGTACAGGAAATGGACCCCTTCCTGCTCTGTTAGGGAGACTGTAAATCAGGCAGCCTAGAGGACCAAGCACGGCCTGGCCCAGGCTTCCCCTTTAGCCTCGCTTCCAGATTATTTCCCTGACATTGGCCCTCATGTTCCTCCAACTCAGCACACTGTCCACCTCAGGGCCTCCACACAGGCCTTCCCTTTGTCTGGAAGGCCCCTTCTCTCCCAGTCATCTCCCGGACCCCCACTCTTCCTAGTCTATTCCTATTCATCCTTGAATTCTCAGCCTGATGGAGGTTGTCTCTGAACCCCCAGTATAAATTAGGTTCTTCTGTCTACATTCTCCAATAACATTTTCTTTTCTTTCGAGAAGTTACAGTTGCAATAATATTGGTTTGTGTGATTATTTGTTTAGTGATAACATCCTCTACTAGGAACTGTGTCTGTTTTATTCATAGCTGAATTCCTAGGGTCTCATAAATGTCTGATGCAAAATAGTACCCAATAAATATTTGTTGAATGAATGAAGGCCTTTAGAGGGCGATTTCTTTCAAAATTGTAAATGTGTGACTCAGTAGTCCCACGGAAAGAATCTCTCCCACAGAAATAGCATGACTGCCCAAGATACAAGTGCAAGTATGTGCATAGATGCATTTGTATTAGCAGAGGCTTAGAAAATGCCTACATTATGGTACATGAGTCAATGGAATACTATGTAACCATTCAAAGGAATGACAAATATACACATTTACTGATATGAAAAATGTCAAGGGAGAAGTGAATCGGTGGAGCACAGAGCATTTTTAGGGCTGTGAAATTACGCTGTATTATATGAAAATGGTGGATATATGTCACTATACATTTGTCAAAATCCATAGAATGTACAACACCAAGAGTGAACCCTAATGTCAACTATGGACTTTGGGTGACTGTGATGTGTCAGCACAGGTTCATCAATTGTAACAAATATCCCGCTCTGGTGGGGAATGTTGATACTGGGGGAGGCTGTGTGTGGATGGAGGTAGGGAGTATATGGGAAATCTCTGTACCTTCCACTCAATTTTGTTGTAAATTTAAAACTTTTCTTTAAAAAGTCTATTTTTGAAAACGTGCTTGAGGCATATATGGGGGATTTCTACTTTTTTATTTACACATTCATGTTTTCTAAATTTGTTAGAGGGCACATCTATTAATTACTTTTGTCATTAAGAAGTACTAAAGATCAAAAGAGAAAGGAAGATAAAAACCTTCCATAAAGTAGGCATAGCGGGAACTTACCTCAACATAATAAAGGCCATATATGACAAACCCACAGCCAACATCGTTCTCAGTGGTGAAAAACTGAAAGCATTTCCACTAAGATCAGGAAGAAGACAAGGTTGCCCACTCTTACCACTATTATTCAACATAGTTTTGGAAGTTTTAGCCACAGCAATCAGAGAAGAAAAAGAAATAAAAGGAATCCAAATCAGAAAAGAAGAAGTAAAACTGTCACTGTTTGCAGATGACATGATACTATACATAGAGAATCTTAAAGATGCTACCAGAAAACTACTTGAGCTAATCAATGAATTTGGTAAAGTTGCAGGATACAAAATTAATGCACAGAAATCTCTTGCATTCCTATACACTAATGATGAAAAATCTGAAAGAGAAATTAAGGAAACACTCCCATTTACCACTGCAACTAAAAGAATAAAATACCTAGGAATAAACCTACCTAAGGAGACAGAAGACCTGTATGCAGAAAACTATGAGACACTGATGAAAGAAATTAAAGATGATACAAAACAGATGGAGAGATATACCATGTTCTTGGGTTGGAAGAATCAACACTGTGAAAATGACTATACTGCCCAAAGCAATCTACAGATTCAATGCAATCCCTATCAAAACTACGAATGGCATTTTTCACAGAACTAAAACAAAAAATTTCACAATTTGTATGGAAATACAGAAGACCCCGAATAGCCAAAGCAATCTTGAGAAAGAAAAACGGAACTGGAGGAATCAGGCTCCCTGACTTCAGACTATACTACAAAGCTACAATAATCAAGACAGTATGGGGCTTCGCTGGTGGCGCAGTGGTTGGGAGTCCATCTGCCGATGCGGGGGTCACGGGTTCGTGACCACTCCAGGAGGATCCCACATGCCACGGAGCGACTGGGCCTGTGGGCCATGGCTGCTGAGCCTGCGCGTCTGGAGCCTGTGCTCCACAGTGGGAGAGGCCACAGCAGTGAGAGGCCCGCATACCGCAAAAAAAAAAGACAGTATGGTACTGCACAAAAACAGAAATATAGATCAATGGAATATGATAGAAAGCCCAGAGATAAACCCACGCACATATGGTCACCTTATCTTTGATAAAGGAGAATATACAATGGAGAAAAGACAGCCTTTTCTATAAGTGGTGCTGGGAAAACTGGACAGCTACATGTAAAGGAATGAAATTAGAACGCTCCCTAACACCATACACAAAAATAAACTCAAAATGGATTAAATACCTAAATGTAAGGCCAGACATTATAAAACTCTTATAGAAAAACATAGGCAGAACACTCTATGACATAAATCACAGCAAGATCCTTTTTGACCCACCTCCTAGAGAAATGGAAATAAAAACAAAAATAAACAAATGGGACCTAATGTAACTTAAAAGCTTTTGCACAGCAAAGGAAACCATAAACAAGACCAAAAGACAGCCCTCAGAATGGGAGAAAATATTTGCAAATGAATCAATGGACAAAGGATTAATCTCCAAAATATACAAGCAGCTCATGCAGCTCAATAACAAAAAAACAAACAACCCAATCCAAAAATGGGCAGAAGACCTAAATAGACATTTCTCCAAATAAGATATACAGATTGCCAACAAACACATGAAAGGATGCTCAACACCACTAATCATTAGAGAAATGCAAATCAAAACTACAATGAGGTATCACCTCACACCGGTCACAATGGCCATCATCAAAAAATCTAGAAACAATAAATGCTGGAGAGGGTGTGGAGAAAAGGGAGCCCTCTTGCACTGTTGGTGGGAATGTTAATCGATACAGCCACTATGGAGAACAATATGGAGGTTCCTCAAAAAACTAAAAATAGAACTACCATATGACCCAGCAATCCTGCTACTGGGCATATACCCTGAGAAAACCATAATTCAATAAGAGTCATGTACCACAATGTTCATTGCCAGCTCTATTTACAATAGCCAGGACATGGAAGCAACCTAGTGTCCATCAACAGATGAATGGATAAAGAAGATGTGGCACATATAACGGAATATTACTCAGCCATAAAAAGAAACAAAATTGAGTTATTTGTAGCAAGGTGGATGGACCTAGAGACTGTCATACAGAGTGAAGTAAGTCAGGAAGAGAAAAACAAATACCGTATGCTAACACATATATATGGAATCTTAAAAAAAAACAAAAAGGTTCTGAATAACCTAGGGGCAGGACAGGAATAAAGACACAGACATAGAGAATGGACTTGAGGGCATGGGGAGGGTAAGCTGGGATGAAGTAAGAGAGTGGCATGGATATACATATATATATACATATATATATACATATATATACATATATATATATATATATATATACACATATACTACCAAATGTAAAATAGCTAGTGGGAAGCAGCCGCATAGCACAAGGAGATCAGCTTGGTGCTTTGTGTCCACCTGGAGGGGTGGGATAGGGAAGGTGGGAGGAAGACACAAGAGGGAGGAAATATGGGGATCTATGTATATGTATAGCTGATTAACTTTGTTATACAGCAGAAACTAACACACCATTGCAAAGCAATTATACTCCAATAAAGATGCTTAAAAAAAAAGAGAGAGAGAAAGGAGGAATAAACACTATCAGTCTATACATACAGACCACACTTTGCCTCCCACACATGCCCAGTAACAGGCAGAATGTGAACATGCTCATAGCTCTCTGACCAACAATAAGAGCATCAGTGCTTCTCCCTGAACACCCACAGGACCACGCATTTTCACCAATGACCTCACAGAGGGAGAGGAAGGCTGCTCATCTGTAGGAGATTTGCTCATACCTGGCCCTGGGAGAAATGGAGCCTGGGACCCAGTGGGGGTTGGAATCTGTGCAAGACATCCAGGGAAGTTTCTGAGCCTGGCACCCTGTTCTTTCAGACAGATCCAGATGAGATATTTTTCTCATAATTATAACATTTACACATTTTTATTTTAAAATATTCAGACAATACAAAAAACTATAAAGAAAAGAATCAATAACCTATAGCATCCACGTCCTAGTTATAATATGACCTAGAGTTAATAACGTATTGGTGTAAATTCTCCCAAACTTTAAAATTCACACCTTTATAAACACATATTTATGCACATATATATGTGCATATAAACACATATGTATGCACACATCTTAGATATAATATATACCTGATTGATATATTTACTTATTTCCATTTCTTTTTAAATGCCTTTGGACTGGAGCTTTTACCTTTTAAAAAATTTTATTTTGAAATAATTTTAGATTTACAGAAAATTTGCGAAGAGAGAGTTCCTGTCTGAACTTCACTCACCTTGCCCTAATATAAACACCTTACATACACCTAAGAATGGTCCACTTGTCAAAACTAAGAAATTAACATTAGTACTGTACTATAAACATAAATTCAGACATTGTTCAGAATTTTGTGTACTTATGTCCTTTTTCTGGTCCAGGTTACCATATTGCATTGGGACAAATAAGTTTTTACAAATTTCACCTGCTTCTTAAATTGCTCCCTTTCTTTCCCCACATGTAGCACTAACCTGGGGACAGAGTGCCTTCCTTCATTTTTCTATCACCTTGCTTTCAGGCCAATCATTTGCTTTCCTTATGTGCTTCTCCATAGACTGCCTTTAGGGACCCCATAGATATGAGGTCTCCATGAAGATTCCTTTAGTCAAACAAATCCTGCTCACTGCCCCCTCTCTGCGTAGACTGATTCCAGGAGCCAGAGGTTTGCCCATCAGGAGACATCTCACCCAGGACAGGACTGGATCCACTGTGTTCTGGCTTCCCTCATTGTGCATCTTCCCTATACTTTCCACTGTAATTTCACTCCATGACTTCCCTGGGCATGTCACCTGGGGGCCTAACACTTTACCTGCTTTCTCATTCATACAATCCCTGCGTCACCTTAAAATGCCTCCAAGATGCCTGAAGCATTTTGTGATGATCTTCGTGGTCCTTCCTTTGAAATGTCTATCCAAACTTTATATAGCCACCAACTCTTCAAATCATTAGGGGAAGCTCCAGATGCCCTTATTTTATTTATTTATTTATTTATTTATTTAGCGGTACGCGGGCCTCTCACTGTTGTGGCCTCTCCGCGTTGCGGAGCACAAGCTCCAGACGCGCAGGCTCAGCGGCCATGGCTCACGGGCCCAGCCGCTCGGCGGCATGTGGGATCCTCCCGGACCGGGGCACAAACCCGTGTCCGCTGCATGGGCAGGTGGACTCTAGACCACTGCGCCACCAGGGAAGCCCAAGATGCCCTTATTTTTGACCATCTGTATGAAAAAAATTTTTTTTAATAAACTTATTTATTTATTTTTTTGGCTGCGTTGGGTCTTCGTTGCTGTGAGTGGGCTTTCTCTAGTTGTAGCGAGCGGGGGCTACTCTTCTTTGTGGTGCGCGGGCTTCTCATTGCAGTGGCTTCTCTTGTTGTAGAGCACCGGCTCTAGGCACACGGTCTTCAGTAGTTGTGGCATGTGGATTCAGTAGTTGTGGTGCACAGGCTTAATTGCTCCAAAGCATGTGGGATCTTCCCAGACCAGGGATCGAACCTGTGTCCCCTGCATTGGCAGGCAGATTCTTAACGAGTGCCCCACCAGGGAAATCCCTGTATGAAGATTTTTGTCATCAATTTTTTTTATGTCTCTGGCACAGAGAGTTGGACAGATCTCTTCAGTTGATGGTGCATCATTTCATCATTGGTAGGTAAGTGCCCTCTTTTATTTTTTTCCCATTCATTCCCCTAACGATTTATTTTTCTCCCCACCTTATAAAGGGCACTCTCTATAATATGTGTAATGTATGTCCACAGGTATATAGGTATTCCTAAAAGATACATAGTGCTCTTTTATGGATAGATGTGACTTCAGTCTACGTAAATGTTATTGTACCATAGATCTTATTGTATTTCTTCTTTACATGACACATGTTTTTAAGATTGATGTGTGGCTCTAAGTACCTCTGGTTCATTGTGTCTGGTGGCTACACAGTACTTCCAAGCATGCATCCACACATTTCACTGCTCCATTTCTCCAGGGATGACACCCAGGTTTGCCTCCACACACAATACGCTGACAAATACACTTGTTTATGTTCCATTATAGGCCTGTTTGAGAGTTTTGGGTGAGCAGTATACCCAAAGAGTGGGATCATTGGCTCTTTGGGTATAGCATATTTAAATTAATGAAATAGAGTCAGATGGCTTCTAGAATAGTTCTACAAGTTTATGCTCCCACCAGCAATGGTTCCGTTTTCCCCACATCCTTGCCAACACTTGGTAAGTGATATATGACTTGTCTAATTTTTGCCAATCTAATGATGCAAAGTGATAGATATCATGTTTTAATATGCATTGCTCAGAATGCTTCTAAGGTTAAGCATATCTTTACAAACTTGCCAGCTCTACTGATTTCCCTTCTATGATTTCCTAATTTATCCATTGCTCACTTTTCCATTAGATTTCTGGTCTTTTTTCTTGTTGATCTTCGGGAGTTTCCCGTACATTGCAGGTAGTAATCCTGAGTCTGAGCAAATCTGATTCCTAGATACAGACTGCTCCAGAAATAGGTTTTTTCAATTACTGTAAATATGGTTTTCCTCTTTACTATCCATTGATAAAGCCAACCACCATTTTGTGGTTGAGCCACTGTCTCTGTTCTGTGAAATCCACAACTGTGACAAGGCCCTGCACCATCAAGCAGCCCGGGCTGACCCGGGCATTTGAGTAGAGGAACGGCATGATTTCAGAAACCTCTGAACCTGCCCATGGCCTTGAGGGGTTAGCTCTGCCGCAGCTCTCATAGGCCCTGGGTAATATACAAAGCAAGAGAAACAGGCAGAACTGGGGGAGGCTGCTACCACTAGTGACTTAAGGACCCAAAGTTCACACATAAGTGTTCTTAGTCCATATGAAACTAAGCTGCTTTTTCTACAGTTTAAAGTTTCCATCTGCAATGTTGAATGAGAAACAGAGTGAAGGGGGAAGGCAAGCTGTTGGGGTATAAACTGCTTTACTCATGATGACGACAACCTCTGTCTGTTTGAAGTGAGCCCTTGCCAGACCTAAAAGGCTCTATTTTCTCAATAACCTGATACCAGCTTCTGTCACTAGCCACAGCAGCTGCACTAAGCTGTGAGCTCCCGTGTGTTATTTTTATCCCCAATATTCACTGGGACCCACTTGGTCACCAGTATGTTCAAAGAAGGGTTTGGGGCCTGAACGCTACCATCTACCTCACAGGGATAAATGCCACATGAACAAGAAGGATTTTCATTAACTGGCTGGGTAAGGCTCCCACTTGCCCTCAGAACAAGGTCCCTTAGTAAAAGCTGGATAACAGAACTCAGCTGTGGCCAGGAGGCCTCAGCAAATCTTCCTGGTCTCTCTCTCTGAATCGGAGGGGTCATGACCAGCTGTATGGAGGAGGATGGCTGCCCTTCTCAGAGAGGCCAGGCCCTTTGGTGATCACTATATGGAGAAAGGAGTCAGAGAGAAGAAACAGAGTCATGAATCCCCACCCAGCAATAGAATATTTCTCTTCCTGGGTGCAGCCATTCTTGCCTTCGGATCTGGACTTGCCTCCCTTCCTCAGCACCACTATCAGAAGTTTGTTAAACCGGAGCATGGCATAAACAGCCTTGAGGTCGTCAGATCTTATCTTCTTTGAGTCCTTTCTGATACCAAGGCCCTCGCACTGCCCATTAGGCAATTCCACCCAGCTTCCCAGCCAGAGTTCTGAGTGCCACCTGATCCTTGGTCGCCTTTCACTCCCAACCCAGCAGAGGCCGCTAGAGTGATGCAGATGAAGCCAGAGTTGGCCAGAGCAGTGAAAGGAGGTCCCAGAGGCTGGCAGAATACCCTGTCCTCTAGAAGCTCTGAGTCCAACCACCCAGCTGGGACAAGCGCTCTGAACCTCCTGCTTGGAGTTCCCCTTATCCTTCTCAGATGTGAAGATAGGGCCAGACTATTTCCATTTTATTATTTTTTAAAATATGTTTACTACCATATTTTTTGGCTTCTGATGTTTTTTAATTGCCAAAAAATAGTTACTAAATTGTGGTCTATTTCAAATATTTATACTTAGTAAATTAAAGCTTGTGATCCCCCCCATACACACATACATACACACATGTAATGCAGCATAATGGTGCAATTCACAAGCCATATGAAAATAATAATAGTTTACAGCACACTACAGCTGGTGATCTGGTAATGGGACAAGTTTGGGATGCATGTTTTCTGCTAATCCCAGTGAGTGAGGCTGAGTGTAGCTCTTTGATGGATATAAAACCCTACACATTTAAGGTCTGTGTTTGAGGCCCTTCATAAACGTGAGGCCCTAGTTAAATGGCCACTGGTCCACTGTCCCCTCTCCACCCTCACCATCCATGGACCAGGCTACAGTGAAATATGACACTAAGTGCAGAGTGGATAAGAGGAAGGTGGAGAGGGTTCAAGAGTTACTGGTCCTCCTCTTCCAGCTCCCAACCTGTCACCCTCAGTGGAGAAATGCTCTCCGCTGGCCGGAGGAACATAGCTGGATGGCGAGGGGTAAGCTTCTCTGTACCTGGCTGTTCTCTGTACAAGCCTCCATTCCAAAGTCTCCACTCTGGTTCATTATTCCCTCCCCTTAGGCCCCAGACCCTTTTCCTGTGTTTGTGTTATTTTTGTCAAAGCAGGAAGTCTTCCTGGAAATATTCCAGAAATCCAGCATCCTCCTCCTAACCCAGGGGACACTGGCCCCATGTACGCCCCACAACCACACCTCAACTCTGGGCTAGAACAATGATTCCAGAACAACAGGAAGCCATCTTCCCAGGGACCCAGCATCTTGCCCTCAGGGTGAACATCAGCACTGGGCCTGCCTCTCTCCCTCAGCAACACTCAGAACAACTCCTTGCAGTAGAAAACAATAATCAGGGAGGGAAAAACGTGACGTTTTTTTAAAACAATTTGAAAAATGTGGAAGAGTGCTAGGAGGAAAGCATTAGCCCATGTTTCCGCAGTGCTGCTCTTCCTCATGCCCCTTTTTTCCACCCAGGACCTGAAGTCTGAGCACTATGACTACCCAACCAGATCTGCTGTGTCTGGTGGGTGCTCAGTCTTTCAACCTCCACCTCCTTGTTCAGCTATTAGAATCCACATCTCATCTAGTTGTCACCAGAGATGATGAGGCTAATGTGAGTGCCTGGCGAGGCCACAGTGTGTTCCCTCCCCTGGGAAAGTTGCTTTGCAGACCAATAGCTCAGGTGTCAAGAGTCTGGGGACGCTATTCCTACTGGATGCTCCTGGAAAAGAGGGGTTTTGTGGCCAAAATATATTTGGTGGGGCTTCATACACAGGTTCACAATCCTTTATCCACAATGTTGAAGTCCAAAAAGTCCTGAAAACCAAAAGTTTTTTCATAACTCAGGGAGAGAACCTGACCTAAATTGACCTGTAAGTTTTCAGATTTGTTATTTAACCTACTTAGTGTGACTATCCAGAAGTTTTTTTGCAGAAATATGTGATTACAGGGCCTGTCCCACTCTGCTGGGGATGCTATGGAATAAATAGCATATTCACCACATTACCTTATTGAAATCTGAAAAATTCTGAATTCCAAATACGTCTCATCCCAAGGGTTAGGGGTAATGGATTGTGAACTGTATAAATGCCCTTATTGGACCTTTATTCTGAACATAGTATTTCAAGGGCTCTGAGAAACCTTGTTGTAGACAAGAAACTAAGTCCACAGAGCATTCCCCAAACTTATCTGGCTACAAAAATCTTTGTTCCACTTAGTATCTACCTCCCGGGATTTCCATGTGGACACTTTGGGAAACACAGGATGTTTAGAAGAATTTAACTGTCTAAGAATGGACTCTCAGATGTAGGAAAAGGTGGATCTTCCTGAGCACTCTCAGATCCTAGGCCCTAGAGACAAGTTTTCCTCACTCTCAGGGCTAAGACAGTGGGCAAGATGAAAAGCTATAATAGGGAAGACAGAGGCAAGACTTTGATGATTCATGTAGGCCTGCAACAGGGACAAGGTCTGCTGGAAAGCCCAATTAGGACAGACACATCTGTTGAGAGTCAAACCGCAGAGCCAGACAAGAACCAGGAGGGAAACAGTTAAGAGTTCAGGTAAAGATTGGAAACCGAGAGATAAGCAGGATCTAAAGCAGGGGTCCCCAACCACCTGTCCTTAGCCTGTTAGGAACCAAACTGGGCCGCACAGCAGGAGGTGAGTGGAGGGAGAGCGAGCCAGCGAAGTTCATCTGCCACTCCCCATCACTCTCCATCGCTAGCACTACCGCCTGAACCGTCGCTTGCATTACTGCCAGAACCATACCCCCACCTCTGGTCCGTGGAAAAATTTTCTTCCATGAAACCGGCCCCTGGTGCCAAAAAGGCTGGGGACTGCTGATCTAAAGCACTCAGGAGTACAAGTACCCAACACGAAACATCCTCGAAACTAAGGCAGTGTTTTGCCTCATCCTCTGAGTTTTTACATGATTCCTATAAAGACCCACTTTATAGGAGTCTGGAGTTTACAGGTAGAAAGACAAGGGAGGGCTCCTGGCCTGTGTGTTAAATCAGTGAATAGACAGGTAACCCACCTAATATCCTCTCTTGACCCAGGTGGAAGGGATACTGGTGAGAATAGCATATTCAGGCAATAAGGTTTGCAATATTCTTCTTGTGTCTCTGGTCTCTTGGCTGCTGCTTGTTATCATTTGTTGAAATTATGCATTGACCAAAAATGTTGGGCTCCAGTACCATGTGTCAGCAGCATCAGAGCTGGGACACCTGGCCTATCAGAATAGGTTTGTGAGGAGGTGGTCATCTTGGCTAGTATCCCTTAACAGTCCTGGGTCTATCAGGTGGTAGGAAACTCTTGAGAGTTGGCTCTGGGTAACTCTAGGATAATTCATCATTGGTTTTCTCTAAACTCTTTTTTTGTTGCTGTTGTTTTTTAAGCAGAGGTCTTCTTAGAAGCCCAAATGATTTTTATTTATTTATTTATTTATTTATTTATTTATTTATGGCTGTGTTGGGTCTTCGTTTCTGTGCGAGGGCCTTCACCCATTGTGGCAAGCAGGGGCCAGTCTTCATCGCAGTGCGCGGGGCCTCTCACTATCGTGGCCTCTCTCATTGCGGAGCACAGGCTCCAGACGCGCAGGCTCAGTAACTGTGGCTCGAACCCGTGCCTCTGCATTGGCAGGCGGATTCTCAACCACTGTGCCACCAGAGAAGCCCCTCTCTGAACTCTTAAAACTGGTGCTTGGGAGCAGCAGGAGCATACTGGGAAAAGGATGTGTCCGGTCCATCCAGGGCTTTGTTGCCACTGACCCCTGTCTCTTGCTGCTGTAAATACAGTATACACAAGTCCTTTAAAAAAAGTTTTTTTCTAAAACTCTCACACTCACCCTCTGGCTGCCTCCCTATGTCTGCCCTTTACAATTCATTCTCTGTCTCAGGATTTCTCAACCTTGGCACTATTGACATTTGGGACCAGATAATTCTTTGCTGTGTGTGACTGTCTTTTGTAGGATGTTAGTTACCCACTAGATGCCAGTAGCATCCCCTTAGCTGTAACAGCCAAAAATGTTTCCAGACACTGCCAGATGTTTCCTGAGGGGCAAAATCACTCCCTGTTGAGAACCACTGCTCTATCTGAATGAAGAACTAGCATTGCAGACTGCGTGAGTGCCTCGGAGAGACCCCAGCTTTGCCCTGGGCTAGCTGTGTGCTGCGGCATCTATAGTATTTCCTGTGTGACCCTGTAATGTTTCCCACTGAATTTAACCTCTCTAAGCCTCAGTTTCCTCACTCATAAAATAGAGAAAAAATAATGGTAAATATCTCAGGCTTTCTGGGAGGATTAAATGAAGAAACTTACGTAAAAAGATTATAGTGGGGCTTCCCTGGTGGCGCAGTGCTTGAGAGTCCGCCTGCCGATGCAGGGGACACGGGTTCGTGCCCCGGTCCGGGAGGATCCCACATGCCGCGGAGTGGCTAGGCCCGTGAGCCATGGCCGCTGAGCCTGCGCGTCTGGAGCCTGTGCTCCGCAACGGGAGAGGCCACAACAGTGAGAGGCCCGCGTACCACAAAAAAAAAAAATTATAGTGCTTGGCATAAAAGAGCATTCCAATACCTGTGGGTTATTATTAACCCCCGTCCCTAGGTGCTCCACACCTGCCTTCAAAGTGACCACTAACTGATCTTAAACTTGTTTATAAAACACTTCATAATCTGACCTTACCACTTTAACTTCATTTCTCCAACACTCCCTCCAAACTCAACACTCCAGAGCTATCGAGTGCTTGCAATTCCAGGGAAGCAACCAAGATTTTTTTATGGCCCTGCAGTCTTTGTACTTGTTGTGATGTTCCATATACCTGGTTCTCTCTTCTCCCCTGGTTAACTCCTATGTACCTTTCGAGTCTCAGCATGGACAGCACCAGGTCCAGGAAGGCTTCCTCTCCCCGAGTCTGGCCAGAGGAGCCTTCTTTTCACCTTCCCCATCATCACGCTTCTGACATTGCGTGGTCATTGCCTGGTTCTCTGTCTCAATCACTCTCCCGACGGGGATCTCTGTGAAGCAAGGGATGCTGCATTGCTCTCTGCAGAGTCTCCAGTACCTAGTACAGTGCCTGATGTCCAAAAGGATGCCATAGTGCTTGTCCAGTCAATGACTAACACTGTGAATTACTTTAGCACTAATATGGAAAAGGATTCTCTTTTTCTCTTCTTTCTTGGGTAACCATGTATTATTCTTTCTGTTTGAATAGGGAGTACTTGCAAATGGAACAAAATTTAAAAGTTATCAGGGGGCTTCCCTGGTGGCGCAGTGGTTGAGAGCCCGCCTGCCGATGCAGGGGACATGGGCTCGTGCCCCGGTCCGGGAAGATCCCATATGCCGCGGAGCGGCTGGGCCCGTGAGCCATGGCCGCTGAGCCTGCGCGTCTGGAGCCTGTGCTCTGCAACGGGAGAGGCCACAACAGTGAGAGGCCCGCGTACCACACACACACACACAAAAATTATCAAAGAAGAGTAAGAGAGAAAAGCAAGGCTCCCTTTCCTGTCCTCCAACCACCCACTTTCCCTTCCTAGAGACAACTACAGTACCATGCAACCTTCCAGAGATGTCCAACTATGCATTTAAAACAGAGTCTTTGTAACTTAGCACTGTCAGGACTTCAGCCTGGACAATAGGCAAGAGTCCTCCTAATTCCCCAAATCCCACTTTCCATACTCAAGAAAATTGTCTCATTGGGTGCAGAAAACAAACTTTAGACTCTCCTCAAAGGCAGCAAGGTAGAAGGTGGGAAAATCTGGTAGATCCCAGCATGCCTACCACCCTCAAATCTCCTAAACTGTACACACACACACACACACACACACACACACAGTAAAAGCAGAAGTGTGGGGATGCTCTAGGAGACCTTCCCTGGTGTGGTCACCTGCAAAGCCCCACCCTCTCCCTCTCTATCTTGAGAAATCTGAGTGAGGGGGAGGGCCAGGCCCAGCTTCAGGCTTCCTCCTCTCTCCCCAATAAGAGGAAGCAAAGTTCAATGCTTAGTCACTTCCCATTGGGTTGGGCTTTACCTGGGGGTCTGAGTCACACACAGGTGCCAGGGAGGGAAAGGTGCTGCCCAACATGACACAACTGCCTGCCCAGGAAGGAGATTAGCCGTTGGGGGTTGCAGGGACCACTACAGGTCTGATTGTGGATGCTAAGAACCCCTGCTCTATGAGGGACTTTGGAGTCCCAGGCCAGGGGTAAGGCCTTAGGATAGAGAATCAAGAATCTGGGGCTCCTTTGCCTGTCTATGTTCCAGGCACTTGGTGGGCCATCAGTAAATGTTATTTCCCTCCTCCTCTCTCTGAGTAGAGGAGAAAGTCCAGGACCTGAGGAACACCAATAAACATGTGACTGACCAAACATCTCAGCCATGCCAGGGGCTTCCTGGAGCCAGCCAGACATGACCAACCCAACCGTGGGAGAAGCTGGACTGCAGACTGGGGACCTTCACCTCTGCTTGACTTTCACTGTTCCTGAAGCAACTGTTTCCACTCCCATTAAGCTGTGCTAACTATAGTAGGCAAATAGTGGCCTCCCAAAGATGTCAACATCCTAATCCCTGGGACTTATGAATATGTTACCTTATATGGTAAAGGAGACTTTGCAGATATGATTAAGTTAAGGATCTTGAGATGGGGAAATTGTCCTGAATTATCCAGGTGGACCTAATATAATCACAAGGGTCCTTTAGATGGAAACAGAAGGACTAGAGTGAGAGGAAGGGATGTAATGAAGGAAGCAGAGGTCAGAGTGTTATGGGACCATGAGCCAAGGAATGTGGGCAGCCTTTAGAAGCTGGAAAAGGCAAGGAAATAGATTCCACCTAGACCCTCCAGTCCTGCTGATTCATTTTGGACTTTTGACCTCTAGAACTGTAAGATAATACACTTGTATTATTCTAAGCTACTATATTTGTGGTCCTTTTTTATAGCAGAAATCGGAAACTAATGTAGATTTTGGTACCAGGAGTAGGGCACTGAAGTAACAAATACCCTAAAATCTAAGTGGCTTTGGAATTGGGCAGTAGGCAGTGAATGGAAGAACTTTTAGAGGCATGATAGAAAAAGCCTAGGTTGTCTTGAACAGCCTGTTAGTAGAACTATGGATGTTAAAAACTCTACTGGTGAGGGATAAGAAGAAAGTGAAGAGCACAGTAGAGAAAACATATTGTTTTATATAATATCTAAATCATAAACAGAATATTTTTTAAAATATGGACATTGAAGGTGCAGCTGGTGACCGCCTGGAAGTGAGGAATATTTTATTGGAAACTGAAGAGGGGGGTGTCTTTGTTATATAGTGGCAGAAACTTAGCTGAATTGTATCCTATAGTTTTATGGAAAGCAGAACTTGTGAGGAATGAACTTGGGTATTTAGCTTAGGAGATATCCAAGCAAAGTGTTGAAGGTGCAATCTGATTTATGGGGTTTTTTTGTTTTGTTTTTTGTTTTGTTTTGTTTTTTTGTGGTACGCAGGCCTCTCACTGCTGTGGCCTCTCCCGTTGCAGAGCACAGTCTCCGGACGCGCAGGCTCACGGGCCATGGCTCACGGGCCCAGCCGCTCCGCGGCATGTGGGATCTTCCCGGACGGGGGCACGAACCCACGTTCCCTGCATCGGCAGGCGGACGCTCATCCACTTGCACCACCAGGGAAGCCCCTGATTTATGTTTGATCTTTATAGTAAAATGTGAGAGGAAAGAAGTAAATTGAGGGAAGAACTCTGAATAAAAAGGAACCAGGACTTAGTGGTCTGGGAGATTCTCACCCTATCCAGATTGGAAAAGATGTTATAATTAGCAGATTCACTCTCAGGAAACAATACTCTAAAGAGAAAGTCAAAGTTGTGGCTGGACGACCTTCTGCTAATACAAAAAGTCAGAGCATTTATTACTACAAAATGCTCTTACAATGGATTGGGCATGTTACTCATGGATCCACACAACCATCTCAGCAGAATCCAGAGATAGAGATGGGATCATCCAAGAAAAATCTGTGGAGAAGACTTTTATCTAATGGAGTGAATGCCTATGACATACATGGGAGACCCACAAGGTTCTTAAGAATTTTATGTCAGTAGAAACACTGCCAATTTGGACTGAAAGTGACAGAGAAAACAAAATGAAAGAAGATTATCAGACTCTCAACATTCCACAGGCAGGAAACAGGGTGATAAAAGTTCTTGCTGCAAACATAAGTTACCCTTCAAGTAAAAGGAAGAATGACTCTGAGAGAGGAGGGACAACCCCAGAGGACAGAGCCTTGAGCCACAGAGGATTATTCTCAGTCCTTGAAACCTAAAGGAGTTTGCCCGGCAGTATTTTGACATTTCTTGGGACCAGTGACTTCTTTTTTCCTTCCATTTTCTCCCTTTTTGAATGAGAATGTCTATAACTATTATCCTATGCCTATTCCTAGAAGCAGATAACTTGTTTCTTGAGTTTCACAGGTTCGCAGATGGAGAGAACATGGGTCTTAGGATGGATTGTATCCAGTGCCTCACTCATACCTTATTTAAGAATATTTAGATGATGAAAGTTGGGGCTTTTGAGGTGATGAGATTTTAGGCGTTGAGTTCATGCTCTAATGGGTCGAGATTTGGGAAGATGTTGGAATGGGGGTGAGTGTATTTTGTATATGTGATGATTGTGAATCTTTGGGGACCAGAGAGTGGACTGTTGTAGGCCAAATAATGACCCTCAAGAATATCCACATCCTAATCCCTGGAATCTATGACTATGTTAGCTTACATGAAAAAAGGGACTTTGCAGATGTGATTAAGTTAAGGATCTTGAGATGGGGAGATTATTCTAGATTATCTGGGTAGGACCGACATAATCACAGTATATAAGGGGATCTTTATAAAAGGGAAACAGGAGAGTCAGAGTGAGAGAGGGAGATGCGATGCCAGAAGCAAAGGTCAGAGTGATGTGGAGTCATGAGCTAAGGAATGTGGGTAGCCTCTAGAAGCTAGAAAAGGCAAGGAAATGGATTCTGCTCCCCTAGAATCTCCAGAAGGAATTCAGCCCTGCTGACCCATTTTGGATTTCTGACCTCCAGAATTGTAAAATAATGCCTTTATGTTATTTTAAGTCACTAAATTTGTGGTAATGTGTTACAGCAGCAGTAGAAAACTAATACACTAACCCTTTTCCTACACCAAGCTCCACACCACTCAAGCCAACCTACTCCCCCTCCCACCTGAGGCCCTTCCCACCTTTCTATCTCCTCCCTATTTCCAACTTGACATTTCTAACCTCCCCCACAGGATTCCACCAATTGTTTCTTTGGCACTCCTTCACTTTCTCGTTTCCTGATTCTTCCCAGATCTGCATCATCCTTTAACCTGACGGTTCTTAACCCTAACGATACATTAAAATCACTTGGGTGGGGGTGGGATGGACAACTTGTATAAAATATTGAAGCCCCATCCCAGACCAATTAAATCAGACTCTCTGGAGGTGGGGTTCAGATATCAGGTCACTGTTAAAGCTCCCCAGGTGATTCTAACATGCATCCATCATTGAGAATGCCTGCCGACCTGTTGCTCCGGGGTTATCAAACTTTCACATGCATAAGAATCACCTGGAGAACCCTGAATGTGGCTGCCAGGTCCTCAGGTCCAGAGATTTGGGGTCAATACCTCTGATACTCAGATCCTGCTTTTCTAGCAAGCTCCCCAAAAGTTCAGATGCAGGTGGCATTTGGAACTTTGAGAGACATTTCCACAGCCTTCTGTCTGCTCCCTCCCCAGGAGACTCAGCTAACTGATAAAATGAATTCCTTAGATCAGTGATTCTCAATCTTTGATGAATACCAGAATCACCTATGGAGCTTGCTAAAAATACAGTTGCCCAGATACCAATCCAGTTTTGTTTAACCACGTTATGGTTAACAAGCTCCCCAGGTGGTTCGTGTGCATACTGAAGTCTGAGAATCAATTCCTTAGATGGGTGGTTCTCAAACTTGAGTATGTAACAGAATCACCTGGAGGTCTTGTTAAAACACAGATTGCTGGGCCCCACCTCTAGAGTTGCTGATTCAGTAGGTTTGAGTGGGACCTGATAATTTTGCACTTCTAACATGTGCTAGGTGATCTGAAGTTGCTGATTTAAGGACCATACTTGGAGAGCCACTGCTTTAGATGGATGTTCTAAGCAAAGTGTTTATCCCACCCCGTGCCTCTGTCCATCCTTCCTCCTCATTCTCTCAGCCATGAAGTAGTCCAGCTAAGGAGAGAGAAAGGGCCGAGGTAAGTGCCTGAGGGAGTCTTGATGTGATGGGGCTATAAGAAGGGGTTGTCAGAGCAGGACTTCTGGTAAGCTCACCATTGGGGCATCTGGCAGAATTCTAATAGCTCTCCAAGGCCAGGGATGGTGGCCAAATTCCAGTGGAGAATAAAAGTGGTCTGATCGATAGCTGTTAACTCCATATATATGTCCAGCTCCCCTGCGGCTCAAAAGCTTAGAGTTCCCCAGGCAGAGCCTCTCAGCCTGTGATGGAAAGAGGTATACAGGTGTAGTGAGGAGTAAGAGAAAATCTGAGGTAGGGGCTGACCCACGTCACCAGGCTAATCAGGGGGAAAGCCCAACTGGAGCTAGAGTCCTGTTCACCCATGGCACTGACGCCAGCTCTGGAAAGAGAGAGCTAAAGAGACTGCAGAGCGAAGATGAGAAGAGCCAGGTGAGAAAGGAAATCATTCCCTTTCCTTTATATTCAGAGGGAGTGAGAAAGTAAAGGCAGTTGGCAGACCACAGAAAAGGGGGATGGAGGGATTGAGTTGAAAACACCATCAGCCAGAGTTCTTACAAAATCGACTTCACCTTCACACCCTGCATGCAGAACTTGGTTATGTGCCAAGTGTGTATGATCTTCCTGAACACCAGAAGTCATGTCTCAGTTCTAGGAAGCCATAAGGCAAACAGCTAGATACAGCGTCTGCTAATCCCCTTATACATACCACAGACCCATCCACCAGTTCCCTGACAGTGCATCAGTGCACTGACAGTGCACTGGGATGTTTTGGAGAAATTCCTTCAGTCAGAACCACAGTCACAGGGCTGAACAGACCTGGGATGTTTAGGAAACAAGCTTCAACCCCCACAGGTTTGGATAACATCACCACTTGGTGATTATGGTGATGGGGATTTTTCCAATTGAGTGGACAGAGTCACATAGGCCATCAGCAGGTCTAGCTTGCCCTGTAGATACTGATCCTCAAAACTGCACCAGTGGTAACTCTAGTTCAGTCAACTACCTACTAGATATGGCTTTAGGGAAATCACTTACAGTGAAACCTCAGTTTCTCACCTGTAAAATTATGCAGTATCTCACTTATCCAAAGGCAGGAGGCTAAACCAAATGATACGTCCTTCTCCTCCTTTCACCCCATCCAGACTCCAAGTCTATCCTATCCCCCCCAAATCTCCCATATCTGTACCCTCCCCTCCCACATCACTGCCACTGCCCTGGTTCAGACACTCTTCAGCTCCTACCTGGCTAATTGTACTAGTCTCTGAGCTGGTTTTCCCTGCCCATAGTCTCATCTAGGCCAAAGGGTCTTCTTTCACTCAAATCTTTCACACTGCTGTCACCTGCTCCAAACTTTCTAATGACTCCCCATAACAATAAAATCCAAAGTCCTTCATGTGGCAGGCAGGGTCCTCTAGGCCCTCAGGTTTCAGCTCTCGGCAATTCCTCCAGCCAAATTGCCTCTCTAACATTGGCCCTGTATAGCCCATCCACTTGAACTACGTGCAGTTCCTTGAGGGCTCCATGCATTCTCCTTCCTCTTTACCTTTGCACATACTGTTTCCTGTACTCAGATTGTCATTTGTCCCTTCCATATTTGCCCTTTGAGACTCCACTGTTAGCCCTCCATGCCCATCTCACACATCTTCCTCATAGCTATGCTCTCACTGTAGTCTGTTCATTTGCTTGTCTGTCCCTCACTTTACCTTTAGCCCATTGAAGCTGAGACTGGGGCTTTCATCTCTACACCCAGTACACAGCACAGTGCCAGGCCCATGACCAACTTTCGATAAATGTTTGTTAAATGAATGAGTGAAATGAGTGAAGAATAAACCAATGAATCAGTGAATATCTTGAGTCCTCTCAGCCCCCAAACCTCACCAAACTGGCTGTAATGCCCTTCTTTTAGAAGTCCTTTTAAAAAATGTAAACTCTTTGGGCTGGTAGCATATTAAAGTTAATGAGTAATTTTAGACCTTAACTAGGTGGTCAGGCAGAACAAGGGCACCAAAAAAAAAAAAAAAAAGCCTGAGGAAAAGAGGTATAAGGGCAATGGTGGGGAGGGCACCAGAGAGAAATTTCACCCCATTTCCTTTTTTTTTTTTTTTTTTTAAAATTCTCCCTTTTTTTTTTTTTTTTTTTTTTTTGCTGTACGCGGGCCTCTCACTGTTGTGCCCTCTTCCGCTGCGGAGCACAGGCTCCGGACGCGCAGGCCCAGCAGCCATGGCTCACGGGCCCAGCCGCTCCGCGGCATGTGGGATCTTCCCGGACCGGGGCACGAACCCGTGTCCCCTGCATCGGCAGGCAGACTCTCAACCACTGCACCACCAGGGAAGGCCCCCCCATTTCCTTTTAAATGCAAATAATACTGTCTTATATGTACATATAGATTACAAATAACTTTCACATACTTTATGATGCCTCAGTCCAGAAAGGTAGGTTGGATGGGTGTTATTAACTACATTGTAAATAATCTCTCTCTTGGAGAGATTTGCAATACCACAGGAAATGGCTATGACAAAATATGACAAAAACAAAGGACAAGATACAAAATTATGTATAGAGTGTGAACACAACTATGTAAAAAAGAAGCAGAGAAAAAATGGAAACATCAGAATGCGTTCATTCAGTAAACATTATTAAATATCTGCCATATTCTAGACATCATGTTTGATGCTGGGGATTTAGTGGTAATCAAAACACACTGTCAGGACTTCCCTGGCGGCGCAGTGGTTAAGAATTTGCCTGCCAATGCATGGGACACAGGTTCGATCCCTGGTCCAGGAAGATCCCACATGCTGCAGAGCAACTAAGCCCGTGCACCACAAACTACTGAGCCTGCGCTCTAGGGCCCGCGAGCCACAACTACTGAAGCCAGCGCGCCTAGAGCCCATGCTCTGCGGCAAGAGAAGCCAAAGAGAAGCCACCACAATGAGAAGCCTGTGCACCACAATAAAGAGTAGCCCCCACTCGCCACGGCTAGAGAAAGCTGGAGCACAGCAACGAAGACCCAACGCAGCCAAAAATAAATAAATAACTAATTTAAAAAACCAAAAAAAACCACACATTGTCCCTCATGGAAGTTACATTTTGGTGGGGAAAAGCAAACGTTAATCAAATAGTGATGCAGCAGAAGTAAAATTGCAACAGTGACAAGTGCATCAAAGAGGTGATACGTAGTGTAATGAGATTGTAGACAAAACAGTGAGACCTTCTATAGATAGAGGCAACCCAGGAAAGACTTCCTTGGCAAAGAGATCTCTGAAGCATGAGGAAGAACTTAACCAGTCAAAGAAAGTCCCATGCAGAAGGAACATGACTAACAAGGGCCCTGTGGTGAGACAGGAACTGATGAGTAAGAGAATGGCTGAGTAGGGCAAGCCTGGGAGAGGTTGGTGCCAGGTGGAGCTAAAAAGGAGGTAGGGGCTGGACCCTGCCCAAGCTAGCCAGCCAGGAGCAATGGGAGTTATTAAGCACATTTGCATTTTCAAAGATTTCTTGCTTCAGATGAGCAGAATGGATTGGTGGGGGTGTGGGGGGAGTGAAAAGAGAGAGAGTCAATGGGGGAGGCCAGTTGGGAAGCTATTGTGGTGGTCTAGGCAAGAGTTGATGGTGGGATGGGCTCAGCTAATGGTGGTGGTGAAAATGGAGAGACATGGATGACCTCAAGAACTCTTAAGCAGGGCTTCCCTGGTGGAGCAGTGGTTAAGAATCCTCCTCCCAATGCAGGGGACACGGGTTCGAGCCCTGGTCCGGGAAGGTCCCACCTGCCGTGGAGCAACTAGGCCTGTGAGCCACAACTGCTGAAGCCCGCGTGCCTGGAGCCCATGCTCCACAACAGAAGAGGCCACCACGATGAGAGGCCTGTGCACCGCTGCGAGGAGTGGCCCCCACTTGCCGCAACTAGAGAAAAGCCCACGCACAGCAATGAAGACCCAAGGGGGCCAAAAATAAATAAATAAATAAATAAAATTTAAAGAACTCTTAGGCAAATTGCCAGGATTTGGAGATGGATGGGATGGTGGGGGTGCGTGGTGAAAGGAGGGAAGCATCTGGATGACTCTTAGGTTTCTGGATGTGAATGGAAGTGGTGCCATCACCCAAGACAGAGAGTAATGGAGGAAGCCCATCGGGTTGGGGCCTGAAGACAGGGCTGGTTCGGGGCAGGTTGAGTTTGAAGTGCCCTATATGTGAAAACCAAAAGAGGACGTCAAGTAGACAATGGAAAGTAAGGGTTTGGATCTCAGAGGAGAGGTCTGGCTGGAGATAATCATTGTAAATCAACTGTTGATTGATGGTAATTTAAGCCTGGGTGTGAATAAGACTGTGTGGGAGAAAGTTTAGGGTGGGAAGAGGAGCTTGTCTAGGGTCTGGTCTTGGGGAACCCAATATTCAGGGCCAAGTAGAGGAGGTTGAGATGGCAAAGGAGACCCAAGAAGCTAGAGATGTTAACAATGGCTGGGGGGATGGAGGGGGGATGAATTGGGAGATTGGGATTGACATATATACACTACTATATATAAAATAGGTACCTAATGAGAGCCTACTGTATAGTACAGGGAACTCTACTCAGTACTCTGTGGTGAACTAAATGGGAAGGAAATCTAAAAAAGAGTGGATATATGTATACATATAACTGATTCACTTTGCTGCACAGCAGAAACTAACACAACCTTGTAAGGCAACTATACTCCAATAAAAATTAATTTTTAAAAATGGCTGTGGAATGCTATGGAAGCATTTTACTTTTATAGTTACTTTTACAATTGGGTGGAAATTTTTAGTTCAGAGAAAAAAAACTTTTTATGCCTCCTTGACCTTAATTAACCTTCTAGATTTACTACCTGAGGGCAAGAAGTGATATTCAAAATATTTAACTAGCAGGACTTCAGAGTACCAACACATGGAAGGCAGCTGGAGGAGGGAAGGAATCTCAGAGGCCCCTGCTAGGGGCCCTCTGCCAGGCATTAACCCTGTGGTTGCTGGATTATGAAGACTGGAAAGAGGCTGGGTGGCAGGGGACCATGTCAGGGGTGGGGTGTGTGTGGATCTTGGGACATCAGTGTTTTAGAGATTGAGCAGTACTGGCACCTGCTACTAAGTTATCAGCCCTGCCTAAGGGTCCTCACCTGCTGGATCCCAGCAGCTCCTTACTCCCACCCCTATGCCATGCTTGCTCACTGCCCCTCCAACTCTTTTCTCTACCACAGCAGTTTATTCATCACTTCTTGAGAGCACCTTGCTTTTCTTTTCATGCCTTCATTATCTTCCCTATGCCTGGAATGCCTTTCTCCTCCTTGTTTGGCAAATTTCTTTGCATCTTTGCAGGCCCAGGTAAAATATCACCTCCTCTGGAAAGTCTCCCTTGATTTGCCAAGGCAGAATTACTTGCTTCCTCATCATTGTTCCACACATTTATACATACTTTTATTATAGCAAAAATATTACAATTTTTATCACATTAAATTGTGGTCATCGTTCTGTCTCTTTTGCAAAGTTGTGAGCTCCTTGAGGACTAGCACTATGTCCTATTCATTCCTGTATTCCCAGCATCTAAAACAGTGCCTGGTGTCAAGGTCCTTAAAAAATTTTTTTCTTTTAAGGTTATTGAATGACTCCCAATGGGACTGCAAGGTCGGAAGGGGGCCTAGACTATCTTTTCTCCCAATTTGCTACTTAAAACTCAGCATCAGTACTAATACATGCTGCAACATGGATGAAACTGGAAAACATGGTAGGGAGAGAAGTAAGTCACAAAAGACTAGGTGTTATATGATTCTATTTATATGAAATACCCAGAATAGGCAAACTCATAGAGACAGAAAGTAGATTAGGGGCTGAGGGGGTTCAGGAGAAAATAGGAGTGATTACTAATAGGTATGGGGTTTCTTTTTTTTAAATTTTATTGGATTATAGTTGATTTACAATGTTGTGTTAGTTTCAGGTGTACAGCAAAGTGATTCAGTTATACATATACATATATTCATTCTTTTTCTGATTCTTTTCTCATATAGGTTATCACAGAATATTGTGTAGAGTTCCCTGTGCTATGCAGTAGGTCCTTGTTGGTAATCTATCTTATATATAGTAGTGTGTGTATGTTAATCCCAAGCTCCTGATTTATCCCTCTTCCCCAGTATGGGGTTTCTTTTTTTTTTTTTTTTTTTTTTTTTGCGGTACGCGGGCCTCTCACTGTTGTGGCCTCTCCCGTTGTGGAGCACAGGCTCTGGATGCGCAGGCCCAGCGGCCATGGCTCACGGGCCCAGCCGCTCCGCGGCATGTGGTATCTTCCCGGACCGGGGCACGAACCCGTGTCCCCTGCATCGGCAGGCGGACTCTCAACCACTGCACCATCAGGGAAGCCCTGGGGTTTCTTTTTGAGGTGGTGAAAATGTTCTAGAATTGATTGTGGTGATAGTTGCACAACTCTGTGAATATACTAAAAATCATTGAGTTGCACACTTTAAATGGGTGAATTGTATGGTATGTGATTTAGTATACCTCAGTAGTACTGTTATTTAAAGAACACCTCAGCAAACTCCTCTCACTGTGACTCAAAGGGCAGGCTCAAATGTCAGCAGCTGGGGAGGAAGGTGGACAAACAGGGGTGAGGGTGGAGGGGTGTATTCAGAGGTGTTGTTGTTGTGCGGGGTTGGCTTGGGAAAGGCAGAGCATGAGTGGAAATCAAGTTGAGTCCTGATAATAGAATGAGCCACAGACTATTTCAGAAGGAGGGGCTCTGGTGAAAACAAAAACCACTTCAATGAAATCAGGTTTCAACCAAAAAGGCTGAGGTTTGCTTGAGAAGGGTAAAGTTTTATTTTGAAACTGGTGGCTGAGTGTGAGTTGCTCACTTGACCTGGGAATCTTTTAAGAGGAAAGAATTATAATCTAGGACAGGGTGGAAATTCTGATACACTTAGCCTCCCTGCACCCAGCATTCCTGAAGTAGGGAGCTTGAAAAGAGGGCTGCTAACCTTCCCTCAGGTTGGGCCCTGCTGAGAGTGCTGGGCCTGTGCCCTCTGGAGCCAGCACTGTGCTACTTACCAGCCACATTGCCTTGGGCAAGTCACCTAATCTCTCTGTATCTCCATTTTCTCTGCTGTTAAATGGGGCTAAGGATGGCACCTTCCCCATAGGATTGTTAAAAGGATTAAACCAGATAATAGGTGAAGAACTTAGCACAATGTCCAGCACTTAGGGAGCACTAGAAAAAGGCAGTCCCTAAAGTGAGTGACAGGGTCGTATCTGGAGCCTTGAAACTGGTTGCTGGAGAAGTGGCTGATCCCTGCTAGCCCAGAGTGAGGTCTGTGACTGGGAAGAGGTAGCAGCTGGCTGGGGGTCGGTCAGGTGGCTGGGAGATGGTCTAAAGATTGTTAGCAGTGCATTGCTCAACCCACCAGTGGGGCTCATACTTCCTGTTTTCAGTGTCTGTGAGCCCTGATGCTGGCGCTGTTCATGTTGGAACAAGATCTTTCTTGGCCCCTGCGGGGTATGCAGAGGCTGAGCAGCAACTCAGCCTGGGCTGGGCTCCTTAGCTTCACATCTTGCCTTTTCTCTCCTAGCAGGTTTCAGCTTCCACAAAATATACCTATGCAATCTGGGGAAAGGGGGGAAGGGGTTCCCATTCAATTCTATGAGAATTTACAGAGTCTTGTAATAGTAGCCACTGTTTTTGTGCCTTTACTAGGTGCCAGGATTATGGCTAAGAGATTTATGAACGCATGAATCCTTATAACAATCCTGGAAGGTAGATATCTCTTTTATACAGATGAGGAAACTGAGGCACAAAAGGTTAAGAGTTTTTCCCAAATCATACAGCTAGTATTTTAGAGCCAGGAATCTAGTCCAGGCCACCTGCATCATACTGAATGAAATATGCTTGATTATGGGGATTAAAAGCTGAATACTCTGGGTCCTTGCCCTCCAGGGGTCCATTGTCTAGGGATCTTCTGAACAGGAAGCCCAGGAGACCTTGTGCCCCCAAACCCCACTCAGAAATCTAACTGTTCATGCAGAGAACATATGCTGACCACGTCTTGAATTTATTGGGCCCTTCACATAATCTGGCCAATTGTCGCCAATGGATCACAATCAGGGCTGCATATCAGAAACACCTAGGGAATTTTTCTAAAATCACGAGCCCTGGCACCAGCCCTGACCTGAATCACAATCTCTGTGGGTGGAGCATAAACATATATATATATATATATATATATTTTTTTTTTAAGTTCACAGGTGACTTGGTTAAGAAACACGGCCAAAACTCACTAGCATAGCTTGGAAATTCCAAAATTTTGGCATCCAACTGTAACTCCTGAACTGCCTTCTATATCCAGTTCTTAAGCTGACGTTTGGTTCAAAATATATGTACACGCCCATTAGGATATCACCCAGCTTTAGATTCTGAGCTCCCTGATATGAGGGATAGCAAAGGCAGGTCATGAGCTTCATTAACACACTGAGGAAACTCAGCACCAGCCCCATGCACAGATGATGGGAAATTATGTCTTCTGTTTCCTGAATGCCACAGACTCAAGCTGGGCTGGGTTTGGGATCAGCAATTTTCACTCATGCACATGTCCCCCTTGGTTGAAGTCAGCCCAAGGATTGTTGGGGGCAGAGTGAAGAGTATATGGTAGGATCACTGTGTAAAGTTGTACAAGATGTGCACTGCACAAAGGCATCAGGCTGAGGCGGGAACTGGGAGTTGACAAAGCCTGCACACCATTTACCAAGCTGTGGACTTCTGGCTTGGGACACATTTTTGTACCTTATGTGCTATGGAGGGTCTGTTCTACAAGTCTCCTAGACTCTCCTCCCAAAGCCCCATTAAGTCCAGATATAGCCCCACAGGAAACTCTGGGGTGCATTCCACCATTGTCATTTTCTATTTTTTGTCATCCCAACTCCCTCCCATACAAGCACGAGGGAAGAGCCAAAATCTTCAGAAAAATCACATTTGATCAATCATACTTATTCAAAATTACAAAAATAGATACATAAATAAAAATACCAGAATATAATTATTAAATATTCAGTGTACAGGAATGGTCTTCACCTCACTCAGTGAGGATTGGATGAACTCGGCTGGAAGGTCAGAAGGGATAACTGGCCAAGAATGGACATGTGTGTGAAAATGAAACTGGAAATTTAGTGCTGGTCACAGTGTGTGCCCCAGAATGATACATTTATATGTATCACTGCCTGGGAGACCCAAGAGGCCCCATAACCTCTCCAAACAGGCCATTCTGTGTGATGTCACAGTCCATACAATTTGGGGAAGTATCTAGACTTGCAGTCAGACACAGAACACCAGCTCTTAGACTGACACAGCCTGTGCACAAGTGTGCCAACATACACACACGTATATAACATTTCCTGATACATTCATGGAATGTCAGAGCCTTTCCCTCAAGTCATTTAGTGTCCCTAGTCTCCAAACCACTGTTCCTGCATTGGCCAAGCTCTCTCAAGAGACCTCAGTTCTGTTACACTTCCTAATTGGGAAATTATTCATTTCCCAACAGTGGGCCTCATGAATGGCCCACTGCCAGGGAGCTGGCTCTCCTTCCACTTATGCACAGGAGATGCCATTTTTAACTCCAGGAAGCTTTGGTCCAGAAAATGACAATACCATTCTGGTTCAGGACCACCCTTCCATCCTGGCCAGGGGAGATCTGGGCGTCCAGCACCCAGACATGTATCTGAGGGTGAAGCTACCGTCACTCACCCTGATGGGCAGCACAAGCAAAACCACCTCTGCAGAGCTCATCTTCCTCAGTCTCTTCATTATATATAGCTGTGCAGATGGCCCTACTGCAAAAATGATGGTCACTGTGGGAGTGGGTGGTACCCGTCTCTTCCCTTGGTTCTCTGGGGGCCCTCAGAGGGCTAGGCCATTCTCTCCCCCAATGTGAGTGTGGATCCAGGGCAGGAAGCTTGAGACCCTTGTGTAGACGCCTGGTTTTTCCTTCATGGCACATTCACGGCCCCAGCTCACAATCCCAGTCAGAGTCATGCGGCCTTGGGTGAAGCAGACCAGCGGCCCCCCTGAGTCTCCCTGTTAAGCCAAAGACACAAAAGGTGAGCCCTGGGAGAAGTGAGAAGGGGGCCATCTGATCCTACCACCCAATCATGCCCGAGAGAGAAGGGAGAGTTTCCTAGAGTCAAAGTCCTTAGTGACTCCCCATTTCCTACCACATCAAGTTTAAAAATCCCCTGCTTGGTTTTCAAAGTCCTGTTATCTACAGTTCCACCTACATTTTCAGACCCTACTTCTCCTTCCCATCCCAAAATATGCCGTACTCATTCTCACTTTTGTATCTTGCAACTGAAATGCTCTCTTTTCTTTCCTCTGCCTCCTCAAATTCCTATTGAGTCACATTCTCTCGAAAGTGCCCCCTTCGGTGACCATCTAGTTGGTGTTCACCTCCCTCTCCTAAACAGCTGATCATTTATAATTCACACCACACTCTGAGCACTGAATTGTGTTATTTTCTGTTGTTTTCTCTTTCTTAGGGTCTCAGTCCCCCTCCCTCCCTGAGTCTGAAGTGCCTAGCATAGAGCTAGGCTCTTGACAAATGTTTGGTAAATACATAAGGACTGGTTTAAACCTTCTAAGACCTGAATCCCTGGTCCTGGCTTCTTGGGATTTTGACTGGAGAGAGGCTCCCCAAAGCTGGTAGGGACAGGCCCAGGAGCCCAGGGAGATCTAGGGGTGATGGAGAAAGATGCTTGGAACTCTCACCTGGCAGGAATCTGTTTCCCAATGTGGGTCAGCCGCACACAGCATTTTGTGGGTGACTTCAGTGCCATAGTAGTGGGGCTGCTGACACTCCTTGTGGGAAACCAGCTTCACAGAAGTCATTTTCAGCTGCTCTGGATAGATATAGTCAGCTAGATGGAGGAAACAGGGGCGAATGTACATTAAAATGTGTCTGTTGGGACTCTGCCAGGGAGGGGACCAAAAAGTGTCCCTACCAGGGAAAGCCCTTATTTTTTTCCACCCACATCTAAGTCTTTACTCCACCTATAGTCCCTCATCCCTCACCCATTTAACTTTATGGCTCATCATTCCCTAAACAATGCTCCCCACTCCATCCCTGGACCCATCTGCTGCCTCCATAGTGCTCCCATCTCTACATCCACAGTCCTCCTTTGATCAAGCTGAGCTCACTTCCAGGTTACAACACTCCCTCAGGACCCTCTCAGCCAGACCCAAATGTCACTTACAGGGATTCTCTTTTCCAAAGCCAGTAATCTCACAGCTTGTGCCAAAATGGGCATCCCCATTCGCTGGGGGCAGGCAGATGACCTGTATGGACCGGGATGGCTGTGCACACTGGCCCATGCTGGAACGGATCTTCAGCAAGGCTGGGGGAGCAGGAAGGGATCAGAGGGGAAAGATCACCACCTAGTCAGGTGGTCACTATCTCTCCCCTCCAAACCCTGAGGGAATGGCTGTCTATCCCTATGTCAGAGTCAGAGGTCATCCTGGGAGGTCTGCTGGTAGCTTGTCACCTGAAACAAGTCTCCCCTGTCCCATGCTTCAAGGGCTTTGTTCCAGCTGCTGACAAAGCCTTGGACAGCCAGGGCAACTGCATACAGCTGTATGAGTTTTTTCCTGCAAAAAACAGCTCGTAAAGCCCTGGCTGAGGTAGCTGGGCTGAAATCCAGCCCAATAATCTCTCCAAGTTCTATATCCTGGGACAGACAGAGGCTCCATCCAACAATGGAAGGGGCACCCCAGCCCAAGCTATATGCCATCAGGGCCATTGCCACCCAGAGGAGGATACCTGTTTGGAAATTCAGGGACTCTACAGAGGAGCACCAGGCTCCTCATGTTTTCCACTCTGAACCCTTCCCCACCACTCCTTTGTTGTGTAAAGCAGGGTCTTCAAGTTCCCCTACAACCCCAACTTCACACTTGGGTCTCTTCTCAGACCCCCATTCCCACAGCTATCATCATCACGGCAGATGAGGGTTTTCCACTCACCAATATCATTGTGGTGAGCAAGGGTGTCAGCACTGTAGTCCTCATGTAAGATGAGGTTTTCCACCTTAAACTGCATCTCGCCAGGCGTGATGGAGTTAAGCTTTGACCGACCCAGGTAGACAATGTAGTCCTCCTTCTTTTGGTACTCACTGTGGGAGGGGAGATCAGTCAGTCTGATCTCGTGAGATCCTGTCACTTCCCCCTCCCCACCACAGCAACCTCAGAGCATCACTTGTCCCCAAGGCCATGGGCCATATAGAGAGAGGCCGAGGGGGTAGAAATAAGGGGAATCTTTTGCTGGGAAGGAGGAAGGGATTTGTTTGGGGTAGGGCAGGAGGGTCAGGGAGAAGAGACAGAGGGACATACATGAAGCAGTGTGTGGCGCTGACCACCCAGCAGGGACTGATGAGGCTGCCACCGCACACGTAGGTGACAGAGCCTGCACGGTGCCTCCTATAGATGGCTGCAAACCAAGGCTGGTTCTCGATGGTGGTGAATTCTCCCCCAACAATCTTAAAGCGGGGCCTCAGAGCCTTCTGGCCGCACTGTAACTTTTCTGGAGGAGAGAGGGCACTTTTTCCTGGAGGAGAAAAAAAGTGATATCTTGGGGAGGGAGGGAGGATAAAGTGTCCTCCTCCTGGTCCTCTGACCTCCCAGTTTTTCAGGGCCAGGTAGGCCTCCCTCCTGCAGGCCTCCCTCCTCATCCCTCCTACGATGGAATAAGGGAACAACTGAATTTGTCCCCTTCCACCCACCATCATAAACAGGCCAGTGACACTCACCAGAAGAGCAGTTGTGCACCATGCACTCCTGGACAATCTGCATTAGGCCGACCTGCACATAGCACCAGGGCCTTCTCTGATTGTCTGGGTTCCTGGCAACACAGAGGGGAGAAGGGTGCCATTCCAGCCCAGAATGCCTTTTCTGTGTCCTCCCCTCCAGGGAAGACTCAACCAGAGGCCTTGATTTTCTCATGCTATGGCCAGCACTTGGCAAGCAGAAAAGATGGTAACGAGGGTTTCTGTGAGGCCATGAGGAGGGTCCTTGCTGCCCCCACCTCACCTGCAATAATTGTGTTTCCCCAGTCCCAGCTGAAGGGCATCAGGTCTGTGGGCATGGTACGTTTTCAGAAGGATGGTGGTAGAGTCCCAGGCCAGGCAGGGCCGGCCTCTGGTGTCAATGTTGGCCTTCCCTCGGTAAGAGTGACCATTCCCCTGATAGCACGTTTTCGATGTATCTATGGGAGGATGTGAGGATGAGAATATTAGAAAGAGAAGGAAGTTCAGACAGGCATTTTAGAGATCCTGTCAGGCCTCACATGATTTCAGTAAGACAGAAGATACTAGAAAGGGTCTCCTTCCATCCTCACCTCACATTTGTGCAGCCTCAGCTTCATGACATAGTGTGTGTTCATGTTTGACTGTGAATCACATGAGGATAAAGATGCTCCCCGCTCTACCTCCTAACTCCTGCCTGCTCTTGCATCCCACCCATGTCTCCCTGCCCCCAAGTCTCTGGTGCCCCCTCCTCCCCAGTTGGAGTCAGGATCCCCATACCTATCTCACAGTGTTCCCCTTGGAATTTCTTTGGGCAGTTGCATCGTTGAATGTTGGAGAAGTACTTGTAGGACACACATTTTCCTCCATTCAGACAGCCACACTTCGCTGGAGAGCACAAAGGTTGGGGGGTAAGCAAGGAGCATAGGTGGAGGCAAAGGGGGAGCCAGCAGGGACAGGGAGGGGCTGCCTCCTGAGGCTTTTCCAAGATATCTGTGCAACCAGATATTGTGCAAGGGGTGGATACTCACATGCACCAGACACTTGATGAAGTTCATGGCTGCCCTGGAAGAGATGCGGGGGTGGGGTGGGGGGGGAGATTGAAAGGAAAAGTTCACCAAAGGACCCATGTTCCTGGGACCCCAGGGTGAGGATAAACTGGCCCCAATCCCCAAACTCAGCCTTCCCTCCAGTTCCCTCTCTCCTTACCCTGTTCATGCCTAACTATCCCTCAAATGGAAGATCATCACCTTCTAGCAGGGAGAAATGAATTGACTCAAGCAAGCTTCACAAATCAGATACTAGCAGATTGGGGCAGTCCCTGCGGCTTCTTCCTCCTTTGCGGAAAAGTGCAAGCTCCCTTGGTTCTCAAGGCCCCAATGCCACACCTGTCCTATTTCCCGGGGAGGGTTTGGCCCTGCTGTTGATGGAATTCGGAGGACTCCAGCTTCCTATGCAGCCCCTTCCTTCCCCAGCGCTTTTCAGGGGTCTTGCAAGCCCCCTCCTCCCGCCGCCAAGAGTCAAAAGCAGGGAAGCCACTCACCTCGGAGTCTCTCACGACCAGGGCGCAGAGGAGCAGGCATGCCAGCAGGACTCTCATGGTGGCGAGGCTGGGGCTTTAGACAGCGGCTCTACAAGGGAAGGAGAAGTCAGGGGAAGAAGCGGAGGAGAGCGCGAAGGCGGACCGGGTGGGTTACTGCAGTTCAGGGCTGGAGCCCCTAAGTCCCCTGCGGAAAGAGCCCGCGGTGACCAGGCTCCCCAGGCCCGGCCGTCTATCCTCTCTGGAGGCTCAGAGGTCGTGGCGCAGCCTGCACTGGTCCCCGCAGGGGAACACATGGGCACGGAGCGCGGTGACTCAGCGTGCAGCCGCAGCCGAGCCGGGGCAGCGAGTAAGGAGAAGTAAAGCCGGCAAGAGCTGGGTCGCCCGCATCCATCCTGCGCTCTTAGGGAGGTCCACACTCACCCGCAGCTATGGCCGGAGGGGCGCAGGGCCGGGATAGCGGGGACTAGTGGACACTCTGATGCTCGGGCGGCCTCTAGGGCTCCAGTCTCCGCGCTGTGCTGCTAGCGGGCAGTGCTGGCTCTATATTACGACTCGCCCCAGCCCTGGCCCCGCCCCAGCCCGGGATCGCCCCGTCCACTCCCTTCCCTCCCCTTCCCTGAGGACCCGCCGCGACTTGGACCCCGCAGGCTTCCACAACCTAAACTGTGAGGGGCAGCGCGGTCCCCACTGGAGGGGACGAACCAGGTCTGAACTGAGGTATGGAGAGACATCTAAATTCTCCGCCCCCTCCTCCCATTCACCTGGCCTAGGCCCCGCCCCCGTGCAGCACCCCCCATCCCCCCCCCCCCGATTTGCCAAAAGGAGAGGCGCTAGGGAGACACTCTCCTCCAGCTCTGATGCCTCTTCCCAGATCCCCTAAAGCTCTTCTCCACCCTCGGCCCCCAACTGCCTAGGACACTGATTCGGACCCCTGGGCTTAGAGGCACAGTCTGCAGCTCCTACAGCTGTGAAGTCTCTTTCTCAATGTGAAAATACACGTTGCTGAAACACACAAAAAAAGTGTTCACAGGGGCTGCCTCCAAGTAGTATGCCAGCTCCCGGAAGATCAACACAACTAGTGGATAAGACAAAGCTTAGTTTATTGCTTACTGCGGTAGGGTAGTTTGGTAGGGGCAGGGGAGGGGGTCGGATTTTATTGAGAATTTGCAGTTTGGTATAAGGCAGGTCTTTGAAAGTGAGGGCCTGATAAGGATTGGATAAGAGTCGTGATATAATATTGTAGGATTGTGAGAACAAAGTCTTAGGGCACAAACTGTTGATGCTTTCTATTGAAGTGTTGATAGGTTTTTCAGGAAGTTCCTAAAATGAACTATTCATTTATTTGCCTGGGCCATAGTATTGTCACTTAATAAAGACAATGGAATAGTAAAGCCTTATTAACATAGAAAGTTCAATTTTCACCTCTGAAGAGAGAAATTTGGGAACTGGAGGACAAGAATGAGATTTATTTTTCACTCTATAGCCTTTTACACTGTTTAAATTTTTGAAAACACGTCCTTGTATCACCCGTTCCAAAAAGATAATTACAGATTTTTAAATGCACGTGTATTTAGTATTCAACTTCATCATAGAGCCTTGTTCCTAATAAGATAAAATATTTGCTCATCAAATAGATTGGCCTCCAGAAAGACAGACCATGTGTAAAGGACTCCACCTATGCTTCCTGCTTGAGGGTGAGCGCACACGGTTGTGTACACATGCACAAGTCCATGCACACACACATATCTCTCAGGCAGAGCTGAAGAACTACAGCAGGGACTCTGAAGTTCAGTCACCCCCATCCGTTTCCTCTAGTGTTGGGAACCAGGGCTTGGGGTCACTTGAATCCACCCTGCAGGACTGTCTCCCTCAATGGAAGGGGAGGAGGTTGAATCCCTGTAACTCACTAAGGGGCCCAAGGCTTGTCCCTCTCCCTGCCTAGGCCTACAGCGTTTTGCTGCCTGGCAAACCTGGACCTTGGGTCTGGGTCCACTTGAGAGGGGCAGGAAGAGGGCAGAGAAAGTGCCAGGAGGGCAGGAAGAAGGAAAGCCTCTTTGCTCTGCCCCAGCCAGAGGTCTCAGGATGCCAGCCTCTGCCTGGGGAAAGTACCAGTTAACCATCCAGCTTAGGAGGCAGGTGACCCATCATCCTCCGGAGAGAGTTTTTCTGTGCCCAGCTCTGAGCTGCCAGCCTCCCAGGGGATGGACTGTGTCAGAGGTGCTAGAGGCTTCAGAACCAGCCAGGCTACTTCCTGTAGAAGACTGTGATATGTTTTGTTTGGAGTTAGAACACATTATAGAACACATTAATTGTGAATAAACGTGATCAAAATGTAAACACAGTTGCAACCTGAGGACTTACCCAGAAACTCTTAGGTTAGTTATCAGGAAATTCCCCGCTGACTTGTGATTCACTGAGCTTCCTCGGCAACTCTCATGACTCCATATTACTTGGCTGGAGGCTGTCACGATGATTCTGAGAGCAGGATGACCTCATTTCCTCCCGGACAAAGACACTCGGAGACCGTTATGCAGCATGACACCCCTCTTCCCCCTCCTTCCTCTTGTGGGCTCTTCACCTGGTTGAACCATCCTAGAGCCTCTGTGAAGACAGAATATCCTTTCCACTCTGTGATCTTTGGCGCTCTCTGAAATCTGTGTCCGTCTTTTGGTGCACAGTCTGTGCTATCTTTCAATTCTTTTAGGGCAGAGACTACATCTTAAACATCTTTCTCTCCCTCAGCACCTGGTGCATGCCTTGTTCACCTAGGTGCTTTATTATGAATGAATCCATGAACAAGTGAGAACAGAGCGCTTTGGGGCTCCCTGGAAGTTTCCCTTCTCCTTGTCTTTTTTTTTTTTTTCCTCGCCATAAAAAAATAGTACTGACATCAATTTCTGTCTTTTGCTAAAAAGCACCTTGATACAAACCATTCCTCTTTAAACTCACAACCACCTTATGTAGCTGGGAATCGTTATTCCCATTTCACAGATGAGGAAAATGAGGTGGAGAGAAGATACATAGTTGATGAGTGGCAAAGCCAGCCCTAGAACACAGGTTTTCTGATCCTTGTTCCTGTGCTCTATACCTCACTGCCTCCAAAGAGAGGGATTCAGATGCTGTAAGATGTTCCAGCTCAGGGGAGCCTTCTTGCTGGCTTTGGAGACCTCCTTCCAGAAACATGCCTAGGACTATGGGCTCTGAACTCCTGGGAGACCCTGGCTATAATATGAGTTAGTTTCTTGACTCAGTTCCAGAAACTAACTTGGTGGTCTAGGCTATCTGAAGTTTCTATCAAGTGTGAGAGAATAAGGAACTGAATACATGTGGTTTCATTCTGTTCCTGAGTCTCAGAGTAAAACCACCAGCCTCCTGCCTCCACATCTCAGTGGTCCAGATCTCCCATGTTACGTGTGGCAACAGAGACTAATGGAGAGGCCCCATTTCCTGGAGCGGCTCATAAAAAAGCAGGCAGATGCCAGGTGTGCCAGGAGGACCAGGATGTCAAACTTTGTTCTGAGACTGTGTCCAGGAAACAGGACCACTGAAGGGCTATTTCCTGACCAGCAGGACCCAAAGGGAAGCTCACGTCGAGTCACAGGATGTTTTCCTGGGTTGCTATACCAAGAATGTTCAGTTTGGTACTGTGTGGAGAGTACAGTGTCTAGCCACAGGTCAGTCACATCCAAGTCTAATGACCTCAGGCAAGATGCTTAATTCTCTTGGTCTCGGTTCCCCATCTACAAAAAGAGGCAACGCCTGTCCTGCCCCTGCCTCGCTTTGCAGATTGAATGAGATCATACTTGTGTGTGAAATCATTCATTCATTCATTCCTTTATTCACTCACCAAGGATTTATCATGGGCCTAACATGTGTCAGGCACAGTTCTAGATGCTAGAGACACACGAATGAACTTTGTAAACTATAATTCCTACACTGAGTGCCTGCCTTGCCTTCCTATCTATGACTGTCCTGGCCCAGAAGTCCAGGCCATTCCTGGGAATCCATCCCAGGATTCCAGTCAAGTGGGGATGCTGTGTCCTTAACCAACAGTTCCCAGCAACTGGCCAGCTGTGTGTACTGCTCACCCCCACATCCCTGACTCCCACTCTCTCCTCCTCCTCTCCAGTTGTTCGTGGCCTGAAGCTCTTCTTTCTCACCTACTCATGGGGGGCACAGACTCCTCTGCAATCCTGGGAAGGAGGCGGTGAATGCTGGTCACGTAGTTTCCTTGGGTCTGAGGACTCCTTCTCTCTGCATGTTTAATGCTGAGGGAAAGGACACTGTCTCACAGCAGGCACTGCAAGCCACATTTGGGGCCTGTAACATGATAGGGGAGGTGTTGGAGCTGCTAGGCCCCCAGCGGCCTGTGGCAAGAGTAGGGAGGGGGAAGCCACATAATTGCTTCCTTACTCATGGAAAGCAAAGAGTACAGGGGCTGCACGCTGAGGTTATACTCTTTCGTCAGTGAACAGAGGGGCCAAGTTGGACCCTCCAGCTTCAGCCTATGACCCGTACCCTTTCTCATCGTTTCCGCCTCATCATCTCTGGCCCAATTCCTAGCCCCACCCAAGCCAGTGAGCTCAGACCTCTGCATGAGTATTTTGAGCCTTGGCCAGATTTTTCTTTGTCCCTAATCTAAACCTGGTTACTCCCTAAATCAGGAACTTACTACCTCAAAGAATGTTGGTCGTGGCTTTCCAGACCTTCTGGATTCTGAGGCCCCCACCAGAACCAAAGCTAGGCCCTGGTCCTAGAACTTCTGCTTAGAGCCCAGGCTACCATGCTGGATGGCAATGGTTGCTTAACCGGAAGCTAAAGGGGATACCCAGGAAAAAAGGGCTGGAATGGGAAACCAGAAACTGGTGGTTTTGCTAAAAACTGCCCAAAAGTCAATGACATTAAAGGAAATATGTTCAGCCAGGAGCTCGTATACTCAAAAATATTGTTCAGAAGAAAACCAGCATAACATCCACAGCCCGTATGATGTATAATTTCATGGGCTCATGACTCTCGCAAGCTGGATTCTATATGCTTCTCTGCCTTTAACACAAGTGCAAGCACTTCCCTTTCCATTACACAGAGAGGACAATAGAGGGCTGATGAAGGGAAGTGAATCATCTGAGTTCATTCGCTGAAAATGATGAGATTGAGAATTCACCGATTTTGAGGAAACTCGTGACACATTTCGCCCCCGCCACTCCTATTCTGAATCCTCTCTCCTCCCATCCTGACCACCCTCAATTCCCAGCCTCAGTCTCTTTGTCTTCCTACCCACCTGCAGAAGGTGCTTCTTTTCTCCAAGCAGTGATTGATAACAGTGTGATGAGGCAGCCAAGTCCTGGGGAGAGGTCAGTCTCCTTTTAGAAGGTACTAGAGGATGAAATGTATGGAAGTCTATGAGAAGAGGGAGCAGGGGCATGGCAGGGAGCCCCTTAAATAGGTGTGTATGCAGAGTGAAGAAAAGGAATAGTATGTGGGTGATCTAACCAGGAGGCTCCTGTTTACTCTGAGAACAGAGATGGGGGGGAATATGACAGAAACTAAAGAAGTCTGTTCTCTCCAAGGGAATATTATAATCTATCCTTTGTTGAAGATAGATTATAATAGCCAACTTTTATTTGCCTACATTCATTTTATTTTTCAATCTTAACAAGAACCTTTAAGGAAGGTACTATTAATGTTACAGTTTTAGGATGAGAAAACTGAGGCTCCCAGAATTTAAGCAGTTTATCCAAGGTCACGCTGTAGGTATATGGTAGGGTTGGGACTCACACCCAGAGTTGGTTGATTCCAGGGGTTGGAGAACTACCTCTGAGGCAATATCACATTCAGTCAGGAAGGTAGGGGTGCTGGTCCTTATACCTAATAGGGAATCTCCCTATTCTAACCCATGGTGCTATCCCAGAGTGGCCCGAGCTGTCCAAGTCATGTCTGGGTTGAATCCTGTCTATGCAGTGCAGCTCAAGCCAGACTTTGATTAAAATGCTCCTCCTGGGCTTCCCTGGTGGCGCAGTGGTTGAGAGTCCGCCTGCTGATGCAGGGGACACGGGTTCGTGCCCCGGTCCGGGAGGATCCCACATGCCGCGGAGCAGCTGGGCCCGTGAGCCATGGCCGCTGAGCCTGCGCATCCAGAGCCTGTGCTCCGCAACAGGAGACGCCACAACAGTGAGAGGCCCGTGTACCGCTAAAAAAAAAAAAAAAAAAAAAAATGCTCCTCCTTTTGCTTAGTAAAGCCAGCCACAGTTGTATCTGCGGAGTCTTGTCAGAGAAGTGATCACTGGGTCTTCTGCCTGTGCTTATATATCTGTGTAGGTCTCTGGAAACATCAATTGTCAGTTTTCCGTTTTTCAAAGCCGTTATTCAGCCGTATTTATATGATGGGGATACCTAGGGGTTTTCTGTGGGGAAATAACAATAGTATGTCTATATTGAATATGCATTTTATTTAGCAGGCATTTGGTAACTGTTCCGTGTGCATTCTCTCATTTAATCCTCAGTGAGGGAGATGTAATATCAACCCCACTTAATGGATAAGGAACTGAAGCCCTCAGAGGTTAAAGATACACAGCCAAGCCAGTATCAATGGTGTTGTCCCTTTACCCTTTCCTGAGGAAAAAAAAAGTTACCCTGTTATGTAGGTGCCTGGGAATCTGTAATAATATTCACTAATGTTATGTTTTCCAACCTTGTCTGATGATAAGAATCACCTGACTTAAAGGTTTAAAGAATACAGAATCTCAGGTTACTTCCTTCTCTGATTCATTAAGTCCAGGAGGGGGCCCAGGAATCTGATTCTTAATATACGTCCCAGAGGATTCTTACCACCAAACAAGTTTGGAGAAAATGTCAGCCAATGCATACCTAGGGAGTGTTAGTTTATTTTTTCACCTAGGAATGCCCAATTAAATCACGAATTTTCTATCGACTGGGGTTTCTACTTTAACCCCATCCTTTGAGGTGGGGGCCAGAGGAGAACGCAGAGGTGGGAGAGGTTCAGGGCAGGAAGGCTGACTTTTGGGCAGAGTTTCACAGAGGTGAATCAAGGAGGGGATGTACACCTGAGAGCCTTGTGCCAACCCAGCCGCCCTGAGGTGATTTTTCTAAAGAATCTGTTCTCAGAAAGTTAATTTCTTCAGCACCTCTGTACTTGTTCTTTTTTCAGATACTAATGATAGTTTCATTTAAAAAATGCCAAATGGATGGCTAATGGAGGGACTTTTCCATGTAGAAGCTAAAAGAACTTGGGGAATTAGAGTAACCCTCAAAGTCATGGCAGTGGATAAGAAATTGACTCCCCAAGACTTCAGGAAAATTGGGAGAAACTGAGTAAAAATGAGAACAAAGCAGAACTGAGAATACTTGTACTTACTGGTACTTTTCTATCTGTGATATTTCCTCACATTTCCTGTGCTGGCCCAACTTCTGAGCTCTCAGGGTCAGTTTGCTTGTTTTCCCCTAGGCTCTTCTGGTTCCACCTGAATAGAACTGGGATTCCAGAGCATTGTCCCTTTGCAGGAGTGTGGGAACTATGCCCATCACCAGTGGACCCAGCAGCTTGTAGGATGACCACAGCATTTGCATTTGTAGTCAAGAAGGTAGTAACAGTGTCATTCTCCCTATGCAGGCCCTCTGCTCCATTGCATAGTGTCCTAAGACTTATTCAGTCTGTATCGTGGCAGTCATCCTATTCTATTCATAAAGAAAATTCGACCCCAAGTTCTAAAAATAAAAGAACTGAGCTCAACTCAGACTGTTCATTTAATTCAATGAAATAGAAACTACGTTCAAATACCTAAGGTGTGCCAAGGACTATGCTAGTCTCTGAGGGCACACAGAACAGACATGATCCCCACCCTGAAGAAGTTTAAAATCTTGTAAAGAAGAAAAAATGAATACACATGAAATGATTAAAAAGCCACTAGGTAAGATGGCTACTATAAAAAAAAACAAGTCAGAAAATAACAAGTGTTGGCAAAGGATATAGAGAAATTAAAACTCTTGTGCACTGCTGGTGGGATTGAAAGATGTTGCAAACCACAATGAAAAACGGTGTGGCAGTTCCTCAAAAAATCAAATCTAGGACTATCAGATAGCCCCTCAATCCCTTGAGGATCCCTTCTGGGTATATATCGAAAAGAACTTAACCAGAGTCTCGAAGAAATATTTGTACACTCATGTCATAGCAGCACTACTCACAATAGCCAAGAAGTGGAAGCAGCCCAAGTGTCCACGGACAGATGAAGAGATAAGCAAAGGTGGTGTATACATTCAATGGAATAGTATTCAGTCTTCATTTTTTATTTTTTAAAACATCTCCTTATTTGTTTTTTTTCCTTTTTTTTAAATAAACTTATTTATTTTATTTATTTATTTTTGGCTGCATTGGGTCTTGGTTGCTGCGTGCAAGCTTTTTCTAGTTGCGGCAAGCGGGGGCTACTTTTCGTTTTGGTGCACGGGCTTCTCATTGTGGTGGCTTCTCTTATTGCGGAGCACAGGCTCTAGGCGCACAGACTTCAGTAGTTGTGGCACACGGGTTTGGTTGCTCCGCAGCGTGTGGGATCTTCCCAGACCAGGGCTCAAACCCGTGCCCCTGCATTGGCAGGTGGATTCTTAACCACTGTGCCACCAGGGAAGCCCTATTCAGTCTTTAAAAGGAAGGAAATCTTGTCACTTGTTTATAACATCAATGAACCTTGAGGACATTATGCTAATTGAAATAAGCCAGTCACAAAAATCACGTATGGATATATATGATTCCACACATATCTATAGATATAGAGGTATCCAAAGTAGTCAAATTTGAAGAGACAAAGAATGGTGGTTACCAGGGGCTGGTGAGAGGGAGAATTGGGGAGCTGTTGTTTAATAGCTATAAAGCTTCAGTTTTTGTTTGTTTGTTTTGGTTTGGGGTTTTTTTTGTTTTTGTTTTTTTTTGCGGTACGCGGGCCTCTCACTGCTGTGGCCTCTCCTGTTGTGGAGCACAGGCTCCGGACGCGCAGGCTCAGCGGCCATGGCTCACGGGCCCAGCCGCTCCGCGGCATGTGGGATCTTCCTGGACCGGGGCACGAACCAATGTCCCCTGCATCGGCAGGCAGACTCTCAACCACTGCGCCACCAGGGAAGCCCTGGGGTTTTTTTAGATTTAATTTTATTTATGTTTGGCTGTGTTGGTTCATGGCTGCGCGTGGGCTTTCTCTAGTTGTGGCGAGCAGGGGCTACGCTTCGTTGCAATGCATGGGCTTCTCATTGCAGTGGCTTCTCTTGTTGCGGAGCATGGGCTCTAGGGGCGTGGGCTTCAGTAATTGTGGCACACAGGCTCTAGAGTTCAGGCTCAGTAGTTGTGGCACGCGGGCTTAGTTGCTTCTCAGCATATGGGGCCTTCCCAGACCAGGGATCGAGCCCGTGTCCCCTGCATTGGCAAGCAGATTCTTATCTACTGCACCACCAGGGAAGTCCTGTTTGTTTTTAATTGAAATATAGTGATGTACAATGTTATGTTAGTTTCAGGTATACCACATAGTGATCTAACATTTAAATATACTATGAAATGATCACCATAATAATCTAGGAACCATCTGTCCACATACAAAGTTATTACAATATTATTGACCATACTCCTTATTCTGTATAATTTCATCTCTGTGACTTATTTATTTTATAACTGGAAATTCAAACACCTTAATTCTCTTCACCTATTTCACTCAACCCCCCCACGCTTTTCCCCCCTGGCAGCCACCCATTTGTTCTCTGTATCTGTGAGCCTATTTTCATTTTGTTTTACTTATTTGTTTGTTTTGTTTTTTAGATTCCACATATAAGTTAAATAATTTGGTGTTTGTCTTTCTCTGACTTATTTCACTTAGCATAATACCCTCTAGATCCATCCATGTTATTGCAAATGGCAAGATTTTTTGACTGAGTAATATTTCATTGTATAAGTACACCACATCTTCTTTATCCATTCATCTATTGATGGACACTTAGGTTGCTTCCATATCTTGGCTATTGTAAATAATGCTGCAATGAACATAAGGGTGCAAGTATCTTTTTGGATTAGTGTTTTTGTTTTCTTCAGGTGAATATCCAGAAGTAAAATTCCTGGATTGTATAGTAGTTCCAATTTTTATTTATTTATTTTTTAAATTTATTAAATTTATTTATTTTTGTCTGCATTGGGTCTTTGTTGCTACATGCGGGCTTTCTCTAGTTGCAGCAAGCAGGGGCTACTCTTCTTTGTGGTGCGTGGGCTTCTCATTGCAGTGGCTTCTCTTGTTGTGGAGCATAGGCTCTAGAGTACACACTCAGTAGTTGTGGTGTATGGGCTTAGTTGCTCCGCAGCATGTGGGATCTTCCCGGACCAGGGCTCGACCCCGTGTCCCCTGCACTGGCAGGAGGATTCTTAACAACTGCGCCACCAGGGAAGCCCAATTTTTATTTTTTTGAGGAACATCATACTCTTTTCCATAATGGCTAACCAGTTTACACTCCCACCAACAATGCATTCCACATCCTCGCCAACACCTGTTATTTGTTGTGTTCTTGTTAATAGTCATTCTGATGGGTATCAGATGGTATCTCATTGTGGTTTTGATTTTTAGTGATAATTGATGATCACTAATCATAAGTTGATGATTAGTGATGTGCATCTTTTCATGTGTCTGTTGACCACCTGCATGTTGTCTTTGAAAAAATGTCTATTTACGTCCTTTGCCCATTTTTTAATCAAACTTTTCTTTTTAATACTGAGTTGTATGAGTTCTTTATATATCTTGGATATTAACTCCTTATCAAATATATCATTTGCAAATATCTCCTCCCATTCAGTAGGCTGATTTTTCATTTTTTTTGGATGGTTTCCTTCACTGTACAAAGCTTTTTAGTTTGATGTACTCCCATTTGTTATTTTTGTTTTTGTCTTTCTTGCCTGAGGAGACAGATCCAAAAAACTATTGCTAAGATGGATGTTGAAGAGTGTACTGCCTAGGACTTCCCTGGTGGCACAGTGGTTAAGAATCCGCCTGCCAATACAGGGGGCACGGCTTCGAGCCCTAGTCTGGGAAGATCCAACATGCCGCAGGGCAACTAAGCCTGTGCGCCACAACGACTGAGCCTGAGCTCTAGAGCCTGCGAGCCACAACTACTGAGGCCACACCCCACAATTATTGAAGCCCACGTGCCTAGAGCCCATGCTCCACAACAAGAGAAGCCACTGCAATGAGAAACCTGTGCACCATAACAAAAAGTAGCCCCCACTCGCCGCAACTAGAGAAAGCCCGCATGCAGCAATGAAGACCCAATGCAGCCAAACATAAATAAATAAATAAATAAATTTATTTTTTTAAAAAAGAGTGTACTGTCTATGTTTTCCTCTAGAAGTTTTATAGTTTCAAGTCTTGCATTTAAATCTTTAATCCATTTTGAATGTATTTTTGTATATGGTTTTAGAAAGTGGTCCAGTTTCATTCTTTTGCATGTAGCTGTCCTATTTTCCCAGCACCATTTATTGAAGTGGCTGTATATTCTTGCCTCCTTTGTTGTAGATTAATTGGCCATATAAGAATAAGTTTTCTGGGCTGTCTATTCCATTGATCTATGTGTCTATTTTTGTGCCAGTGTCATACTGTTTTGATTACTGTAGCTTTGTAGTGTAGTTTGAAATCAAGGACTATGATATCACCAGCTTTGTTCTTCTTTCTTAAGATTGCTTTGGCCAATTGGGGTCTTTTTTGTTTCCATACAAATTTTAGGATTGATTGTTCTAGTTTGGTGAAAAATGTTTTTGGTATTTTGGTAAGGATTGCATTGAATCTGTAGATTGCCTTGGGTAGTATGGACATTTTTTTTTTTTTTTTTTTTTTTTTTGCGGTACGCAGGCCTCTCACTGTTGTGGCGTCTCCCGTTGCGGAGCACAGGCTCTGGATGCGCAGGCTCAGCGGCCATGGCTCACGGGCCCAGCTGCTCCGCGGCATGTGGGATCTTCCCGGACCGGGGCACGAACCCGTGTCCCCTGCATCAGCAGGCGGACTCTCAACCACTGCGCCACCAGGGAAGCCCAGTATGGACATTTTAACAGTATTAATTCTTACAGTCAGTGAGCATGGTATATCATTCCATTTGTTTGTGTCATCTTCAATTTCTTTCATCCATGTCTTATGGTTTTCAGAGTACAGGTCTTTCACCTCTTGGTTAGATTTGTTCCTATGTATTTTATTCTTTTTGACGCAATTGTTTGTTATTAGGGTCTAGAAGTGCAATGGGTTTCTGTATATTAATTTTGTATCCTGCAACTTTACTAAATTCATTTTTTAGTTCTAATAGCTTTTTGGTGGAGTCTTTAGGGTTTTCTATAAATCGCATCATGTCATCTGCAAATAGTGACAGTTTTACTTCCTCATTTCCAATTTGGATGCCTTTTATTTCTTTTTCTTGTCTGACTGCTGTGGCTAGGACTTACAATACTATGTTGACTAAAAGTGATGGGAATAAGCATTCTTGTCTTATTCCTTATCTTAGAGGAAATGCTTTCAGCATTTTACTGTTGAGTGTGATGTTGGCTGTGGTTCTGTCATATATGACCTTTATTATGCTGAGGTATATTCCCTCTATACCAACTTTTTTGAGAGTTTTTATCATGAATGGATGTTGAATTTTGTCAAAAGCTTTTTCTGCATCTACTGAGATGCTTATATGACTTTGATTCTTCATTTTGTTAGTGTGGTATATCACATTGTTTGATTTATGGATATTGAACCATCCTTGCATACCTGGCATAAATCCCAAATGATCATGGGGTATGATCCTTTTAATGTATTGTTGAATTCAGTTTGTTAATATTTTGTTGAGAATTTTTGCTTATGTGTTAGTTAGTGATATTGACCTGCAATTTTCTTTGATGTGTGGTGTCTTTGCCTGGTTTTGGTATCAGGATGATGCTGGTCTCATAGAATGAGTTAAGAACCATTACTTTCCTTTCAATTTTTTGGAATAGTTTGAGAAGGATGGGTGTTAACCCTTCTGTAAATGTTTGGTAGAATTCACCTGAGAAGCTGTCTGGTCCTGGACTTTTATTTGTTAGGAGTTTTTTGATTACTGATTCAATATTATTACTGGTAATCAGTCTGCTCATATTTTCTATTTCTTCCTGATTCAGTCTTGGGAGATTGTATGTTTCTAGGAATTTATCCATTTCTTCTAGGTTGCCCAATTTTTTGGCATATAATTGTTCGTAGTAATCTCTTATGATCCTTTGTATTTCTGGGTGTCAATTGTAACTTCTCCTCTTTCATTTATGATTTTATTTATTTGGGCCCTCTCTGTCTTAGAGCATTAGTTTTACAAGATGAAGCGGTTCTGGAGATCTGTTGCACAACAAAGTGAATATACTTAACACTACTGAATTGTACACTTAAAAAGAATTAAGGGCTTCCCTGGTGGCGCAGTGGTTGAGAGTCTGCCTGCCAATGCACGGGACGTGGGTTCAAGCCCTGGTCTGGGAAGATCCCATATGCCACGGAGCAACTGGGCCCTCACAACTACTGAGCCTGTGCATCTGGAGCCTGTGCTCCACAACAAGAGAGGCTGCGATAGTGAGAGGCCCGTGCACCACAATGAAGAGTGGCCCCCGCTTGCCACAACTAGAGAAAGCCCTCGCACAGAAATGAAGACCCAACACAGCCAAAAATAAAAATTAATTAATTAATTAATTAATTAATTAAAAAACAAGTTTAAAAAATCTATATAAAAAAGAATTAAGGGCTTCCCTGGTGGCGCAGTGGTTGAGAGTCCGCCTGCTGATGCAGGGGAAACGGGTTCGTGCCCCGGTCTGGGAAGATCCCACATGCCGCGGAGCGGCTGGGCCCGTGAGCCATGGCCGCTGGGCCTGTGCGTCCGGAGCCTGTGCTCCGCAATGGGAGAGGCCACAACAGTGAGAGGCCCACATACCGCAAAAAAAAAAAAAAAAAAAAAAAAAAAAAAGAATTAAGATGGTAAACTCTAGGTTATGTGTTTTTTTGACCACAATTAAAAAAAAACCTGTTAACATTAAACATTCTGAGCACTGACCATAAATGCAGTAAAAACTTAGAGAACAGAGACACTGAAATCAGAGATTTCCTGGACCTGAACAAATCTTAAAAGATGGGTCATATTAGGATTGGTAGAGAGCAGGAAAAAAGAAGTTCTAAGCAAGAGTCATGGAAAAAGACAGGAGCTTGAATAAACATTGTACATATTGTGGAGAGTAAACTTTGTATGCGTTTAACTGTGTGTGTGTGTATACACACGTGTACATAAGCTGTGAGAAATCTTGCCCAATTAAGGAGCGTTTACATTGAAGAGTAGTGAGAACCAAGTACAGATATGCAGGGTAAAGTCAGACTATAAAAGGTCTTAAAAGCCAGATAGAAGTCTGTACTTGATACCATAGACTCTAGAAAGGCACTGTAAGTTCTTGAACAAGGATGTCTATAAGATTTTTAGTAAAGCTGAAAATTCCCACCAGTCTCAATCAAAATAAATGAAGCAAAGAGATTAACTTGGATTTTGTCTGGGCTTGGGCTGGAAGGAATGGGGAAATGATAAACCCGCTGGGTTGGGTGAAGAGTGGGAGTGAGAACTGAAATAGGAGGATACCAGAGGGAAAGTGAGACTACAAGTAAGAAACTTGGACTTGGACTTGGATTCGTACAGCTGTCTTTGTTCCTATTGGTTAGGAGCTTTTGTTTTTCCAAACTTGCAGAGTCATATGTCTTGCTTTAGAAAGAGCTTTAGAAAGTTCCTTTAAAGGGGTGTACCACGAAATCTGTATTTGAAGGCCAAAACAATAGTTTCCTGGATTGGAGTGAGAAGACTGAAGGCAGAGAGTCCCACTTTCCAATCCCAGGGGCAACTGTCAAGTACAAAGGCCATATCTCCAAGCATGAGCTGAGAGCTTCCTCCTGAGGAAGGTGGTGACTGCCCATGGAGGGCTGTGGTTTCAGAGTCAGAGAATGGAGCTCCATTCCCAGCTTAGTCGCTGACTCCACCTTTGCACCTGGGTGAGTCACTTCCCTCTGTAGGCCTCTGTTTTCTCTTGTGGAATGCAGAAGGATGTTCTTTCCACCTGCTTTCAAGGAAGAAAAAAGCGGCTGAAAGAAAAAGAATTTATATCAGGAAGCTTTAAGCAAAGGGGTGAGACCTGGGCTGACGCAAAGCCCAGGATGTATGAGGACATGGGGGCCAGGTTTGACACACCATGCCCTTGACATCAGAAATCTATGGAGAGGACGTTAGTATTAAACAATATAAACAAATGTTGCCCCAGAGAGTCTGGGTTCTGGGAATATAAACAGGGAATCATGACCAAAATTCCAGGTCCCCAAGTTCCCCTCAAGGAGTCATGAGGCTCATGAGGAGGTGAATCACCACACCCAGAATTTGTCCTGAAGACCTAAACCACCAAATATGAGCTTCAGCAAAGGAAGGGGCTCAGGGAAGTCTTGATTCAGATAGCTTGGGGGCGGGGGGCGGGGGATAGCTAGAATATAAGCTGTTCCTTTAGGTCCTGGTAAGACCAGGAAATAGTTTTGCTCAAGGCGCTGGATGTTTTTGTAGTTCTGAGGTCAGTGGCAGGTCAAAGTCATAAAGCTGGTCCCACGGAGCCAGCACAGTTGTCTCTGGTCTGGAAGACCACATGGAAAAAAGAGCTCAGATGATTGTGGGGCCTAAAGAAATTGAATTTGTATTCTTCCTGAAGTCTGTGTTACTTCTCAGTCCAACTCTCCTAAGCAAAAGGCAGAGAGATGGGCAGCAGCTTGTCAGAGCCTGGAAGAGAGGTCAGAGGGTACAGGGACAAAGAAGTGTGTTGGCTGGAAATACCAATTCTCAGAGCCAGGCAGCTTCATGGGGTCCCCAGGGAGCAGAACAGACCTTGGGAATCTGGAACACTTGGACTTGTGGAGTGCTGTGTTCAAAAGGGATCTCACATACCACTTCACACCCATTAGGATGGCTTTTATCAAAAAAGTGGAAAACGACAAGTGTCGGTGAGGATGAGGAGAAATTAGAACCCTTGCGCATTGCTGGTAGGAATGTAAAATGGTGCAGCCACTGTGGAAAACCGTTTGGCAGGTCCTCAAAAAGTTAAACATAGAACTACCATATGATCGAGCGATTCTACTGCTAGGTATATACCCCAAAAAATTGAAAGCAGGGACTGAAACAAATACTTGTACATCCATGTTCATAGTGGCATTATTCACTGTAGCCAAAAGGTGAAGCAACACAGCTGTCCATTGACAGATAAAGGAATGAACCAAATGTAGCATAGGCATACAATGGAATATTTTTCAACCTTAAAAATGAATGAAATTCTGACACATGCTACAGTATGGATGAACCTTGACAACACTGTTTAGTGAAATAAGCCAGACACAAAAGGCTACATATTGTATGACTCTCCTTATATGAGGTACCTAGAATAGGCAAATTCATACAGATAGAAAATAGAGTAGAGGTTACCAGGGGTTATGGGGAATTATTGTTTAATGGATACAGAGTTTCTGTTCAGAATGATGAAAAAGTTCTGGAAATGAACAGTGGTGATGGTTGCACGACAAAGTGAATGTACTTAATGCCACTGAACTGTACACTTAAAAACGGTTAACATGTCCGTTCTCTACGTGTGTCTCTATATAGCTGATTCACTTCGTTGTACAACAGAAACTAACACAACATTGTAAAGCAGTTATACTTAAATTTTAAAAATGGTTAAAATGGTAAATTTTATAATATGTGTATTTTACAAAAATATAATTGCAAAAAAGGAGGGCCCCATGACATAGGGATTGACAAGGCAGTGAGAATAAGACTCAGAGAAACAGGACATGAAAAGGTGGCAGCACAGATATTCAGAGTCTTGAGCTGAGATGGGGATGGGGACTGGGACAGAGACAAAGAAACCTGTCCATGAAGGAAATGGGTGAAGTATGGGAGTCCGAGATGAAAGACAGAGAAGTTGACCAAAATGGAGCCCTGTTAGGGGGTAGAGCTGAGTATGGAGAAAGAAATGGGGATTGGTAGGTCTGATTTTTTTTTCCTTTTTTTTTTAAATTTTCATTTTTTAATTTATTTTAGTATCTTTATTGAAGTATAATTGCTTTACAATGGTGTGTTAGTTTCTGCTGTATAACAAAGTGAATCTGATTTTTAAAATGAGTCTTAAGTCTGGGTCTCTCTTTGGCAGGCATGTGGGTTTCCACGTTTAACCCCCACAGAGCTTGCGGTGGTTGCTTCTGGGACCTTCATCCACTCTGCAGGGGTCAGCTGACAGTTGCCCTCTGAAGCTTCCTGTCTCCTTATAGAGCTGACAGACACCACAGTGAGTCAGTCCTACCAAGGCCTGACTCATTTTTGACCCAGTTTTAGTGATCAAACACAATACTCTGGAATTTGGCACTACAGCTCAAAAGGTATGGTGGGAACATGGTTGCACGACCCAGGCTCCTAGCTGCTCCCTGCTGCCATCCCATTTCTTGGTAAAGGTTGAAGTGAACTGCATTTTTAAAAAAATATTTATTTATTTATTTATTTGGCTGCGCCGGGTGTTAGTTGTGGCACACGGGATCTTCACTGCCGAGTAAGGGATATTCCTTGCAGCATGAGGGCTCTTTTTAGTTGCAGCATGTGGACTCTTAGTTGTGGCATGTGGGATCTAGTTCCCTGACCAGGGATTGAACCTGGGCCCCCTGCAAAGGGAACATAGAGTCTTACCCACTGGACCACCAGGGAAGTCCCTAAACTGCATTTAAGGTCACAAAGACTTGGGTTCAAATTCTGTCTTGCCTCTTACTAGCTGTGTGGCCTTGAGCAAGTTACTTAACTTCCAGAAGCCATGGTTTCCTCACTTGTAAAATGGGGCTACAGAGCTCCATAGCCTTGTGGTGGGTACTAAGTAAGATAATATATGAAGAACTTTTTAGCACTTTGCTTATCGCAGAGAAATTGTCCAGTAAGGTAACGTAATTATAATTATCAGCACTACTATTAAAACCCTGAGGTCTTTGATTATCTAGGATCAGTTTGCCACAAAGGCAATGGAGACCTATATGTGGAGCTTCAGTAACCCAGACACCTGCAGCCCTAGATTTAGAGCAGGAAGACCTGAATTTCATCTGGGTTCCCTGATTTACTAGCTGTGTGACCCTGGGCATTTTTCAGAGTCTCAGTTTTCTCATTTGTAAAACAGGGATGATTACATAGAGTTGTAAATATAAAATTAAATAATATGTGTAAAAGCTCTAGGTAAAAACCAAAAGAGCACAGATGTATAATATTATAATAAACTCAGGATCAGAAGCAAGGACGTTTCTGGGCCAAGGTTAGGGTCAAGATGGGAATCAAGGTCAAGACTGGCACCAGGGATGTAAAAACAACTGTGATCAAGATCACGGTTGGAACTGGGTCAAAGCAAAGTTTTGGTCTAGGGTAGGGAGGGAGTCACGAGCAGGGTCACAGTAGGAGGTTAGGTGGAATTTTTGGTTTGGGTTAGGAATCCATGTCAGATGGTGTGCATAGTCTGAGCCCTAAGGGCTATAGCAGTGCTGTGCAGTGACTCAGAGGTGGCTGCACTGCCTGGGGATAAGGCTCTAATCCAGAGATCTTGGTTTGGGGGAAAATAGAGTGTGAGATTTACTGTAGAAGTGTAGGCCTTTAGGGAGACTGTTCAATTGCAGTAGTTCAGCCACCTCATTACCTTCGTCACTCTCCTCCCAAGCTGGCAGGTAGCTACATCACATTAAGTATCAGCCTATCTCCAGGTGCATCTTGCACAGCGCTGGTCCTCACAGTTCTGATCATCCCTCCTCCATCATCCATCCACCTATCACCCATCATCCATCATCCAACCAACAAAGGTTTATTGAGTACTTGCTACATGTTAAGCACTTTGCTGAACTCGAGGATCCAGCAATGATGGAGACAAGCATATTGTCTGTCCTCATGGAGCTTCAATCTAGAGGGAGAGACAGATAATACAGTGGATTTCCATCTTCCGCATTTATGTGTGTGTTTGTGGGGGTGGTGGTAGATTCTAAAATAAGTTAATGAGGCAAAGATTGCAAAATTATTCTTTTTTTTTTTTTTTTTTTTTTGCGGTATGCCGGCCTCTCACTGTTGTGGCCTCTTCCGTTGCAGAGCACAGGCTCCGGACGCGCAGGCTCAGCGGCCACGGCTCACAGGCCCAGCCGCTCCGCGGCATATGGGATCCTCCCAGACCAGGGCACGAACCCGTATCCCCTGCATCGGCAGGCGGACTCTCAACCACTGCGCCACCAGGGAGGCCCGCAAAATTATTCTTGAAAATCCCTTGATTCACCAGGACCTTGACATTTAGAAGCACAAAAGCCAAGAAATAACATCTATTTCTCTTTGCACTTTGGTTGTGACCCTGGAGCAGTAGATATCAAGATCTGGCTTTAATGATGGAAAGAGAATTTATTATTATTTTTTAAATTTATATTTATTTATTTATTTATTTTTGGCTGTGTTGGGTCTTCGTTGCTGCACACAGGCTTTCTCTAGCTGTGGTGAGCGCAGGCTACTCTTCACTGCATTGCACGGGCTTCTCATTGCGGTGGCTTCTCTTGTTGCAGAGCACGGGCTCTAGTCGCGCGGGCTTCAGTAGTTGTGGCACACGGGCTTAGTTGCTACGCGGCATGTGGGATCTTCGCGGACCAGGCCTCGAACCCGTGTCCACTGCAGATGGATTCTTAACCACTGCGCCATCAGGGAAGCCTGAGAGGTTTGTAAGAAAAAGTTGGGGGACTTCCCTGTTGGCACAGTGGATAAGAATCCACCTACCAATGCAGGGGACACAGGTTCGAGCCCTGGTCTGGGAAGGTGCCACATGCCAAGGAGCAACTAAGGCCGTGTGCCACAACTACGGAAGCCTGCACGCCTAGAGCCCGTGCTCTGCAACAAGAGAAGCCACCACAATGAGAAGCCCGCTCACCCCAACGTAGAGTAGCCCCCACTCACCACAGCTAGAGAAAGCCCGTGCACAGCAACGAAGACCCAACGCAGCCAAAAAAAAAAAAAAAGAAAGAAAGAGTTGGATGAGAAAGTTCTAAGGGTGGAAACCCATGCTGGGTGGCAGTGACTGCTTAGAGAGGGGCTCAGCAATGCTGCGGTTGCTGGAATGGCAGCACCCGCGGCTCCCTGCTGCATGCTTCCTCATTTGAATGAGCCCTGGCAGCCACCACTCCCACCAGGGTAAATCACGGGAAGGCCCCATGGGAAGTTTCAGAGCTGAGGCAGACCCAGCAGTCGCCTACACCAAACTGGTTCTGCAGCAACAGTGACAAGCCAGAACCTGCTAGCTGCAGGGTCCTCAGAATCAGACTCTCCTCATTCCCAGTAAGCAACCCTCCCCAGAGCCATGAGACAGCTGCTGTTCTGCATGATCTTAGCCCAGCTAACCTGGCCTCTTGGTGCAAGGAGAGGTCCCAAGAGTGTGGGTGTGAGGAGCTGGTGGGGGAAGCTGAGAGCCCCGTCCCTTGGCACCTCTAGTCAAGCCAGCTTTCTGGGTAGTCATCCAATTCAGGCACCCAAAGTGCTGACTGGAGGCACTGTCATCCTGGTGCTGCATAGAGGAAGACAAGCCAGACCTGCAGGGTAGAGGGCTGCACCTGGCTGAGATGCCCAGACAGGCCCACGGGTGACAGGCAACATATTATGCCCAAGCCGTCTCCAGCAGTGTTTGCAGAGCCTGTGCTATTTTAAGTTCCTTTGTCATCACTGCAAGCAAACTGGACAGGGGGAGTCTGATTAGAAGGGAAAGAACCGGTTTAACAGAGCTCGGGGTGAGGGGGCTGCTTCCCTGAGTTGGCATCACAGCCCCAGGCATAAGAGCTCCATGGTTCTGAGGCCCAGGACTGGGTTAGGATTCAGCACTGGACTCAGAGTAACTTGTCTGACAAAAGAGGCAAAGAGGAAGACTCTGAGGTTCAGGGGCCAGTGTCTATAATTCCCATCATAGGAATAAACATGACAATAAAAATACCTTATTATATAAGTGCTTCATAGTATATGTTACCTTCATAGACATGATCTCATTTGACCCTTACTGCAGTCCTATGAGGCAGGCAGGTATGATTTGTCCCACCTTAAATATAAGGAATCTAAGATTTACCAAAGCAAGTGACTTGCCCAAGGTCATAGTCTCAGGAAAGTGACAATGGCAGGGCCTGAATCAGTAGCAGAAGGGGGTTTGGGAACCTAGACCGGCACATCTAGAGGTCTTCGTAGGAAGAGGGGAGTTCAGAGAGAGAAGGGGAGCCTTGGCCTTCTGTTGGTGGCCCCAGGAAATGTGGGCCTTAGTGGACCAGTGGCTGAGGAATAGACCCACCCCAGACTCTGTGGATGGTCTGGCACTACAGGGTGGTCACAACAGGCATCAGGGCAGCTTTGTCTTTTCTCTTAGCTGGTGGGTGTAAAGGGTTTTTCTCTTCCCCTTATGCCGCCCCCTGAATCAGCTCTCTGGCATCGCCCTGGCATGTCTTGGGCCCCACGCCCAGGCAGTGAGGAGGCACTGGCAGATTGCTCAGGGAATGCTGCTGTCTTAACTCAAGCCGATTCCCAGTTAAGACCCCCCTTCCAGAGGGCAGCCCAATAATGGCCGCATAGGGAGCTGCAACTTGTAGTCATAGGGTGAGTCTCCCTTACCCCTTGGACTTCCTGGCACAGGTGGCATTGGGAACATGCCTTTAGCTGTGGGCTGCTGCCCAGGAAGGGATGCAGGGACCAAATACGTTTTATAGACTGGCTGTGCCAGGCTCCTAACCAGATCCCTGCTTGGGTTTCTGGTCACATCCAAATAGCTAGGGAGGGTGTTGCTTTTGGACAGAAAAAGGGAAAAGAGAGCCAAGACTCCAGCCTGAAGCTGCCTCAGCTGTTTCTGGGGCTCTGACTCAGAAGCTGCTTCTCAGGAATGTTGAGCACATGGGCCTCTGAGCCCTTGTTCAGGCACAGTGGAATGAACAGCTGGGGCGTGGGGGCATGTTTCACCCTTCTCCCTCTTCTCTGAGGAGGCCTTATCCAGAGAAACCCCCCATGGGGCAGAGGGCTCAGCCTAGAAGGCCCTGGTCACTTCGTCCAGGAAGGAAACCTCCCCCGACTAACTCAGCCCCCAGGGATCGACCAATGACTGTCTGCAGCTACCAATTTGCATTTATCAAAATGCTGCATTGCGTGGGTGTCTACCTCTAGCCCTCTCTCTAGTTATCTCCTCAGCTCTGTTGTAACTTCCTTAAACTCATGCTTCTGGGTAAAAAAATGTGCCCTGAATATACTACTCATCGGATAAATATACTGATTGATTGATAACCTGAGGACAAGGAAGAAAGAAAAGAAAGAAGTAAAGAGAAAGCAGTGAGAAAGCCAGCAGTCTGGGTCGTAGCCCCAAATATGGGAAATCTACTTCCCTTCCCAAGCAAAACTCTCCTTGGAGAAAGGAAAGCAGAAAAGCTGTAGTGAGGTGGCCTGCCACTTCCTTGCCCCCAGACACCCTCAGATCTGCCAGGAGCCACTGGGAATCCTTCCACCTTGAGAGAGGAGGGGGCCCTGCAGTGTGAGTCTCCAAATGTGGGCAAAGGTTCTTTCTCTGCTTCTTGCCTTTATTTAATTTCTTTAGAGCAAGAGATACCACATGGGATGATCCACAGTGAAATGAGACCCAAAGAAAACTAATCCTGGAACAGAAATCATGTCAGCAGCTTATTTTAGGTTTTAGGTTTAATTGTCTGCATATCTCCTTAGATCATAAGAGCTGGGAGGGCAGGAACAGAGTCCATCTTGTTCACAGAGCTAGTCCCAGAGTCTGGCACACTACATGGTACACAGCAGGCTCCTTGGTACTCAATAGGGTGCTCCATACACGGTCCTTGGCTAATTCAGGGCCATCTGGAACTTACTGGTACTCTCCTGCTATCTAGCTGCCATCAGCAACTTCTATTCTGGAGCTAACTCATTCCAAGTGTGGGATCTGATCTGTTGGAAGAAAGTGAAGCCGGGGTCACTGATAGGCCATCTCTAGAGGCTTGGGTTTTAGGACAGACTTGGTGTTGGAAATGACTCCTGGGGTGGGGTCGGCTGAGTAATCCACAGCCTTGTTGACTCTCTAAAACTGGGCCTACTGCGGCCTCTAGTGGACAAGCAAAATCACTGCCCTTTCTGGGTGGAGGTCCAGCTTCCCTACCTCTTTGCCCCCAGGATCTCCAGGTTCTCCATCGTTGGACCCAGGGTCAAGAGCGTACAAGATGGCACCACTAGCAAATTAATGGACCATATCAGAACCATAGACCAGCCATGCAACAGGCCAGTTCATTAAAAAATACCCATTATGAAAAAAAAAATACCCATTATGTACAGTACAGAGCACCCTGATAAAAGCATGAGGAGAGAGGAGAGGGGATAAAAGAAAAAGACAAGGGTTCTGCCGTGAAGAAACCTATGATCTAACTATGAAGGCAAAACTAAAATTTTTTAAAAGCAAACAGCGAGCCTGTCATCAGGTGCCAAACATTTCAAAAGCTGTGTGCAGAGGATCAGTGCAAACTCTCTTGCCTAACTTTTCTCATCTGTAAAACGGGGATAATAAAATTCACCTTGCAGGGTTATATGAAGATTAAAATAAGGTGATGGGGAAGAGAAAATTTGACACTATTGTTGTTGTTATTCAAGTAAGTTCATCATAAAAAATTTAGAAAGCACATTTAAGGAAAAATGTTCACAGTAATACCACTATCAAAGATAAGTACTATTAATCTAATGATGTGCATTCTTAAGCATGTTGAGCGTGTCTGCAGAAGCAGGGGCATTCTGGGAGCGGTACAAAATCACAAGATAACATAGAATTACAGAGGGTCTAGAAAGTTATACATGAACATTCATACTTAATTCTTCTTTTTTTAATGTTTGTGGCCTTTTTTTTTTTTTTTTTTTTGGCTGCCTTGGGTCTTCGTTTCTGCGCGCGGGCTTTCTCTAGTAGTGGCGAGCAGGGGCTACTCTTCATTGCAGAGTGCGGGCTTCTCATTGTGGCAGCTTCTCTTGTGGAGCACGGGCTCTAGGCACCCAGGCTTCAGTACTTGCAGCACGCGGGCTCAGTAGTTGCGGCACGCGGGCCCTAGAGCACATGGGCTTCAGTAGTTGCAGCACACAGGCTCAGTAGTTGTGGCTCGCAGGCTCTAGAGCACAGGCTCAGTAGTTGTGGCACACGGGCTTAGTTGCTCTGCGGCATGTAGGATCTTCCCAGACCAGAGATCAAACCCATGTACCCTGCATTGGCAGGCGGATTCTTAACCGCTGCACCACCAGGGAAGTCCCATACTTAATTCTGAAGGAAACAACATTTCAGCAAAGATGTGACCTACTTAAAATGATATTATTTCCTGCAGATCTCTGCATATATGTTGGGCTTAGCAGAGGGACCTTCCCTGACCACCCGGCATTAAATAGCACCTCCCACCCCTTTCCCTGCTTTAACTTTCCTCATAGCACTTAGCACTCGCTGATGTATTAAATATTTGTTTGTTTATAGTGTGTCCCTTTCACTAGAAGTAGGCTTCCTGAGGGCAGGGACAACATGTATTTCATCCACTGCCCCATCCCCAGCACTGAGACAGTGCCCTAAAAAGAGTAGGTGTTTAATATTTCATGAAAGGAGGAAGGAAGGGAGAGAGGGAGGGAGGGAGGGAGGAAGGGGAAAAGAAAGAAGAAAGAAAGGAAGAGAGGGCTTCCCTGGTGGCGCAGTGGTTGAGAGTCCGCCTGCCGATGCAGGGGACACGGGTTCGTGCCCCGGTCCGGGAAGATCCCACATGCCGCAGAGCGGCTGGGCCCGTGAGCCATGGCCGCTGAGCCTGCGCGTCCAGAGCCTGTGCTCCACAACGGGAGAGGCCACAACAGTGAGAGGCCCGTGTACTGCAAAAAAAAAAAAAAAAAAAAAAAGAAGAAAAAAAAAGAAAGGAAGAGAAATATAAAATGTAGTTAGTAAAGTTAGGTCGGCTACTGCAATAACTCTGGAGGGTGAGGTAGACCTAGTTTAGGATGGTGGGAGGGAAATAGAAAAGAAGAAATGGATACAAAGATATTTAAAGGGAAAAATTTACTGGTGTCAGTTCCTGATGATACACAGGATGATAATAATAACAACTACCATTTATATAGCATCAGACATTGAGCCATTCACCAACACATTTTCTTATTAAATTATTATAACAACCCTACAGCAAAGTTATGACATCTTTATTTTCCTGATGAGGAACACAGAGCTCAGAGAGTTTAAGTAACTTGCCCAATGTCACGTAACTAGTAAGTGGCAGAATTCAAACTCAGCTCTGCCCCCAAGCAAGGTGAGGGATGAGTCAAAGTTGACTCCAAGATTCTGACCGTACGTCATTAGCAAGATAGTCAAGTCACCGTCAGAGCTGAAAAAAACTGAAGAAACCTGGTCAAGGGTGGCAATGGAATAATTATTATCGTTAATATTGGGTTGGCCAAAAAGTTCATTTGGGCTTTCTCTAGTTGCGATGAGCGGGGGCTACTCTTTGTTGTGGTGCACGGGCTTCTCATTGCGGAGGCTTCTCTTTGTTTCGGAGCATGGGCTCTAGGCGTGTGGACTTCAGTAGTTGTGACTCGCGGGCTCAGTAGTTGTGGCTCACGGGCTCTAGAGTACAGGCTCAGTAGTTGTGGCACATATGCTTAGTTGCTCCGCGGCATGCAGGATCTTCTCGAACCAGAGCTTGAACCCATGTCCCCTGCATTGACAGGCAGATTCTTAACCACTGTGCCACCAGGGAAGCTCCCCCCACCCCCCGTTTCTTGTTATAGAAAAAGTTTTAGTCTCCTAGGCCTTCCCAAAGTTCCAAAAAGCAGATTCAAGTAGTTAATGATTAGAATAATCACAGGACTCCTGGTTCCTCCTAAAGGGATATAGATAACAATCTGATGCATATCTTTGAGTTGTTCTGCAGAAACTAAGATGCCTCCACCCCGACCCAGGTAGAGGATGGTGACTATATTCTGACCACAAGCACTAGAACCCAGACTGGTTGGAACCAGAAGGTTGATGATTGAGATTCCCAAAACATCATCACCAACCAATTAGAAGAAAGTCCTTGAGCTGATCATGCACCCTGCAACCCTCACCCCCAATGTTGCATTAAAAAAACCCTTCCCTGAAAGCCATAGAGGAGTTCAGGTCTTTTGAGCACAAGTTGTCTGATCTCCTTGCTTGGCACCCTGAAATAAATGCTGTACTATCCTTCACCACAACTCAGTGTCAGTAAATTGGCTTTGTAACAAGCAGAGCAACAAACAACATTGGCTATTTCTGCAAGGATCCCTCTGCACACCACCCCAGAGCCCCTAGAGTGCTGAGAGTTCATCCTGTGCCCATCTCCACCACCCTTCTTTATGGTATCCAAGGAACAGCATCATTTCTGGCTTCAGGCCCAGATTTGTGTCTGCCCTTGATCAAGGTATCTTCTCACATTGAGCTGGAGTTTCCAGTCTTGTGCCTCCATGAGGACAGAGGCAGCCTGCCCTTGTGGAAGAAGCACTAGGGTGGTTGTACCAGGACAGTGGGGTTTATTAGGGCTCTAGGTCCTATCCTCCTCCTGCTTCCCCACTTGCCCACTCTGCTCCCACCACATCAGCATTCTTTCCACCCCTCAGATATTTTTATCTCAGGCTGTTGCTGCTCTTCCTTCTCTGAGGAATGCTCTTGTCCCAGATCTTCAAATGACCACCTCTTTTTTTTTTTAACATCTTTATTGGAGTATAATTGCTTTACAATGGTGTGTTAATTTCTGCTTTATAACAAAGTGAATCAGTTATACATATACATATGTTCCAAATGACCACCTCTTTACCATCATTTAGGTCTCCCTTAAAAGTCACTTTGTGAGGGCAGCTAGGTCTGAGAACTTCAGCTAAAGTGGTTCTCTATTCCCTCCCCATTCCTCGCTCTCTGCCTCATTGCTTTATTTTATTTTCTCTGTAGAACTTACTCCAGTCTAAAATGACCTATTTCTAGTTTCATCACCTGCCTACAAGAATGTAAGTTCCCCAAGGGCAGGAACTTTGTCATATTGTTGTCTTCTATTTCCCAAGTGACTGAAACAGAGGAGGTGCTTAATAAAATGAAGAAATGAATGAATGGATGAGCATCCCCTCTGAGCTAGTCCCTGGATTCAGGACTAGGGATGCACTGGGATAAATGTGAGTTGGGTTTAAGATTCTAATCTAGATCCTATTGGTGGTATGAGCACAACCGAATTGAACCCCCATGCCATTTACTCCCCCACATCTCTTTCTATTCATTTCCCTTCAATCACATTATCCCAGCTCTACCACAGAGTAGCTATTTGCCCTTAGGCAAGCTGCTTTACCTTTCTAAACTTAGTTTCCTCTTCCGTAAAATGGGGCTGATGGCTCCTACACACACAGGATGGCGATGAGAGTTAAATGAAATAGCTTATGTTGAGTGCTTAGTGCCTGCACCCTGCGTGTAGCAAGCTCTCCCTAAATGTTAGCTACAGTTGTGATTTTTATTATCTTCTCTGCCTTTCCTGTCTCTCCCTCTAAGAGCCCTGTGCACCTCAGGTCTGCCCACCAGGGGGCCCCACATGCTGCTGTTCATGCCCAGGCCATGCCCGCTGGTGCAGGACATGCACCTCACCTCAGCTCCTCCCTTTTACCTCTGATGACAGCTCTGTCACCTCTCCATCAATGCTCCCTCTTCATCCCAAATAACTCAACCCCTTGCCCCAATACTTCGTGCATTCCACAAATACCTATTGAGCACCTACTATATGCCAGGCTCTGTGTTAGGTGTTGAGGATACAAGAAAGAAAGATCTGGTACCCTCTGTCTTCAAGGGGCACACAGTCTATAGGGGAATGGTGGAGGGGCCGAGAGGCTGAGGGAGCCCTGACCTGGATTTGCAGGGTCAGAAGGCAGGAATCAGTCTGCCCTTCAGAACCAGCCCTCTAGCTGCAAAATGGAAGGGAGTTCCTCCCTGCCAGCCCCTCAGCCCCTCATTGCAATCATTTTGGCTTCTCACAACTCACCTGAAACTCATTCCTACAACACACCTGAAATTCTGAGCTCAGCTCATTCCCTGCATCTCAGACCCTATTACAAACACCTCGTTTTCTCACACCAAATGCTTTAGTTCTCACTCCAAATATTCTCAGCCTGTCACCCCAAAATCTCATCCCCTATGCCCAGTAGGAGTTGAGCCCCTCACTTAAAATTCCTCAGCTTCTCTTTTAAGAAATACCGAGGTCATTGATTTAATTCGTGGTTCTTAACCCTTTTTTCAAGCTCTTAGACACAGGAGGGATGGGAAAATACTCCCACCAAAGACAATGGCTTGGTTGGGAGTAGTTCTCTTTGGGGATGGGGCATATCAGCTTTTCTGTGCGTGGTTGTGATTTGAAGTGTCATCCAGGGGAGAGAGGGGCATCCCTTAACCCCTCCTAGTTTGGGGATTGCTTATTTAAATGTTTTCATTTGTCTTTCTCATTGTTTCTTTTCCTCATTATCGTATCTTCTCACTAGTTTCAAATGCCTCACAACAAAAAATTTTCTGAGTCCTTGGAGAAAGGCCATTGACCTCATCACCCCTAATTCTCCAAAACTAGTCATAGAATCCTAGAGTTGGAGAGGACCTCAGAAGCCTCTTATCCAGTGGGTTTCAAACTTCTTTCAGGGACTTTTTTTAGCCAGGGACTCTTTTTTTTCAACAAAATCTTATGTGGAACCCCAGTACATTAAGCAGCTGCTGGGGCTTGACCATGTAACCCATAGGGTTCTGTGGATTTAAAGTATGGATTTAAAAACCCCTTGCAGTACAAGACTGAATTCTCTTCAAATTTATTTTACAACATCCCATAACAAGCAGGTACCTATTCTTTGTTTCCAAGAGTGTCATCCCTCTTGCATTTAAATACCTCACTTTCATGCCCATCAACAAAGGATTGGTTTAAGAAGATGTGGTATACATATATAATGCAACATTATTCAGTCTTAAAAAAGAATGAAATATTGCCATTTGCAGCAACATGGATGGACCTAGAGATTATCATACTAAGTGAAGCAAGTCAGACAAAGATAAATATCATATGATATCACTTATATGTGGAATCTAAAAAATAATACAAATGAATTTATTGACAAAACAGAAACAGACTCACAGACATAGAAAACAAACTTATGGTTACCAAAGGGGAAAAGGAGAGGGGAAGGGGTAAATTAGGAGTATGGGATTAACAGATACAAACTATGATACATAAAATAGATAAGCAACAAGGATTTATTGCATAGCACAGGGAACTATATTCAATATCTTGTAATAACCTATAATGGAAAATAATCTGAAAATATATAACTGAATCACTTTGCTGTACACCTGAAACTAACATAATATTGTGTCAACTATACTTCAATAAAAAGAAAGCCTCACTTTCAACTGCCCCATTTTCCTCAACTCTGAAGAGTAAGTAACTTTATACTCTAAAATTGCATTCCAAAATTAGGGAGGGAAGTTTCTCTCATTCAAGGAGAAGTCCCATGGTGTAATTTTCAGAGACTCCAAAGAGAAAGATCAGCAGAATGACGGAGGGTTCGCCTAGTGGGGCTCCTCTGGTGATTATCAGGAAATCCATTTCCTGTGTAAATCCTTTCCCTGCTCTGTGGGCATGGCCTGAGTGCTGGTGCTGCCCAGGGGACCAGCTGCAATGGAACATAGCCACTCTTGGACCCCATGAGGTTGCCATAGATACTGATGAGCAGGGAGCTGGCAAACTCGTTATTATTTATATGTATCTTCACTCTAATTGCCATGGGGTAGCTGGAGCTTGTATGGGTGCTACAGCAAGGGGGATCAAGGAGTGTGTGTGCCGGGGTGTGTTTGTGTGTGCACACAAAGGTGTCTGTAGGCTCCAGTGGCCACTACGGCCATGTCAGGGAGGCTGTTGAGAATAGTGAGGGAGGGAGGGAGCAATGAGGTAGTAGAACCCTCACCCTCTGCCGGGAACAGGTCAGGTCTGTCATCCCGTTTTTCTGTTTTCCCTTGGGATACCTTAGGGGCCTCCATGGCAGCCCTGGTCTGTGCTTGTTCTGACATCTCTCCATCTTCTCACTCCACCTTACATTAATGAATATAAAGTTTCAGCATCTGGAGGTCGGGAACCAAGTTGCCTTGAGGGCTCAGGAGTGGCACACTGATGATTAATATGCAAGCCTTGTTACTAGAGTGCAGGCTAGCCGTCACTTCTGCCTTTAAGGTGGATGATTTACTGTCATCCACGTGTATACAATCTCATTGCCCTGCCCCACACTGGGACTTGGAACCAGGCTCTTACCCGGGTGCTTCGAGATAGGAAGTGGCCTTACTCCTCAGCGCCTTACTTCCTGTTGCCCTGAGGAGGGGTGGGGCATGATATTCTGTCACCTCAACCCTTCCCTTCTGCCCTCTGCCCTCCTCCCAGGCAATCTATTAATGCTTTTCCTCTCCTATTCCCTTAATCACCCCCACTGGGCAGTCTGGTTCTCAAACCAGCTCCAAGGGCTGTTGGCTAAGGAAAGGAGAGGAGCCCTCCCTGGGAGCTTTGCTCCACCCACCCCCTCAGGGAGGTGGTCTGGGAGGCTGGGACGCCTCTCAGCGTCTCAGCTGCCTTCTCCGGGCGAGCCAGCCTGCTGACAATGGAGGCCCAACTCCCAGTGGGCGTCCTGCTGTAATCAAGACTGAGCTGCAGCAGTTGGCTGAACTCCGCCCTGCCCAGGAGGGGCTGGCCTCTGACTTGGGGTACAGCTGCCCGGGCAGGTCAGGAACCTGCCCGGCCTGTTTCTCCTCCGCCGAGACAGTTGTGTGCCTCCGTCCTACCATCCTCTAACAGTGGAGACAGGAGCCAGGGCCCCAAGGAGTCCCTTCATTCCACAAATATTTACTAAGTGTCTGGGGCTGAGTAAAGAGTAGCGAACAAAGGAGGCAGAAGCCCTGCCCTGTTAACAATTTAGTGGGAAGGCAAACATTAAACAGATAGCTAACACTCTTCTACTTAGGTACCAGGTACTGTTCTAAGTACTTTAAGTGATTTAGTCCATTTAATAATCAAAACTCTGTGAGGTAGTTAGTTACTATGACTCTTCCCAGTTTTCAGATCAGGTAACTGAAGCACAGACAAACTAAGTGACTTGCCGGATGTCACACAGCTGGTCAGTGAGTTGCCCAGAAATCCACGTCAGGCAGTCTGACCCCGAGCTCACTCTTAAGACAGCCATGCTCTTGCTCTACCGCCTCTCATACCAGTAAACATATCATTACACAATGTGATGAGTGCCATAACATAAAATAAAGGGTGCCTGAGAGAAAATGGGGCTATTGTTTTCTTCCTTCCACTTGCTCTACTAGCCCACACCGCACAAAGCCTTTTCTAAATGGTTCCCATTTCATCCCTTTCTTAGCTGGCCGGAGAGAGAACATTCTCTCATCTCTAAGGTTGGAGTGCAGGAAGGCAGAGTTCCACCGGCATCCTTCGCCCTGGCCTGGTCTCCCTGAACAAACCGTGCCTGAAGGGTTTTATCTAATAACGGCCCTGATGCTTACACAAGTCTAGACTGTCAGCTTCCCGAGGGAAGGCTGCTGAGAGCTGGCTCTGCACAGACTGGGGGCGTCTCCCGAGTGTGCAGTGTGACACGGGCTTTTTGACCTTGGCCCTCTCTCCACATCGTGTGCGCCGGACTCGAGTGTGGAGCTTCACCAGAAAACTCGGTGGTCCAGACCCCTACACACTCCCAACACACACACACACTCGCACGCACGTTCTGAGCACTTGTAGGGTCCGCCCTGAGACAAGCCCACAGGTCGCGAACCTTTCAGCTCCCTCCTGGCGGCCCGGGGCTGAGACCACCCCCCACCTCCCCTTCGCTCCACCGCGCGCTCGACCCAGCCCAGGCGGCTCCCTTGGGTGGGGCGGGGCCGGCGGTGGGAGGCCCCTCCCCGGGGGCGGGCCGGGGGCCGGGCCGGGGGGGCCGGCGGGGTTGGGGGCGGGGCGGGGCGGACAGGCGGCGCGGGGGTGTCCCTCCCTCCCTCGCTCTCCCCGGTAAAGTCTCGCGGTGCTGCCGGGCTCAGCCCCGTCTCCTCCTCTTGCTCCCTCGGCCGGTCGGCGGTGACTGTGCACCGACGTCGGCGCGGGCTGCACCGCCGCGTCCGCCCGCCCGCCAGCATGGCCACCACCGCCACCTGCACCCGCTTCACCGACGACTACCAGCTCTTCGAGGAGCTCGGCAAGTACGGCTCGCCCGCCGCCCGCCGGGGCCCCCCACCCTGCCCCAGCCGCCCGGGCGCTATGCGGCTCCTCGCCCCGCCCCCCGGCCCTGCACCAGCCGCTCCAGCGCCCCCTCGGCCCGCCCCACCCCCAGCCTTTCCCGCCAGCCGCCTCCGGGGGCCCCGTCGCCCCCAGCTCCCTGCCCCGCAGCGCCCTCCGCGCCCTGCAGCAGCTGCCCGGGCTGCTGCACCCCGCGCTGCCGCGGGGACTGCAGCCCCTGGAGCGCTCCTGGGCGCCCCCAGCCCCGCCCCTCCTGCAGCCTTCAGGCGCCCCCCATCCCGACCCCACCTGCTCGCTGCCCCCTTCCCACTCAGTTCAGGAGCTCATTCAGCATCCCGTCCTATGTCCCATGCGCCTGGCACTCAGGACCCTCCCCGGCCCTGTAGCTCCAACCCCGCTGCGGTGCCCGGGTGTGGGGGGATGTTTGGTACCCGGCCCCGCCCCCGGCTAGTGCAGCTTCCAGGAACCCAGCCCCACTGCTGGGCAGTGCTGCAGCACCCCCGTCCCCTCCCCCCATCCCTGCAGCGGTCCCGGGAGCCGCGCGCCGCAGCCGCAGCATCCCCCTCCCCTCCGCACTGAGCAGGCCGCTGCAGCAGCCCCAGCCCCCCCACCCCCACCCGCGGCGGCGAGCCCGGCCACTGCAGCCCCCGCCCTGCCCGCCCCCCTAGATGTTTCCAGAGCTGGAGAGTGGAAGCTCCCGTGGGGGACTGGGCGGGGGGTGGGGGGCGCGCGGACGTAGAGGGAAATATCATGGGGAAGGGGAGCTGTTGATGTCTGAGACCCACAACTGGATCCTCTCTTTCCCTGCTGTCAGTTGAGGCAGGATGCAGTGGGATGAAGCCGGGTGAGGGGGATTTGAGCCTTACTTTCCTCACCTTCCCCCATGGTTGAGGGAGATTTCTCTCTCAGGGGATTATACCCTCTTTCTAATCTCTCCTCCTACCCCCAACTATTCCTGCTGAGAAAAGGGCAGGGTCTCTTGCCTTCTCCGGGTCCTCTAGGCCAGGACTGCAGGGCTGTCCGTGAGATGCAGCAGGTGTGTGTTTTAAGCATCTGCCACCAGCCTGACGCACAGCCTGAGGTTAGGGCTGTTGGTTTGCCCAGAACTAGATGTGGGTGTGGGAGTAGGGTGGTCCTCCACCCACATCTGTTGAGCGTCCTGCAGAGACCACATCCTTCTGCCCCATGTTGGATGGTGATGGGTACTATGCTGGTGTGTGTGTGTATGTGATTTTGACTAAAGGTCTAGTGCTGGAAGCATCACTGTCCTCAGACCTGAAGTGTGTTTGCTCCGTTTCCCAGTTCTTTCCCCCTTCTCCCTCCAGGGGTGCTTTCTCTGTGGTCCGCAGGTGTGTGAAGAAAACCTCCACGCAGGAGTATGCAGCAAAAATCATCAATACCAAGAAATTATCTGCCCGGGGTGAGTATTCCCCATCTTGGTCTCTCCCAAGGGTGCCTCCAAGGGCTATGGATTCTTCTGAAGATGCTCCAGGAGTTGGGGATTGTGCGTTTTAGCACTTGGAGAAGTGTTGGGATTTCAGGGTGGGTGAACTTTGAAACCAGGCAAGGAATTGTGTGGGGAACAGGTAGAAAAGAATGAAGGTGTAAGAGATGTAGGTTGCTGCTGGGAAGAGTAGTCTGTGAAGGCTCAAGGGAGTTTGGTTTTTATGGAGGTGGAGGATATGGGGAGTGGTGGGTGGCTAGCTCTTCATTTGGGTCATTTGGAGTCTGTGTTTGGGGCAGTGGTAACCACTCCAGGCCTGTCCCGAATCCCTGTGCCCCAGTGGGGACTTAAGATGAAAATGCAGTAAGTGAACAGCTCTGACAAATCCAGCCTCCCCCTGCCCAGCAGGCGGCAGAACAGACTCCCAAGGGAAGGGAATCTGTAAACATCAGGGGAGGCTGCTACTGGCGAGGGCTTCTCGGGAACAAATCCTGCCAGATGAACTTGATTGCTTTTTTGATCAAATTACAAAGTTGGTGGTGCAGCAACAGCAGATGCAGTCTGTCCTGGGTGGAGGCTGATGCCTCATGGTCTGGAAATATCAATGGCCTGGTTGGAGTGGAAGCAGCTTGGCCTCGGGGTCTGAGAATTGTGAAGGCCCTGGCCTGAGGGCCTAACTTGTGAGATCCTTCCAAGTACCTGAGGCCAGGAGGGTCAGGCCCTGTCTCTCACACCTTGAACCTACACTCCCTGCACCTTGTTTTGGGTGCTTGCCAAACTCACCTCATCTGATAGGTATAGACCCAACAATGTGTGAAGTGCTCTGTGAACAGGTGTGGTGAGTATGGAGGTATGTAGATGGGTCAGGTCATCGAGAGCTGCAGGGTATAGCACCAAGACAAAGGTTATGAGACTCATAGAAAGGAATTAAGACTAGGCAATAGGATGCGATAAATATATTAGGAGCCAGGACAGATGCCCTGGAGAAGATGTGGGCCATGGCTAGTAATGACCTGGGTGTCTCTGGGGTAAGAGATGGAATAGATGTCCCTAAGCATTGGAGAAGCTATAAAATGACAGTGGGCTTCTGTCATGTCAATTATTCTGGGACCTGTTTAGCAGGGCTGTGTCTGCCTCCTGGCTGGGAGGGCCTCTCTCCATCCCCACAAGCAGGGATTGTCTTGCTGTCTCCCTCCCAGCCCCTGTCTCTTGCTGTTCCTCTACATTGGCTATTAAGTTGACTTATTTGTTTGTTTTCTTTCTCTCTGGGTACCTTGAGTCGGAGGCGATGGTTGCCATAGAGATATGTGGGCAGTCAGATGCCCTCCTTCCATGGGGAGGCGGGACAATGCGGTGGGCTGGACTCTTTGGCAGACATCCTCTGGCCAAGAATGCAGGGCGCAGGCAGGGATGACGGTTTGAGAATGGATACCTCCCCGTGCCCACACAGCATAGCCCTGGTGCATCAGAAATGGGGCTGGTGTCTGGTATCTCCAGTTAATGATGCAGTGCTTTGCTTTCCTCATCGCACCACTGTCCTCTGACCCAGGGGTGAGGGAGGGAGAGAGAGAGACAGCTGGGAGCTGAACTCTGGGATGAGGATAGCTGGTGTGGTGACTTTGTGGAGCTGCCTGCCTTGGGCCACCATTTTCTACTCCTTCCCTACCCACCTGAACTTCCCTAACCGATGTGATCATGTCCCTTTCCAGTCCTCACCTTCTTTCAACCTTGTCCCATCTTTCCCAGCTGATATCTTTCTTTCCCTGCCCAAATGGGATGAGGTTTCATTTCTCTGATTTTTTTTCTCCTCTCAAGAAGATTCTGTGTAAGATCATATGCTTTAGGCAGCAACTCCCCCTCTCTCAAGATGGTTATGCCAAAACTGGGGCTCTGCTGCGTGGCCTGTGTGCCAGGTTAACTCTGGGACAGAGGCCTGGTCCTGGCTGATAGGCACAGATGCCAACAAGAGAGTTCAGGAATATGTAAGTGCCCGTACTGTTTGGAGGTTGAGAGTGGGAGGGTGTTGTCTTGGAGATGGAGGGAGCCATCCAGGGGCTGTGCTGTAGGTGTGGGCGTGGGGGGTGTGAGCTCCTGGGGAGGGTTGGGCCAGTGCCCACTAGGCTGGTGCCCATGGGGTTAGGGAGTGAAGGCCGTGGCTTCCCTGCAGCCTCTCAGTTTACGCTGTATATTTTATAAAGGTGCAGCGGCTGCGGCTGGGTTTCACTCATCGCTGTCTGTCTGTCTGGGGCTCCACAGGTGTTGGATTTCTGTGTCTGGGAATGTGGTGGGCCCACCAGGGTCATCCACGAGGGTCTGAAGGAGCTTGCTGTGTTTGCTGAGTCTCTCTGCCTGTTATCTTTCTTGTTTGTGATCCTCTGTGCTGCCAAGTGAAAAAGAGCGTATCGGGCTGGTACTCCTTGGCAGCCATGATAAGGTGGCCCAGGAGGCATGGGGAGAGATCACCTGGTCTTCTGGGGGATCAGCTCTGGATGGGAATCCTTCTTTTGCTCTGTTGTTTCTTGTCATGGTGGCCTCGGGGGCCCACGGTGGTGTGGTGGCTGTGCGACAAGGTAGGGAGTTCACGTGGCTGAGCCTTGAGCGCTGTTGTTGTCTGCGGGCCTGTCTACGTAGAGTCACTTGAAGTCACATAACGTCACTCCATTTGCTTTGGAACAGCAGTAGGTGTAGAGTTGGGGCTCTTAAGGGAGCCAGTGGTTCCAAGCTTAGCTCTCAGCTAGGCTGCAGGAGGCATTTAAAATAGGCTTGGATGCAGAGCTAGTGGGCCAGGTGATGGCAATGATAAGTCGTTATTTTAAGATTTAAGAGCACCCCCTCCCCCAGAAGCCTGAGCCCTTATGTCTTTTTTTATTTTTAAATCTTCATATTCTCTTCTTATCTTTATTCATATGCATATAGATTTTCACCTCATGGAGCATAACATTTTATATCCCACTCTCTTGCTTATATCCAAAGCATTTCCCATGTTGCTACAGTTGAAGGGCAAATGGTCCTTTCTTTTCTCTACATAGTTTAGGATTTATCTTTGGAGCAGTTCATGTCATAAGAAACTTCTCTATTTGGACCATTTATCTGAATTCCAATTGCTTTCACTATGATGGGATACTTAGCCTTACTAAGAGGTGCTATTGGTAACAATATTATGAAATCTGTTACAGCACTTGCTTTGTTTATTTATTTATTTAATCTGTATACCCCATGTGAAGAAATTTCTATTGAAGCTAAATGTAAGCAAAAGCTTTCCCCTTCCTCAGGACCTGGGAGGGTAAAGGTAGGAGCCATATCTGTTTCTTTTACTTTGGTGTGGGCGGGGCCGGATACATATTGATACAGCAAAGTGCCTGATACATATTGAGCCTCCTATACTTGTTGAGTGAATGGACTGTGTAACCAGCCTGGTTGCCTTTTGGCTTTGGCGCTCAGGAAACTCATAGCCAAGTTGCTGGATCCCTTGTACCCTGGTGCTGGCTTGGGTTCCCCCTTTCTCATCCATGGAGCCATGCTGAAGGCCTGACACGGCTGTAGGGGAGGACAGATGAGGTTAAAGACCTGTGCTTGGAGAATAAAGCAGGTGGGAGATATAGGAAGACAGTGCAGCTTATCATCTTCCTTCCGTGTCATAAACGGCCTTATAGGGCAATGTTGGGACTTCCTCTAAGCAGCAATTTTCAATTTTAGTGTACAAGAGGATCACCTTGAAGACTGGTTAAAAATGCACATTCCTGGGCTCTATCCACAGAGATTCTGCTTCAGGAGGTCTGGGGCATAGCCTCAGAATCTACATTTTTAACAAGTGCCTTAGTGAATTTCATGCAGGTAGACCCTGAGCCACACTTTTTTTTTTTTCTTTTTTTTTTTTTTTTTTTTTTTTTTTTGCGGTACGCGGGCCTCTCACTGTTGTGGCCTCTCCCGTTGCGGAGCACAGGCTCTGGACGCGCAGGCTCAGCGGCCATGGCTCACGGGCCCAGCCGCTCCATGGCATGTGGGATCCTCCCGGACCGGGGCACGAACCCATGTCCCCTGCACCGGCAGGCAGACTCTCAACCACTGCGCCACCAGGGAAGCCCTGAGCCACACTTTTACGAAATGCTGTCTAAAATCAGCGACAGCTGTGACAGTTGCTGTTGCCATGCTCTGAGATTTACCAGACACACCTTAGCCCAGCCTTCTCCAGCTGGTGTCTTGGCCGGTATGGGGCCATCTGTGTACATGGGCTGTTCTGTGATTAGAGGCCTGCTTCTGAGCCCCCAGATTGGGGTGTCGGTTCGTGTCCAAGGCTGTGGCAAGCTGAGTGGCTGGAGTTGTGGCATGTTGGCCACCGGAAGGGCAAAGGCTGTTCCTTTCTGGGTCCAGCTGGCCCTGAGGAGTGAAATAGGATCCCCCTGGGTGGTGCCAGCTCAAAGTCTCCACCCCTTAGTGTTGGCCCGAGTAGCCCCCATGACATTTGTGTCCCCTGTGGTATTTCCAAGTGAGACTTTCCTGTTAAGGATGAAGAGAGAGGAGGGTGATACAGCAATGAGGGCGGGGCAGAAGAAAGAGAAATCTATGCAGCATGGGAACGCGGGGACTCTGGGACTTTAGGAAGCATTTAAGGAGATTAGATATTAGATCCAAAACCGTGCTTTCCTCCTGAGGAGAAAGCAGACCAATTTCTGTTGACAGAGAGATGGGCATCCTGTATATACATGAAGGAGCTCCTCTGACCCTTCCCCCTGGGTAGATGAGGAAGCAGCCTGGAGGCCCCTTCTTTGTGCTAAGGGCCAGTTTCATCACACAGTCATGCTTTGAGCTGTGTGACTTAGCTCGCACAACACTGGCCTGCCTCCCTGCCCTCCCACCCCTTCCCAGAGTGACTTGGGGTGCTGGCATCATAGGGTGGAGATGGAGGTGGGAAGGTGGCCCCCCATCCAAGGTGGCAGGTAGGGGAAGCCCTGCTGCTTGCTTCTTCCTGCTGCTTGCTCTGGTCCCTTGTTAGGAGCTGTGCTCCAAGCTTTGAGGCTGTGCTGAAACCCTAGAGGTGAGTGGCTGACCCCATTCTCTGCTGAGGCTGGAGACGGGGAAGGGGAGGAGTGGGCGTGACGGGCTTCTGCCCCATCTCTGTGCTTGCTGCTCTCTGGACAGCCTTGGCGGGCTGACACGGGCCTGATCCCATGGGTGCCAAAAGGGTGGTGACAGGAAGAAATGGGCACTTTGCACCTTCTGAGGGCCTCTCGGCAGAGGCCCTTTATCTTCTGCCCCTGGCCAGCCAGCTCTGACCCACAGCCAGTGGGGAAACCAAGACACAAAAGATTGGTTTGTTTTGTTTGATATGTAGGCATGCCAGTGATTTTGCCAGTGCTCAGATCCCAGCATCCTTAAGCAGTATGGACTTCACTTACCCTTTGACTCTTCCCTTTAAAATACATATTCTGGATATTTTGTCCCTGTGATAAATCCTGATATATCACCCCCATACCTCTCCATCTAGGCCCAGAGCTCTAAGCCCAGGGGAGCAAATCCCTCCTTTCTGCTAGGTCTTGCTGTCATCTGTAACCACCTCTGTGGGTAGAGACCGCTCTATGATGGGGATATTTCCAGCCACTTCCCCCCAACACCACCTCTACTTCCTGGACTCTAGCAGCAGCAGCAGCTTCCCATCTGCTCCCCTCTTTTCTCCTCCCTCTCTTTCCCCTCCCCCCTGCTTGCTGCTGCCCTGGGAGGAGCTATTTTTAGGGGCTGCTTCCTGGGATGTTTTACTTGGGGCTGGTTACCATGAAGGAAATGTCACCAAAACAGTGGGCAAAGGCTGCAGGCACCCAGAGTCCTGCCAGGGGCATGGAGTACTCGGCAGCTGACCCTGTTCTGGCCCTTGAGAGTGTCCAGAGGCAGAGCCTTGCCTTCTTGGGGCTTGCTAGTGACCCCATGGGGATTTTCCCTGTCCAAGCTGGTCTGGGAGACTTTCACTACGGGGCACTTCTTGATGCCTCCCTCCTTTTCCTCCTTAGTTAAAGCTTCTCTTGTCTTAATATTCAGAGACCAAAGTAGGGCTCAGGTCTTTGTGTCACCCAGTTAAAACTGCTCGAGTTAGGACTGAAGAGAAGCGGGGGGACACCAGGTTAAAGGACAGAGCCCCAGGGGTTCACATGGGCACATTTCAGGCTCCATCTCACTGTATTCACAGCCCTCAGCTAGTCCCCGGGTGTATGGGTGTGAAGGAGTTAGAAGCTGTGGCCCCTGCTCTTACATGATACACGGACTTTGCTCTTAACTGGGGACTTTGCACCTTTAGAGTGAGATTCAAAGAGGAAGGGATGTGGCATCACAATGTCAGGGTAAGGTCAATGAGACTGTGGCTTGGGATTCCCACTAGTCAGTGCCCAAGGCCAGGGGCTGTTTATAAGCAGCTGGGGAATGTGGATTATGACACCAAATCCCTATGCTGCCCTTGTTTATACTCCTCAGAGCGATATCTCCGGGGGGCCTGGAGGGGGGCACTTGGAAGAGCAACAAGAGGAGAGACCCACATTGAACATCTGAACTCGATAGGCTCTGGGAAGCTTTTCCTAATCCATGTTGGGGCCACAGGCACAGACCTTTGAAATACCCTTTGAAAAGTCAAGGGTGTCATTGAGGTTGGAACTTGGGGAGAGTCCCCATAGCCAGAGCAGGGCTCTGTGTCCTTTCCCACTTACAGTGGGTTGTATGTTTAGATGGCAGTAGGATCTTAGTTGAAGCTGGTGCTGGCGTTCGTGGTTTTAGAGAAATGTCACTAAATCAGCCAGCGTGTCTCTGCAGGGCTGTGGAGAATCTGGACGGCCCTCCCTGGGCCCCGATCCTGTTGGGGAAGGAAAGTGAATTTGGAGTGGGCATCTCCCCTGGGGTCCTAAGGGAGAAGTGTTTCTAGGGCTCTGCCCCCGCCTTTGCCACGCACCGTCTCCTCACTGTCTGCTTCCTCTTTTCTGCATCTGGTCACTCCTTGCTGCCCTTCTTGTCAAGGGTATTCGGCCTTTGTGGTGCCCTGAACCAAGTCTTGAAGCGCTTGGGCAGAAAGCGGGAGAGGTGAGGCCTCCAGGGATCCTTGTGTTCCAGGGCCTGGCTCTGCCCTGGGTGGGCTGTTAGGAAAGCCTGAAGCGGGATCTTGGTAACGGCCGCTTCTGCTTTCTGCTCCTGTTGCCACCTCTGCTCTTGAGGGGAAATCCTTGCAGAGGGCTATGGTTGGAGCTGGGCTGAAGGCCGGCAGGGGTGGGTCTCTCCATGGCAGTAGCGCACAGGCAGGCAGGAAGTGGCCCTGTGCAAAAGCGGGAAGTGGCCGTTGTCAAACAGGAAGGGGGGGCTGGGCCATGTGAGGGGGTGGGGATGAGCCCAGTTGAAAGGTGGGTGGGAAGAGGGTCAGCCTTGGAAGGTCTGGGCTGTTCCCTAGGAACGGCAAGCTCAGTGGTCACTGGAAGGAGGGGGGGTCTCAAGGGAGAAGGCTGCCTTTGTGACAAGAGCACCGGCTGATGTGTTATCACCTTGGGATGCCAAGCCAGGACTTGGACCTACCACTGTGGACCAGGCCAGTTCAGTGGCCTTACCCCTTTTGGGGCTGGGGATGCGAGTTTACAGGACAGACGTTGCATCTGGAAAAGATGCTCTGCAAACCTTACTTGTTCCTCAAACACAACTGCTGCTAGGGTGGAGCCCTTTGCTTTTTCCCAGACATGGAGCAGCCCTGGAAGGGACAACAGGACCGGAAGTGAGGGGGGAAAGGGACAAGAGACAACAGCTGGAGAGGTGGGGTGCTGGCTGGCTGTGCGAGGAGTAAGGAGTCAGGGAGAGCGTGGTAAGCAGAAACCACACGGCTCATTGAGCAGAGCTTCGGGATGGCAGGGCACCACAGCCAGCAAGGCTGAGGCCGAGGAAGACCAGGGATCTCATGGGCAGCAGCATTTCCTGGGCTGTCCTCTGTCTGATGAGCCCCTGTTGTTAACCTTCCCCTGTAGGCTCTAGACACAGGTGGGCCATCCCCAAACAGGAGGCTGTGATGGAGCCAGGTCGGGGGGCTCAGTTGCTGTGCCGTGGACTGCCCAGGCTGAGGGAGAGTGGGCCCAACTCTCTCGTGTCTCTGGTGATGGCCATGGGCACAAGCCCAGCCTAGGAGGTCTCATCCATCTTATCACTGGGCCCTTGGAAAGGAGGCTCTCCCTGTGTGCCAGGCACTGTGCTGAGCGTTTACCCAAATACATCATTTAATCCACGGGTATCGCTGCCTCCATTTTAGAAGTGAGGAAACTTTTTCCCAAGCTGTGTGCCTGGCTCACTCTCTCACCTCCTTCGGGTTCTAATCAAATGTCACCTCCTTGCTGAGGTGTTCCCTGACCACCTATTTTAAGTGTCCACTCTCCCGCTTCCCTACTTTATTTTTCTCCATCCCACTTAACCACGACATCTAACGTACCATCCAGTTGTTACTGTCTGTCCCCCGCCCGCCCCCCGCAGCTCCAATAGGATATCAGCTCAGTGAGAGTGGGGATTGTTGTCTCTTTTGTTCACTGCCATATCCCCAGCGTCTGGAACAGTGCCTGTCACATAGTAGGCCTCAGTAATATTTCTGAGTGAATGAATGAGGCTCAGATGGGTTTAATAACTCACCCAACATGGCGGCCCTGAGACTCAGTCTGGGGCTCTCTGACTCCTAAGCTGATGTGTTAATGGCCAGACTCCATGACTAAGGATCAGAGCAAAGACCAAGATGCAGCCCGAGGTTCAGAGGAGACACAGGCCTTGGGCAGAACATGGGGCTCAGCTCCTTGGAGTTAGTGTCGAACTAAGTGACTATCTAGGACCCTCTGGACCCTGGACAGCTCCTTCAAGGAGCTGGAAGTGTGAATCTGTGTCTCTTCTTTTCTTACTCTGAGTCACTGATAATATGGGTGCCAGAGCACCCGTATTTTTAGTGCTGTTGCTGTTGTGGAACTGTAACTATTAGCCAGTAAGAGTCTTAAGGGAGGAGATAAACATTAATCTTCTGGGCCTTCTCCTCAGCAGCCACCTCCGCATCACAAGATACTGTTCTCCTGCACCTGCCCGGGCAGCCAAGCCCGAGAGTTGTGGGTTGGAGGGTGTTAGGTGAGTGGTCAGAGAGAGGGCTGGTGGGTCTTCAGCTTTAGGGTGACTAGCTTGGTACTGCCATCCCACGTCCAGAGATGGGGAGGAAGGTGGGGTCGCCCTGACATCCTCTGGCCAGATCTGGAAGAAGCAAGGCCCCCTGCCACCAGGCAGGGCTAGTGCTGCTTCCTCAACTGCCTACCTTCTGAAGGTCCTTGGCCCTGAGGGATCCCAGGCAATGTGGGGTTACCTGGAGTTCTCCTGGCTGCATCCTGGTCAGTGGTCATACTGAACTCGAGGATGGGAAGGAAGGCCTGACCCAGATCTTTGGACAGCTGGGATGGATTAGCTGGGCAGCAGGAACTAATCTCTGCCTGTCCCCACGTCCTTCTTCCACAAAGCAGAGCTGTCCCTAGAGGGAAAGTTTAGGACAAAGCTGAGGGTGGTTGGTGAAACAGTAAATACGAATTCCTTCTCATCTATAATCCGTACATCATCTCAGGCAGGCCTGGGCTTGAAATCACAGTTCTATCCCTTTCCTGCTGTAGGATCTCGGGCAAGTTATTTAACTTCTCTGGGCCTGCTTTATCATCTGTGAAATGGGATAATCAATGCACCTGCCTGGTAAGATAGTTGTGAGGGTCATGGGAGGCTTTTCAGAGGCTCTTTGCTATTTAGGTAGAGGTGGGATGGGCAGAAGCCCCTACCAAGGGAGGCGGGAATTGCTTGACAGCTATGGATGGGAAGGTACCTGCCTGGATCTGGAGAAGTTGAGGTGAACTGGACTATGCCCCCCAAAGCCTGGAGTCTTTACTTAATCCTCTCACTTTTCTTTATCTTGTCATCACATCATAGCAATGAGAAAGAGGGCTCTAGGCTCGGACCACCTGTATCCACCTGTCTGTGGGACCTTGGCCAGGTTACTTGAACCTTTTAAGCCTCAGTTTCCTCCTTTACAATGTAATGGAGCTAATCACATCCTCCACTTCACGGGGTTTCTGTGAGGATGAAATAAGAAAATCCGTGCCTCTGCTTGGCATAGAGTAAATGCTTCGTAAATAATAGTTTTTACTACTACTGTCAATGTTATTGACAAACCCTTATTAAGCCTCTGATATGGAAGGAACTCTAGGAAGCATCACGCAGAGAGGTCCCACCCTTTGAAGAACTTGTGACCAAAAGATTTAATGTGTGATTTAATGTGTGATGTGACAATTATAAGAGGTGCTGTGGGAGACGGGGGTGGGTCATGGGGAGACAAGTCACAGACTACCAGGAGGAACAGGGAAGAGACTCTGTGAAGCAGGTGACTTTGGCAGGATTCCAGCAAGTAGAGATAGGGGGGTAGAGCTTCTAGGCCACCTTGCTTTGAGTAGTAGCAGCCTCTGTTTCTACTTCCTGGAGCTCTGCCTTCCTGGGGAAGGAACTGACCAACACAGCTTGCTTAGATTTGTGGGCTCTTGGATTCTGGTCATTTCACCAAAGCAGAGTAACCCCAGAGCCTGAGTGCCAAGAGGTCAGAGCTCCCAACAGCGGACAGCCAAGAGGATCCTGGGGAGAAGCAGGATTTCTGCAAAACAGGCATCATAATACGACCAACCTCATAGCATTGTTCTGAGACTAAATTAAAATATGTATCTGCCTGGTGTAGAAGTAAACTCTCAATAAATGTTAGCTAGTATTATTATTCTTTTCAAATCATCACCATCTTCATTGTCAGCATCATTATGTTTCAGGGTTGCCATGAAGACTGTATTAGAGAATATATGAGAATATATGCAGCACTCCTAGCACAACATCTGGTCTTGTAGTAGGTGTTCAATAAAACCTAGCCATTATTATTAGTATTTCCAACAAGGAAGAGATTCTGGACACACTGGCCCAGTGAAATCCCTGTGCACTACAGTTTTCGTTAAAGACCTGGATTCATATCCTGGCTCTGCCACTCACTAACTTGGGAAGCTTTCCTGAGGCACTTCATCAGGAAAAGGTTGTCATTAATACCTGTCTCCAGAATTGCCGTGACCTGCTGTATTAATTCAGCAAATTGTAAAAAGGGCATAGTTGGTGCCTAAAAATTGAAAGCATATGAATAGCCAGGTGGCCACAAATAGAATGGATGTTTGATGGCTTTTGTTTTCTCTCTTCTGCTCTTAGATCACCAGAAACTAGAACGTGAGGCCCGGATATGCCGACTTTTGAAGCATCCAAACATTGGTAAGTGCCCTTATATAGAGCATTTCTTGGGCATTTTTTGGAAGTTGGAGAGAAGAGAAATCCACTGTTTTTGTGTAGGGAACCACTTCTGTCCCTGGGCCTTTGCCTGGTGTCTTTTTTTGCCCAAGCAGGATAGCAGCCATATATTGCTCAGCATTCTGGGGTGTTCTAGTTCGGAGACCTGAGTGTCTCCATCCCTGTGGTGCCATCTCAGGGCTGGGAGTGAGGTATCAGAATATGTTTCAGACTCGCTTTCTTCCCCTCTCCTTCCGTCTTTGGGCTGAGGTCCAGGTCCTCGGCGTGTGAGGCTCTGGGCTAGTAGCCTGCCAGCATCCCTCACCAGGGGCCTTCCATGGCCGTCATAAAAGGGTCCGGATTTTGTTTCTGGACTTGAAAAAGTTTTGTTCCTGTTGCGGTGTCGTGCACACTCTGGGCGTTTCCATGGCGCTCCCGTTTGTATTCCCCGGAGCCGGGAAAGCAAGCTGCCCACCCGCCTGGCTTCTCTGGAGATGGGATGGCAGGAGCCACTTGGATGGAGAAGGAGAAAAATAAGAGGATTTCTCCCTGCTCCCGCCCTGACATGGGGGACAGGAGCACATTGTTGGTTGTTCTAAAGCCGCGGAGGTTTGCCTGCCACAACCCACTCCGGCTCCGTTTTACATTGTTCAGCTGAAGTAGTCTTTGCCAGAAATGCTGGCCCCAATTCGGTGCTTCTTGCAGAGGGAACAGAAACTGGGCTGGCTGCAGTGTCTGAGCAGAAGCCCCGGGCTTGACTTGAGGCAGGGCAGGGAGCATCTCCTAGGTTTCCCTGAAAGCTGTGATAATCACAAAGGACAACACGTTTTCCGCGCTCCTCAGGCACGGCCCCAGTATCGGGGCTCCCACAGTGCCCTGGAGGCCTCCCACTCCGCTGGGTTTGCAGCTGGGGCTGTAAGGCGACTTGCCGAAGCTCAGTGCTTCCTCCAGAGCTACTCAGCCTCCGGCTTCCCAGATCTCGGGCTGGAATGCTCACTGGGAGCTCTGACGTAGGAGAGTGAGGTCGTACTCTAGCCCAAGGGGAGAGAAGCTGTGAGGTAACCAGAACTGTAGCCATGCAGGGCTTTATAGATGGCAATCAGCAGCTTGGATTACACCCGAAGCAGATTGGCATAGCTGGTGCTCAGCTCTGCCTGATGCAGTCTTCCACGGAGCCAGCACCTCTCAGCCCACAAGTCCTGGGTTTGGAACTACCGGAGCTCTCTGAAGTTAGACCCTCACCTGCAAACAGGACGGTGGGGACCAAAGTGTTGCCTTAGGTAGAAGAGAAATGATGAGAGGAGCAGCTAAAACAGCAGTCACAAACTCAGGCGTGTTTTGTTTGGCCAGCTCAGTGGTTTAAAAATATTTTTATTGTTCGCCAGTATTTTAAAACGAGATTTCACACTTTGAAAAAAATTTTATTTCCCAATCTTTCAAATCAGAAGATTTGGCTCCGCTGAGCCCACATCCATATGTGGCCGGAATCAGCTGGGGCTGGGCAGTGGCTGCCCCTTTAGCCTGCTGGCCACGGTTTTTGCTGTTATCTCACGTTTGTACTGCCTACCTGGTCCCTCTAGGCTTTGTGAGCTTGTGACCTCTGACCTAGCAGTTCCAGAGCAGGAGGAAAAAAGAATGTGGGTGGCTAAAGCCATCCACGAGCACAAAAGCATTTTGGTGTTCCAGTCCCGGGTCTCAGGGTCGGCGGACAGTAACTTCCTTTCCTTATGTCCCAGGTGACCAACTTGTAGAGCAATGATGGATTGTCCTCCTGGAGGGAGGAGAACAAGGGGTGGGGTAGATGATGCAGGAGGCAGAACCATGTCTGCGTTACCTGCGACACGGGCACGGTTGACCACAGCAGGGTTAGGGTAGGATGAAGACAATCGAGAATCAACCGGCAAGTACAAAACTGGGATTCTAGCTGAATAATGCCCAAGCCTTCGTTTTATGTTTTCTTTTAAATTAGATATATACTTTTTGACCTTTTAGACTTTACTTGGTTTGGTAGCACCCCCCCACCCCGCTTTTTTTTCTTTTTAACCACCTGCCCCCAGCTCAGAATTAAGGCAGATGGAGTGACCATCTACCCCAGCCATCTGCTCTGTTCGGGAGGGAGCAGGACCCAGGGAAGGCCAGGCAAGGCACACTCCCTTTGTCAGCATCTGATCGCCTAGGACTGTGCTTCCGTTTCACGACTGCTCCCAGATCCTGGGCATGTTGGTCTGAGGCCCTATTTTGGGGTCAAGGGCAGGGGGAGGGAAGGGTGAGTCAGGACCGTGTCCTGGCAGAGTGGGCTAGCCAGGCTATCTGGTGTCCAGTGGGAACCAGGACTCCTGGAGATGTGGGGGAGCTGCAGGTCCAGGAGGCGGGGTTGCCATGGAGCCTGACCCGGCCTGTGGCAGAAGAGGAGGCAGTTTTGTCCCCTTAATTCAGTATTCATCTCCTCTCTCTGCTGCTCCGTCCTTCAGAGCTGTGGCCCTTTTGGCTGTAGCCTCTAACTCCGTCCCTCAGGGATACAAGTGGACCAGCCCAGGAGTGGTGCAGAACTGAGGAAGCTGAGAGCAGAGAGCATATGGTCCACCTCTGGTTATTGTCAAACTCTTAGGCACTTGAATTCAGAAGGGTATTTGGTACGAGGAGCCAGGCACCCCCAGTTTTTTTTCCCTGATAGATGTTCTGCCCCAGGAGTTGAAAGCCTGTTGGAAGAGTGAACCCTAATGTAAACCACGGACTCTGGGCGATAATGGTGTGTCAATGTAGGCTCATCAGCGGTAGCAAACGCACTGCTCCCCTGGGGAATGTTGATGTTGGGGGACACTGTGCGTGTGTGGGGACAGGGGGTAGGTGGGAGCTCTCTGTACTTTACTCTCAGTTTTGCTATGAACCCAAAATCGCTCTAAAAGGTAAAGTCTACTTTTTTTTTTGAAGCCTGTTGGTTCTGAGGCATCCTGCAGGACCTAAAACAGCCTTGGGAGAGTGGCCAGAGGCATGGAGTTGAGAGGAGGAAACGACAGTAGTGCTAATCATCTAAAGTCTGAGTGAAGTGTCTTCTACCTGTGCTCTGCTTGCTCCCTGCTCTAAATTCCTCTAATGAGTAGACTCTGTCTTCCTTCGTGCTGAGCTGCCCCAGCAGTTTCATCACAGTCTAGCATTGTGGTTTAGAGCAGCACTTCTCAAACTTTCATGTGCTCGTGAATCGCTTAGGGATTGTGTGAAAATTCAGATTCTGGTTCAGTAGGTCTGGGGTGGACCTGAGCTTCCTCACATCTCCTGGCGATGCTCACGCTGCTGATCCATGGGCTGCACGTGGAGAAGCAAAGGTCTGTGGCTTTAGAGTCAAGTCCTCTAGGTTTGAATCTGGGATTTGCTGCTTAGCTGTGACCTCCGGCACATGGTTTCACCCACCTGTGCCTCCGTTTCGTCATCTGTGCCTCTTCGTGGAGTTGTTTTGAGAAGGTTCTGCAAGCAAAGGAGGCCTAGGAAATAAATGGAAATGATGAAAATGGAGATTCCAGCTCCCGGAAGTGACCCCTCCTAGACTCCCAGACCCAACTCAGTTTGCAAGTTATTCAAGCCTGGCTGCGTTTTACCTTGGGCCCAGGGCCCATACAGCTAATAGTAAGTGTAGCAAAAGCAGTTGTAAAGAAAGAGAAGGAAACATTGGATCACAACTGAGCAGCTCCCAAATCCCTGCCCACCTGCTTCTGGAGGACAGCGTTCATCACTCACCAGCCCATGGGATGACAGGACCTCCTTCCCACTGTGTTATTTCCATGGACATGAACAGTGATACTTGGTCAGTGCTTTTTTGACCAAAGTTTGTTAGTTAAAATGTGGCATACTGTTGGTGTTTTCTAAAAAATTGGAAACAGCCACAAAATTTGGGTTGTGGCTTTGTCAGTACTTGAAGGTATGAGACATCGAGTGGTTTTTTTTTTGGCCTGTTCTTCCTTCCACAGTTTGTAAAGAACAATAATTAGGCTTGGGGCTTCCCTGGTGGCGCAGTGGTTGAGAGTCCGCCTGCCGATGCAGGGGACGCGGGTTCGTGCCCCGGTCCGGGAAGATCCCACATGCCGCGGAGCGGCTGGGCCCGTGAGCCATGGCCGCTGAGCCTGCGCGTCCGGAGCCTGTGCTCTGCGGCGGGGGAGGCCACAGCAGTGAGAGGCCTGCGTACCACAAAAAAATAATAATAATAATAATTAGGCTTATCACTGTAATGCAGTAAATGCTTCATACTCCTTTTCCAGATCTTCCTGTCTAGAGTTGGTCTGGTCCTCCTTGGCCTTCGTACCCTCTCATGACTGTGGAATGGCCTGGGTGTTGGACTGTTTTTTTTCCCCATGCATCCATAGCATCCTTTACTTCTCCCTGACAGCCCTCAGCACAGTACTGCTTGGTTATGCATTTGTGTAAGTGCTTCTTTAAAGCCCATCTTCCCCGATCCCCCAGAGGCTGCACGGTGGCAGAGCTGGGTTTCCCTTGTTCACAGTTGCGTCCGTGGCATGTACAGTCACGCCTGCTTCAGGGAGGTGCCGAATGGACACTGCTGAGTGAATCAGAATGGCCAGGGCTAGTGGGGACAGGTTGGAGCTCCTTTGCCTAAGAGGATGGAGAAAGTGACTCCCTGGCAGGCAGTTCCACAAAATCAGGGATATTACTGTCAGTTTGCTTTGTCCTCAAGTCTCAGCTCTGCTTCTCAATATAACTTTGGGTGAGTTTCGTTTGGAGCCACCGTTTCCTGTCCTGTTAGATGGAGGTGATAGAAGTACCTACCCGATAGAGCTAATGCAAGGGTTCAGTCAAATAACACGTGTAAAAGCACTTGGCACGATGCCGAACACATTGAAACAGATCAACTAAGAGTTAGGTATTGTAATTGGGATCATTATTATCAAGAATCTGCTAGGTTGGTGGTTAGAGTGGTGCATTCAAGTTTCTCGTCTTGTTCTCAGTCCCATGGTAATTTTCTTTACAAATGGAAACAAAAAGCAGTCTCGCTCAGCGATGGAGCCTTCCACGCCTGTCCCTCCTTGTCTTGGTGGTGCCATGCTCTGAGACACACATCACAGCCATTCTCTGGGTTGGGTGGCTTGGGAGGATGAGTCTGACTTTGCTGCTCTGCTCTTCTGATTCCCCTCCCAGCTTCCTCCCACCTGGGCTCTGTGTGTGGCCTTCCTGGAGAAGGGCAAGTTCCAGTGACTTCCTGTCTGGGCAGAGGCATGGGTACCTGCCCTTTTTGCCCTGTTCTCAGCCCTGCTGTGCTGGGTTCGGGGGGGGTGGGTCTGGGGGCAGGGATCCTGGGGAGGCAGGGCCAGGTGGCAGGATTCCCCTGGGAGTGGCTTTAGCATTGTACCTGCTGCCCTGTTAGTGCATCATCCTGCTGCTGTTAGTCACCTCCCTAATGAAGCTGGTCTTTAGCTTCTGGGACAGCTGATTTCCAGGGGATTATTTGTATTACACACTTTAATGCTTTTTCGTAGCAAATTTTTAATTAAATGGAAAGTCCTCTTGGAAGCAAGGGAGCAGCAGCTGCAGCAGGACTCAGCATGAGACACCAACTCCTGCCAGAGACCCACAAGTGAGGAGGGAGGGTGGCAGGGCTTTGGGGGAGCTCGCTTGAGCATGCCTGGCTCAGTTAGGGTGGGAGGGAGGCAGGAGTCTGGCTATAGCTCCTTCCTTCTGCCCCACACGGGCCTAGAGAAGTATGAGCTTATGTGCCCGAGTGTAGGAGGGAATCATTTAAGGAGGAGGGGTTTTAGAAGTACCACCTGCCTTTGATTTGATCCCATTGGTAAATTGCAGAAATACTGAGTTCTGGGGGAATTTGGGGGTGAGTAACCAGATCAGATCTAATAAGGTTGGCAATATGAAGCATAAACAATTGTCAGGCCCTGGTTCTAGCCCTGGCAGGCCTGAGTCCTCATTTGTCAAGTGAGGAAAACCACAGGGCTCTAGTGATGGCCGAGTGCCTGTATTTTACATTCGGCTGATCTTGCTTTGGTGGGAAGGGTATGTAGGAAAGTGCCTCAGCCCTGATGAAACGCTCTCACATTGGAAACGGTAGTTGTCATTTGAGCTGGTTGGGGCCGGACATGGAAGAGACACTGTGATTTCTTTGTATCCGAGAACTTCACTGGTTGGTTTGTGTCAGGCCGTTCCTGAAGTGCTCTGCAAGGTGCTCCTGGAACTGCTGAGGGATGTAGTGAAGGTCAAACAGAAGAAGCCCTTTGGAACATATAGGCTCCCCATCAAGAGAGTGCAGGTGAGGGAAGGGACAGGCGCAGCTAGGACGGTTGGCCAAAACAAAGTTGTGTTTGCATTAGAATGATGCTCAGGGGTTGGCATTTAACCCCGAGGTGGCTTTGTGGGCACAGGCTTGAAGAGAAGACCTCAGAAGACATTAGGTTGAGCTTTTGCCCACGAGCTCTGGAGGTGGGGAGTGGGAAGGGATTCTGCTCGCCAACCTTTTCTTGCAGCCTTTACTGCAGCTCCATGCAGTAGCGTCTCGGAGCTGTCTTTGATGCTCTTGTAGGCACATTCGTGAGTGTTTTCTCTCCGGGCTCCGTTGCTTTGTTGCCTGAGTGTGTGGGCTACTCCACGTTTCTTATAGGAAACAGTGATATGGACCAGTCTTTGGAGTCAGAAAGAGCTGGGTTCACATTTGGACCCACTACATCTTTGGCCTTTGGCAAGATACTGTATGTCCCTGAGCGTCCAGTGTCCTCATCTGTGGAATGGGAGTAATACTTATCTCAGGGTGGTCATCAGGAATAATAAACTCCTTGAAGGCCAGTTCTATGTCCTTCCTAAATCCCGCCATCTACCACAGGGTCCAACACACAGTAGTCACTCAATAAATGCTTATCGCATAAGTAATGTACGCAAAGAGCCTAACACAAGGCCTGGCACGTAGTGAGCACTTAATAAATGGTTATTGTTGTCGTCGCCTGAATCTGTGTGTTGCCTCCCGTGCTCACCATCCGTCATCCTCCCTCCACGCGCCTCCCTGCTGGGCTCTGCCTTTCCCACTTCTTCCCCTCCCTCTAATTCTTCTGTTCCCATTTACCCCAGGCTCTCAGGCTCTCCCATCTTGTCGTTCTCTGTCCCCCTGCAGTCTGTGTCCCTCGGTGCTGCTCGCTTTGCATTGCACCCTCACGTGTCATATCCCAGGACTACCTTCTCTGGGACCAGCCCCTCTGGGAAGAAGGTTCTTGCTTTTCTCCGTCCTGTCTTACTTCTTAGCCACAAAGCTTCTGTCTCTCGCCTACATTGTAGGCAGTCTGAGGTGGCGACCAGAGCGCTGGACCTCGGGTCTGGTCGTCTCTGCTTTGTGGCCATGTTGCCTTGGACTGGGGCTGCTGGGCGTCTGCCCATTCTCAGGAGAGAGCCTGTGGGGCTGACAGGACGGGGCAGGGCTGGGGTGGCCAAGGAGGAGAGGAGTAGGATTTCCAGGTTTTCTCTCTGTTAATCTCTGTCCCCATCTCCTCTCTTGCAGTACGCCTCCATGACAGTATTTCTGAAGAAGGGTTTCACTACCTCGTGTTTGACCTGTAAGTGCCGCTTTCTGAGGGTGTGGGGGCCTTTCCCTCCAGCCGGCTCAAGAGGAAGGCTTGGAAAAAAGGCCTAAACTGGGTCTTCAGCCTCTGCCGAGGGTCCCCCTCCTTTGCCCGCGGAGAGGGGTTTGGTTTTGAACTTCCTCTGGTAATGGGCAGGTTGTCGAGGGTCTCCTTGCTTACTCAGTATCTCCCCCGGGCTCTGAACCCCGGGATGGCATTGCTCTTGCATTTCTGTTCAGCAGCACACCTTGTGCAGATGCTTTTTTCTTGTTTCTTGGTGTGTTGTCCTTAGTGGAGAAATAGAACATAGGTCTTTGCATGACCTTAAAAATTCTGGGAAATTAAAGGTACCTTTTATTAGTCATAAACTAGTCTCCCATTGGTCTCTCCTCCACTTTGGTTATGGTTTAATTTCTTAAAGGTGGCTCTTCACCTCCTAGAAATGCCTCTTTGGTATTTTCCGGGTTGGGTCTCTGTGTCCTTGGTCTCATTATTCTTCAACTTCAGTGGTAGGTCTGTCATTCTTGGGCAGCTGGATCTTCGTATTCATATTGGTCTCAAATAAAGCTATGACTGTTTGAGTAGGTTGATTATTTCCTCTTAGATGCCTGTATATTCATCTTTACCAGAGTATTAGCTAATCTATAGGTTATAGAAACAGAAATGTGCAGGGGGAAGGGAGGGCCCACGTTGTCCCAAGGAGAAGCTCCATGTCATTGAAGGACTGGCGTGCTCTGGGCTCTCAGACAAAATGCATGTAGAGCTGACACTTCTCTAAAGCTGTTGTACAGTGTGACCTGTTACCTGTTGGATGCTGGGGTTGGACACCTGACCTGCTTCCTCTGACCCTCTTTGTTGGTTGCAGTGTTACCGGTGGGGAGCTGTTTGAAGACATTGTGGCCAGAGAATACTACAGTGAAGCTGATGCCAGGTGAGATGAGGGCCCTGGGGGCCAGGCGTCCTGCCTATTTGAATCGTCTTTGGGGGAGATCAGAAGAGCTCTTATCTGGACAAGGATTCTGTAGAGCTGGACTCAGGCTACATTCCGTGGGTATTGTTAGGAGTTAATAATTCAGCACTCCCAGATCAGTTTTTTTGCAAAGCTCTTACATATCTCCTTTACACCGTCACACCAGAAATACCTTTTCTTTGCACCACCGCCTACTCACAAGGGCCCAAGGACCCTCCCTATCCCTGCGTCTTTCTTTTGACAAATCCTACTGCATACGAGGCATCCTGGGGATGATCCAGAGATGGAGAAAATATGGTTTGTGTCCCAAAGGAGTGTAAATGTCTGGGTTAATAATCCAACCGGGGAACCTTCCTGGGAGATTTCAGCCTGAATCACCTTGTGTCTTGACCGCCATCACCAGCCCCCATGTCGGGCTCTGCAGGCTAGAGGACCATTCCTTGGCCATACCCTTCAGCCCCCAGCCCTCCAGGAAGCCCTGGCAGCTCCTTCGTGTGACACAGCAGAATTCCTCCCACACCGCAGCTCTGGGGCGCTTGTTTGGCCTGCCTTTCCTTCCTCGGCTCCTCCCCCGCCCTGAGTTTTCTCTGGGGTGATGTCCTTACAACTTGATTTTGATCATCCTGCCTGCAGCTTCTCAGGCATATGTGGCAGCTCTGGCTGCCTCTGGAGGGTGGGGGAGCACAGCTTCCTCACAGATTTCTCAACCCTGAGAGGCCAGTGTTTGCTGATCAACCTCAGATGCTTCAGCCTCAGGAAAAATTCTCAAGTGGGAGATGAATTCCAGTGCCAGCAGGGGAGGACCAGGCTCTGGGCGGGAGGAGGCAATGATAGCTCAGGGAGCCTGGGAGGAGGCAATGATAGCTCAGGGAGCCTGGCGGGGAGGAGGGGGAGCCGGGGCGGGTGACTGTACCAGTGGGCTTGGCCTGGCTCTGCTGGGACAGTTCGCACTTTTGCCATTTTTGGCCAGAAGGCTCTCCGTGCTAGCTTGGCTCTGTTCTAATTATATATTTCTGTGGAGACTCGCCTCTTCAGCTCAGTCTTAAAGTCTCTTTGGCCTACTCTTGGGCTGTGTCCTATAGGGAGGACTGAGCCTCAGCCTCCAGGAGCCCAGCAAGACCCTTTGGCTCTTGTGGAAGCCCCAGCATCAGCTTTTAAAGGAAGGAAAAATAAGTCCAGGTCACCAGCTCAGCACACACTTGGTAGTACCTGCTCCATTCTCTAGGCCAAGGTTCCTCAGCCTCAGCGCTACTGACATTTCGGCCAGATAATTTTTTGTCGTTAGGGCCCCTCCTGTGCATTGTAGGTTTAGAACCAGGTACCTGCTAGATGCCAGTAGCACCGTCCCTCTCAGTTGTGACAACCAGCAATGTCTCTAGGCATTGCCAGATGTCCTCTGGGGACCATAATCATCCCCCAGTTTTCACCAGTGCTCTAGACTGCCAGTACACCCCACCAGGAGTTTGACTGCAAGTGTGGCAGTCTGGTTTGGAAGGTGGATTCACGAATCAGCAGCTGAATGTGACTCTAGGTTAGTTTGTCTTTTTCTATGAAAAATCATGATCAGAAAGGCTCCTCAGGTGCCTGTTTGGAACCCTCTTTAGTACCTTGTTTCTTTTTTTTTTTTTTAAGTACCTTGTTTCTTGATGGTGCCTGTGTACTTGTTTGTTTGTTTGTTTTGCGGTATGTGGGCCTCTCACTGTTGTGGCCTCTCCCGTTGCGGAGCACAGGCTCCGGACGCGCAGGCTCAGCGGCCATGGCTCACGGGCCCAGCCGCTCCGCGGCATGTGGGATCTTTCCGGACCGGGGCACAAACCCGTGTCCCCTGCATCGGCAGGCGGACTCTCAACCACTGCGCCACCAGGGAAGCCCCTGTGTACTTGTTTTATCTCCCCTACTAGATGATAAACTAAAGGGCAGGCACTGGGTCATCTTTACAGCTGGTGTGGTACCAAGCACAGTGCCTGTAGGTGCTCGATACATGTTTAAATGAAAGAATGAGTGTACCCACCCCCAAAACGACTTAGGCTAATAAGTTGGACTATCCTTCCTGAGTTGCTGCCACAAGCCTTTTCTCCAAGAACAGAGTTACCATAGGGGGGAAGAGAAACAAGGAAGGAGTTGGATGGTCTCTCTTTCTCAGGAGTCTGAGATGTCCCCCAGTTTCTTGGAAACAAATTGAAGATGTTGGGCCTTTACAGTCTAAGGAGGCATGGTGGACCCTGTTCTAGGCTGCCCTCTGCCATTATCTAGCAGGAGAGCCTGGACAAACCACTTAGTCTGCTTGGGCCTCAGTTTCCTCTTCTATAAAGTAGGTTGAACAGATGATGTCCAAAGTCCAAGGTTCTAGCTCCTCACTGAGTGATTCTCTGTGAATCCCTGACCCAGAGATAAGTGCTTTTGTCCACAGCGTGTGGTCATGGATGGCTTAACCCTGAACTGACCTTTCTTCTGCTTTTGCAGCCACTGTATACATCAGATTCTGGAGAGTGTTAACCACATCCACCAGCATGACATTGTCCACCGGGACCTGAAGGTACTACCCAGGTTCCCCCTTTGCCTCTTGCTTGTGAAGCATTGGCGCCACCTGGTGCCAGATGGTAGTACTGTGAGGCCCAAACTAGGCTCCCTCTGGGCTGCGGGGTGGGTGCCTCATGAGGTTCTCTGTCTTCCTTATACAGCCTGAGAACCTCCTGCTGGCGAGTAAATGCAAGGGTGCCGCAGTCAAGCTGGCTGATTTTGGCCTAGCCATCGAAGTACAGGGAGAGCAACAGGCTTGGTTTGGTAAGAGTGACCCGTCTTCCTGGAATGCAGCCCCCGCCCTTCCTCCTCTTCCTGATCTGCCTTCCTCTTTCATAACTAGAAGCCAGACCCTTGATGGCCCTGGGCTCCTCAGGGACTGGAGGAGGGGAGGGTGCAGAACTCCCCCTGGCCCTCCATGACTCAGTACAGTGAGACTTGCTGCTGTTAGCACTGCGTTCTTGCTGCCTCTGGGGAGGATGGGAATTCCTGGTAGACACATGGACTTGCCCTCTGATTTAGATTCCAGGCACTACCAGAAGCCCAGCCCGTCATCTCTTGCTGCCCATATGCTAAGAGCTTATATAGCAAAAGCAACAGGAGTAAGAAGGGACTTGGGGGAAATTGCTAATGTGGATTTAATGAAAGAGAAAGTGGGTTCAGTGTGCCTCCGCTGTCTCTTCCGCTACAGGTTTTGCTGGCACCCCAGGTTACTTGTCCCCTGAGGTCTTGAGGAAAGATCCCTATGGAAAACCTGTGGATATCTGGGCCTGCGGTAAGCCCATTCCACACACTCAGCTTTTTGGTGTTAAGGGCCCTCGACTTCCAGTGATGGCAAGAAAGAGGCGTTGCTCTTCCTTGTGGGTCCCACAGGCGTCTGGTATATGTGAACTCACGGTGTTTGCTCTAGTGTCCCCGGCATGGCTGTTCCCATCACACCCTTCTCCCCAGGTATTTCCTAGATGAGGTTGCATCCTTCTTGAAGAGGGATTTCCCATGCCTTAGCAGGTGGGTTGTGCCTAAAGAAATCCCGGACGCGGCTTGGTGACGTGGGGAGTGAAGCATAGTGGCACAGCATTATTGGCTGCCATTCACTTCTCCTTCTGGTATGGCCTTGACTTTTTGGGTGGCTGAGCCCTGTGTGGCTTTTCTTGGTTCCTCAGCAAAGCAGGTGATTGACCCCAGTGATCTGTGTCCTGTCTTGTAGGGGTCATCCTGTATATCCTCCTGGTGGGCTACCCTCCCTTCTGGGATGAGGATCAGCACAAGCTGTATCAGCAGATCAAGGCTGGAGCCTATGATGTAAGGACCTGTTTGTTCCTGCCCCTCAGGCTCTGACCAGGGGAAGGGGCGTGTTGAGTGTGTCACAGGGTACAGGGAGTGTCAGGGACTTTGAGGACCCAGGGATGGGCCTATAGGCCTCAATTCTTGGCACCACCTGTGCCAGGGAGCAGCTTTTTTTTTTTTTTTTTTTTAACGGTATGCAGGCCTCTCGCTGCTGTGGCCTCTCCCGTTGCGGAGCACAGGCTCCGGACGCGCAGGCTCAGCGGCCGTGGCTCACGGGCCCAGCTGCTCCGCGGCATGTGGGATCTTCCTGGACCGGGGCATGAACCCGTGTCCCCTGCATTGGCAGGTGGACTCTCAACCACTGCGCCACCAGGGAAGCCCGGGAGCAGCTTTTTTGCACAGCCATTTTTGGTAGCTGTAAAGTCACGGAGTCCACTGAAGCCCTTTGGTCTATTATTTGCAAAGAATGGTGTGGCTGTGTGGTGTGCTGCATGACATAGGGATGAGAAGTCTGGTGGCTCTCCCACTGCAGTGGGGCGTTTGGCACAGCGCTAAACAACTGATTCCTCCTAGTAGAGAGATGGAGTTGAACCAGAAGATGTCAAGAGTCCCCCGGTCTGATATTCTGGCATCCTAACCATGATTGTTCTGTTTTACTTTCCCGGTCTTTAAGTTGACCCTGATCCTGGGGTACCCTAGGGCTTTCCCACACCCTGCTGGGCAGCTTTAGGTAACACAGAGTACCCCAATTATAGGGGGTATGAGGCTCACACATTTCATATCCCTCCTTCTCCTGTTCCCGCTCCTTAGTTCCCATCACCAGAGTGGGACACGGTGACTCCTGAAGCCAAGAACTTGATCAACCAGATGCTGACCATAAACCCTGCAAAGCGTATCACAGCTGACCAGGCTCTCAAGCATCCATGGGTCTGTGTAAGTGTCTTCCACCGAGATCAAGGAGATCAGGGATGTCAGCTTTCAATGCGCCCATAGCACTGTCTTTACCCTCCTTCTTATGAATAGAAAATAATCATTTTGGGCCCTGAGCTAAGACCCAGCAGAGGGGAGGGGGCACTGGGTGGGGCCCAGGGGCAGCAAATGTCACTAGGAGGAGTTGGGGAGGCGATTGGGACTAACTGGCCTCTGTCTCTCCCCCACTCACTTGTCAGGTGTGGTTTAGCTTTGATCTTGAATGAGGGCTTAGGTTGACCCTTGCAGACTTTAGTTGATGAGAGAAAGCAGCTGGCAGAACTCAGAGTGAATTGCCATGCCTAGAGTGCGTATTCAGATCTCAACTCTTAGACAACTCTAATGGAAATGTGACCAAGACCCAGCAAATAAACAGAAGGGGCCTCTGAGCAATGAAAAAGCGCCTCCTGAAGTTCAGTCATAAATCTCGCCTTAGGAGAAGCCCCTGGGGGCTATCATTGTGGGTCAGCATATTCTGTTTTCGTGTACGGTTCTATCAGGCTGAAATATCTTTTTTCAAACGAGGGTCTGCCTCTTGTTAGGCCTCCTGACAGCCACGATGCATTTATGTATTTGTTCTTTCCCGTGTTTACCGAATGCCTCTTTGATGCTGGTCCCTGTGTGGGTGCTGTAGATACAAAGATGAATAAGGCATGGTGCCTTCCCTCACACATCTCAAAGATTATCTGGGGAGACAGGCACTCAAGCAGGCAACCATTCTGCAATGTGACAAGTACGTAAAAGAAGCTAATGAGTATGTAGGAACTCCTGCTGTCTTTGGTGGGCAGTGGGATTGCTAAAGGCATGGAGGAGGTGGGCTCTGTCCTGGTTCTTGGCAGATGACTGGGAGTTCCCCAGGATGATAACCTGCAGACAGAGGTTAGCAAGGGCCAAGGTGAGAGGCCATGGGGAAATTGTGGCGAGTTTAAGGAATATTAAGTAGTTTGGTTGTAGATGAACGTAGGACTACAGGAATACAAGAGACTGAAGCCAAAAAGATTCCAGGACATACAGGTTTCTGCCTAAGGAGTTTGGATTTTACTCTGAAAGCACAGGGAACAATTTAAGGGTTTTAAAGAGGGAATGAAGTATGCAGTTAATTAAGAAAGATCACTTTGGAAACTGTGTAGAAAATGGAATTGAAGAGGAAAGAGGCAGGGGCAGAGAGCTCAGGAAGCTGTCGTAACCGTCTAAGCAAGTCCAGATGAGGTCTTGGCTAAGGGTAATAATAGGAGAGTGGGCGGTATGGCAAGGAGTGGACACATCTGAGAGATGTTTGGGACATAGAATAAAAAGGATTTAGTGGGACTTCCCTGGTGGCGCAGTGGTTGAGAGTCCGCCTGCCGACGCAGGGGACACGGGTTCGTGCCCCGGTCCGGGAAGATCCCACATGCCACGGAGCGGCTGGGCCCGTGAGCCATGGCCGCTGAGCCTGCGCGTCGGAGCCTGTGCTCCGCAACGGGAGAGGCCACGACAGTGAGAGGCCCGCGTACCGCAAAAAAAAAAAAAAAAAAAAAAAAAAAAAGGATTTAGTGACCAGCTGGATTTGGGAAGTGAAGGAGAGAGTGGGATCTATGAGGACTGCCAGGTTTTGAGTTGGTAACTGAGTGGAGAGTTGTACCATTCACTGACCCAGAGGAAACCCAGAGGAGGAACCTGTTTGGAGAAAAGATGACGATTTTAGTTTCATACATGTTAAGTGTGGTGTTTGAGGACCTCCAGCTGGAGACATCCAGTCGGTAGTTAGAAATATGGAAAAGAAGTTAAAAATTGGAAATATAGGTTGTAGTCATTTGGGTGGTGTTGGGGCTGTAGAAATAGATGGGATTGTTTCTATGCTGATTGAATTCCTTTTTTTGTTTTTTGGGTTTTTTTTTTTTGGCTGTGTTGGGTCTTTGTTGCTTCACGCGGGCTTTCTCTAGTTGCAGCGAACGGGGGCTACTCTTCGTTGCGGTGCGCGGGCTTCTCATTGCAGTGGCTTCTCTTGTTGTGGAGCACAGGTTCTAGGCACGTGGGCTCAGTAGTTGCAGTACGCAGGCTCTAGAGCGCAGGCTCAGTAGTTGTGGCGCACAGGCTTAGTTGCTCAGTGGCATGTGGGATCTTCCCGGACCAGGGCTTGAACCAGTATCCCCTGCATTGGCAGGCAGATTCTTAACCACTGCGCCACCAGGGAAGCCCCTGATTGAATTCTTAACTGTGGGCTGTTGTAAGAGAAGAGATGGCCACCAGCATTTAGCGCCAGGGAGAGTTGGAGGAGCCGGCAAAGGAGACTGAGAATGAGAATTTCCATGGGAGAAAGAGGATCAGGAGATCTTAAGAAACAGGAGGTCTCAGGAAGGGAGGTTCTGTAATCAGATGCTTCAGAGAGTCCATGATAAAGACAGAAGAGAGCCTGTTGGCTCTGACCGATTAGAAGCATTGTTTCATTATTTCACTGTTAGAGGCAATGGAGGGAGAGAGACTGAAGCCTGTTTACAGTGAGGTGAGGAGGGAATGAGGGTGAAGAGAGAAAGACATGGTACTAATTAGAGAAGATGGATGAGTCAGGGGAGGTTTTAAAATCTTGCACTTGACTGTATTGTGTAGACTACAGAGAAGAATATAATCCAGAATAAGGGGTTAAAAATATTGGCTAACTGAGGAACCAGTGTTTGGATAGCACAACGAGAGAGGGACTCCTGAGCCCAGGTCAAGGGGTCAGCACATGAGGGATGATGCTTCTGAGACCTGGGATTAGGTTGCAGGGGTGTGAAAATCAGCTTGTGGTTGGAAGGCTGAAGTTGAAGGAGTTCTTGCTTGATGATCTCTCATTTCACTTTGTGGAGAAGTTTACACTTTGGAGGAGGAGGTGAAATATGAGATCTGGGGAAGGTAGATAAGGTTGGGAGAGTGGCTTCGGGAACTAGGAAAGGGAGCGGCCAGAGGGGAAGGAAGGCAGGGTGGCCCTGTGGGGGTGTGGGCACCAGGCTGCACGTTGTAGGATTTATTTTTTTAGCAGGCTGGCCAAGGTAACAACAGCAGAATGAGGGGATGAGCCACTTAAAATGGGTCCTCAAGAACTGTGGAAACATTATGTTCTGGGGTCGTGTTTGTGGACCCCACCCTCCATCCTCCTATATATCTCAGCAGACCCTGAGAACATCTCTGTATTAGGATATGTAATCGTTGATGCTTGTATTGCTGACCCTCTGTCATCAGGGAAATGTAAATCATGTTCAGGGGACTCTGTTTAAGGAGGAAGTTAGCAGTAATACATTGAAGAAAAATTCCCATCCAAAACGGTGAAAAGAATTTAATGCTTCAAGGTAAAGATCCTTAGCTTCTCAGATCACAGCTTCATTTAAGACCTTGTTGGCGGGTGGGATGGTTGTTGAGAGGAACTCTTAGAAGGAATGAATGTTCTCTCTGGAGAGCAGGAACCCTTTCTGTTCTCTCACTGCCCAGAATCTGGAGCGCAGTAGGTGCTCACTAAATAGTTGCTGAAGGAGTAACTGCATGAGGATCACAACACACAAAATACTCTCCCGTTCCATAGCCTCCATCTCCCAAGGAAGATTAGAATGCTCTCTTGGGCACCTTCATCCAGCATCAATTACCGGTGGTGTTTTCATGTCCAGATTATTATCCTTACATAACCTTGATTTTGGGGTAGTGCTTTTATTGTAAAAGCATTTTCACATCTATGACCTCATCTTATCTTCAGAGCAACTCTGGGGCAGCTGAGCACATGGCCACCGGTGCTGGGACTATGGTGAGGGGTCTAGGAGCCGGTGGGGGGCTCACAGGCCTGTCTATTTGGCTTCCAGCAACGGTCCACAGTGGCATCTATGATGCATCGTCAAGAGACGGTGGAGTGCCTACGCAAGTTCAATGCCCGGAGAAAACTGAAGGTGAGTCTTGCCTTCCGGGCCGGGCCGCCAGCATCCTGAAATCATACCTTTCAGCAGTGCGCCCCCTGCCCCATCACAGAAGGAAGCTCCCCTCCTGGCTGGAGCTGAGCTATGAAGGTTGTACTCATTGGGAGCCCCTAGCCAGCAGCTGCCCTCTGCCTGAGAACAGACTGTGCTTTTCTAGAGCCTGATGGAATTCACAGGACCCTCTTCTTTCCCCAGGGTGCCATCCTCACGACCATGCTTGTCTCCAGGAACTTTTCAGGTATGTTTTCAGCTGTGCACTTTAACTCTACGAGGTGAGTGGGTCGGAATGGGCTGTTGCCATATATCGTGCCATCCTGACACTGGGTGTCTCAGGCAACACCTTGACCAAAATGATGAGGATCCTGTTTGGAGGGGCTGCTGCAGCTGAGTTTTGTAACCTGAAATTCTGGGGGGCTTTACTTGACTTCAGGTTTATGAACTGTATTCCCTAGAACCTCCCAAGGAGTAGTCTGCCCAGTCTTCCATTTACCTTGTCCCTGGGTATTCTTATTTAATTCTCTGAAGACTCTCAGCACTTCAAGATTTTAGCCAGTCTCAAGGGCATTGGAGGATGTGCTGGGAAAAAGAAGGAGATGAGATGTAGTGAATCTTCCCAGACACCACCATTAATTGGCTGACTGGACGGTCACTGCATCGTTGTGTCCAAGTGGAGATGACTAATAGAAATTATTCCAGATGTTTAAACCTTTTACAGGGACTGTGCTTAAAATATTCTCTTTTATACCAACTGTGAAAGTGAAGAAATAGAGACCAGCAGGATGGAGGGAAAGGAAATTGCTTAATGTTGCGTGAGGAATTGGGAGAGTTGGGACCAGTAATTTGTAAATCACACTTGACATTTCTTTTTAAGATGCAAGACATTCCACCTTCCCCTTCCCCCCACCCTCATCATTGTTTGCCCTCAGTTGGGAAGCACAGTGGCTTTTCTGTGAGGAAAAGATTAATGACAGGACTTAAGACAGAAAGGTTTCTTCCCAGTTTGCCTTTTCCCCTGATCTTCCCTCCCCCTAACCCCCAGCCCCACTGTTTTGGTTCAAGACCCCCTTCTCATTCTCATAACCAGACTCCCTCCCTTGCTTTCCTTCTACACAGCCATGGGGGTGGGGGGGTTGTGTGTGTGGGAGGCTCAGGTGGGCAGCTACCTGGGCAGAGATTGCTCCCTTGAGCTTGAGTCCACGGGCTTGGCTGTACTGGTTCCCAGTAACCTCCAGCCCTGGCTCTGGGGCTTCATGAGCTCTAGCCCGAGTGAGAGCCCCAGGGCCCTGGAGGGTCAGGACTGGAGAGTAAGCTGGGAGAGTGTCCCCTTCAGGCCCATCCCCTGTGACCCTAGTTGGGGCTCGATCTTGTGTTCTGGATTCACCTCACAAATGGGGACAGGAGGGCACAGTGGGCCACCTCCTGCAGAGGTGGAGCTGTTGTCCCACATCAGGCCTCTGGTCCTCTAATTACTTGCACCTTCTACTTTCTGGGTTTAAGAAAGCCTTTCTAGAGGACGCTCAAGGGCAGATATGTGCCGACCCTAGAATGGGGTGATCTCTTCTCTCTCTGAGTGGAAGAGATGTGAAACAGGCTGCTAGGAAATCAATAGCATGTGCCCTGTCCTGTGGCCTCCGGCCTCTGCCTCAGCCTCTCCCCGTCCATTTCATGAAATTGGTGTCCTGGTTTCAGAAACTCAGTCTCTCTGTTACAACACAGCACCTTCACTGATCCCTAAAGAGCCTCCTGTCCTTGCTGCCCAGACTTTGTCTGGCCGTGGCACTCACTTTGCCCTGGTGCAGTAGGCAAACAAACAAACAAAAAAGAATGCTGCAAGCATTCCAGGACGACCTCTTCTGCCCTGACTCTGGGACAGGTGAAGACAGAGCCAGTCTCCAGAAGCTTCTGTAGGAAGAGGTGTCTAGAAGTATAATCAAGAAGTAACGGCACTTGTGTGCTGCTTTAGGAACAAGTGAGGCTGTTTTCTGAGTTGATCCCAAATAGAAGGTTCAGCTTATCCCTGGATTCTGGCAGGTTGGCTAATGGTGGAATCGGGGCTTCTAGCGGCCTTTGTTTACCTTCTGGGCGCTCATTTTTGGGGCACCTGCACCTTTGGAACTCTGAAATGCAGCCTCTCCTGGCCACCTGTCTTGAAGAGGGAAAGTGACCGGTGTCTCTGAGGAGTTGTGGGCTGTGGAACATCAATGAACTGGCTGCCCAAGGACCACGGACCCTCCCTGGGCCCCGAGTGCCAGTCTCTCTACTGTTTGGGATGCAGCCGGAGGAAAGGGCCGCCCTCTGAAAATGTCCTCCTTTAGGTCCCCTGGGGAGGAAGGTTTGCAGATGAGGCTCAGTTTCCTGATAGCCTTAAGCTAGGGCTGGGCTGCCTCGGAAAGGACACCGCCCCTTGCCAAGTCAGGCTTTGACCTGCAGACCCTCACCCGAGGTGGTCGTGGGACAGGTGGAGCCGTGGGATCCCCCACGCCCTGTCCGAGCCCGGTTCTCTCAGGTTCCCAGACTGCTGCAGGGCTGGCTGCACCTGCTCACCAGCCTGCCCCCTGCACCTCCGCTCCCGCAGCTCGGCCGGCTTGGCCACGCCGCCCGGACCCCGCCGTGCACAGCGGCAGCGGGTTCCTGCGCCTCGCGCTGGGGCATGCTCGCTGCTGACTGGCCCCCGTGGCTTTGCGGCAGCTCTGTGCACTCAGAGACTGTATCCCCTCAGTTGGCAGGCAGAGCTCCGCCCCCGCCTCGCCTGCCGCGAGCGCCGCCGGCCTGGCCGGGCAAGGTACGTGGCATGAGTCCTCCCCGACCGCCTGCCTCGGCTCCCTGCCACCCCACCAGGAGGGCCAGCATGCCAGGCCCGCTCACCAGGGAGGCGAGTCCCATGCTTGCGGGCTGAGATGGGCATGCCGGACGGACCACCTAACTTGGCATCTGCGAGCGCATCGGTGTTACGGAGCCCCCTAACCAGCCGTGCATGCTGGGCGCTTGCCAACTCTCAGGAGGCAATAGCCTGGGACGTGGAGCTGGGCAGCAGGAGGCTTTCCTCCCGACGCCACCCGCCCGAGAGCCTGGGCTGCCTGTGAGGGCTGCGGCCAAGGTGGCCCGAGACAGCCCTGGCGTGGCCCGGGGCTGAGTTGCCCACAGCGGAAGACTAGGCTTCAGCGACACTGGTGGGCGGCCCCGAAGGGGAAGCCACGCCCCTCACAATTGTGAAGTCTGGCATTTGCCGGCCTCCGGGTCTGAAATGCGTAGAGTACAGAAGCTGTGCAGACAGCCGCTCCTGAGTTTGGATCCTAGCCCTGCCACACCCTGAGCAAGTCACATCAGCTCTCCCAACCTTAGTTGCCTCATCTCTCCAATGGGGCTAAGAAATAACATGGTGACGATTAGGATCATGTATGTCTAAGGCCCTCAACCCTGCCTGTATGAGAAAACTTGTTAAGAAAGAAATCCTGATGCTGAGACCCCACCCCAGACAAATAAAATCAGAATCCCTAGGGCATGGGATAGGCATTTTTCTCTAACTCCCAAGTGATTCTAACTGTCAGAGTAGAGAAGTTTGACGTATGTAAAGCACTTAACACCGTCAGTGGTCAGGCATAGTAGTAAACACATTTTTAAAATAAGTTTCAAATCACCTCAGCATAAACTGGAGATAGGACCAAGGGCCATTTTTGGAGGTCAGAATTCTTGTGATGCAAGGACCCTATTCTCACTGGAGACCCAGCTTGGGTAAGAAAGGACACCTGAAGGGAAGAATGGCAGCAATGACAGTAGTTAACACTTGCTGAGTTCTTGCTATGTGCCAGGCACTCTGCTTAGTGCTTTTCATGCCATTATCCCATTTTATAGATAAAGAAACTGAGGTTCAGAGAGGTTAAGTAACTCACACAGCGAGCAAGCAGTAGAACCAAGATGCAAACCCATTGAAGTCTAGGTGTATCAGACAGTTGGACTGATTCATTCTCCCTGGAATCTCCCATCCACTGTCTGCTACTTTCCTGTGACCTTTGTGGCCAACAGGCATCACCACCCTTCCTATGTGGAGCTCATCAGCCTTGAGCATCACCCTGTACCTGGCTAGAACCTGTTAAATACCTCATTATTCTGCCCAGTCCTTTCTGCTCAGTGGGTCCAGAGAGTAGACTGAGGGAAGGGTGGCAGTGAGGACCTGCCCAGTCAAGGCTTCAACCCCCTGGCAAAACCCTCCTGTAGGTGGTCCTAGTCTCTGTGTCTGTGTCTGTCTGTCCTCACGTCTGGTCTCCTTCATGAACTGTGACACTCTTGTTTCTTGAGAACACGCAGGAGATGTCTTGCATCCTTGCAGCTTGGCTGTCCTGAGAATCTCCATGGCATCTAGGGACGGAGCCCTCACCTTTCACCCTGGCACTCTGCTTCCAGGCCTAGGTGGAAGCTGTTGAAGGCAGAGTTCCCAATGGCCCAGGCAGCCCCAGTACTGAATGTGGTTTCTCCTCCTAAATGCGGAGTGTCCCTGTTTCTGCTGAGCCTTCTTCCATGGCAGAGGAGATCCTGGGGTGCCCCCCTGAGGGTCTGACGCTGCTTGAGATGCCCTTCTTGCTTTGGGGCATCAGGAAGGGCCTCTTCTAGGGGGTTCAGGAGACTCCTGGCCCCCTTGTCAAACACATCAGTCTCTTGCGGATCCAGCTGCCAGACTTCAGGATGGGAAGAGGGTACAATACAGGAGACTTGATTTTTCTCTTTGTTTTCACAGCTGCCAAAAGCCTATTGAACAAGAAGTCGGATGGCGGTGTCAAGGTAGGTGTCTCCACTCCTCCAGCCCAAGGTCTGGCCTTTCTCTTCCAACAGTCACTCCCAAGGGACTCCTTGGCACTTTGTTCCCCCTTTCCCCAAGAACCTTCCTATCCTTGCTTTTCTGCTTTAAACCAGAAACCTCTGTGCTCAGAACAGCAGGTTCCACTGGCCTGAGAGGGCGGAGGGATACGTGCTTCACCTGACCCTAGCTTGGTTAGAAAGACTCAGGGGAGATGATCCAAACTATAGTTTACTAGAGCTGAATCCTGAACGTGACTTCCAGACACAGGTTTCATCTCCAGGGCTTGACTCTCTGGGTTTTTTAGGTCACTGGTTAATCTTTTTTTCTTTTTAAAGCACAAACCGATTTAATCAAACGAAAGCAAAGTTTGCCTGGTTGACTCAGGGTACAGGGCTTGGCACCTGAAGCCACTATCCTTTTGTTCTTTTTTCTTATCTCCAAAGCACTTCCAGAACCCAGCTCAGATACCATTGAGTGAAAGCATCAAACTTTCTCGAGGCATAGGTGCCTTAGACACAGGCCAGGGACATGGTACCTCACAGCTCGTTTTCATTTGGTGAGGGAACTTTTCCTGGGGGATGAGGGCAAGAGGAGGGACAGGGGCCCATAGGGACCAACAAGATTCCTTAGTGGGGGTGGCTGCTTGGCCAAGGTAGAGGGGTCCTCACACAGCCAAGGTGCTCTTAGAGGCTTTGGGGGCAGAAAGGGCCCTGGGGCTGGGGCATTGGATAGGAGTTCATGCTATCTTGAAGCCTGCCAATTTACACCACAGAGAATTTCAAACCATTATTATGCAAACCTTTAAGTTCCAACAAAAGTTTAAATTAGGGGCTTCCCTGGTGGCTCAGTGGTTGAGAGTCCGCCTGCCAATGCAGGGGACACGGGTTCGTGCCCCAGTCTGGGAAGATCCCACAGCCGCAGAGCGGCTAGGCCCGTGAGCCATGGCCACTGAGCCTGCGCGTCCGGAGCCTGTGCTCCAAAACGGGAGAGCCCACAGCAGTGAGAGGCCCGCGTACCGAAGAAAAAACAAAAAAAAACCCAAACAAACAAACAAAAAGTTTAAATTAGACCTTTCCCCAGGATCTTATGTCCCCAGCTGAGATGTACCTGTGTGCCCCTTTCCCTTCCCCCATCCCTTCCTCTTTCTCTCATTGTCTGCATGCCTGCTTCCATGTACTTCTGCCCTAAGGAGGGGAGCTTGGGCTCCACGCACACTTGCTGACATGGAGCTGGGGTTGACTGGCAGCCCCTCAGTTACAGGGGTGTGAGCTCAATGGTGGAGCCAGGTTAGGAAAAGGTGGCTAGTTAGAGATTTTGCATATATTTTTCTGGAGAAGAAGCTAGAGTCAATCTTTACAAAGTATTAAGTACCTGTCAGAGGCTCAGTGCTACACTAAGTTCTAGAGGCACACAAGAGGTATAAGAGGAGATGCAGGTTTCATCCAGCCTCAAGAATTGCAGGGTCAATTAAAAAGGAAAGTGAACACATCTGGGATCAGCTAAGCACTGAATGGTATATGGTACTGGACCCTACATGGGATGGTTCAGTCCAAGAAGCTTCTGGGGAAGAGACTTACTGGAAAAAGCTAAAAGGAGGTAGGAAGATTGGAACCAAGTCAGTGATTGCCTCTAGAGAATGGGATTGGAGGTGAAGGCAAGGTGGGGAGACACACCTTTTGTTTTTTTACTTTGTACACATGTGTTTTCTTTAAAATGAGAATGTATTTTCTGTAACTTAAAAACAACAAAAAATATTTTTATGGGTTCTGTTATACATATTGATGTTCTCTGCCCAACTGGAACATGGGGTGTTTGGTAGAGGGATATAAAAAATACAGCTGGATTGGTCTGGTTGAGCAGAGGAATTGGAGGTTTGTGTGTTAGACCACAGAAAACACCATAGACCACTGAGCAGGGAAGGTTAAGAGTGATGTTTTCGAAAGACTTGCCTAAGCGTGTAAGGGTGAATAGAAGAGGGTAGGAACTAGACACAGGTATCAACTAGGATTTATTATAGTCTGGGTGTAGGGTGAAGAAAAGATGATGAGAAATAGAAAGGGTTAATATTCAAAATAATCACCAGAGGAGCACAGACCAGCCACTTGGAATAGGTGCTGCCTGTAGGTCGTCGGTCCAGCTCTACCCATAGGTGCTGGGCTCTGATTAGACATTAGCTCTGATGAGAGGTGTGGCAAAGGAAGTTCCCATTAGATACGGGAGATTAAAAAAGGGTCCATCAAAGGTAATGGCAAAGTGTCTTGAATATTGAAAGAAATGGTGGTATCTTTGCTAGAAATGTGAGTAGTCGTGAAGGAATGTTTTGGTGGGAAGAGAAGTTTTGTTTTGACCACACTGAGATTGAGAGACAAGTGAAGATCCGGGCAGAGAGGTTTTCAAAGGTGCTGGGAGATACCTGGTGTAGCCCAGGGTGGTGTACAGAGGGAGACTCACGTGAGTGAATCTCGTGTCCACTGAAGGAGGTACGTGCCAGGCAGGCGCTGGAGGAGCAGAGAGACAAGCACCTGAGCCAGAACAGCAAATTTTCCCGAAGGAGATGGCCCAGGAACTGAGTTTGAAGGACTAGTTGGATTTTACCAAGTTAAGGAGGGGAGTGGAGAGGAGAGGACATTCCAGGCAAAGGGAATACACAGGTTTGAAACAGCACGATGATTCTGGGAACTCCATTAGCTTTTGTATGGTGGAAGCAGAGAGTGATTGCACAAAACAGGACCTGAAATGAAGCAGTGACAGCTGAGATGGTGAGAGGACGGGTTAAAGGTGTCATTAAGGAGTCGGTTTCTGGCAGAACTTTGTAGATACTGGCCTCAGGCACAGCCATGTAAGACTTGCCTAAGGAGCTAGTTAAAATACACAGATTCCAGGGTCCAGCCTGGAATTCAGATTCAGGAAGCCTTGGGCAGGAGGGAGAATCTGAATTTTAATAACACTCCCATTCCTCCATATGAATCCAAAGCACACAAATGTTGAAGAGTCCAGGAAAGGCAGAATTTCAGGGTTATCTGTTATTAAGGAGCTGGAAGAGGAGGAATTAGCAAAGGAAATGGAGAAGGAGGTGGAGGAAGAGCAGAGGAGTGCAACAATGCCGGCTCTGACAGGGATGCTGAGGAGGACACAGGCGAGGCAAACAGCATCGGTAGTTAAATTGCTTTAAATGAGAACGTATGTGGGGAACCTAGCCCGGGTTCTGACCCTGATTAGGTACTCCGTAAATGAGTTTTATGCTTGAGAAAAGACTTTGAATATAGAGGTGGGAACAGAAGCTAAGATGCAAGAGTTTAAGAAGGGCATGACCAACCAAAATTCAAAGGCCAACAAGAGACAGGTCGGAGAAAATATTCATAGCAGGTGTGATGGGATGAGTTAATATTATTTTTATACAAAAGAGCTTTCTCTAATAAATAAGAATACCCCCTAAAATCCAGCAGATAAATGGTCAAAGAAGTTGAACTGACAATCTGAAAAGAGGAAGTAGAATGAGTTAACAAGTGTGGATGTTTAGCCTCACTGGTATCAGAGAAACGCAGGTTGAAACAAGGTGCCATTTTTTGACTCTTAAATTCTTGATGGTGATGTAAATCGGAATGACCCCTCCTAAAGCAGCCTGTGTGTCAAAAGCCACAAAAATGCTCCTGTTTTACCTTTTAGTTCTACTTCTGGGAATTTGTCCCAAAGGAATCACTCAAAATATGGAAAAACTGAAAACAGAAAGATGTTCAACATGACATTACTTATAACCATGAGAAGATGGGAAACATCAAAAGCCCAAAGGATAATAAATAAATAAATAATTATGGGAAATCTAATTGACCATTACAAAGTTATTAATTTTTATGACTACATAATGACAGAAATGTTTCAAGTGGAAAAAGTGGGATATAAAGCAGTACATACACTACTGTCTAAATTTTGTTTAAAAAAACAAAGTACTGGGCTTCTCTGGGGGCGCAGTGGTTGAGAGTCTGCCTGCCTATGCAGGGGACACGGGTTCGTGCCCTGGTCCGGGAAGATCCCACATGCCACAGAGCGGCTGGGCCTGTGAGCCGTGGCCACTGAGCCTGTGCATCTGGAGCCTGTGCTCCGCAACGGGAGAGGCCACAACAGTGAGAGGCCCGTGTACCACACACACACACACAAAAGTACTTATAGATTATATTCGGTGTAGGATATGTGAATAGAAAAAGAACCAGGAGAAAACCCACTGAAGTGTTAATAGTTACTTCACTGGGTGATGGGAATTTGGGAAAACTTTATTTCATACATTTTTCTGTATTTTCTACATTTTTCACCTAGACCGTGTATTACTTTGATAATCAGAATAAAAATTAAGATACTATTTATTTTTAAAGTAAGACATTAAAAGAAAGTAAGGCATAAACTTGTATATAGCTTACAATGATATGTTTAAATTGCATACACAAGAGACTGGTAACAGTGATAGGATTATGGGTATTTTTTTCCCCTCTTTTCTCTTTTCCAAATTGCTTGTAATGTGGCTGCAGTCCTTTTATAATCAGGAACAAGTATATAATAATGAACAGCGTGGTTGGATGAAAGTACTGCAAAAGGGGAAGGAAAAGACAAGGCAAGGTATGCGGGGTTTTGCTTTTCTGGGCCTTCTTGAAAGTCAAGGTGATAACCTGTGTTATGAGGGAGGCCTGTGAAGCCGCTCAGAAGATCCTGATCTGTCAGCATCCTGGATCTTTCTTTTAGACCCCATACTTCTTTCCCAGCACCCTCCCCACCCCAGTTTCTGCTGCTTAAAGTCCATAGGGAGATTTCTTCCTTGCTGTTCAGAAGCTTTCACAGATGCTCGGATATTAGCATTGGTTTGAGCAGTGAGTCTACCGTATGCAGTTGAATTTGGGGACTTCAGGCTCTGGTTAGGTTTCTTTGAAGGTAGATGCCAGTGACTCAGGGTCTATGGAGGAGTGAGAGCCACTTAAGAGGACAAGACTTGAGGGGCCCCTAATTGAGGACAACTTGTGCATTCCACTAGTCCCAGGCCAGAATGACCATCCAATCTTAAAAGAAAGAGCGAGGAAGCAAAGAAAAGGAGAGAGAAATAAGGAAAAGAAGGAAGAAAGGAAAGAAGGAAGGGAGGGAGGGAAGAAAAAGAAAAGGAAGAGAGAGATGCTATTATTTTCCTTAAGTACTGTTTGAATATTTGTTTAAGTGTGGAAAGGAGGCTTGAACCTTTTTCTGGTTTAAAATTTTTAATATTTAATTTTTAAACATAAGTGAAGTATGGTTCTTTAAAATGATCTGGTAATTAAACAGTGCTGCAGGCTGCCAGAGGAGGAGGCCAGCTATGCATGGCTGAGGGCAAAACCCTAAAGGGATGGAGAAAGAAATTGAAAGAAGCCTGCTCACCTGGTAGAAACTAACCCATGAGTAGAAAGGATTATCTCAAGTTTTCATGCAGGGCAGTTTAAGTAAGAGAGGCAGCTGGGAGCAAGTTGGGAACTTACTCCCCATTAGTTGAAGCAGACAGCAGAAAGTACTCTGCCTAAGGCAAGGTCTGGGTGAAAGCAACCTGCATGGCCTTTTGACTCCAAGACTGGCCCTGGTCTGTGCCCCTGCAGAGTTTTCAGAGCTGTAATTCCAGGCAAGTTAGAAGCCTGTGCTCTGCTTTAGCCTGGGGAAAAACCAGAGTCAACAAACCCAGATGAACTTGGCAAACATTTGTTGATCGTATGCTGACTTTTAGACATTTTGCTAGGCACCATGGAGATTACCAAGACAAATAAGATAGGACCTTCCTTCAAAGTGTTACCACTCTGGTTGGATAAAGGGAGAAGTATATATATGAATGTAAAGCAACTCCCTTTTTTTGGATAATTTTGGAAGTGAAATCTCATATGTGGGTATATATGAAAGGCTAGGACTTCCCTGGTGGCACAGTGGTTAAGAATCCGCCTGCCAATGCAGGGGACACGGGTTCGAGCCCTGGTCCAGGAAGATCCCACATGCCGCGGAACAACTAAGCCCGTGCTCCACAACTACTGAGCCTGCGCTCTAGAGCCCGCGAGCCACAACTACTGAAGTCCGCGCGCCTAGAGCCCGTGCTCCGCAGCAACACAAGCCACCACAATGAGAAGCCCACGCAGGCAACAAAAAGCAGCCCCCGCTCGACGCAACTAGAGAAAGCCCGCACATAGCAACAAAGACCCAACACAGCCAAAAATAAATAAATAAATTTATTTTTTTTAAAAAAGGCTAAAGCAAGAGGCCTCATTATATTTAGGCTTTCTTTTTCTTTAGACCTATTTCTAAATTGTGGACCATTCTTTTAAATACTTGTAGTCCCCTTCTTTTGAATAGAATACGTTCTCAAAAATGTCTTCTCAAGTAGAGTGTCAGCTTCTTGAGGGCAGGAACATTTATCTGTGTTCAGTATGCCTAGAATAGCCCTCAGTAAGCATTGGTTGGGTATCGTTAGATGAATATGCGAGTAAACGACACACAGACATGTTCCTAGGAGACTTCTGTCTCCCAGCGAGCTAATGATAAAATCCTTAATTACCTTTCACCTTTTAGACACAGTCTTCCAAGATATATTTTCAGTGTTCCGTGTGGTCTTTATTTTTCTGCTCTTGTTTCATGTCTGGACATAAAGTGTTTGAGCTTCTAATTGAGGCTAAGGCATCCCTGCTTTCAGCATTCCCTGTGGTTTACATCTTTGTGTCCATAAGATCACTGCACTTTCAATCACCAGCACGCCTGCTTTTCCATTGCCCCCTAATTACAAAATGCAATAAAACATTGAAATCTTATAAATGAGCATGGCCATACCAACAAAGAAATGGGTGCCAAAATTTAATATTTGTCAGATGATTTTCAAAAGCTCAACATCTTTCTCTGAAAAGGAGTTTTAGGAGTCCAGTGAAAAAAAGTCTAGGTTCAGAAGTCAAATGTTTAAAGCTGAGGATGACCTAGAGTAGCTTTTGCCCTTTACCTGATAGCTACTCACTCGAATTTCAGGCAGACCTAGTAATGAGAGAAAATAAAGAATCCTGGAGGTGAGCTAGATAAGCCCAAACCTATAAATTTGCAGCAAAATGTTACTTACTCTCATAGACTTGTGATTTAATCTCCTTTTAAGAGGTTTCTCTGAGCAAATCTGAGACACCTCAGAATATCCTCAATCTGTGTTTGTGAACCTGACAGCAGAGGAGTTCTTCCTCTCCCAGGGTCTGGAGGGGTGTGTGTGCCTGCCTGTCTAGGTGCTGTTTTAACCCTTCTGGTGCTGGACTCCAGGTCTCCTCCTTCTGCTCTTTTCTCCTGAGGCAGAGCCCATGCTGGTGCACTAACCTGCAGCGTCTCTGTGCTTCTCTTCTTACCTCCTCTTTCCCCTTCTCTTTCCCTTTTGCTGTGGTGTGTCCAGAAAAGGAAGTCGAGTTCCAGCGTGCACCTAATGGTGAGCCTTGCCTGCCCACCCATCCTCCCGCTCCATGCTGCCTGCGCCCGCCTGCCAGCCACGCAAACCCATTCTGCCATGTGCGTGTGCTTCACTCATCCTCACTGCATGTCTGTGCTGTGCGGGCAGGTGTGGCCTGTCCTGCCAGGCGGGGGCCATTGCCCGAGGTCGCCCAGCGGCCTAAGAAACGGGCATTGGAATGTGTGGTATGGCATTCCCTGCTGCAGCATTTGGACTGCCCCCAGCAGCCCAGGGCAGGATGTGAAGCTGGTAGGGATTCGGGGCCAGGTGGCAAGCACAGGGGGAGACCCTCACTCACGGTTGCTCAGGAGGAGAGGCCCTGCTCAGCGGGCACAAGCGGCCGTTTCCTGCAGACTGGCAGCCAGCGGACCTCTGTGTGGTGTGCAGAGGAGCCGGTTGTAGGCTCTCGGCTCTGAGCCTCACTCTCCCAGCCTTTTCCCCTGTGCAAGTGCCCATGAGCACGCTGTGCCCGGTGTTTCATCCTTCCCACCCCACCCGCAGGAGCAACAGCTGAAAGGCTGCAGAGAGCGCATATTCTTTCTCATGGGACACAGGACACCCAGGGGAACATAGCAGCCTGAATCCTTATGAAACCATCTATTAAAGCCAGAGGTGGGGCCACCTGGGTGACATCCCGCCCTCTGCAGATATGGCAGTTTTTACGGACACCCTGCAGTCCTTGCCCCCTGCCAGGGTCTTGTCTCAGCTGGGCTTTGCAAATAGAATAGCTTTGTCCAATCAGCCCCAAACAGGTCCATATCAGCAGCTGAGCTAGGAGGGGTCTTCTCTTTTCTGGGGGGATATGGAAGAGAGCAGAGTTCATGTGAAATTAGATCCACATCCTTTCTACTCCTGGGGCCCCCCTTCTCCAGCCTGCAGAGTTCAGCGGAGTCTGATAGCACTTAGGTACCTGGCTTGAGGTTCCATGCCTAGCCCTGGGTTTGGGGACATGTCGACCATTGATGGCAAGTTACGGCTTCAGGTCTGGTCCAAGGGGCCATAAAAGAGGCCTCCAGGCAAGAAGTAGGACAGTCGGGATGGCTTTCTGTATATGTTCTAGGAGAGAAGCAGCACATTCTAGCTGCCAGCGTGCCCTCATTTGCACCCTGCATAGAGATGGTAGCTGTACATTCGTCTCTCTGCTTGTTGAAAAATTGGCAGGCATCAGGCTGCTCCTCAGTGGTCACCGACTCCACAGGGCCTCCCAGTGAGACTGAGTGTATTGGTTAGGGGATTGTAAGAGGCAGAGGGCATCAATAGGACTCCCTGCCCTGGAGATCGGCCTCCTTCCTTCCTCGTTATCCTCCCCCCACCCTCCCTTGCTGTGCCACTCAGTGTAATATTTTGAAAGGCAAGGAGATATCCCAGTGGTCTGCTGTTGGGAATGTTGGCCTGCTGGGCAACCTACTCTTTCCTGGGGACTGGGTTCTGGATTCACCTGCTGCTCCTTGGAGCTCTGCCCTCATTCCCAGCTGAACAGGTCGAAGATTGATCAGGCAGAAAGGCCAACAGCACAGCCCTGTCTCTACTCCCTAGGGTCAGTGGATGCATTTTGTATCCAAATTCCACGCCTTTCCTCTCTGGACACCATCTCCTAGGCCAGGTTTTCTTCCTCTCCTTGTTCCTCTTCTTTTCAGATCAGGCTTCAATCTGGTGTTGTAAGGGGAAGGAAATGCAAGTGGCAGGTTGAAAGGGCAGCAGGGGACTGCCCACAGTTAGGGGACCCAGGGTTTCTGAATTTTGTTCTGCTTTCTTATAAACCACACTCCTTTCCCCCTATAAAGTGAGAAGATCCTGAATTTCTTTGGGTGTGAAGTATGATTGTGCAGTGACATGGCACCTGGCATCAGCAAAGATTTCTGGAGAGATGCTTTAAAACAAGTCTTCGGGCTCATCCCACCTTGAGGATGCCTCTGGGGCTAGGCCTCTGGGTCCCTCCAGATAATCTCCTCTGATCACATCTCTCCAACCGTGGCTCCCATCCCGCAGTGTTATGGAGGCCACCTCAGGCCTGGCTCCTCCAGGCCAGGCCGGCGGGGGCAAGGGAGGTCTGGGAGTCGAGCGGCTTTGGTGACTCTAGAGGAACTAAACCATCTGTTTTCTTGTCTCAGCCACAGAGCAACAACAAAAACAGTCTCGTAAGCCCAGCCCAAGAGCCCGCGCCCTTGCAGACGGCCATGGTACCTCCTGACTGCCGCTTCTCTGCCCCTGCCCCTGGCTGCCTCCCCTCCTTCCTGCTTCCTCCCAGGCCTCCTCGGCCCTTTTCCTTTCTCATCCCTGTAGAGCAGGCTGCTTTGCGCACTGCCCCATAGGCCCCTTCCCCCTCACTGTCGTGCTTGGCCGTGCTCCTTCCTGCATGGCAGAACTGCTCCTGCTTCTTTGCTCTTGGCGGGGGAGAGTGGTCAGGGCTCTCAGCTAAGCCTCCCAGCCCCAGGCTGGGCCCTCAGTGGGTCTGCTGCAGGGGCCGGGAAGGTGAGTTGCTTATAAAAGGAGAGGGTAGGAGCTTTCTTGGGATCTGTACATCAGTTCTTGGAGGCCTCCTTGTAAAATCTGCCTCAGCCTCTCCTTTGCAAAGCAATGAATAGGAAGGGGGGCTGGGGTCCCCCACCTCTGGATGGTGCTGAGGTGTCTGGGTTCCTGGAGAGCCCCCATGCTGTCCCAGTTCTGTCTGGGCTCAGCCAGGGGCACTGTGTGCTCTCAGAGCTCCCTCTGCTGGTGGCTAACTAGAGTTAGCAGGGCGTGTCTGGGAGAGGGAGGGGGGAATTGTGCTGCCCCTCCTCCTACTTCCTGTGGCCTCTGGAGCTGCCTGCTGTGGGGCTGTAGGGACAGGAACTCTGGGAGAGGCAGAGGGTGGGTGAAGCAGCCGGCTCTCCGGGCTCAGCTTGCTGAGGGCCATGCTGGGTCTTTCTGGGAGACCTTAGTCCACTCTCCCGGCATCCCTGCCTCCTGCACACCCCTTGATGAACACTGTTGTCAGGGCCCAGCCTGTGCCCTCAAGCCTACAGCTCCTCCAGTGTACTTGTCCCGTGGGAGAAAGGACACTCAGATTCAGCAGGGATCGGGAACAGGGGCCCTTGTCCTCGGCTTCCCCGGTACCTGCTTCCATTAAGCGCCAGGCCTCTCCTCCTTACCAGCCAGTGCTGACCCCTAAATCTGGGGCTTCCAGCTGCCTGGGACCCACTTGAGCCAGGATATTTTGTCTTGTGAGCATGGCTGACGAGCAGGCCTCAGTGGTCATCATAGGGTCAGTGTACGAGGGTGCGGGGGTAGGGGTGGGGTCCCTTAGGGAAGAGCTGTAGGTCTTTCCCCAGGTCAGAAGGGTAACTTTCATCTTCCCTCACAGGAGCCACAAACCACTGTGGTCCACAATGCTACAGATGGGATCAAGGTAAGTGGCTCCTGAACCAGTCTCCTGCTTTCCAGGTCAGCAGGAAACAGGTAGGCTGGGTAACAGGGTTTAAGCGTCCTGCAGATGGCAGCCTACAGGCTGCACCTCAAGGCCAAGGTATTTGCAGAGTCTAGGCTGGGGGTAGCACATGCCTGTTTATCACTGTGTTGCCAGGGAGGGCATCATACCTTAGTGATGCTGAGCTCAGGCTCTAGAGCCAGACAGGCCTGAGTTTGCATCCTGGCCCTGGACCCCTGGACCAGTCACTCTCCCACGCTGCACCTCAGTTTCCTTATCTGTAAATTGGGGATAATAAAAGTAGAATCTTCGTCCATGTGAAGTTTAAATGAGAGTAAACATTAGCTAGAAAAACAGAGGCAAGAGTATAATCAGACCCTAGAGCAGTCATTCCCCATTGCCTCACTCCTTCATGCCCTCAATAACCTTGTCTCCGTATTTTCACTACCATTAGTAAATATTTATTGAGCCCAAAACCACCTCTGGTTTACAGAGGTGATGAGACGAAATCCCTCTCCACAGGTGTAGGCGAGGCAGATAATAAACCAAAAACCAAATAAATAAGATAAAATCCAGTAGTGATAAGTGCTATGAAGAAATGATGCAAAGTAAATAGATAATGAACAGGGCCTTTAATTAAGTGGTCGGGGAAGGGCCTCCCTCAGGAGGTGATACTTGAGCTAAAAACTAAAAGACTGGAAGGAGACAGCCAGGCAGACTCTGAGGCAGAGTGTCCTGGACAGAGGGAATGCAAGGGCAGGGGCTTGGCACATATACGGGACAGAAGAAATCAGAGCTAAGGGTGTGGTGAGCAAGGGGAGAGTAGCAGGAGGGCGGTGAAGCTGGAGGAGCAGACAGCAACTGCTCTGTAGGACTTGACAGGAGTTTGCATTTTGTTTCCAGCAGCAATAAGAAGCTGCTGGAGGCTCTTAGCAGGGGAGTAATGGCGTCTGATGTACTCTCTGGCTGTGTTATGGGCAACAACTTTAGGGAGGAAGCAAGTGTGGAAGCAGGGAGACCAGGCAGCTATTGTGTAGTTCAGGTGCCAGATGTTGGCATCTTGGGCTGAGGTTGTAGCTGTACATTTGAGGAGAAGAGGTAAGACATGTAATTTATTTTAGAGGTAGAACTGACAGGTTTGGTTTTAGATTAGATAATTGAGATATGAGGGAAAGAGAGAAAGAAAAGAATCAGCATAAAAATCAAGCCTAGAAGATGACTCTAGGTTTTAGCCTGAACAACTGGATAAGTGGTACATTTACTGACTTGGGGAGGACTCAGGACAGTGTTTGAGAATCCAGAGTTTCATAAGAGTCAGATGGCAAGGGTGGAAATAGAACCTTCTGATTCCTCCTTGCAGCTCCCGTAGGAGCACATGCTCTGCTTTTGTTCTGCTTGGCTCCTCTGGTTTCCAAGAGCCTGATTTATAGAAACTTGTTCTTTTTGGCCTGCAGGGCTCCACAGAGAGCTGCAACACCACCACAGAAGATGAGGACCTCAAAGGTAGGTGCTAGCCCTTGGTGGGGAAGAGGCCCCGGCAGTGTCCCAGGTACCTAGGCTCCAGTGGGGCACCTGCCTTGTCTGCCCCCAGAACTGAGATTGGTGGCTCCTTATACCCCAGGAGAAAGTTTGGCATAAAAGCTACTTTCCATGGGCCAAGATATGAGGCCCTGTCTCTTGTTGCTGGGCTGGGCAAGTGGCTTCTCTTCTTTGACCCCAAGTCTGGGATAGCTAAATGAGGGCTGTTCCTGAGGCCCAGGGCTCAGAGAACTGTTCCTGTTGCTGCTGTGACGTGATATCCCAGAACAGGGACATCTTGAGTCCCTGCAGAAGCAGCCTATAGATGTCATGAGCCATTAGTAGGGTGACCAGTCATCCCAATTTCCCCAGGACTGAAGTGATTCCCAGGATGTGGAACTTTTGGTTTTAAAGCTAGGACAGTCCTGGACACGTCGGGGTGGGTTGGTCACTCTTATCACAAAGCTTTGGCATGAGTGATGGAGTCAGAACCACCTGTCCTGTGCAGACCCACCAGCTTAAGTTTGGGCCTGGCCAGAGTGCCAGAGGGTGTGGGAAGGCATGGCAGGCCAGGCTACTGGGAATCTCTGTCCTGCTCTTTGGTTTGGCCTCCTGGAATTGCTCCCTTTGCCTTCAGTAAGTGACCTCAGGCCAGGTCCTCAGAAAAGTTGGAGGAACGTTACAGGACAGAGCTGAGAGAGCATGCCCAGCGGCGATAAGGGAGCACAAACCTCTGGTAATACAAAAAAAAAAAGGAAAAGGAAAAGAAAAAAGAAAGCATAAACGTATAAGGCAGTAAAGAACAGTGCTTCCAGGGCTGCTGGAATTGAGGTCAGGTCAGTTCACTTCTGGCGATGCTGGCAGAGTAAGCGGCTCCTTCACTGCTGGGCTCTTGACCTTGTAGCCTTGCCCCCTAGAACATCTTCCCCAGGACTTGTACAGGCTGTTCGAAGGCTCCTCTGGAAGCCACAAACCCAGGTCTGTGCCCCTTCCTGGGGCTCTCAGCTGGGAGGCCTCTCTGGCAGAGGCGGTGGCGTGGGACATGGTCCAGTGTCCACAGCAGCCCGAGGCATCGCCTTGCCCCGGCTCTTCAGTGCCACGGGCTCGGGTCCTGTCCGGCTTGCTCGCTCACCTGCCTTGTTCTGTTTGTTTTGGCTGCTCTGCCTTGCCCTGCCCTGCCCTGCACTGGCTGGCTAGCTGCCCCGCTCCGCACTGGGAATGGCAGCTCGGTGCCTGAAGGACGGAGCTCCCGGGACAGAACAGCCCCCTCTGCAGGCATGCAGCCCCAGCCTTCTCTCTGCTCCTCAGCCAGTAAGTGTGAGGGAGGCACATTCTGGCTTCCGTCTCCCTGGCTTGTCCTGAAGCCCCTCGGGGATTCCCCCCAGCCCCTCCCCAGAGCTGTCAGCCCAGCCCAGCTGTCCATCTGGTCAGCCTCAGGAACTCAACCTCTGCTGGGTGTGGGAGCTGATTGGAGGTGCTGTTAAGACCAGGCAGGGGCCCTTGAGACCGGGGCCCAAAGACATGAAGAAGAGTGGGTGGAAAATCGTTGCAGGAGGGAAGGAGTAGAAAGCCACTGGGATATGCAGTGGGCCTTGCCTCAGCACCGAGCGGGAAGAAAGGTGGAGTCAGAAGTCAGGTCCCGGGTAGTGGGCATGGGGCGGGGGGTGAAATATGCCATAGTCAAGAAACCATGTCGGGATGTGGTGCTTCTTGAGGCTAAGCGTAATATCATATTAAGAGCTTGGGGTGAGACAGGCCTGAGTTTAAATCCAGCTACACTACCTTCAAAAATGTGTGAAGTAACTTAACCTCCCAGAGCTACAGTTTCCTTATCTGTAAAGTGGGGATAAAATGGCACCTATTTCATAGCATTATGAAAAATAAATGGGATAGTAGAATGTCTGGGTATGATGCTTTGCTGGGTTAATGATAGCTTGTATTTGTATTTTTAGTTGTGTTTTTGTAGAGGATGCCTTTGTCTGCTTCTTTCCCTCCTACTGTCTGTCCTTTCAGAGTTTCTAAACACGATCCTCTTCACCCCTAGGGCCCCAGTCAGGTCCTGCAGATGGGTGTGGTGGGGTTGGAGAGGGGGTGTGTGTGTGTGCATGTGTGTGTGTGTGCGTGTGTGTGTGTGTGTGTGTACACGTATGCCTACCTGCTTGCCTCTAGAAAGTGGATAGAGCTCTGTGGTTCCCCTCACCTCCTGTTTATTCACCTAGAGCTGCCCCCATGGTGGTGCTCGTGGCTGTAGAGCCCCCCCCCCCACCTCCTGGCTGTACCATTGGCTGCTCTGCCTTCTCCCAGTGGTGCCCCTTAGCTGTGCTGTTCTAATGCTCACATTTGTCTTGCAGCCTCTCGCTCCTGTGAGGAAAGGCTTGTGGCCTGGGCCAGCCTGGGGCTCCGGTCAGGGTTAGCCCGAGCTCAGTACGAGGCCTCCCTTACCCTGGCGGTACCCTCTGCTAATAGTGGCGCTCCCTGTAAGTGAGCTGCCTAGAAGAGCAGGACGTCACCAGCAGTCCCTTGGCTTGGGATTGGGGTGGAGTGTGCTCTGAGGGCACCAACTCTGCCTGCCTGTCAGTCTGAAGCTTGTCTTGGTTTTCCTGAGGGACATGTCTTGGCTTGAGAGCTGGTATGAGATTTAGAGCCTTTCCAAGGCTTGTCCACGGTAAACGGAACTGTCTCACTGGTGAGAGGCTCCATTTAAAAAAGAGTGTTTATAGTTCCAAGATCCTTTATCCCAGAACAGCCCTGTGGAGGAGATGAGCAGGGTGAAGAGAATGAAGCATCCATCCCAGGGCTCTGTTCATCCTTTGGAGCCCTCATCCCTGGCTAGATTTTGCTTTCAGGCTGGCTGTCGCCCAGGGCTAACTTCTGGACCACTGAGTGAGGGCTGGGGGTGGGGAGGTGGTAACTGAGACCTGACTGAGCCCCTTCAGGTGAGAGAAGCAAGTGGGTGGTGGAAACAGCCCTATCGGGAGATGGTTCTTGGAGAGGCTAAACCTGCCGGGGATCAGATACACAGACTGAAGGCAGAATATTCACAATGTGTCAGGCTCCTCAGCTGTTAAGGACAAGAGTGTTTTCTGCATCCTGGTTGTCGATGGAGAGGGAGGCAAAGGCCAGAGGATCATAAGGCGGGCTTTGTGGGGAAGGGGTCGTTAGCTCTATGGACAACAGAGGGGGAATGGAGAGAAAGGTGGGCTCATCTTCCTGCAAAGGGCCTTAAAGACAGAGAAGACAGGGATGTCTTTGTCAGAGAGATCAAGGGGATTCTCTGAAGGATTGGGGAGGGCTTTCCGTCACTTGGGAGATTCCCAGTCTCACACGGGTAAATTGTTATATTTTTCCCCCCACAGTGCGAAAACAGGAGATCATTAAGATCACAGAACAACTCATTGAGGCCATCAACAATGGGGACTTTGAGGCCTACACGTGAGTAGAGACTTATTTCCTTGAGACCCAAGTCATCTCTTGAGGCCTTCCCTCCTCCCAAAAAGCAGCTGGGACCAGGGGAAAAGAGAAGGCTGGGCCTTGCACACAGTGTCCGAGTTAAACACCAGACCCCTAGCCTGGGAGCCCTTCCAGGTAGACATCAGTGATTGAGCCCGCCTGTGGTGTCTGGGCCGTGGGCTGAAAGGGCAGAGCTAAGTGGCTTGGCAGGCAGGGCTCTAAGATCTCAGCCGTCTTGTCAGGCCCAGCCCACAGCTAACCTGCTGCGGGACAGACACCACTGATGGGGAAGAGAGACGAGTAATGCTCATGCAAGACTGACGGGCTGCTTTTTTTTTTTCCCCCCTGCAGGAAGATTTGTGATCCAGGCCTCACTTCCTTTGAGCCTGAGGCCCTCGGTAACCTCGTGGAAGGGATGGATTTCCATAAGTTTTACTTTGAGAATCGTGAGTGGGTTCGTGCTGCTGAGATACTCCTGCCTGCCCCTCACCTCCTTGCCTCTGTCCCCGCTCACCTTCTCCTCTTCCCAGTTGTCCGCTTTTCCCTTACTGGACCTGCCTGCCGCATCCTTGTCTATGTGCTTGCCCCCTTGGGCCCTGAGGATGGTCTTCAACTGGCACCTTCAAAGGGCTGCCTCCAGAGCCCCGCCTGCCCCTCCATTCTGCAGCTGCCTCGTGGCAGTGCCAGTGCCAGTTGCCATAATCAAGCCCACTGTATTTCTTTAAGCCTCGCCTCTTTCCAAGACGATTGGAAACTATGCGAGGTCCGGTTGAGATGATCTCAGCTCTGTGTCTGCAGGTTTCAGAATAGAGGAAATTAAAACCAGGATAAGAATGTGCAAGCAAGTAACAGGGCGCTGTTGATGATTGTGAGATCGGAAGTTGTGGCTAGGGTCCTCCTCCTAGCCGCGAGGGAGACAGGAGTCCTGGCTGGGGGTCAGGGGGGCAGGGTATATGCTCTGGACAGTTCCTGGAAGTCCCAGAGGATAAGAAGCTGATTCATCTCCTCCTCCCATCTTTCTTTCCACTAAGACCGTCCCCCTTCTTATTTTTTTCTCATCTTTCCCACTTTATCCTGGGCCTTCCCCATCCTGCCCCGGATTTTATTTTCTCACTGTTTTCTCTACTAACTGCCATCATTTCCATGTCTTAGCTGCAGTTACAAACCCTAGGTTATCTAGGTAATTCTGTCAGCCAGAAGCAATTCCAGAATTTATAGAAGCTCTCCGAAAGGTCTCATGTAGCCCCTAATATTTGAATTGAAGTAAAATATGAATCTCAATAAAAGCTAAACAATCCATAGTGTTTGCTGATAATGGCAACCCATCTTCTTTTGGTTTTCCCCCAGAGGACCTGGGAACCCTGGGAATATCCTGAGCTTGGTGCTTTAGTGACTTTTTTTTTTTTTTTTAACTTTGGATCTTTTTAAAATCAGAAATCAATTTTGAATATTTTAAGTTCTTGATTTTGCTCTATAGCCCTAATCAGGGACAAGCCAACCCTTATGAGATCTAAACCCACCTGTTAGGGTAGAAAGATCATCATAGGCTTTCGTTAAGATAGTCCTGAGTTCAAATGTTGTGTGATTTGGACAAATTACTTTAACCTCCTTGAGCCTATTTCCTTATCTTATAATGAAGAAAATAATATTGACCAAGGAATATGGCTCATGCGTGTAAAACCGCCCAGCACAATGTCTGATTAAAACAGTAGCTGCTATTATCATTGTTCCACACCTTTCTCTTCCTTTTGAATAATCAAGACTAATCTGATGGGGTTTCCCAGCCTCTGGAAGGTGTATGGGGACTTGGAGACTCACAGAATGGTTACTGGAGACAGGGTGAGACTTGGGAAGTGCAGGCTGGGAGGAAAATGCCAGTCCCCAGGCCTGACACCCTCCTACCTATCCCACCCTGCCCTGCCCCCTACAGTCCTGTCCAAGAACAGCAAGCCCATCCACACCACCATCCTGAACCCGCACGTCCACGTGATTGGAGAGGACGCAGCTTGCATTGCCTACATCCGCCTTACCCAGTACATCGATGGGCAGGGCCGGCCTCGCACCAGCCAGTCAGAGGAGACCCGGGTCTGGCACCGCCGGGATGGCAAGTGGCTCAATGTCCACTATCACTGTTCAGGGGCCCCTGCCGCACCGCTGCAGTGAGCTCAGCCACAGGTGCACCTGGTGGGGGGTTGGGGAGCGGCTGGGACAAGTGGGGTCAGAGGAGGAAGAAGAGGTTGAGAGGTGGCATTGGGGGAGGATACATGGGCCATCCCAGAAGAGTAGCGAAGGCTGGACAGTGTGGTGGTTGTAATAAGTCATGCTCTGAAGTCAGACAGTCTTGGGTCTGGCTCCTTGACTCCAAATTGGGTGACCTTGGACAGGTTACTTCCCCTCCCTAAGCCCCATTTTCCTCAGCTGTCAATAGGAAAGAAGGAGGAACTTCCCTGGTGGTCCAGTGGTTAAGACTCCACCCTTCCACTGCAGAGGGCGCGAGTTTGATCCCTGGTTAGGGAACTAAGATTCCACATGCCTGCAGTGCAGCCCCCCCAAAAAAAAAAAAAAAAAAAGGAGTGGTGCCTACCTCCTTTGTTGTTGTGAGGATTAAATAATATACTTGTAAGTAAAGCACTTAGTAAGCGCTCAGCAAATGTGAGGCAGTGTTATGTTTAAATACTAGCTTCTCCCCCATCCTCCACCCTCTCAGGCAGAATTGACCACGTATGTAGTGTGTTTAAGTCTCTGGAACTCCTCTGTGTGGGTATTGTCCTCTGTTCTGTTACCATGTCTGTTCTGTTTGACAGGGGCATAAGGAGATCCCAGCCGGAGGTCAAACCTTCGCAGCCAGTGGCTCTGGAGGGCCTGAGTGACAGCGGCAGTCCTGTTCGTTTGAGGTTTAAAACAATTAAATTACAAAGCGGCAGCAGCCAATGCACGCCCCTGCATGCAGCCCTCCCGCCCGCCCTTCGTGTCTGTCTCTGCTGTACCGAGGTGTTTTTTACATTTAAGAAAAGAAGATCGTTTTAAAAAAAAAAATGGGATCCATACCGTGATGCGTTTTAAAACCACCAATAGCCCTTGGGCTAGCAAGAAGGCAGGAGTTTGTGTGATGCCCATCCTGGCACAAGCAATGGGCTCACCTACCAGCCCTGAAGAGGTGAGCTCAGCCTCTGGCCTCCATGGACTCAGGGGACCAGGCAAGAACTCTGACAGAACTTTGGGGGCTGTGTTGTGATTACAGCCCCTGAGGTGGCCTACCTGCCCCAGGTCTAGGAATGGACGTCTTCAGAATTTGTATACACGCCTAGAATGAGGCTGATGAAGAACATCATGGCCAACAGATCTACTTGGGAGAGAACGCGGAGCTCCCAGCCTGCCGTGGAGGCAGCTGAGAAACAGTGGCCTCAGGACTGAGAAGCAGGGCCCGGACATTGCTGTACTGTACCATTTAGTATAGACGGGAAGAGAATTGGTGCTGCAGAAGTGTGTCCGCTACAAAGCTGATGAGAAACCTCGTGTTAGTCTGACATGCACTCACTGACTCATCCATTTCTATAGGATGCACAATGCACGTGGGCCCTGCTATTGAGGCCCAATCCTTGCAGCTGGGAAGTGGGAGGGGTTGCCGCTTTGCTTCGTGTTTGTTTTCTTATAACAGCAAGGAGAGAGCCGGGCCTTGGTCTGGGCTCCCCCTGCTGCCTTTGGCAGTTCTGTTCCCGTGCTGATTTGGGCCATCTTTGTCTTGCCTTTTCATGCTGGTGGTCCCTGTGCTGACCCTCATCTGGGCCTGGGCCCTCTGCCAAGTGCCCCTGTGGGATGGGAAGAGTGAGGCGGCGGGATTGAGTGGTGGTTGTTTCTATGCATTCAGGCTGCCCTCGGGGCTGCCTCCCTTCTTACTCTTCCCTTGCTGCACGCCCATCTCTTTTCCTGTCTTTGAGATTGACCTGACTACTCGGGCAAGAAGAGGTATCCTCTACAAAGAGACCTCTTTACTGACCAACTGAAGTATAGACTTAACTGCTGGACAATCTGCATGGGCATCACCCTGTCTCTCACCTGCATGTACCCAAAAGAGATGTCCAGAGCCAAGGCTCCTACATTCATTGTCCCTCTCTGTGCTCAAGGAGTTCCATTCCAGGAGGGAAAAATTTATACTCTAAGCAGATAGCAGAGAAGATAATGGAGGAGCAATTGGTCATGGCCTTGGTTTCCCCCAAAACAACTGTGCAGACCTGTCTGCACAAATGTCTGCACTATTGGGGGATAGATGGGTAGGCCCCAGCTCCCTGGACTGCCTTAAGGAGGCACAGGAGCTGGGAGAAGAGGCAAAGCTACAGGTTTACCTTGGAGCCATCTGAGAAGAGAGCAGACTCACAGGTGCTGGTGCTTGGATTTAGCCAGGCTCCTCGGAGCACCTCCTGCATGCCCCAGCCCCTGGGCCCTAACCCTTTTCTGCCCTGCAGCCTGCAGTACCAGCACGCAGACACCTTCACCACAGGGTTTGGTTTTGCTGGCTTGAAGACAAATGGTCTTAGAGTTCATTAAGACCCATAGCTTCATATGGCTGCTCCAGCCCCACTTCTTAGCATTCTTAATCTTCTGGGGCTAATGTCAGCATCTATAGACAATAGACTATTAAAAAAAATCACCTTTTAAACAGGAAATGAGAAGGCATTTGATGCAGAATTTTTGCATGATGACATAGAAATAATTTAAAAATAGTGTTTGTTCTGAATGTTGGTAGACCCTTCATAGCTTTGTTACAATGAAACCTTGAAGATATTTAATAAAATAACCTTTAAACACTCCATTGTGTTACTGCTGTTGGAGGCTTATGGCCAGAGGCTTAGATTTAACAGCTTGGGTTACAAGGCTTCAGGTGGAGAGAGGTACCTTCTCCCACCCCTTTTGGGCCCATTTTAGAATAAGACTTCCTCGTAATCACCAGCCTCCAATTAGTCCCCCGGGCTGCTGAGGCGGGTTTGGAGCAGGGGGCGGGGAAGAACTCGGGCCCTTAGCGGGTGAGCTCTGAGTCTCGCCCCGCCCCCGGGCCCCGCCCGCGTCCAGGACAGCCCTCCCGCCCCTCAGTGGGCCGGCCCGGCTCCCCCTCCGCCGGGCCGAGTGGAAGAGCCCACACCCTCGGCCCGCCCCGGCTCCGGGAGCCTCGGCGCCGACGCTAGGCGGACCGTGCCACTGCGCTGGGAGGAGGGGGGCGCCTCTGCCGGGACGCTCGGAGCCCGCCGTCTATGAGGCTGCGGCTCGGCCGCGCGCTGCGGAACACCGTTCGGCGGCCCGGCACCTCGGCCGCGCGGCTGCCCGGCCCGGAGGCGGGGGGGGACCCGAAGTGGAGCCGCGAGCGGCTGCGCGCCGCCTCCCCCCGCTGGGAGCGGTGGTTGGGCCCGGCTGCGGCAGAGCGTTCGCTCGGAGATGGCGGAGCCGCCGCGACGCAGCCCGAGGCCCCGAGAGCAGGGAAGCCGGGCAGCCCCGGGACGTGGCGGAGCCCGGGGACAGCGGGGACGCCGCCCAGTCCGCCGGGTGAGCCGCCCTTGAGGGGACCCCCGCTCAGAGTGTGGCCCCCAGCTACGGTCCCCGCAGTTCTCCCCTCACAGACTTCCCTCAGTGTGGCCACCGAAACCGCCCTCAGGGGCGTCCCCGGCCGCCCCTCGGGGCGGCCTGCGCTCCCCTCCCCCGTCCCTTCCGCAGGCCGCCCTGGCAATGGCCTCGTTCCCCTCGGCTCGTCCTCTCCGCACGGGGCTCATCCTCCCCTCGGGGCTCCCCCCAGCCCGACGCCCGCCCCGATGTCGCCTCAGACTCCTCCACGCGCCCCTTGCCCCATTCCCTTTAATGCTCCACGCCCGACTCTCTCCATACCCACCTGTAAGCCCATTTTCCCACCAGCAGGGCCCTCCATCCGCGACCCCCGTGTGCCAGCCCCCCACGCCCGTGTCGCTGCTCGGTCCCCCTCCTCCCGCTGCATCTGCACTGCCGGTCTCCCAGCGCGGGGCCCACACCCCCGCCTTCCCCAGCCCCCTCTCTGTTGCTCTCCTCCTGCTTCCCGCACCTTTAGCCCCCTCCCCGCCGCGGTCCCGTTTCAGCATTTATCCTCCCACCCCAGTACTCCCTCATCACCCCTTCCCTAAATCTTGTTGCTTCTTCTAGGTTCGAAGCTAAAATGCAGTGGTTAAGACCAGGGCTGGAGCCTGACAGGCCTGACGATGAGCCCCATTTCCTCCACTGACTGAGCTGTGTGATCCTGGGCAAGTTACTAAGTTCTCTGGACCTCAAATTAGTCATATGTAAAATGGGAATATTAGTTATCTCTTAGGGCCGGTGTGAGCATTAGATATATGGAAAGCTCTTAGAAGAATGTCTGGCAAAGTGTAAGCCCTCAGTAAATGTTAACTCTTATTCTTGACCTCGTGGGTGATACACCCCCAGTATCTGCTTCCCCACAGTGACTTCTTCTCACTACTGTGTTTGCCCCAAAAAGTTTCCTCTAATTCTTAGGATTCGTGCCTTCCCATCACCATTTTGATCCTTTCCCAGCTCTCTTTTCATGCCGATTAGTTTTACCCAGGCTAAAGCAGAACTATTCTTAAGTTGTCTCTCTCAGTTCTGAAGGACCCCATCTCTGCTTAATCACCCGGAGATGTGTATGTGTATGTGTCGGGGGGTGGGATGTGTGGTAGAGAGAGATCTCCAGCCACTGGCCTTACTTCAAGTGACTAAGGTGGGGAGAGTGACGCTTCTAGAAATAGTCTATCTACTTAAGGAAAAAAGTCTCCGGAATTAGGTCTCCTTAAAACTATTTTCTGATCCGACTGTTCTTACTCCTTCTCTATTATTGATTGGATACTACTTAAGCTCCTGTTGCTCTCTGTCATCCAGCCCCATTCAGTTCGCTCTGTTTTTGTAGCAGGACTCAATCCCTCCTGTCTCTCCAGGCTAGCTCAGGACCCTTCTGAGCTGTTCAGGGGTGAGGGTGTACTACCACCTAGGCTAAGTTAGGAAAGAGAACTGGAGTGGATAGGGAGACAAACTCTGGACTCAGCTCTCTAGCGTTTCTTAGGTGCCAGTGCTGTGGCCTGCTCTGGAGCTACATTGTTATCACCCCTCCTGACACTGGCACAAGTGAGGTAAAGGGGAGGGATGGGTAATTTTTCACAAGCAGTGGAAAAGAGAATCCCCAGGTTCTGGGTTTGGAAGGTCATAGAATGATTAGCTAGCACCATTTCTCTTCCCTCTTGAATTTCCCCACCATAGTGTCCACCTGACTGCAAGTTCGTTAGTGCTGTTAGCCTGTGGTGTTGGGTTTGATAGATGACGAAGATGAACAGACACATGAGTTTCCTCTTATCTGATACTTCGTTGGAGCACGGGACTTCTGGGGCTTTCCGTCCCTTCTTCATAGGTCGAACAGAGCTCCTGCTGGCTGACCAACTGCTCTGACACGGGTTGGGAACTCCTTTCAGAGCAGGTTCATTTTCAGCCTCCTAGGCTGTTTGGCCTCTTGTCGATGGGAAATGTGTTCCCTTCTAGACCTTGGATATACTGCTTCAATTCTGAGCTTAGCTCAGGGAGGAGAATTTAGACAGTATTCTAAGAAAGGGAACAGGCTGTGAAGCTGAAGTATGAGACTCAGATTATGTTGTTCTTCTACAGGAGCTTTTTTTTTTTTGGAGAACAAACCATCCTGTGAGCAGGAGGTAAGAGAAATGGGGTGAAGAGGGGAATGGATTAATGACACAGTTTCAAAGAGAGAAGTAACCCATTGATTTCTCTGTCTTACAGGTAGTGAGGGCAGAGATTGTGAACTTTGCTGACCTCTGATGTGAGGAGCTCAGCCAGGACCAAAGGTGGAGCCTGGCTAGATTTGCATCCTGAAGCCATGGGCCAGTGGGCCATGGTGACCTGAGACCAATGGACTCTGTCCAGTTGCCCCCTGTTGCCCCTTCTACCTCCCCTGTCCTATACTAAGGGGACTTGTTTCTACCTTTTCAGGGAACTGACCCTGCAGGAACCCCTTTCCCCTCTTTTCATATCCTTCTACCCTCCCAAGAGAGCCTCAGCCTATAGAACTCCTCCCTCCCATCCCCTAAGGTGGTCCCCATCCCTGCCGCACACACCACCCCCCCACGCCATGCTCAAGCTGTGGAAGGTGGTACGCCCAGCTCGGCAGCTGGAGCTGCACCGCCTCATACTGCTGCTGATTGCTTTCAGTCTGGGCTCCATGGGCTTCTTGGCTTACTACGTATCCACCAGCCCCAAGGCCAAGGAACCATTGCCCCTGCCCTTGGGAGACTGCAGTAGTGGTGGGGCAGCTGGCCCTGGCCCTGTACGGCCTCCAGTCCCACCCCGGCCCCCCAGGCCGCCAGAGACAGCCCGAACTGAACCCGTGGTCCTTGTGTTTGTGGAGAGCGCATACTCACAGCTGGGGCAGGAGATTGTGGCCATCTTGGAGTCTAGCCGTTTTCGTTATAGCACTGAGCTGGCACCTGGCCGAGGGGACATGCCCACACTCACTGATCATACCCGTGGCCGGTATGTCTTGGTCATCTATGAGAACCTGCTCAAGTATGTCAACCTGGATGCCTGGAGTCGGGAACTGCTAGACCGGTACTGTGTGGAGTATGGTGTGGGCATCATTGGCTTTTTCCGAGCCCATGAGCATAGCTTACTGAGTGCCCAGCTCAAGGGCTTTCCCCTTTTTCTACATTCAAACTTGGGGCTCCAGGACTACCAGGTGAATCCTTCTGCCCCACTACTGCATCTCACACGCCCCAGCCGCCTGGAGCCGGGTCCACTGCCCGGTGATGACTGGACCATCTTCCAATCCAATCATAGCACATATGAACCAGTGCTTCTTGCCAGCCTTCGGCCAGCTGAGCCCCCGGTGCCAGGACCCTTGCCTCGCCGGGCCCGGCTTCCCACTGTGGTACAGGACTTGGGGCTTCACGATGGCATCCAGCGGGTGCTCTTTGGCCATGGCCTCTCCTTCTGGCTTCACAAACTCGTTTTTGTCGATGCTGTTGCGTACCTCACTGGCAAGCGCCTGTGCTTGGACCTTGACCGTTACATCTTGGTAGACATCGATGACATCTTTGTGGGCAAGGAAGGAACCCGCATGAAGGTGGCTGATGTTGAGGTCAGTCTTTCTTTTTCCTGACTCATATCTTTCCTTAGAAGCTGTTTCAAGCTCTGTCCTATCAGACTCCCTTCCTTGATCCTGAGCTTGTCATAGGTACGCTCCCTGCCCTTTCTAGGCAAGAAGAGTGCTACTTCTCATTTTTCTCCTTCTTAGTCTCCTGATTTCTCATGTCCCTGCTACTCTTCCCAGGCTCTGTTGACCACCCAGAACAAACTCAGGACCTTAGTCCCCAACTTCACCTTCAACTTGGGCTTCTCGGGCAAGTTCTACCATACAGGTGAGCTTATCCCCCTGCTCCTTCAGCATGTCAGTCTTCGTTTGATCTGTGCCTTCACTGTCCATGCTCCTGGGCAGACAGGTTGGAGAAAAGGGGCAACGTTTGGGGTCCGAATGCTGTGAGGAGCTAGCAGTGGGTATGAACTTAGGTTAGCATGGGCGGCTGGAGGGCAGGTTGGCAATCAGGAAAATAGACAGTCTTAGGTGGGCAGAGGTCAGCAATGTTGTCCCAAGGATGGAAAGTGGTCAGTGTTGTTACAGAACAAAGGAGGGCACAGGGGCTGACCGGCTGTGGTCAGTGGTCAGTGTGTGGTCATAGGGACAGAGGAGGAGGATGCAGGGGACGACATGCTGCTGAAGCACCGCCAAGAGTTCTGGTGGTTCCCCCACATGTGGAGCCACATGCAGCCACACCTGTTCCACAATCGCTCCGTGCTGGCTGACCAGATGAGGCTCAACAAACAGTTTGCTCTGGTGAGACCCTTGGATCTCTTCCCTGTACTTTCTCCCAAAGATGATGCTTCCTTTTCAACCTTACCCTAATGGGGTACCCTCTCCCTACCCTTTCCATTGTTCTTTCTGTGGAGGCATCCCCACCCTCTTTACCCTCTACTCCCCAAACCTCACCAGGTCCTGGTGAGAGTCTCTGCCATTCCCAGGAGCATGGGATTCCCACGGATCTGGGGTACGCTGTGGCCCCCCACCACTCCGGCGTGTATCCCATCCACACACAGCTCTATGAGGCCTGGAAATCCGTGTGGGGCATCCAGGTGACCAGCACTGAGGAGTATCCCCATCTCCGCCCTGCCCGCTACCGCCGTGGCTTCATTCACAATGGCATTATGGTGAGGGACTCCCAATACAGACTTGAATCAAACTCCCACATTTGGACAGCCTCCAACCTGCATTGTCCAGGTTCATCCATATAACAGGGGGTAGAGAGATGGAAAGTCATGATGCACATAGCAAGAGCTTTGTTGCTGTAACTTCAGACTGAGTCCTCCGCAAACCCAGGGAATCCTAATGCCTCAGGTCTTTTGTCCTTAATCTACTTCTCGTTCTACCTTTCAAATCTCATCTGTCCCTGTTTGTTCTTTTCCCTTCAGGTGCTGCCACGGCAGACGTGTGGCCTCTTCACTCACACGATCTTCTATAATGAGTATCCCGGAGGCTCTCGCGAACTAGACCGGAGCATCCGAGGGGGAGAACTCTTTCTGACAGTGCTGCTTAACCCGGTAAGGTGCCGAGAGGAAAGGCTAGAAGATTGGACAGCCAAAGTGTTTGCATACTGAGACTTTTGCTCACCAAGCCCACTTCTGAAGTGGGGTAGGCTCTCCAAATCTGACATGCAGGCACCCCTTTTCAGATCAGCATTTTTATGACTCATCTGTCTAATTATGGAAATGATCGGCTGGGCCTGTACACCTTTGAGAGTCTGGTGCGCTTTCTCCAGTGCTGGACACGGCTGCGCCTACAGACCCTTCCTCCTGTCCCTCTCGCACAGAAGTACTTTGACCTCTTCCCTCAAGAGCGAAGCCCCCTTTGGCAGGTATAGGTGGAGCTCAGGCTGACCTAGAGACGTGATGGGGGTGGCCATTGAGGAAAAGATTATCTGATTCTTGGCCTCACCTTCAGAATCCCTGTGACGACAAGAGGCACAAAGATATCTGGTCCAAAGAGAAAACCTGTGATCGGCTCCCCAAGTTCCTCATTGTGGGACCCCAGAAGACAGGTGAATCATCCTTAGGCAACTTCTGTTGCCTTGCCTTAAACCCAAAGAATTCTTTGGCCAAGGAACTCTCTTCTCATACCCACCCCTCATTAATCCAGTCCCTTGAGTGATTCTTAACCTGGTTATATATCGGAATCATCTGTTGAGTTTTTTTTTTTTTTTGAAAGACCCACAAGTGATTCTGATGCACAATCAAGGCTGAGAAGTAACATTTTAACCCTTCCCTGGGCCTCTCTCAGGCTTTCCTTTTCTCGCTCTAGTTTGGCCAAACGGTATTTTACCACCCAGAGTGATTATTTTCTCACCTCTTTCAAGCTGATGTTCTTGAGGTGGATTCTCTCCCACAGTGGCCTGGACTTTCTCTCCCATTTAGGGACCACAGCTATTCACTTCTTCCTGAGCCTGCACCCAGCTGTGACTAGCAGTTTCCCGAGCCCCAGCACCTTTGAGGAGATTCAGTTCTTCAGCGGCCCTAATTACCACAAGGGCATTGACTGGTGAGACCTGGAATGCTTCTCAGGACACTCCGTTCCCCTAAAATACCCCATTCCAGCTTCTCCCAGCACAGATGTCTGGCCCCTTCACTCCGAATTCTCTGCCCCTCCTCTCTACTACTTCCTAGGTACATGGATTTCTTCCCTGTCCCTTCTAATGCCAGCACTGATTTCCTGTTTGAAAAAAGTGCCACCTACTTTGACTCAGAGGTTGTACCACGTCGGGGGGCTGCCCTCCTGCCGCGAGCCAAGGTCATCACTGTGCTCACCAACCCTGCTGACAGGGCCTACTCCTGGTACCAGGTGAGCCTGAAGCTAGGCACACATCAGAACTTAAGAGAGGTGGTGACTGCTAGAGAGACAGAAAGGAATGAGGGCAGGGAAAGTAAGCTAGTGCCTTGGGGAGGGGTGCCTAGGCTGTCTGTTCACTAGACCAAGGGCAAGGGCAGAACAATGCTGTCAAGTCACCAACTCCTTGCCTTCCTATTCCTTGTCCTTCAGCATCAGCGAGCACATGGAGACCCAGTTGCTCTGAACTATACCTTCTACCAGGTGATTTCGGCCTCCTCCCACGCCCCTCTGGCACTTCGCTCCCTACAGGACCGTTGTCTTGTCCCTGGCTACTATTCCACCCATCTGCAACGCTGGCTGACGTATTACCCCTCTGGACAGGTACAGTTCCCCAGTAGCCCACATGGGGGTCCCCTTCCGCTCCTTTTCCCTTCAGCCCAGAGGCTTCTAAGGAGTACAGAGGGAACCACATCCCTGTCCCTTTAGCTGCTGATTGTGGATGGGCAAGAACTGCGTACCAACCCAGCGGCCTCAATGGAGAGCATCCAGAAGTTCCTGGGTATCACACCCTTTCTGAACTACACACGGACCCTCAGGTGGGAGAGCATGACCCAGGGGAGGATGACTCGGGGGGAAATGGGGAAGCAGGTTGACCGTGTCTGTTTGGAAGAGCCATGGATTTACCCTGTCTTGCAGGGAGAGACATGTGTCCCTCTGGGCTGGGAGAGGTAGTGTACATTTATGAGGCTTGGATTTCTTTTCTGTCTGTCACCTAATGGCCTCTTGTTGAGCAGGTTTGATGAAGATAAGGGATTCTGGTGCCAGGGACTTGAAGGTGGCAAGACTCGTTGTCTAGGCAAGAGCAAAGGCCGGAAGTACCCAGATATGGACACTGAGGTAAGCAAAGCCAGGGACAGGGTATCCCTTTCCACCTGTAAGCTCTGATTTTGTCCACTCCTTACCATTTCTGACTTCATTTTTCTCCTGTTAGTCCCGCCTTTTTCTTACGGATTTTTTCCGGAACCATAATTTGGAGCTGTCGAAGCTGCTGAGCCGGCTTGGACAGCCAGTGCCCTCATGGCTTCGGGAAGAACTGCAGCATTCCAGTCCGGGCTGATGTATCAGCCTCCCGTACCAGCAAAAGCCCCCTTCTTCCCTAAGGGGCAAGCCCAGAGCAGGGCCCACAAGGGGGATTAGAGTGGCCTGGCCCCGCCCCCTTCTACCTCAGTGGCCTCGAGGCCTGGGATGGCTAAGAAGGCAAGGGCATCCCTTTCCCATAGGTCTGGGGTCTAATAAAGGGGCTTCCCTTGATACCCCACAAGATGGTACTAGGCACCTTTGGCCCATGGTCTTGCAAGGTTGGGGGGAAATGAGGGGGTCCAGGCAGGGTGTAGAGGAACGTATTAATCCAATGCTTTCCCTCTTTATCCCCAGCAGTGTATCTATCTCTAGTGGCCGTGGGAGGGACCCCTTACTGTGGGATCAATGGGATCTACCTGTGGCCCGGCCTCTCTAATGTCATTCACATTGAATGGGGATGAGGTCGGACGGTGGCTCACAGAGCTGAATAGGAGCCCTAGCTGTGGGCTAGAAATGAGTTTAATAAACATCCTTATTTTTCTGTTTTGTCTGCCTCACTGGAATCGGAGAAACCTAGAATAAAGCAAGTATCAAGATTTTCCTCTGCCCCAGTTCAAGGTTCATCCGCACATGGGGGAAAGAAGGGAAAGGCCCAGGCAGACGAGAGTAAAAAACTTTATATATTTATAAATGCCAAATAAATACCAGAGGCCACCCAACGCCCCCTCCCAGACAGGGCTGTCTCCCCCAACCCTAGGCTTCTAGGGTCTGAGACATCTTGGCCCCAAGCTACAGCCCAAGAACAGCTGCCAGTCTGGGCTACCAGGGAACTGAGTGGGGATGATCTGTCCAGCCAAGATTCATTCCCCCTTTGTGAGGTGTCCCCATAGCCACAGGCCTGTGTCCCTGTACAGGGCCCTGGGGGGGCCAGACTCAGGGGGAGAAGGTGGTCATCTCGAGTGAGACCCGCTGCCACAGCTCCTTGGTCTGTTTGCTGCGCTTGAGATTCTGCAGGATGTCGTTGAACTGCATCATGCCCATGGGTGTCAGGCAGAAGGCGCTGCGAGCACTGCGGATCGCGTTCACAAAGTCGTCGTAGTCGGCAGGGGTCAGGTGAATCAAGCGGTGGTGGATGTACTGGAAGACGTGGGGAGGATAAGCCACTAAGCACAGAACCAGGCCCCTCGGTCCTGGCGTGCTGGGTGATCTGTTCCCTGCCTGCCCAGGAGGTGTTCCACCCTGCTCCATACTTCCTGGGTTATCACCTGCATGTATGCCTGCTGGCAGCGCTGCACCAGTTGGTGGAAGGCCGGGGCACGCAGGTGGTTGTGGGCATGAGCGGGGCTCAGCCGCTGCAGCGTCTCCATGACGATCTCCTGCAGCACAAACGGGCTCAGCACCCCCTTGGCTGCCCCCACACAGAACTGGTGCACGTAGTTCACTCCTGGGGGGCAGGGGGAGGGGCATGAGACGGGGGTGGCCACCTCTGCCCTAGGGACCCAACTTTAATCTCTCAGCTCTGGCCTGGCAGAGAGCCTCCCTCCACCCCAGGAGCTGAGGTAGCCCCCCGCCCCTCGCGCACGCACACATACCCGACCAAGGCCTCAACTCTGAGCAAGAGCTAGGAAGGAGGTCTGGGATGGGAAGGTGGGGGGAGCAGGTGAGGGCGGACAATGGTCCTGGGGAGGGGAGGTGTTACCCAGCTTTGCTGCCAGCCCCAGCAACCATTTGACATCATCAGTGTAGGGGGGGGAGCGGGAGAAGTTGTTGGGGTGATCATTGTGTGCCCGGCGACCCAGCATCTCCAGTGCCAGCATCCCTGGGAGAAAAAGGGTGGGCACGTGGTGAGGGTGCGTCCTCCACCCTCTACCTCAGCCTGGTACCTGAACCCACGGTAAACCAATTAAGAGGCATGGTGGGGAGGGGTCACAGAAGAGCCTCTGGCTGCAGGTGGGGGCACAGGAAGGGCCCTCCTCTCACCGACACGGTAGGCGGCGTGCAGGTGGTGTAGGCTGTGCGGGTTGACAGGCTGACTGTGAGTCTCCTCCTCGGGTGGTGGAAAACCCCCGCTCACCAGAGGGCTGGGCTGTGTGGGCAGGGCAGGCAGCGAGGCACCCTGGATGGCCGGAAACGTGGAAGCTGGATGGACACTGCTCACTGAGGGTGGGATGAAAGCCACGTGAGGAACTCAGAGCCCAGAGAGGGACAGAGAGGATTCCCTCCCCCACTCCCCTGCCCGGTGTGCCTCCCCTCCATTCACCTGTTCCCTGTCCCCACAACTCACAGGCCACACTGGTGGGCAGTGGGAGCCCTGGCTCTGTGTGGTAGGGATGTACTGTGATGGGTGCCATGGAAGGGACGGGGAAAGACACAGCAGTGGCGGCAAGTGAGGGGGGAGTCACCGAGTAAGGGTACTGAGCCCCCAGGAATGCAGGGTGCACACCCTAGAGGCGGGAAGAAAAAAAGGAAGATTCCAAATTATATTAGGATGTAGCTCTTTCCCGTTCATCCCACAGCTGGGTATCCTGCATTTCTTATCTTAGTTGGGCTGGGTCCCCGACTCCCGCCACCTCACCAGGACTCTTGGACAGCCCTGTTATCCTCCCAGAGTGCCCCACTCCAACCCCCCGTGAACTCCCAATGTGCTCCCACATGCCCAATCTCCCAGAACACTGCATACTCACCTGTGGGTATGCAGAGCTGGGCACAGGGAAGACGGCAGGCCGGGGCATATGAGGCATGGGGTGGGCGGGGTGAGCTGGGTGGGTGAGGTATTGAGGGCTGCAGGGCAGGTGGGGCTGTAGAGCAGTGTAGGGGTGCAGGCCAGGGGAATGACCATGCCCCAGTCCTGGACCCGGATATAAACTGGACCCCACCGAGATGACTGGCACCACTGTGGCTGCTGTCACTGCTGCTGCCGCCGCCGCCGCCACTGTAACCGGCTCAGTCCCTGGGACCCCCCTGCCCTCAGGCAGCCCCCGCCCAGCCTCCCCAGCTGCCCTGATCCCACTGACACTACAGCTTGTAGCCCCTTCACGGGCTGTGGATGAGCCACCTGCTGTTTGCTCATATAGCCAGAACCACTGGTGAGCAACCTCAAACAACACTTCGGGGTATACGCCCCCACCCTTAGCCGCCTCTTCCACTGCCATGCAGGCCTTCTCCAACATCAGGTTATCCTGGAAGGGAGAGGCAAAGAAGGTTAAGGGGGAAGGGCTTTACTCAGGGACAGTTTTTAGATGACATTCCAATGTCTCCCTCAGAGTTGGCTGGTTCCTGGGGAGGCATCTAAGGTCACGGCCAGGGCCCAGAGTCAGTGTCAGAGCAGTGAATGCTTCACACAATGAACAAATACTTGTTGACCAGCAGAAGTCAAGACCCAGGTTACAGTCCCAGTTCCAAACTAATTTAGCTCCTCCCAGCCAAGTCCCATCATCTCCCTGAGGCCTTCCCTAAGGACTCCATCCTGGCGATCATCTTGGTCCCTAGACTGTAGGCCACATTTCCTTACCTATGAAATACGAATCATCCTGTTCTCAGAGTTGTAAGGTAAAGGATGTAATAGATGTGAAAACACATTACTACGTCAAGTGTCACCATGAGAGGACCAACTGGGTAGTGTGTGAACTCCAGGATATGGGAGTAAGGAGCTGGACCCAACCTCCCTGCCCAGATGCCCCAAAGCAGGTCCGCAATTGCCTGTAAAAATACCTGCTCCTTGCACTGCACCAGGGCCCGCTGGATCTCATTGGGGTTCAACGCATGGGCATGAGGCAGGCAGCTTAGGGCTAGTTCCGCCGCTGCCCTCACCATATTGGAGTCTCGTGCCCGTGATGCCCTGTCAGCCAGGGATGCAACCTCAGGGGGTGTCAGGTGCCCATCCCAGCATTCTACCAGTATAGTCAGGGCTGCGCTGCCAATCTCCATTGCCTGGCCTTCAGGAAAAGGAGAGAAAAGCAGAGTGGGGTTAGCACGGGCGACGGGAATGGCATCTCTCCTATCAGGTCAGTAACTCCACAAGGATATCACTTATCACCGTCAATTAATCCCCTTCCCATACCCAAATCAAGATGCTGGATTTACCTGTAATCCAGGAAACGTGGGAAGAGTAAGTACGTGAGAGCCAGTTGGGAGAAACAAAGTTGTGCAGGCCAAGGGCATAAAGCCCAATCTCGAAGGCGCAAAGGTGCAGGTTACGGTGAGGACCCTGGTGGCCCCCCGAGGAAGATGGATGTGTGAAAATGGAAGTGCTGCTGTTGCCCCCCGCCTTGATCAGCACCGTCTTCGCCAGCTCGAAGTAGAAGTGTGCAGCTGCCTCTGACGGCTGATTGGGTACATGGGGGGCATGACTCTCAGGACGGCGGCCCTTGTACCTGAAGGGGCAATGGGGTAGGGACAGGGATTGGGGTTTCTCTGAGGTGGGTGTCCAGGTAGGTTGGAAAAGACCAGGGTAAGCGAGGATGCTGACGGAGACAAGAGTTGGATTACACTAGGGATGTGGCTCTCGGGGTGGGCCAGGTCAGAAGACAAGGGTGTTTCTTCCCACTGACCTGCCAACTTCAACTGTCTTCGCCCGGGCCCCTCCACTGGCACTGGCCCGGCGACTTCCGCTGGAGGACGAGGAGCCAAGGGAGTCTGAGGAAGAGCTGCTAATGCTGTCACTGTCCTGTCCTCGGCCCCAGGAGGTAGGGGCCCAGCCCCCTCGAAGTGGCCTCCGGCTTAAGGTGGGGGAGCTATCCGACGTCGTTTCAGGGGCACTGCTGTCAATGCTGGCCATGCCTAACCCCCCCAAGACAAGACAGTCTCAGAGGTCAGAAGCTCCAGAATTCAGACTCCAACCTTCAGGAATATCCTTCCCTCCATGTCATCCCACGGGTTGTTACCTGTGTGCTTCTTCTTAGGCCGCCCTGGTGAGCCCCAGCCCCGTCCATTGTAGCCTCCACGGCTGCCAAGTGCCAAGCGGCTGGGAACCTTTCCCTCTGGTCTTGGGGTCAAAGCTGCCTCAGATGGGAGACCCTCACAGGGGGAATGTGGGGAACTCTCTACGTAAGGAAGACAGGACATTGGGATGAGCCTGGGAAAGGGGGGACCAACACAGCTCCATACCACACATCCCCCCTGCCCAGTGCCCCCACCTCACCAGGCACATTCTTCTCTGTGAAGCCCTCAGTGGGGCCTGGCCCAGCCCCTGCCACACTCCCTGGCTGAGCAGGCCCTGCAGAGCCTGAGGTCAGAGGTTGCAGGGCCCCTGGAGCAGATGGGCCCCCATGCTTTGAAGGAGACCTCTGGCTGGCTGTGGCCGGGCGGCTAGATGAGTAGAACGAACTCAGTGTCTGTGGTTTATGCGTCTGGCTCTCTCGGTCCAACAGTTTGTCTAAGATCTGAAAGACAGAGAAGCGGTGACTGGACGCCCTTTATCTCCTGACTTCTATTACTTTTCTTTCTCCTTGAAACAGCTTAATACTTCCTCCTCAGGAAGGCTTCCCCAGTTCTAACCACAGGAGAACCTGCTGGAAGACAGGGGCTGGCTTACATATCTTGGTATCCCCTGTAACATTTACCACAGGACTAAGTATATTGATATTCAATATATATTGAAATTAATGAATGAATGAACAACTTTATGCCCCCTTTCTCTTCTTCCACCCCAAGCCCAAGCATTCCTATAAGAACCACGGGTCTCTCACGTTCTTTATGAGGTGTTCCCAAGATTCCCCCGGTATCTCCTGTAGGCAGAATAGCCCTTCCGTTATACGAGAAACCCCTGAGAAAGGCGATAAAATTTGCGCTCTCTGCCTGTTGAAATCCCAGTACCTCAATCCCTTACCTTTTTGAGTTTGGCCTGGTCGTCTTTGTAAGTGATCATAAGTGCTAGGGCCAGGTCACCCTTCTCCCGACGTGTGCCTTCACACAGCAGGGGATGCTCCGCCTCACTCACTGTTGTCTTCATGCCTGTGAGAAAGAGGCGCTCGTGGGGGCTGTGAGTGGCCGTAACTTGCAAGACAGCCAAGGGTAAACAGGCCAGGGCTCCCCAGCCACCAGCATGTGAAGTGAGTTCTCCTGGTCCAACCCACATTCCCTATGGAAGGTGCCCACTGCCTAATACATCCAGCCTAAGCTCTGGTCTGCTTTTTAAGACAATCATAATTTGGCCTCCTCTATCACCCCAACATATCCATCACTTCAGGGAAGTTGGGCTCCCCACTCTCATGAAGACTCGATTGCCCCTGTGTCTTTATTCACAGTGTTTTGTCCCCCTACCTAGAACTTAACTGATCTTTTAACCCATATTCCATACTCTATCCCCTTCCTAAGGCCTTTCCCTAGAGTCCTGTTTTTCTGTCCTTATAACACCCAACATTCACAGCCCACGTTTTTGCCCTCAATTCTTCAGTCTCGTAGGCACTGTGAGTCATGGCACATCAACGTCATGCTGGCTTTCCCCTTACGATAGAGCCCCTTCAGAAGAGGGCTCATGTCTCATGCACTTCAAGGCCTGGGCCAGGCTTAACTCACAGACGTGCTCAAGACACTGACAGACTCACCCAAGGCAGCAACTGCTGCTTCAAATCCCAGCTCCTCATCCCCAGGCATCTCGTTGTTCCAGTTGCGACTTGGGGGCCGGGAACCCGTGGGAGAAACCACTGGATAAAATTTGGGGTAAGTTAAGCAGACAGAAGTAGCATGGGACAGAATGCAAAGGGAAGAAACCCAAGACACTCATCATTCCAGATCCTTCCATGAAGCTGCCCGATGCTTCTTACACGCGATTCAGAGCCTTGGGCTCTTGGTTTCTCTTTAGAGAAAGCTACCCCTGCCCCAGGTTCCCCACTTTCTGTAGTGTCAGGCATCATACCTGGAGTACAGAGAACATCAAAGATGAAACTGGCCAACATGAGAGGCAAAACAGGCCGATAATCACAGAGTGTCCCCTCCCGAAGCTCCTCTGCCCGGCAGCGCACGGTACTCATCTCACTCGGACCCAGAGGAATCTTCTTGAGCAGGGTGGCCACCTCAGACTCCTGATATGCCAGCTTCACCTGAGGGCATAGGGAGGAACTAAGACCTCAATCACCCCAATGGAGATCAAGGTGTGAGTCTCTGAGGAGATGGCAGTGCAAGGTTCAGACAGAACTTCTGACCTCCAAGGCCTTGGTGGAAGCTGGGGGCCGCTGTAGCTCCAAGGCAAACATGCCCACTCGGAAGGCCAGGTTGTGGTGCTCTGGGCGCTCACTTAGCACTGTTAACAGGAAGGCCGCCTTGGTCAGGGTGTTGGTAGCCACCCAGGTCTGACGGCTTGTAGACACCTTGTTCTTCTTGCCCTAAAGAGGGAAGCACAAGGAGGCAGGCAGATGAGTCTGACTCGCCTTGGTGGAGGGAGGAGACTCTAGCCTGGGGTGGGGCGTGGGAGAGGGTTATGGGTAACTGGGGAGGGAGGGGGGCTCTCTCTCACCTTGGCAGGGGGCGGCTCTACCTTGAGGTCAGGTGGGTTGGCTAGCAGGTCCTGGGCAAGCTCCACGGTGAGGCGGGAGGCCTCACTGCTATAGCCGTGCGCATGCAAGGCCTCAGCACAGGCAAATAATATCTGGAAAGAGGACATGGGCACCAAACATGTTGCAGGACACCATACTCACTCATGCAGCAAATATCCCATGAGCACTTGCTATACACTGGGCCCTGTGCTAGTCCTGGGTATACCACAGAGACTCACAGCCCATTAGAGAAACAGACACATGAACACACGAACAGGTGTGAAGCTGGCTACTACTGGGAAAGGTCCAGAGGGGAGCAGATAGGCAGGATACCTCAGTGGGACTTGGGGCAGAGGGGCAGTCTCAGGGAAGACCTCCTAGAGGACATGATCTCTAAGATCTCTGAGGGCTGAAGAAGGAACAGGGGCTAACCAGGTAAGATGAGGGAAGAATATTCCAGACAGAAAGGCCAATCCGTACAAAACTATGGATGTAAGAGAGAGCATGGCAAGCTACGGGAACGGCTCAACTGAGTGTAGTATAACTGACATAGTAGCTAGATGAGGCTGGAGAAGCAGGCAAAGTTCAGAACAAGTGAAGCCTCATGGGTCATGCCAAGGACCTTCATCTTCACCCTAAGGGTAATGGGAAACCACTGAAGAGTTTTAAGCAGCAGAGTGACAAAATTATACACTCCAGGAAGATCAACATGGAGAGAAGAGAATGGACTGCAGGCAGCGAGGCCAGTTAGGAGCCTGCTGCAGGATTCTAACAGTCACACAACAGTCCTGTCACTCGCAACCAGAGGCAGGTGGTCCCTCTCCCAGCTATGGCTAAGAGGCACCCTCAGAGTCCCCTCCAAGCCCCCTCACCTCCATGCGGCTCTCCTGTTCCAGTGGCTTCAGTCCGGCAAACAGGTCGTGTTCCTCCCCAGCCCCGCCCTCAGCCTTCTCTTCCTCGCCCCCAGCGCCATCCTGGGCATTCAGATAATACGCCTGGTAGTCATCCTCCTCCTCTCCAACCGCAGGGGCTGCCTCTTTGGTTTTAGGGAGCCCATTGCCACTCTCATCTGTGGAAGCGAGGTCATCCCGGGTACAGAGCTCCCTGGGCAGTAGGCCAGGGGGGCCAGCAGAGGCTGTGGAAGGCTCAGGCCCTTCTGAGAAGTACACGCCACCATCTTCTTCATAAGTATCTGGAGGTTCAGGAAGGAAGGTAGAAGGGCCTCGGGAGCCACCAGGGTGAGGGCAGGGTGGTGGGCTCTCCGGGAATCCACCAAAGGTGCTGGCCTCTGCACCCAGGGCCAGGCTGCTATCATCCAGGCTCATCTCAGCCAGGTCCGGCTCCAGGGAGCTGTCTTCACTGCTCAGCCGTCGCTTGCTCCCGCTGCCTGCTGAGCCCTTGCCCCCACTGCCAGCCCCCCCCAATGCTTTGGCTTTGCCCCCACCTGGACCCATCTTATGCAGAGCCTTATCTCCCCCCTCGGCCGAGAGGCGGCGGGGACCCCGCTGCGACGAGAGGACCCCCTCACCCAATCCCTTGCGCTTGGCCCCAGGCTCCTTGGGCCGCACAGCTGGCTCGGCAGGAAGAGGGCGGGGCCGCTCCCGGGATTCTTCCAGGCCCCCAGATCGGGAGGCACCTGGCCGAGGGGGCAGGGCTCGGGCCCAGCACAGGGCCAGCTTCCTGTCAGTGGCACTGTAGGTGACACCGGGAAGGGGGTAGGCCTCTTCCCAGTTGAAGTAGCAGGCCTCCACCGCTGGCCGGAAGCCAGGGAAGAGCCGCTCCAGGGTCTTCTTGTGCTGTCCCCGCTTCACGTTCTCAATCACCTTCAGCTGCCACTGGCGCAGCTGCACACACAGCTCCCGGCGCCTGTGGGAACAAAGCAGGGGCCTACACTGCGCTGAGCAGGGACGGGAGGAAACGGGGAGATGGTATTCCCCGGAAGCGGGGCACAGGGAAGGACCCCAGGAAGTGCTTCTTGAGCCAGCCCCATAGACATCGCTCGAATACTCAGGGATTTGGGAAAGTGGGTTATTTAGAGGAGGGATGGAAGAAAGCTTCTCAGGAAAAGAACTCATAAATCACTGGAAACCCTAATGCTCAGCACCTCCCACTTCCCTAGGACTAGAAAAATGGTACGTGTGTCTGTGTACGGGAGATGAGGGCTCGGTCTGTCCAGGGCTGGCCCCATCTCCCGGCGGCGGTGAGCCTTGGGGGAGACTCACCGCTGGGGGCTGAGCGCAGGGTCCAGCACAGCCAGCCTCCACAGTGTGACCATCTCGTCACACATGCTAGCGCACGCGTGGGCCGCCACCTCTGACTGCCCGTTGCTGCGGCCTGTGTGCCCACTGGCGCTGCTGTGTGAGGCTGAGGTGCGCACGCTGTACCACCAGCCTGTTATCTGGAAACAAAGAGGGCTCTGAGATGAACCTAACAACTTAGAGGAAGACAGAGGAGCCCCACGCAGTGTCCCTGTCAGCAAGAGGGGAGTGCGGTTAAGGGAGGGAGAGCATGCGCCAGCACGGGCCTCCCCGGCTCTGCGGGATTTTACCTGTTCGTAGGTGAGGCACTGGTCGGTGAGGATTTCCAACAAGGGGGCAGCATTGCTGTCCCTCCGCTTGAACATCTCCCGCACGATGCTAAGCAAGTTCCAGACTCCCTCTGGCTCGCGGCCCCTCAGTGGGCGCAGCAGACATGCCCATTCAGCAGCGGCCGGAGGCTCCGTGGAAGACAGATACATGGAGTTCACATCACTGTGAAAGTCGCAGAGTGGAAAATGATGACCCTAAGATGGGGCTGAATAAAGCAGGTGAAAGAGCAACAGGACTTTGACACAAAAGGGGTCAAAATACAGAGTACAGGGGGAAAAGTATGACCCAGACAAAAATTCTTAATCGCCCTCTGCCTCAGTTTCCCAATCGCTGAAAGGAAGCAAAATGACTCCTGCTCTACCTAAGGACAGACCACTCTGTGACTACATAAAATTATCATCACCCACTGATTTCACTAGTGACATGTTGTATGCGCCAGGCAGTGTACCGGTCGGCGGGCGGGGCGGGGGGGGGGGGGAGTGGGGGAGGTAGGCATTGCTAAAACAAAGAAACTGTCCATGGCCCGAGGGATGCGCCCCTCCCACCACAGACACAGGCATGAAGAGATCCTGTTTACCTGAACACCACAGGGGAGGGGCCACAGAACTTGTGCAGTGTCTTCTTGATGTTGTCAGTGAGTGTTGATTCATCCAAATACCAAGTACTCTGATCGGAGGCAGAGGGCCCTGCTGTGGGGTCTGGGGGTGACAAGCAGTCAGTCACCTAGAGGTAGGAGCCTGGATTCGCCTTCAGTAAGTGGCGCTCTGCACCCCCAAGCTTGCTTTCTTCCTGCTGCCCTTCTTTCTCACCACTCACCCGGGGCTCCACATACTGTATTGATGGCTGTTGACTGGGAGGAGAGGAGTTCATCCAGGAGACGCTGGGCTGTGGGCAGGATCTGAGGGGGAAAGGGACACAAAGGCAGAAGTGACCCAAGGAGGCCTGGGCCTAACAGGAAGGCCGATGTGGAGCCCTGGACTAGTCAGAGAGGGTGTGTCAACCTCCCTCACCTGCTGAGGGAGCTCACTGATGAGGTACTGAGCAAACTTCTGCAGCTGGTCCCTCTGCAGCCGAGACAGGGACTCTGACACTGGGGCCCGCAGGCAGACTGCAGAAGCCTGAAGGGAACACCGAGAGAAAAGACACAATCTGGGAAAAGGCTTGCTGACATCGGAGCTGGGGACAGAGAGGCAGAGTAGGGGAGGAGAGGGGGCTCACATTGTGGCCAGGCATGCAGCAGAGAAGGGGGGGTGGAGCGGAGAATAGGGCCAGGATAAATTGGGAGGGCCTCACGTTGTGGATGCGGAAGAGACAGAGTGCCACGACGTGGGTGCACCATTTGGCCCCAGCCCCACAGGTGCAGCTGCAGGAAGTGACCCGGCAGCGGTCAAACATCACAGCCACGTTGTAGGCCCCTTTGGGGGGGACCATCTGAGGTGGCACCACTGTAGCACTCAGGTGGAACCCTGGGGAGAAACATCGGTATGGTCAGGGAGAGCCACCAAGACACAGGTCTCTGCCCTTGACCCTGGCCCTGCAGTTCTTCAGACAACCCGCTCCAGCTTCTTGCACTAGTTCCTTAATTCTTAACACAGGGGGTGGGAGGAGCAGGAAGTGCCAATTGGTGAGGGGCCCTTACCAATCTGCAGGGGGTCCTTCACAGCCCTCATGCGGAATAGCTGATCCCCTCGCTGGAACTCATCTGCACTGCCGTTGGCCAGGCAGGAATACAGTCTGGGAGTGAAGAAGACATGGCCGCAATGCAGCAAATACCCTTCCACAGACCCTGTCAGAGACCACCATGCCCCAGGCACTATCCCCAGTGTCACACCGTGCTGGGGAAAATCCCAGGTACTCCCTGCCCCGGCTGCCTCCTTACCGCAGCCCCAAGTATGGTGCCCTTTGTTCCGTGGGAAGCCCAGCGCACGGTGTGCAACATCAGGACCCCGCTCCCCACCGTCAATCCTTTAGCCTCACCGAATATCCTCTTCATTCTCAGGGAAGCTCCAAAAAGCAATTCGGAGTTGGAGCTGCTCAGGCACCGGGGGGTAAACTTTCTCCACCACTTCAAATGGGATATGAAATGCCACCTGTTTTGCTGACAGCTCCACCAGTGGGATCACCAGTCCATCTTTGGAGACAAAGGTTGAGGTAAGGGGAAACAAAAAGGGCCATGATTACTTGGCACCGATGCCAATGCCACATCTTGATGCGCCCCCCACCCCCGCCTTCACTATGAAGAAAAGAGGACATCTGGATGAAAAACCAAGGGACCCTCCTGTCAGGATACACTAACCTTTAAGACTCCATCTGGGGAAGGGGAGCTAAACAATCCCTAGCCTACAGCCTGCTAGAAGATACCAGGGATATCCCAGAAACTCCTAGCCAAACAGGTGTCCCAGGATCCTAGCAAGTAATGAGTCTCACCTGGCTTGGCATCTAATTTCCCATATACCTAGCACTTGAGATTCATATTACATTGTGTATATATCTCCCCTGGCATTCGCTTCTCTAATTGCTTCTTTTTTTTACTGTCCCTTTCTTTTTTACTATCCCTTTTTTTTTTTTTTTAAACTATCCCTCTAAATGACTCCATGCCTCCATCTAAGGAGGGAAGATAGGCCAGAGCCCGGAAGAGTTAAGAGAGGGACCTCCAGAAGCAAGAAGAGAGTCTGCACTTTCTTTGGCACACCTGAGACCTGGCTTCCCACAGTGGATGCCCTGGGGTGTGGGTTGGGGGTGGAGAGGTTACCCCAAGGGAACCTGGCTGCCACTCCTGGACTCGCCTGGAGTAAGATGGAGCTACCATTCAAAGTTTCCCACACTGTTTTAATCAAAAAGCAGTGAAACGCAACAGACTGCATATCTCACCAAATTACTAGTCAGATTAAAAGACATATAGGGGCTTCCCTGGTGGCGCGGTGGCTGAGAGTCCGCCTGCCGATGCAGGGGACATGTGTTTGTGCCCTGGTCTGGGAAGATCCCACATGCCGCGGAGCGGCTGGGCCCGTGAGCCATGGCCGCTGGGCCTGCGTGTCCGGAGCCTGTGCTCCGCAACGGGAGAGGCCACAACAGTGAGAGGCCCGCGTACCACAAAAACAAAAACAAACAAAAAACAACAACAAAAGACATATAGAAAATCATGGTGCTGAAAGGAACCTTTCTAAAAAAAAAGTCAGTCTTCTTATTTTATAAATGAGCAACTGAAAAAGGGTAGGGTTGGCGGGGGAGGGGGGGAATGCTATGCTTTCCTAGATTTTAACCTGTTCATAAAGATACCAATATGCTGAAAACCTTCACCACCATCTTCAGTTACTTCCCTCAAAGTGAGGGAGCTCTAAGCCTACCCACACATGCAAATATGAAAGAAGCAGAGAGCCCATAGAAGACCCATAGTGAAACTACCTATGATGTGTGTGTGTGTACAGGGCATATGCTGGCTCTCCAAATGAAGGTAAATATTACCACTCCTAAACAGTGACACATGTAAATTTCTCTCTGTCCCTAAGGGGTGCTGGAAATCTCTCCAGGGCCGTTTGGAAAACAGGACCTTAGAATGTCCAGAATAGAATCACAAATTAAACCCCTCAACTGGTGAAAAAAGTCCACTTCCAATGAAGCTCAAACTGTGCCTTGAGGAAGGCAAGGAAAGAATGTGGTGAGTCCTGAGTCTGCGGGGCTTCTGTTATCACTCTCTTCTCCATCCTCTTTAACAAAAGCAAAATTCTTCACAGCACTCATCAGAAAGACCCAAGGATGAAAGAAACTCAAGTGAAAAGCAAGAAGAGTGTTTCACGAGACTCGAAAGTCAAGTACCCACACTCTTCCCCAGGCCCCAGATGAAGGAAATCTAAGGCTTTAGTACAGTGGTCCCAGGCTTGGCTTCTGACAGATGTTCAATATGGCCAGGAACCAAGTCTCTGATCTAAACCTATGTGACATCCCCTCTCGTAGGCCAGTTAACCTCCACTTTGCTCTGGGTGGAATCCCTTCTTGGTGCAGCGGTGATCAGAGATCATCACCTTGAATCAAGAAGCTCCCAATACACTTTGCAATGGGGTGACACACCTCAAGTGGTCACTTCTTCACAATCCACCCCCTACCCACATTCTTTTCTATTTTCTGGCCTGCTTTAGGCTGAACTCGGTAAGTACTCCCAAGTCAAAGAGGGAATTCTCCTTTACCCCATCTCTTACGGCAAATGAACGACAGAAGATCTACTTTCTGTCTTTAATCCTATCCAACCCAGAATTTCCCAGCCATCAGAGAAGGCAGCCCCAGGAAGACCGGAAAAGCGAGTCCTGAACAGCTCCCGAGCAGGGACAGCTTGGGACAGCTCCCGAGCAGGGACAGCTCTCGAGCAAGGCCGGAGCAGGGCCTGCCCGCTCCACTCCTTCCAGCTCACCCTCACCTCGCATTCTGGTACCTCCACTGCCACCTCCGCCACCGCCGCCAGTGGGGGAATTGGGCCCCGCTGACTGTTTGCGCCATCCCCGCCAGTTCTGGCAGAGGCTCTCGGCCTCGGAGATGAAAGAACAGAGCGAATCCTCCTCAAAGCGGTCCGAATCCTCGAAAGAGAAGCGCTCTCCGTCCTCCCACTCCGCGAACATCAGCTCCATGGGGCCCGCACCCCCCGGGGCCGGGTCCCCCCCCGCGGATCCGGGGCCTGGGCCGCCGGCCGGGGGCTGTGGGGAGGCCCGGGGCCTGAGGGGCGAGCCGGGGCTGGGGGTGGCCGGGGCGCTCAGGGCGGCCGTGCCGGGCGAGGATCTCAGGCCTGGGAGAGACACGGGACGGGGCCTTGCCCAACTGCGAGGTGTGAACGGGGATCGTGGCCAGTCTCCGAGATTCAAGGCCCGGACGAAGCGCTCGGAAGCCGGGGCCTCTTGGCGGCTGTGGTGCCGCCTCCCCCATCAGCTGATCTGAACTTCCGGCCGCGCCGGCCACCACCACTTCCGCCCTCGCGCGCCCAGGAACCCGAGCCGGTACGCGCGGATATAAGGAACCTGTTTAATTGCTACGTTTCCTGCTTTTTTTTCTCGAGCCCACCCCCAGATACCGTAAGAGGAAGCCAACCCCCAAAAGTATACGAAACGACTACAGATCCCAGCAATAACCCGGCGTCCATAATGTCCCGAAGGAATAAGCAGCCGCCACGCATGTCGGGAGTTGTAGGCTGTCAAGAGACAAACACAGGAACCATTGGGTGGAGTTATTGTCCTAACTCCGGATAGGCCCCGGGGCCGCATCACCTTCTGGGAATTGTAGTTCAGAAGCCTGAATTCCAGAAGACTTTTTAATGGGGTTTAATTGGCGAAGCAACAGGAAAAGGCGGCGTTTGATTTCAGGAGATGGTTGCACTGTTTGTCAGGGGGGCCTTTGAGTCCAGGGGCTCCTAGCCTTTTTTTGTGCCATGGGCCGTTTAACAGCCTGGTGAAGCCCCTAGACCCCCTTCTCAGATTGTTTATAAGTAAACAAAATAAAAGAATTACAAAGGAAACCTTTTATGTTGAAATACAATTATCAAAATATTAATAAAACAAATTTGTAACATAGTACTTCTTTATTTATACATTAAATAAGATCCAGCAGCAAGTGTAATAACTACCATAATATTGAAGTTAGTGATGAATTTAAATATTGAGATACTGTGATTTCATATAGGTATTGCTAATAATACTGTGGTTTGTTTCCCACAGCCCTAATTGAAATGCTCAATTTAAGTTGTGGTTAAAGATAAAATTTTTTTCTCATCCATATTCACAGACCTCTTACTGGGAGTCTATTGACTGTAGGTTAAGAACTTCCAAGGCTAGTCCAAAATGCCTAAGCACTGAGCTTCTTCCTAACAGCTTGCAGAACTAGGCAACTACCCAGTGCTCCACCAATGGGGGTATGTGGACTATAGAAAGAGGTAACTGTGGGGGGGTCAAGGAGGCACGGCCCCTTCTTTATCTTAATAATTATCCCACTGGAGCTTTAAAACCCCCAATGATCCCTTTGTACATTTAAAGGGATGTATGTGCTGTAAAGTACACAGAAAAGTTAACTCAGTTATGCCTGGAAGGGCAGAGTACACATAAAATGCTATACAATTGTTCTAATATCAGGAGGTCACAAAAGTAAATGCCTTCAGCAGCTAGGCAGATAACTTAATGAGAAGTGAACAGGTGATACACAAGATAATTGCCAATTAAGTCTGCCTCATCATTTGGGAGAGTACTGTGGCCAGATCCCTGGAGAATGGAGACAAACGATAGTCAGCTCTACCTGATTAATCTTTATTTCCATGTGGGAATAAGAAACTATGGTTGCCAGATCTTTTGATTTTTTTAAGAAAAGCTAAAAAGTGGGCTTTTTATGACATTTTTCCTATTTTTGAATGTGGCCAGCTAATTTAAAAACAAAATTTTAACTGTGTGGGCCAAATAAAATTCATCTGCAGTACCTTTGGGTCATCAGTTTGTGAACTTCTGATTATTCCCGCAGCACCCTGCAGGGGTTATGCACAAAATAGATAGTCGCTAAATACTTACAGATGATGGCAAAAAACTGCATATAGACAGACTCCAACATCCTTAATGAATCCAAAGGCAAGGGCATTAAATGGTATACAGGACTTCAAATGCAGGACGAGACAAAGGTTTTTGTCCTGCACCTGGTGCAAATTAGGGAGCAAAGACCTTCCAGAGTGTAGGGGAGGACACAAGGTTCAACTATGTTGGGAGTACCTAATCCACAACAAAAGGCCAAGTTCTCTTCAGAGGATTTTATTTCAACATAAAGCATAATTTCCACCCACATAATGATTCCAAAGGGTAAAAGAAAGTGTTTTGCCTCCTACTCTTCAACAAGAGCATGGCAGTGCAAATATCTCTAAAATGCCTCTGCAGAGTTCTCAGAAGCTACAGTCCAGTCATTGAAAATGCTTCTCCATTTTCAGCTGACATGAGGTTTGTTAGGAAACCTATGTAACAACTTATTCAATTTCTTGGGGGGTAAACTCCCCAACTCTCCCAGGTCCTCCTGGATTGATCTCACTTTTCGGGCTGCCTGAAAACACAGAACAAAAATTAAAATGACAGCTCCAAAGTTGGCCCTGACCTAAGCTAATAGTTCTCACAACACCCCAAATCACACTAAGGGATTAACCAGCCTGGAGATCTGTGTATTCTTCCCAGTCCCCTTTCATCAAAAGGACTTGGGACCCAAGAATGACTGTATGGTCTGAAGCTACCATGCCAGCTGGCAATTAAGTCTAGGCTGGAAACCAAACAACCTGTCCTTTACTATCTTTAGTTCTACTTCAGACAATAATGTCTATTTGAACAGCAATTTAAACTTTACAAAGTGGTTTTCCCATTCATCTCTTCACTTGACACTCACAAAATTCTGTAAGGTGGATATTAATATTAACCTCATTTTGCACCAAGTAAAGCTAAAACCAGTGACACAAATCGCTCAAGATCACAATGCCTTCAAAACAGTAACCTTTCCCACTTTGGCGTGACTCAAGTAGCTTCCAAAAACTTCCTCGCCCTTTTAGAATGAGAAGGACTTTCTTATCTCCTAGGAAGAGGCAGTAAGAACCATGACTGTATGCCCCCCATTTTCCTCCCAAAAGGGCACCCCAGGAGCCTGCTGTCACCTCAGCCCTCGAAGCACAATCGAAGAAGTCCTGGATCTCTTTTTTGCACGCTTCGTCGCGGAATTCATTCTGCTTCCAGCAAGCCATCATTACTGACATCTCCGTGATACAAGTCGCCTCTGGAGGAGCAGAACGCGGGGACCCTCAGTCACAAGGAGACCCTTACCTTCCGGCCCTCCCACCCAGCAGCCCTCTGCACTCCTCCGACTTCCGCCCTGGGGCCTCCAAGGCTCCGACTGCTCACCGCCCTTCTCCCGGCGCCGTTCCCCGACATGGTTAGCTAGGATGAGGGGTTTGTTGGGCTTCAGTATGGGCTTCCGCGGGTTTCCAAACCTTGCTAACCGACCCCGGAGGCTGGGCGTCGCCATTGCTCACCGAGCTCCCGGCAGGCTCTGCGGCGCCGTGCGTGACCCCGCGTGACCCCTACGAGCTCGACGACAACCTCCCCCACCCCCCACTCCCGCCCCAGCATGCACCTTTTTCTTGTCTTGGCGGGGTCGCCTTGATGCCGGGTTCGGATCCCGGCTGGTGCAGACCCGTGTGCAGGTTAGGAGGAGAGTCTTTGGGACTCTTTTGTGAATCTACGCTGACTCTTGTAGGCTCCGGGCTCTGAAGTCTTGGGGCAGTACTGGGCCGGGAACACCCAGGAAAGAGGCCTGATAAATGGACTCTAGTTTCTGGTGGTAAAGTCTGGATTAGAGGGTCAGTCGACTGACACAGGCAAGGGCAGAGAGAATGGGAGCGAATCAAAATATGAGAGTTTAAGATGCTACGTTGGGAATGATTTTATTTTAATAAACCTTTAAGAACTGTTGGTTTTGATTACCTTTAGAGCCACTCCGAAGCCGCGAAGAAAAATAGGCTCATTTACGCTAACAGCTGCTGCTGCTTAGATATCGTTTGTTCATTTGTAGTGATCTCACTGGATTGGGTGAGGTTTAAGCACTTTCTCGCATTCATCGTTTTACTTAATCCTCTCGCCAATCCTCTGAGGATACTTAGCAGTACCATTCCTATTTATACGCTTGGCCCTTAAATTATGATGCCTAGACTTGGTTCTAAGTTACTTTTTTCCCCCCCGCCCCATCCCCTCCCCGCCAAGTGACTTTTAGCTGTTTACAAAACTCAGTCCAAAGATGAACCACTCATTCTCAAGGCATTTACACATGAGCTCCAAGAAATGTCTCTGGTAATGGAAGCATAACTTGGACAAGCTTGAAGTTCATAAGATGACTACTATGGAGAAACAATATTTAGTGTGTGCTAATCACTTATCACAGTTGTTTGGAATCTTCCCATTTATCTCTGCATGACTGGTTCGTTTTCTTCTATTGAGTCCCACCAGTTCATGTCAGAGAGGACTTCCCTGACTTCCATCCAAACCACCATCAACCTGTTTTATTTTCTTCAGAGTACCTATCATAGTCTGGATTATCTTGTTCACTTATTGTTTGTTTACAGCCTTACCCCCCCAACACCCATTTAAAATGTAAGCATCATGAGAGAAGGGACCTTGTCTATCGTGTTCAGTGCTGTATCCCCAAGGCCTAGAGTAGTGCCAATAAATACTTGTTAAATGAACAAATGTTTGAAATATTTTTGCAAGTCTCCAGCTTTACCATCTTCACCCCAGAAATAAAACCAAGCAGAAGACACTGTTTAAAAAGAAGCCATTTATTATACAAAATTAAACCTGTGATAATCGAAGAAGCAACTCGGGAATAATAAAGGCATCAGCCCCATGCTCCACCCCCACTGCAGCAACACAAATAAAGCTAATTCCTATCAGAACTTCTACCACCAATAACCCCAAGTCTGCTACTGTATACAGAGCAGGCTGGGCCCCAAACCAGAGAAAATTCACATTGCTTGCTTTCTCCACAGAGAAAGTGAAGCCTTTAGTTAGATAGCCATGTGGCTATTCCTGGTTCTGCTTTCCCTTGTGGAAATGTAGCACCTGGTTTTGAATACTTTTATGGTAAGAGGAATAAAGGAGAAAGTCTGGGAAGCACTGACCACAAAGCAGGCATGTGTCTCCAGCCACAATCATTCATAAAAAACTGGCCTACTTTGTATATAAAAGTTCTAAGGTAGTGCCAGTGTGAACTGGTGTAATTAGACAGGAGAGGTAGGGATGATTCTACACCTTGCATAAGCATCACCTACCCTTTTCATTACACATAATGATATCTGAGTCCTAACCTTATTTTGCACTTGGGTAATGATGTATTTTGCACTATATAAACTAGCATCTGCATTTAAATAGATTGCAAGCTTAGAAATCAGAGTCCTGAATTTGGCTTCTTTTGTAAGAGTCCTTACTATATCAAATTTTAACATAAGTATTTTCGAAGGTCTATCTTTCTCATTCTTTTCTGCAAAAGTCCAAACAGAAAACTTTCCATGCTGTTATGAAGGGCATTTTTAATTAAATAAAATGAAAAAAAGGGAGTTCCCTGGTGGTACAGTGGTTGGGACTCTGTGCTTTCACTGCCAAGGGCCCAGGTTCAGCCCCCCGTCCAGGAACTGAGGTCCCACAAGCCACGCGGCACAGCCAAAAAAACAAAAAGGAAAAGAAAAAAGAACCACGCTGGCAGTGAAACCCAGCCTAAATTATAGCTTTGCTTGGCCACATCTTTAGGACCCTAGTTGTTGGAGCATCTCATATATATACAATACATGAGCACCCCATACATATAAATGTTTATTGCTAGGTCTGTTGCAGAATTTCCATTTTGCAGTATATTATATAGTTTCATGTCAGCCAAAAATTGTAAATTCTCTGTAAATCTTCACCCCATTCCAAGCAGGTGCCATTATTTTTTTAAATAAACACTTGATGTTAGCTTTGATCTAGCTCTAAAGAGCTAGATTTCTTAAATTTAAAAACAAGCTGGTGGGCTTCTCTGGTGGTGCAGTGGTTAAGAATCTGCCTGCCAATGCAGGGGACACGGGTTCGATCCCTGGCCCCGGGAAGATCCCACATGCCACGGAGCAGCTAAGCCCGTGCACCACAACTACTGAGCCTGCGCTCTAGAGCCCCCATGCCACAACTACAACTACTGAAGCCGAGCCCGTGCTCTGCAACAAGAGAAGCCACCGCAATAAGAAGCCACCACAATGAGAAGCCCGCTCATCGCAACAAAGAGTAGCCCCCGCTCGCTGCAACTAGAGAATGAAGACCCAACACAGCCAAAAGTAAAAAACAAATATGGGCTTCACTGGTGGCGCAGTGGTTGAGAGTCTGCCTGCCGATGCAGGCGACACGGGTTTGTTCCCTGGTCCTGGAAGATCCCACATGCCGCGGAGCGGCTGGGCCCGTGAGCCATGGCCGCTGAGCCTGTGCGTCCGGAGCCTGTGCTCCGCAACATGAGAGGCCACACCAGTGAGAGGACCGCGTACCGCAAAAAATAAAAAATAAAATAAAAAATAAAAACAAATAAATAAATTAATTTTTTAAAAAAGCTGGTATATCACACACAGAACAGCTTAGCAGTCTGCTCAAAATATTAAAAACCAACAAAACCTTATAGAAGGACAAGATTCTATTATACATAGTCTGTACTGAAGTCATAAGCATCATCTTCCTCTTCAGTCTTTACAACTATATATATATATATATGTTTGTAAATTAATGTGTGTATATATACATACATACACACACACTAATTTAAACCAGACATATTGATAAGCTATGGAACTTCTCTAGTGATAACTCATTAATACAACATTACAACCAGGGTAGTTCTAAGATCCAAGGTATTCTTTCTTGTTCCACTGCCCCAGAAAAAGCAAATGGTCTCCCTGTCCATTAAGCTGTAAGTTTAAACCACAGCAATAGAAGGGTCTGGCTACCTCCCTAAACCTGACTAACAACTTTTTATTTAGCCAGCCACTTGTGATGGCTTAAATGTCTTGCTTCGCTTCTCATGCCCTTGAGCTTAGGTGGGTGGGCTCCATCAAAATGTAGTCTCAGTAAGTACTATAAAGTTGTGTGTTGTAACAGTAATAGAGTGAATGAAGTTGGAATATTTATCCCACTTAAAGTGAAAAGTGCCACAGAATATGAGAGAATTACTAGAGCTATATTGCTGGGCTGTTTTTTTCTGCCATAATTTTCATGAGTTTTGGGGGGAAATGGACTTTTGTAGCATATAAAAATAATAGAAGAGTTCATTAGGCAGACAGAAGAGATCAAGGACTTATAAAAATCTGCACTTAGATTCACATTGGCCTATTTCAACATTTCAAAATCATTATAGCTTTTTCTGCTGTCATTTCCAGCCTGAGTCTCCATCTCTAATCTAAAATAGAGCAGGACAATTCATTAAATTGGCATGGCATTTATTAGCCACTGAATCTTTCTACTCATGAGTTGAGAAGGAATTTCAGATATGCCCTAGATAAGAAGCAAACCAGCAGTAAGAAAAGCTGTCAAATCTACAGGCAGTTTAATGCTGGGGAAAATGAATGTGGGAATGGTGGCAAGGCTACTCCGTCTCCATCAGAAATTGTGGAAAACCAGGAAAGAAAAAGCCATTCAGAATGAAAAGGTTGATATGAAAAGCAAAGTAAATGATATAAAAAATACAATTCCACGGGCTTCCCTGGTGGCGCAGTGGTTGAGAGTCCGCCTGCCGATGCAGGGGACACGGGTTCGTGCCCCAGTCCGGGAAGATCCCACATGCCGCGGAGCGGCTGGGCCCGTGAGCCATGGCCGCGGAGCCTGCGCGTCCGGAGCCTGTGCTCCGCAACGGGAGAGGCCACAACAGTGAGAGGCCTGCGTACCGCAAAAAAAAAAAAAAAAAAACAACTCCAGAGTGCCAGAATACAACCCACCAGGAGTTTTGCTTCACCACCAACATAACAGTTTATAAAGCAAGAGATGAGGAAAAGAGATTGGGAAAGGTACTGAATAATGAGTGGTTTGAGGAATAGCACAGTAGTTTTCTAAAGATGCTAAACCTGGCCCATCTTACCTCATTCACAGCCAAGTACTAACGTGTTGTCCCAATCACGACTGAGAGGATGATATGGCTAAAGAAATAAGCAGTTCTTTAAAATTTTTGTTGATCAGCACCTTTAATCAAATGGGTGTTTCAGGCTTCTGGTTCCCACTAAACCAAGAACTGGATGCCTCCATCTCTCCTTGAGGAGAGGTCCTATTACCATAGGCTGAGACCCTGGCTACACATCTTTAGGATAAAATATCAGTAGATATAACTTATTCTTTGAATTCACGGTAAGACAGTGTTCATTAAGAACTTGCATAGCAGATGCCCTTCATGTCCCATGGTAGAATAAGGACCTTCCATCTCCTTAGCTCTATCAAGTTAAGGACTCTTGCAAGCGTAATTAGAGATTTTGGTTCCTTTTCATGAAGATCTCAGTTAGGTAATCCCAAAATTTCCTCTGCAGTGTCTCATTGTTGTGGATCATGGCAGTGAGAGCTTCCCCCTGGTCCAGGCCTTGCCAGTAATCTTGCAGCCACATCTCCTTCCAGCTGAAACATCAAAATGGGAGTTGGATTATGGAACCTCAGCTATGAGTCCTACCTTTCTCTGAGTGGCCAAAGCAATCTTAAGCAGATACAGTGGTTTCTGGCTAGGACGAGGGATCCGCTTTGAGGGAAGGAAATGTGAAGTAAACCCAGTACTAGTCCAAGTGACAGGCAGTAAGCCACAAACACAAATTTATCACACCACCCCCCCCTCCCCCAATGAGTTAAATTTCCTGACTTGCCTGCTCTTGGTCCCCAAATGTGGAGGGAATTAAGAGGCAGGCAGGACAGGGGCCGAACTATGGACACAGTAATCTCCCTAAGAAAAGCAAGGCGTCATATTTAGATGGTTACCTTTTATGTTACACCTATTTCAGTAATCAAAATGAAAGTGCAATAGTATCCAGTGTCTTGATGAGACACAACCTGAATGTTTCTCTTTTTTTAATGTGTTACATTTTTCCTTTGATAAATCATAATATTATGTTCAGCACAAACTAGATACGAATTACTTGATGTAAATTACTGGATACAAATTACCTCCACTCCCAGGACCAAACTGTGCCAGCCCTCTGCTGCCATCCACTGTCCAAGGTGATCTCTGCAGGACATTCTAGCAGCCTCTCTTTCTCAAGGCTAATAATCTTTTATCACGCCTCCCCCAACAGGTGTGTTTTGCTGCAAGTGGCTTCAACATTTTCCCACCCCACCTCCCATGCTGACCTTGTTTCCCCATGTCACCACCTTCTGCCACCTACTGCAGTAGCCCCCTCACTTCCCTTCCAATCCACACTGCCCACCATTGTTAATCATCCTTTGAAAGCATCCCTTCTACTCTGTCTAGGACAAACATATAATTTATCATTCAAATCAGGGTAATTTTAAGAGTGAAAGGAGGTGTGTTAATAGTTACACCAGGTTAACAGGTATAAACCCCGATTGTTGCAGACAAACCTGCCTCAGAATACTCTCTTCTGTATTTCTCATCCCCAGCCCCACCATGCTGAAGGTGCTCCATAAATAGCTGAGTTGATTTTCAGGACAGTCCAGCTCCAGAGCCTAGTATTCAGAATATGTACAACCTGGCCCAGCTTTGTCTCTCCCCCATTGCTTCCCTGAACGGGCCCTCTGCTCTAGTTGAAGCTTGTTTTGAACTACTGCAAACATTGTTTACAAAAGCTGATTTTCGTATGTTGTTGCCCTGAACGATATCTCACATCTTTTACTGAGCTTTCGCAGTTTGTCTTATCCCCACAACTAGACTCTTGATACCTTAAAGGCAGAGTGATCCCATGTCATAATTTCCTAATACAACATCCCCTCAGCACCTAGTGCTCATTTATTGCCTGCAGGAAGCAAGTCAGTGTATCATTTGATTTGACAGCCACAGGGGACCCCAGCTACCCTTACCTGTCATTCTCAGGGATCTCTTCCACACTGCCAAAGCCAGGTGTGGGCACTGGGCAGTCCATGTGTGAGGGCTGGGCAATATGAGGCTCAGGGACAGGGATGTCCCCAGGAGAGGCTGCATGGGCCTTCTCGGCATCCAGCCGAGCCAGTTCGTGGTCACAGACGAAACACTCGAAGCCGTTAAGGTAGTTAGGCAGTAAAGGATCATTCACTCCCCACTCCCGCTGCTTCAGACTATCCAGAAGGAACTGGTTGGTGATGCCCCCAGGCTGCTTGTATGCCAGGTATTTCATATATTCCTCATCATTTTTGTCCAGAAAGTCAATAAACTCTGCCAGCTTCTGCGGCGACTCAAAGTCGTCAATGAGGATGATGGAGTGATTGTTGGGCACCCAGTCCCTCACAGAGGGAGAGCCGCGGTACACAGGCACAGCACCGAGGTGCATGGGGCGCCACAGTTTTTCTGTCATGTAGTCGTCACAGATGGCATTTTCGAGGGCCAAATGAAACTTATAGCGGGACAAGAAGGCCAAGAGTTCTGGATCCTCAGTGGTGGCTGTGGCTGTGTCCTGTAGCCGCGGCGTGGGCAGCTCCCGATTCTTCAGGCATTTCCCATATGAGTCCACCTGAGTGGGGTACAGCACGCCGTCAAGAGCGTACGGGTAGTGTATATATGGACATATATACACTACCATATGTAAAATAGATAGCTAGTGGGAAGCGGTCGCATAGCACAGGGAGATCAGCTAGGTGGTTTGTGACCACCTAGAGGGGTGGGATAGGGAGGGTGGGAGGGAGGGAGACGCAAGAGATATACGGGGATATATGTATATGTATAACTGATTCACTTTGTTATAAAGCAGAAACTAACACACCATTGTAAAGCAACTATACGCCAATAAAAATGTTAAAAAAAAAAAAAAAAAAAGATATGGCACGTCGGCCTGGACACCAGGGGTCGCGGCCTCAGCCCGGCGCGCCACCCTCCCCTTCCCGCCCCGCCCTCACCCACCGGGATGTAGCGCATGAGCTCGCGCACGTAGCGGTCCCGGTCCGCAGGCACGTCGCAGTGGGACTGCAGATAGAGCAGCGGCGCGTAGCCCCGGCGGCGCCAGTCCGCGCGTTCCGGGAGCGGAAGCGCCGCGCGGCGCAGATAGGCGGTCCCGGGCAGCCACTGCAGCGGCAGCGGGTAGTCCGAGTGACGGCTGAAGGTGGCGGTAAGATTGAAGAGGCGGATGCCCGGACTGTGGCTCAGCAAGAAGTTGTTGAGGGGCGACTCCTCGTGCAGGAGCGCCCAGCTCTGGTGCGCCAAGCGCGGCAGCGGCGCTTCGGACGCGCGGAAGTCGGTGCCGTAGAAGAGCAGGGCGCGCGTCCGCGCGTCTCCCCGCACCCGTCGGTCCCGGGACGCCACGCACGCGCCGCGCGCGCACTCGATGCGCTCCGAGTCGCCCGGGAAGTGAGGAAACAGCCCTGGGCTCCACCATAGCAGCACCGGCAGGTCCACCGCCTCCCCCATCCCCGGCCGCAGGGTCCCCGGACCACGCGCCACCCCCACTGCGCCCAGCGCGGAGGGAGGCCGGAAAACTGCGCCGTCCCACGGCTCCGCCCACTCCACCTCCCCGCCGGTCTCCCCCTCCGCCACGGGCCTTGAGCCGCTAGCCGCACAGACACTAAGCACTCCCAGCGCGGCAAGCACAGCCCCCGTGCGGCCGGCCCCCATGTCTATTCGGACAGCCGAAGCCCCTCAGGAACAGGCCCCGCCTCGCGGTGAGTCGCGACGGGACGAGGTCCTACGCCACAGGGGCACATGGCGCATGCGCAGCTCAGTGGCCACCTCAGCCGGCCACTTCGCGAGAGCCGCTAATCCTGGCAGGAAGTACTGCAAGGAAAGTGATACGTCACAGATAAGACTGAGGCTGCTGGTTACATCTTCATTTATTTTATTTCTTTACAAATTAAAGATGCATTGAAAAATAAACCAACGAAGAGAAATGAGAGGTCCAGAGCAGGGGCGTCCCGGGCTGGGAGCAGGCAAGCCTGGCCACCATCAAGCCTAGCCCTTGTCCTGCCCCAGCTAGGTGGGGTTGGAAGATAACTGTCAGCCACTCTGTCAGTACGAAAGCCTGAGTGGTGTCCTCGCAGGAGAGACTAGCCACCTCTGCCTCTCTCCCCAACAACCTCCAGCTTGGAGAGCAATGCTTCCAGCGGGAGCTCAGAGTGGGATGCGGGCTGGCTCTGTGAGGTATTGCAAGTTGATGGCCAGGCTCCCTACAGAACCATCCAGTGTTGGGGCCTCTCCAGCTGGAAAGGAGGCTGATACCACTACCAGGTCTTAATATACTTTGCAACTCTGTTCCCAGGCTCATTCATTTCTGATTACGTGCCTCTATTCACCAAGTGATCACCAATCATTTCAGGAGAGAGAAAGACCAGTGGAAGCAGAGCAAGAAAGCTAATCAACCACCCTCAGTCACTCTGAGTTGGCTGTTGACTTCCAGGCCCAAGAAGACTGACCACTTTTCTCTCTACCATCTACGGTCTATACCCCAGCTCTTGTGCACCTGTAGGTATGTTTATCCCTAATATAGGAAGTTGTTGATGACAATGAGCTGAATTAGCAGCCCCTCCCCCCTAATACCCTGGGATCCTCACTCCTTCCTGCCTGCCCTTCTCTTCTTGGAGGCTGGTCCAAAGGGACACATAATATTATTAGGGTCTGGGTGGCTCCAAATCCCCCAACACCAAATCATATACAGTGAACTGAGAAACTACATTCATTATGACAGGATTAGCAGGAAAATGAGGGTAAAGTGAGGGGACAGGGGCACCTTCCAACAGCAGGACATGACAGAGTGGTAGGATACTTGAGCCCAGAAAGAAGGTGTCTCCTTATACCTCCCCCTCCCCCCAAAGAGACTGAGGTCAGCTTATATGACTTACAATATATGGAACTGTCCCAATTTCTCTGCTGTCCTGGGGTACTTTCTGGAAGCTGGCCTGGACCCTATGCTGTTTACCCACATGCTCTAGCTCAGTAGCTGCCGAATCTCCTTGTGCATATGACAGAGAAAGTCAACATAGGATGCTCCGCCACTCAGGCTCTTGTCTTCCACCAGGAAGTGTTTGAACAGTGTCTCCAGCTTGTCCTCTTGTTTCACCACAATAAGCTACGGCCAGAACACAGGGTCATGAGGCAGGGCTAAAGGGAATTAAACATGCCCTGAAATCCCATTACCTAGTCACTTACTCCCCCTCCCCCCTCCCAGTGAGGACTTGACAAGGTAAGAAATCCAGGTTCAGATCAGTGTTACCTTCATGTACCGTGATCTCTGTGCCCTCAAACTGTCAATGAGGCCTTGCACCTTCTTGGACAGCAGATTATCCAGAACTGGCAGAACACTCTGGAACACAAAATTCATTTATCCTTATGGTAAGGATATGCTGAATCCAGAAGTGAAGACGGGGCAGCACAGATGTATGCATTATCTGAAATATGGAAGCCTGTGAAGAATGAGAGCACCCTCCCTCTCTAAGTGTACCCTGCTATTTAAGGGAATGAGCACACTTTTCTTGGCTCCTAACTCATATCACAGAGTCTACTTCCACACCCACATTCTCCTTGACTCCCTGCCCTCACCAAGCCACTGGTGATCTGACTGAAGGAGGAGACACCGAAGAGGCTCTGGACAACACCCTGTTGGACACTTGCTCCCACCCAGAGGAAGAGGTTGAGCCCATTCTCCAGCAAATATATATCCCTGTTGCTTAGACGCTCTTCAGATGCTCGAACTGCTGGTGGTTCAGTGGTATTCTCAATGGGAGACTTTGTCTAGACAAAAGGAAGGGGGCAAAAGGTTACCAAGGACCATAAGACTCGTTTGCCCACCCACACCCCCATCCTCCACCCCCATACACGTGACATTTCAGAAAGCTAAGCACCTGAGTAACTCTCAGTATGAAAATATTCCATCAGATAAGATAGGTAAAAAATTAATGAGTGTCAGACACAGACAATATTAATCCTTCCCTTCCTCCTCCTATGATGTCCCTTTCTCACTACAATGTCTCACACTCCAGCACTCAGTCGCACCAACGGTAGGAGCCGAGGATAGAAGAAGACATTGGTCTCAGCCACATCCATGGAGGTAACCAGCTGTCGGACATAGGCCCGGTCATCAGTAGTGACTTCAGCTCCAGGCTGCAGGACATCACTCTTCAATACACAGTTCAGGTAAACTGGGAGTAGCTTCATGCACTCAGGAAGGATCAACTAAGGCGGTTATCAAAACAAAGTCAATGATCATGAGAAATCCCTCCCAATGCAAAAATGTATCCCAACAACTCCTCCACCAAAATGCTTGCCCTACCTGTCCTGCAGAGGAGGGGCTGGCACAGTTCTTTCTGTAACAGGCCAAGATCTGGGCACACTGAGTGATAAGAGTGTCACGAACAGTCTTCACAGGGCTGTTCAGGACCCCCCGGTATGCTGGATAGGAAAGGGAGACAGCACAGTCACTGGTCAGCCACTCCATCACACGTGCCTTCCCACCATCACACCCACTCAGGAATGCTGAATTGTTGACCATCCTGGACCTTTCTCTTAGCCCCAATCCCACCCTGCCCTGCCTCTGCCCTCACCAAACTTGGCCATGTAGTTGATGAGCGTGTCAGTCTCACAGTTTCGATACAGATCAGCCAGCTGAGTGCAGCAGTTGAGGGCCAGGTTGTGGATGCGGAGCCGTCGCTGCCCTGCACAGCTGGTGTAGAGCAGGGCACACTAGGGGAAGGGAGAAAGGGGGAATTCACATCCCTCCCTCCCTCAGCATAGCCCTCGGAAAACTGCCTCTGCTATGTTATTAAACTAGAAGACAGACATGAGCCATCCCTTCTCCAGCCTCTTCTAGTCTTCTCTACCCACCCCTCACCCCCTTCCCTACAGCCTATTTATATCCAGGGAAATGACCGTGGACACTTCGTCCCCAACCCCTGCCTCCTGCCCCCTACCTGCAGGAGGGCTCCATTCTCTTCATTGAGCCGATCGTCATGCTTGAACTCCACAGTCACCGTCTTGTCCCCATCCAGCCCAGCCAGCTCCACATCTGTTGTGTTGTTCATGTAGAAAGCCCCAAAGAAATCTACAGCACGGATACCTGAGGCCACATGGACAGGGCTAAAGGTATGACAGGTGCCTCCCTCCAGACTGAGCCCCCCCACCTGCTCTTCTCCAACTAGGACTGACCAGTGCTTGTCCGGACCCGCATCACAGCATCAAAGCCAACGACCTTCTGTACATCCCGACGCAGGTCACTCAGGAACCGTTCCTGGTCATTTTCCACCTGCATCCCCCCAGGCTCAGAGTCACATCACTGACTACATATAAACAATCTTCCTGCACCCCCTCCACTCTACAAGCCTGCAGAATCGTTAATGACAGTAACAGTGACGATAACGATGTTGATGATAATGATAGCTTTTAAGCACTTATTACATATTACATGCCAGGTATCACATTAAGTGCCTTACATATAATTACTTAATCCTGATGACAAATCCTAATTACTAACTATAAAAATCCCATTTTGTAGATGAAGAAACAAAGGAGAGAATAATTAAGTAATTTATCCTAGGTCACACAGCTGGTAAATGGTAGGGCCAGAATGTCACCCCGGGACTGATTCCAAGCCCCGTGCTCCTGACTGCCACACTCTCTTCTGTACACTGTGCAGTCTTCTCCTCCAACGCTATTCCTATTAATGAGTCAGCAGCTAAGGGGCCACTCCACATGCAGGCAGGCATTCACAGTCCTGCTTCCACCTGCCACCCAGAGTCCCATGCCGTACCTGAAAGCAAGCGTATTTATAGACAGAGCCACCAGTGAGCTGGGGTACAACAGAGAGCGTGGCCACATCCACATACTGGTTAGGGAAGAGGAAGAGGTCTACGCAGCAGCCTTGGGCCACACACTCTTTGGCCAGGGTCTGATAGGCACCTGTCTGAGGCTGGAACAGAGTCTGGGGAAGAACAGAAAATAATGTTCAAAGATCCCAGTTCCACCCTGCTTGAGAAGTGTATATGCTGTATATGTAATGTGGGATATTCAAGGACGTGTAAGACTTCAGATCTACCTCTCAGTTTGCAATAGTAACAGAACAGTCTCTTAAAAAAAAAAAAAAAAAAGTCTACCAAAGGCTTTGGGATGGGGTAGAGGTGTGGGAGCAGTGGAGGTGGTTGGCAGTCACGGATGTGACATGTGAAAGGGCAGAGGATCCAGTCCCAGTCCCCCTCCAGAAAGTTAAAAGAGTACTGCATTGTGAAGAGACAACATGTTCCTCTGTAATAGAAAGTCCTCCCCGCAGCTCCCAATCCCACACCTTCTCCTTGTCTGTGTTGATCAACTTCCTGTCGTCTCTGTTCTTCAGTTTCCCTGGGGCCTCTGCAATGGGCAGGGAGGTGTGGAACAGAAAGAGCTTCCCTGCACACTCAGCAGCCTAGAAAAGAAGAGAGATCTACTTGTCCATTCTTTCCCTTATTCATCCATTATTCATTCATCCCTTCCCTCGTCATTTACTCAGTGCCAACTATGTCAGACAAGCTGACTCACTGCACAGCCATCAATCACTGAAGATACAGGGGTTGTATCCTAGGGGGTAAGATGGTCAGAAGACAGTGTTGCAGAGGTGGCTGCCAGGGACTCGAGCCTTACCTTCAGAGCCTCCATCCCAGCCTGGATAACTGGGGCAAATACTGTCTCTGTCTCCCTTGTGTCTGCAAACATTTCCGGAATCTGATCCAATAAGCTGAAGAGATAGGTGATAGGAGGCAATCAAAATTGATATCCAAATTTCAAATCCCTCAATTCCCTGAAGAGTCATCTGGCCCCCAGACTCTGAGAACTCCTGAGGCACAGCCTCTGTCCATCCACTGAACCCTCTGCTCAACTCTCTGGCTTTCTGTGGTTGTACCCACCCCACCCCTGCTTTACCCCCACAGTCTAACTCCTACCTGGTGATGACTGCTTGAGACTCATTGACATTGACCAGGAAGCCATCCAGCAGTGGCACAAACATGTCACCCACATCAGATACAACCATCATTTGTGGCTGGGCCAATGAGCTCTTCACATTGTAGAAGTGGAGCACCTTATTATAGGTGACAAAGCCAACGCGGATTGCTGACTCTTCTGCCCCGCCCTCCCTGTAGAAGGTGACATTGTTACCCACGGTTGCCACCTCCTCCACCACCCAACTTCATGACATCAGGATCCATGATGTGCTGGTTAACCCAGCCACCCACCCCTAAGCCCCCTCCCCAGGCATCATTATCCAATGGAAGCACCTTGGCTGCTAACTCTCACCTAGGCAGGAAGTCTAACAGTGACTTGAGCTCCTCACAGAGGAGCCTAACAAGACCACTCCTGATGGCATTGTAGGAGACGTCAATCATGAAGATGAAGGCAGGAGGGCTGGGGAACTTATTGTTCTGCAAAGGAAGGAAATGTTGGTGGCGGGCGGGGGGAGAGGGGTATTAGTAAGCAGGTCAGTTGACCAGAGAGAAGTCAACACCAAAGGGGACAATGACGGGGTGAGGGAAATGACCACAGCAAGTCTTAGCTGTCTCATTGTCCACCCACTGCTGCTCCCCACGCTACCTTCCCTCACCTTGCAGTAATCTACAGTGGCCAAGAATTCATAAGAACCCAGGGACAGCTCAGGACGGTCATAAGCATCCACACGTTTGCCGGTATGATCCAGATGTTGAAAATACTGGGGGGGAACTGTGGGGAGTAGGGCAGAGTGTTACTCAAAGGTCCACGCTCAACCTTAGTTGGGTCCTGGCTGAGCTCACTCTATTGCCCCACATCCCCACAGGCGCCTTATTTCCCCAACCCCTGAACCAACGGACCCTCATCTATCTAACTAGAAAGAGAACAATGAAGATGCAATCCAGATCCCCCCCAACCCCAGCCTCTGTGAACATACCATCGTTGATACAGCTGCAAAAGCAGCACTGGAAGCGCCTCCCTCCCTCAACAAACTGCATGAAAGGGCACATGTATGCTTTGCAGCGATTGCAGCGCAAAGGACCAGATTCCCCGTGGTCGACGACATACGGTGAAGCCTAAAGAGCAAAGGGGAGGGGCTCAGACATAGAGGGAAGCTACAGCAGTGGCAACAGATGAGGAGGAACAACCTGGAGGGAGAAGGGCATGGCTCAGATGGTTTGCCTGGGGAGGGAGCAGAGAGAAGGGGAATGAGGACAAATGTCAAATGTCCCTAAGGAATGTCCCTAAGTCTAAATTCTATAGTCCCCTCTCCTTACTCCTCATCTCTAGAATTTCACTTCTTCTGGAAAGAGAAGAGCAACTGTGGAACTGGCCCAAACAAACCAGGGGCTGACGTGGACGTATGAGGAGAAAACCAGAGATTACCCAGGATTCTCATTTCTGGCCCAATCTTCAATCCCCTTCATTCCTGCTCTAGGATCTTGACTCCTACCTCCTTTCCCAACAAAGTATCTATGACATTTGTCCTCCCCAATCCCTGGATTTCTGTGAGCCTACTGATGCCCAGGCAGATGTCACCCTACAGATAAGAGACCAGCAGCCAAGTGTCCCACCATCCCCACTGAGACCCAGGAAAAGAGAAAGAGAAAAACACAGAACAAGACAGAGAAGCAGGATGTAAAGTGAGCCGTGAGTATCCAGTTATAGAGAAATCCACCCCAGGTTCATTAAGCTAGGCATGAACATGAGGGTATCCTACCAAGGCCTGGCAGAGCAGCTGCCAAGCTCTCTTTCAATGCTGATTCCAGGTATTGGGGTGACAGATCATGGCCCAAACCAGGTAAGAGAAGGACTACTGGATCTTAATCTACCTTTTTCCTTAATATGCTGTCCTAACGTCTCGACCTACCTGGGATGACAGGACATCACACAAGAAAAACAGAATGATGTGCTTCTCTTCATCTGGAGACGACCATGCTATGAGAGGCTCCTGCAGCCAGCTGTCTTCTCCCCTGCAAGCTGGCCTTGACTCTTTCCATAATGTGTTTCCCCTGTGGACTCTGCTCCCATCCAGCAATTTCTTGGGCTTTTACTCTCATCCCTACCACCCCCTTCAGGCATGGGCCCTGTGATAGAAAGCTATTGAAGATATTCGCCCCTCCCGCCCAACCAAGACTTCTTCCATTGTGACTGCCAGAATCACATCTAGGAAGAAGTCTCACTCCCCACTCCCCCTCCCTTCCTCCCTTTCATGATACTCTAGTCCCTTCCCTGACTCACCTCCTCTGGGGGCAGCCTTGCCAGCGGCTTTATGACAGCTGCCAGGGGCACCTGAGCCTGCTTAGCCATGTCAGATGTGCAAGGGATATTATAGGATGTGCATCGGATGTATCGGGGACTTGCATTCCCTGAAGAGGAGGTAGAAAAGCTGAGTCAGATCACAGAACCACTCCAGACACTGGCTCTCCATTGCCAATCCACCCCATCATCCCAACAAATGCTAGAGCTGATGGTGGCTTTTTCCCCCTAGACACCAATGAGGGACTGGTCTCTGATTAAAGACTGACAAAGCCCCATCCAGAAGCTGATAATGCTGGAGAAAAAGTCCCCGCAGGGAGTAATGAATGCCCTCTCACCTTGGTCTTTCACGAGGAAGTTGGTGGTGACTAAGGGTGGCACCTGGCCCCGCACTCCAGTAACAAATGGCTCTGAGCCCCGGTTGTTCCTGTCATCCTCAATAACCTGAATCTGTAGGGAAGAGGTGAAAGGAATGAAGTGACAGATGAAAAGGGAGTAGCAGGTCGCAGAGAGCCAGAAGGAAGAAACACTGGAGCTGCAGCACAGAAACGAATAATTTGCCAAGGAACACGCCTCATGCACCAGGTCTGCTCTCCTTTAGGGGATCATGTAAGATGCTGTAATACCAGTCTTCCACTCCACAGTCAGCAGCAACATGCTGGACAGGCAACATTGAGAAAGGGCTTCTTTATGAATCACCCTGATCCCAATAAATGGTGAGCACCCTGTTATAATACCTACTCCAGGAAAGCTCCAGCTCTTATCACAAGCCTTCAAACATGATCAGATTCCACTTCCCTCCCCCATCAAGCCTCTGCCTCCCCTTCTCTTCCCAAGACACATTCTGGATCAGAGCAGGAGAACAGACCACGGTAACCATGTAAAAATGAAATCTACCTGGAATGACTCTACACTCAATGAAAGTAGAAGGGACAGGGTGAGGAGAGGATTACACAGCAGGAAATGATCAGGTAAGGTGAGGAAGCAGATGCTGCCTTATTTTCAGGTAAGCATCAGTGTGTAAATATGGGAGAAGAGGATATTACAGCCCAATCCTCAGTCCCCCACATTTTGACAGACCCAGCAAAGGAAAAAAAAAAAGATCTTGCAAAGCTGGTGATCAGACCTTCATGCAGGCTGATAACCTTTGGTCAGTTACTTCAAGATGGGTTTGGTAAAACCAGAAAAAGTAAAGGGAGAATAAGACTCTGTATCCCATAGCAGAAAGAGTTGAAGCTTAGAAATATATCAGAGTCAAACAGACTCTCCAGATGAGAAAGCGGCCCACACTTTCTCAAACCAGCTGTCCCCTCCCCGTAAGAAATGAGTTTCCCAAATTTGTACATTAGTAGCCACCTACCCACATGTTTCTCTACAACAAGCAGTAGACAAATCAAACCCAAAAGGGAAAGATCTACTGTTCAGTTTTGTCCTGTTCCATCCTATGTCACATGCAGGCTCCTGGAGGAGCCAGCAGAACTAAAACCAAAGCTTAATATGCCATCTGACCCCGCCCTTCAATCCTGACCTTCTACCATCCCATACTTAAAGGCACTGCTAACAGCTTGCTACTTCTTCATTATATGGTGACTCGAGGCATGCACATCCTTCTAGCTTGTAAAAGCAAGGGTCTAGAAGGACTAAGGGAAGAGGATGCGGAGGGATGGACATGGTGGATGAGGTGAAGATGAGGTCACAGGCATGCATGGGTGACATTAACACAGGGATGACAAACACACACCCACCCCCTGCACTTACTGGACTAGGAATGGCATCAGGGTCTATTCTGTGCCTGGTTTTCTGCTGAGGAGGCAGCTCATTGAGTTGCTTTTAGTGTTTTAATAATAAAGGCAGCAGGGGAATAGAGGGAGGGAGACAAAAGAACAAGAAGCAGATGTTACTTCTCTCAGCCCTGATGAGTTAGACATGAACAGCTGGAGCCCAGCTCATACTGCTGAGATCAGGCCCCGCCCTAGATCAGAAATTCCAAATTTTTCTGGGCCAAAAAAGAGCCTTTAATGACTCAGGCTATGATGTAGAAAGATAAGGAAGGGGGCAAATAGGAGGCAAGAGGAGTTATACGGAGGGGCTGAATGGGAGAAATTTTAAGAAGGAAGAAGAGGGATGTTCCCTCCAAAAGGCCAAGCCTCCCATGTAAGAACTATTCTTATGCTGAAAGAAGCCTCACATCCAACCAGACTCTCCTTCTCACTAAAGGAGGGAAAAGGAAAGAGGGACTGCTTAATCCTCTAGAGTCGCCCTTTGCCAGCTGGGTCCCTCACCATGATAGTTCCCCAAAGGAAGAGGGAAGAGAACAGAATGGAATATGACAATGGCTAAGCATGGTGAGGTAATTGACATAGCAAATGTTGCAGACAGAACTATAAAGTGGCCTCCACTTGGGAGTACAGTACCTGCCTCTATTCTGTGTATGATGAGGCAGGCCTGAGTATTCTGATGGCTCTAAGGGTGAGATTCACCCTTTTCCTGGGAGAAGCAACTTCCCCACATTGCCCTTGAAATTGTAGATCACTATTCCCCATCCACACAGCAGCAGGCTAACAAGCAAAAGTATTGGAGGCTTCCTCCTAAAACACCGTCCAAGTAGGGGCAGAGAGAATCCAGAGAGGCTTTCCTTTTCTTACCACCTAACACCAGAGAATTTCCACCAGCTCTACCCATTAAGAAGACTGCTATCCTACTAGATCTAAGAGGACAAGACCTGGACCCACCCACTACTCCACAGAAGAGCAGAGGTTACCGTGCTCTGTCCAGCAGTGACAGAATGCAGCACTCAACCCAGAGCTCTACTGATACTGCTGATCACTCCTGGTTTCCCTTCCTTTCCTGCCCAGCTATGAAGTAAAAGTGCCCCCAAAAGACTTCTGGGACTTCAAGTTCTAGTTAAAGAGTCAAAGATTGCATCTAGGTGGCTTCCCTGGTGGCGCAGTGGTTGAGAGTCCACCTGCCGATGCAGGGGACACGGGTTCGTGCCCTGGTCCGGGAAGATCCCACATGCTGTGGAGCGGCTGGGCCCGTGAGCCATGGCCACTGACTGCGCGTCCGGAGCCTGTGCTCCGCAACGGGAGAGGCCACAGCAGTGAGAGGCCCACGTTCCGAGAAAAAAAAAAAAAAAATTACATCTAGGTTCTACACCTACAAGATGATGAACGAAAAGGAAAATCAGCAAAGGCTAGGCAAACATCTCTTCTAGGTTGACTCACTTATCTGGCAGCCACAAGCATCTTCCCCAGGACCACATAAGTATCTACTTACAGGGCTTGGGATGGCATCAGGGTCCAGGCGCTTAGGAGGCAATGGTTGAGGAGGCCCAGGCTGACTTCCAAAAGCGGCTGCTCCTGGGTAGGGACTTCCATAATTGGACTGAGGGCCCCGGGTTGGTCCAAAGGAACCTAAGAGACAAGGACACAAGGTTGATGAACAAATTATTCCTTCTCTATCTCTTCTTAAGGCCTCACAGAAATTACTAGACTCCTATAAATGTAGAATTGAGAGGTACAGTAATGACCATTCAGAGAAAGCCCACACTATCTGAACTAAGAGAAAAAAAAAATCTTATAAACCCCAGATCCTAGTAATAATACCCTGAAGCTGTCTATCTAGTTCACTTACAAATAAAAACAACAACAAAAACACGTGAACTGCTAAAGCCTTTGGCTCCTAGGTAGACCTTGGGAAAAACTCACCATTTTGTTGCAGCTGATAGCCTGGCTGCTGGGAGGAGTGCATAGGTGGTAGTGGTGGTCCTGGGGGCCCAGTCATTTGGGTGCCAGGGGGCAGAGCTTGAGAAGCAGGTGAGGACACGTGGTTGGGCTGGCTTACTGGGGGCCCCCCAAAACTCTGTCCAGGCAAGAGAGGACCAGTCATCGAAGGCATCCGAGGACCCCCTGAAGCTGGGGGTGTGAAGCTGGAGGCCTGTAGTGGGACAGATCGCTGGGGAGGCTGGGTCCCAGGATGACCCTGGGCCTGGCCAAGGGGAGGAGCTTGGCCCTGAGGATAGGAGCCATACAGACCAGAGTTAGGGAAACTTCCTGAGGCTGAGGCCAGCGATGTTGGTGGGCCTGAGAAGTAGAAGAAGTAGAGTCAGAACCCCAGTCATTCTGCCTCCTTGTTCAGTAAATCACTTTCCTTTCCACATGAGGGGCAGGAATGACTTCTCCCATCTGCTGGGGCTCAGAAGCACAAGAAATAAAAGGGATTCAGGTATAGCCCCAGAGTCTGATGCTTCTAAAAGGAAGGGGACAGTATTCCTGTGGTCACAGCTACTCACCATAGCCTAGCCCTGAAGGTGGAGAGGCTGAGGCCACAGTACCACTGATCTGCATTCCGGCCAGCTGAGCAGTCACCTGTGCACTTGTTGGGGGAGGGCCATAGGGCTGAAGCACAGCTGGCTGGCTGACCACAGGGGCCAATATGCCTGACCCAAATGGCTGATACCCAGGGAGCCTGCGAAGAGAAGGAAGGCAGAGGTTTCTAGTGGGCTGAGACACCCTTCAAAGTTGGCAGGAACTCCACATCATATAGGAAACTATATTGTTTTACAGCATCTTGAAGAGCAGGTCAGCTAAGTCTGGCATTCTATGCTAAGCAGAAAGATGATGCTAACTGTACCAGAGTTAAGGACTAGACAAACAGGACATAAACCAGGTAGCCTTCTAGCTGGGTCTATCTAGCAAAGCCTCGTTACTTGGATAGCTGTCTTGGATACTCCCATGGTATCAGATGGCATATTAAAATATAAATTTAAAATCATTCCAATATCATTGTATACCAACTAGCAATCGCAACAGTGTTTTTTTTTTTTTTTTTTTTTTTTTCTTTTTGCGGTATGTGGGCCTCTCACTGCTGTGGCCTCTCCCGTTGCGGAGCACAGGCTCCGGACGCGCAGGCCCAGCGGCCATGGCTCACGGGCCGAGCCGCTCCGCGGCATGTGGGATCCTCCCAGACCGGGGCACGAACCCGTATCCCCTGCATCGGCAGGCGGACTCTCAACCACTGCGCCACCAGGGAGGCCCGCAACAGTGTTTTACAGTAATGTTACTGCAGAAATCTATAACATAGATTATTATACATAACAAGCTCCTTCTGGGGTTTCAAGAATGAATCAAATTCTTCACAACGGTAGCCTGTTACACTGAAATTCTGATTTATCCTTCCTGCTTATTTTGTCTCTACTAAATAACTAGAACTTTATTATGTTTGGTCAGCTTCTACTAGTTCTGCAGTTTCACACTTTTCATTTGTTCATTCAACTAGTATTTTCTGGGCAATATGCTAGTGAAACTTACCTCCCTAAGCTCTTTGTTGGGCTTTGCATTTTTTGTCTTCCACAGCAACAAACATACTGTTAGCCCCATGGCAGGTGCTCATAAATCCTTGTCAGAATAATTATATCCCATGGTACTACTCTATTAACATGGATAATACTCTCCACTACCCAGTGGTATTCTATTACATACCAAAGTAACAGTAAACCAACACCTTATCTGTACATAGCTTTATAATTTACAAAGCATCTCTAAGTGTTTAATTTAATTCTCACAGCAAATTAATGAGGGAAACAGAGCAGATAGAAAACTAAGACACTAAGGGTATAAATAGCAGACTATTCTAGAACTAGAACCCAGACCCGATTCTTAGTCCAATGTATCAATACTTTACTTTTTAATTGTGAAATATAACATAAATAGGAAAAAATACATAAAACATATATGTACTGCTGAATAATACAAAAACCCATTTAACCAAAAAGCAAGTCAAGAAATAGAATACACCAAAGGCCCTGTGTGCCTCTCCTCCATCACAGCCCTCTCCTTTCTCCCAAAGATAACTACTTTCCCATCTTCTTGATAATTGTTCCCTTATCTTTAAAACAATATAATTCGGCTATGTCAGGTTTTTAAACTTTTGTAAACAGAATCACATCGTACATACTCTGAGCTTTGCTTCTCTTGTTCAACCATATGTTTATGAATTCATCTATGCTGTTGCATTTAGCATTCTCTTTCATCACTAAATGTTATTCCACTAAATAAATATGCCATGATTTACTTAAGCATTTTACTACAGATGGATATTGGGGGTTTTCCAATTTTTGGATATTATCAGTAATGTTGCTATGTTCAATCATATATTCAACTTGTTTATACATACATGAGTTTTTTCTAAGGCATATGGCTATGAGTGAAATTACTGGTTTATATGATATGCATATCTTTAATTTTAACAGATAATTCCAAGTTATTTTCCCATAGTAGTTGTACTAATTTGCATCTGACCACCAGTGGATGAGAGTTCCTGATACTCCATATGCTCAGCAATATTTAGTACTGTCAGACTTTTAAATTTTGCCAATCTGATGGATACATAGGAGTATCTTGTTGTGTGTTTTTTTAAATAAATTGATTAATTAATTTATTTATTCATTTTTGGCTGTGTTGGGTCTTTGTTGCTGCGCGCGGGCTTTCTCTAGTTGCGGCAAGCGGGGACTGCTCTTCATTGCAGTGCGCGGGCTTCCCATTGAGGTGGCTTCTCTTGTTGCAGAGCACGGGCTCTAGGCACAGGATTCAGTAGTTGTGGCTCGCGGGCTCTAGAGCGCAGGCTCAGTAGTTGTGGCCCACGGGCTTAGTTGCTCTGCGGCATGTGGGATCTTCCTAGACCAGGGCTCAAACCCGTGTCCCCTGCATTGGCAGGTGGATTCTTAACCACTGTGCCACCAGGGAAGTCCCTTGTTGTGGTTTTTACTTTTTACTTTTTTCTTTACTCAAGAGGGTGAACAGCTTTTTAATATGTTCTTTGGCCATTAGCATTCCTTATTTCATAAAATACCTATTCTGGCTTTTGCCCATTATTTTTTTCAACTGAATTGACTTTTTCTTATTGATTAGTAGCAGTTCTTTACATACTCTGGATACTACTTTATGTTTATACCTACTTTATATGTAAATATCTTTTTCCATTCCGGAACCTGTCTTTCCAATGTACTACCCGTTTAATGTCTCTCTCTTTGATCATTCCCATCAGCACAAAAACATACAAATATCTCAAAAAACAACCAACTATTAGTGGAAACAACCCAAATGTCCATCAACAGATAAAGAAAATGCAGTATTATATGTATACAATGAAATACTGTAATAAAAAGAATGAAGTACTGATACATGGTACAACATAAATGAACACTGAAAAAATTATGCTAAGTGAAAGAAGTCTGTTACAAAATATCATATAGTATATGATTCCACTAATATGAAAGTCCAGAACAGGGAAATCTATAGAGACAGAAAGTAGATTAGTGGTTGCTTAACATTGGGGGAGTGAGGAATTTAAGGAAAACCTAAATAGGGATAGCTACTTAGATAAAGGATACGGTGTTTCTTCTTGAGGTGATGAAAATGTTCTAAAACTGACTATAGTCATGGTTGCACATATCTGTGAATATACTTAGAACTATTAAATTGGTACACTTTAAATGGGTGAATTGCATGGTATGTGAATTATAGCTCAGTGAAGTTGTTTAAAAAATCCAATCAAATAAAATTGCCCTAAAACCTCACATCCCCTCAAGCTTTTGCTCTTCTTTTAGCCAAACATTAGAAAAGAATTGGTCTATACTCTGTCTCTTTTTTCTTTTGGCCATGCCACACAGCTTGTGGAATCTTAGTTCCTGGACCCGGGATTGAACCCGTGTGCCCTGCAATGGAAGTGCAGAGTCCAACTACTGGACTGCCAGGGAATTCCCTATCTCTACTTCTTTAATTACTATTCCTCTCTCTTTTTAAAGATCTTTCTTTCTAGGTTCATTTTCCTTTTTTCCCTTAGTCTATCCCTTAGTAGTTTTCTCAACCAGGGCCTATACACAGTAAACTCTCAGTCTTTGTCTGAAAATGTCTTTATCCCCCCTCTCTCTTAGCTAGGTACATAATTCTATGTTGACAGTTATAGTCCCTTAATCAAGGTACTAGTCTACTATCTGCTCTCCTCTAATAGTCCCAGTTTCCTCTAATCGATATTTTTTTCCTCTGAGAAACCCTAACGGCCTGGATTGAGGGACAATGGTTGTTTAGCATTTGCTTCTGGAAGGTACTCCAATGATACTGCTGCCCAAGATCAAATTTTTTTTAAAGTTTTAAGATATAGTTTCCATACCATTAAATTCACTCCTTTTAAGTGTGTACAATTCAACGATTTTTAGTAAATTTACAGAGTTGTGCAACCATCACCAGAATCCAACTTTAGAACATTTTCACTGCCCCAAAAAGACAGGTTCATTTGCAGTCCCAAGACCTTTTCTTTATCCCCCCACTTATCCACAGCCAGCCTGGGAGAAACAGGACTCCTTATTATTTCCCTCTGCCGGTGTGCAGAGTTTTTTTTTTCTGGTCTACCTGTTCACTGAAGGTGTAGCCTAGGTCCAGACTTCATAGACAAGGTCTCAGTTCTAAACATCAGCTCAGAAATGCCCAAGGTACCGGCTTAAACTTAAGCCCGCAGGTTCTCAAGATAATAATTTCCACCCTCTCCACAGGCAGCCACAGTGTCAACTTACCACTCTGATTTTCAGTTCCCACTTTGTCTCTGGCACTTGAGGATTTCACTTTCTTTCTTTTAAGCTTGATTATGTATTTGAAAAAAAAGAATTGTTTCTATTTCCTCTCCCCTTTCTAGATGTTTGTGGCAGAAGGGTTTTAGGTTACATTAATCTACTTACCAGCTGAAATTCTTTCACCTGCCTTCATATCTCCACTGAAACTACATCTGTCAATGATGTCGAACCTAGCCAAACCCAACAGTCAATTCTTCGTCTACATCTCACCCTTCAGCAGCAAATGACACAGCTGATTATTCTCTTGACTTCCTAAAATACTTTCTTCACCTAGTTTCAGGATGCTACTCTGTCATGGCTAATCTCCTACCTCACTACTGCTCTTTCTCAGTGTGTTTGTTTGGTTGTTTGATTTGGCTGTGACAGGTCTTTAGTTGTGGCATGTGGGATCTTTAGTTGCAGCATGCGGGCTCTTAGTTCCCTGACCAGGGATCAAACACAGGCTCCTGCATTGGGAGCACGGAGTCTTAACCGCTGGACCACCAGGGAAGTCCCTCATTGTGTTTTGATAGCTCCTCCTCTGACTGCCTTTTTAAAAAAAATAAATTTATTTATTCATTTATTTCTTTTTGGCTGCGTTGGGTCTTCATTGCTGTACGCGGGCGAGCGGGGGCTACTCTTCGTGGCAGGCTTCTCATTGCGGTGGCTCCTCTTTGTTGCGGAGCACAGACTCTAGGCGCACGTGCTTCAGTAGTTGCGGCATCTGGGCTCAGTAGTTGTGGCTCGGAGGTTCTAGAGCGCACACTCAGTAGTTGTGGCACACGGGCTTAGATGCTCTGCGGCATGTGGGATCTTCCGGGACCAGGGCTTGAACCTGTGTCCCCTGCATTGGCAGGCAGATTCTTAACCACTGCACCACCAGGGAAGTCCCTCTGACCGCCTTTTATATGTTGGTAAGCTCCAAGGTTCAGTCCTCAACTCTACTATTTACTCTCAATGCTCACTTTCTAAGTGATTTCATTTAGTCCCATGGCTTTAAATAATGTCTCTATACTGAAGACTCCCAAATTTGTATATCCAGTCCTGACATCATTCCTTAGCTGCAGATCCATATACAACTGCCTACTCAGCATCTCTACTTGGTAGCTAGTAGCTTTCTTAAACCTATAATGTACAAAATAAAACCCTTCATTTCACCCCCCAAATCTGCTCCTTCTCAAATATTCTTCATCCCAGTAAATAGCACTATTTACCAAATTGCTTAAGTCAACAGGTTAAAAGACATCCAGAATTCCTCTTTCTCTCTTAACTCACATCTAATCCTACTGACTCTACCTTCAAAATATATCCCAAATCTGACTGCTTCTTACCACCTCTACCACTACCATCCTAAACCAAGCCAAGATCATCCCTTACCTGAACTACCGGCAATAACCTCCTCATAGGATTCCCTACTTCTACTCTTGAATTCAGCAAAGTGACCTCTTTTTTAAAATAAATATATTTGTTTTAATTATTAGAGAATGGGGAGAGCACAAGCAAAATTTTTTAAAAGTAATGTTTTTACTAATCACATTTGTGATAGTATTAGTATTGTTATATGGAGATTGTTGTGTATAATAAGGGATAAAATAAATGAGAAATTGTGGCATATTCCAATATTCAAATTCCATCATCCCCACAGTCTTGAGGATCAAGATTCCTGGTATGGAAGAAAAGAGATACAGATATAATGAAGAGGTTAAGTAAACGTTCTGTAGTCTTGAATTTGAACTGAAAGTACATATTTAAACTAATGAGGTATTGTAACTTTAATATATGTAGATATGTATTTCTTAGCTATGTCTACTGAAGAGGTATAGGAAGTGACCAATCAGGCAGCAATGAACATTGCTAGTGCCCAGGTTATAGTCACAAAATAACATTTCTCACCAACAAAATAAAGGATTTCTTGGAAAAATGGGTAATTCCTGGTCTAGAATATAAATGTACAAGATAAGCCTGAAACATCTCATTAGACCTAAAGATTACTAGGGTCATGTCAAAAGGACTCAGGAGTCAACGTGAAGAGGCTCGCATTGGTCAAAGACAGGACACTTTATACTCCAATAATGATGATAGTTGCAGTGAATTGAAACCCATCAAATACATTTAAAACTATAAATTCATAATGATATTAAAAATAAGAGTTGGTCATCTTGTAGATAACAGAGAACCAATTCATTTCCCTATAAACTAGGAAATAAAGGTAAAGAATCAAGCATTTATTCTACATGAATTGCACAACCAGTAACCAAATAACAGATGACAAGAACTGTCTAAAATGGTATTCAAACAAATAAATGAGGAAAACAAAAGAATTAGAGTATCACCATTTTGTAAACCCAGTGAATTAATATACATATGCATCAACAACTGCTAACATCACAAAAAGAGAGACATCAAGATACTATGTGCCAGGCTTCCCTGGTGGCGCAGTGGTTAAGAATCTGCCTGCCAATGCAGGGGACATGGGTTCGAGCCCTGGTCCGGGAAGATCCCACATGCCGCGGAGCAACTAAGCCTGTGCGCCAAAACTACTGAGCTTGGGCTCTAGAGCCCGTGAGCTACAACTACTGAAGCCCGCGCACCTTGAGCCCATGCTCCACAACAAGAGAAGCCACCGCAATGAGAAGCCCGCGTACTGCAACAAAGAGCAGCCCCTGCTCGTCGCAACTAGAGAAGGCCCGTGTGCAGCAATGAAGACCCAATGCAGCTAAAAATAAATAAATTAATTAAATAAATAAATTTATATATATAAAAAAGATATTATGTGCCTTCAAAGTCTTGCTCCACCCTATCCACAGGGATCAAATCTGGATCCAGTCTTTGGATTCAGTGGCCGATTTGCAGGAAATACAAAGGAAAAAGGAAAATACTGAACTGCAACATGAATATACAACCCAGATAATCCAGGCTGTGGGAAGCTCTTCAGGTCAATTAGCTTGGAGTCCTCAACAGATAAACAGTAAGAAAAAGAAAGAGATAAAAAGGGAACCTATGGACTTAAAAGACACATCAAGTTGTTTTTTCTTAATAGGTAAAACTAAACTGTGGTGTCTAGGGATGTACCTTTGGATGTAAACTATTTTAAAAAACACAAAGTGGCTACTATAAAAGTTAGGATAGGGAATTCCCTGGTGGTCCAGTGGTTAGGGCTCCGCACTTCCACTGCAGGGGGCATGGGTTCGAATCCTGGCTGGGGAACTAGGATCCCGCATGGCCAAAAAAAAAAAAAAAAAGTTAGGATAATGGTTACTTATCAGGGGAGGGAGAGAGCGATGATTGAATTGGAACACATGGAAGGGGTTTTAGCGGTGTGTGGCAGAGTTCTATTTTTTTTTTTTTTTTTTTTTTTTTTTGCGATACGTGGGCCTCTCACTATTGTGGCCTCTCCCGTTGCGGAGCACAGGCTCCGGACGCGCAGGCTCAGAGGCCATGGCTCATGGGCCTAGCCGCTCCGCGGCATGTGGGATCTTCCCAGACCGGGGCACAAACCCATGTCCCCTGCATCGGCAGGCGGATTCTCAACCACTGCACCACCAGGGAGGCCCAGAGTTCTATTTCTTGATCTGGGTTGTAATCATTTTGAAAAAATACTAAGCCATACTTTTGTTTTGTATGGTTTTTGTGTATGTGTTTTACATTACAATGAAAAGATCCATCAGATAAATGAACAAATAAATGGGGAACATGTTACTCTCCAGCTTAAAACTCTCCAATGGCTTCCCACTGCAACTAAAATCAAATTTAAACTTCTAACTATGGCTTAGAAAGCACTACATGATATGGCTCCTGCCTATGTACCTACTTTATCTCCTCCACTCTCTACTCTGCTCTAGACACACTGGCATTCTTGCTCTTCTTCACATCAACCGAATTAATTTCTCTACCAGGGCCTTTGCACCATTGTTCCGTCTATCTAAGACACTCATCCCCCAGATCTCTGGGTACCTCCCTTCATCATTTCACTGTGGTTTCAAACATCACTTCAGAGAGGCTTTCCTTGACCAATGTATTTAAAACAGCTCCCTACCTCCTCACCACTCATTCTCAATATCCTTATTCTGTTTTATTTCTTATTTACATTTGACTACTTATTATCTTCTATGTACTCCATGAGACTATAAGCTCACAAGGGCAGAGACTTGATCTGTTTGATAATGCTTTATCTCCAACCTCTAGAACAACATCTGACACATAGTAGTACAAAATAAATATTTTTAAGTGGATGAATGAACTAATGAATTCCCTATACTGCTTCTCAGAGTTTTCCAACACAGAGGGTTAGGGAGAGTTTCCTAGGCTCTTCCTCCGGGCTTACATTCAATGTTAAAAATGTATGTTCCGAACACCTAATAAAAATGTCAGTAAGTGACTCTTCCACTACCACATACCCTATGCGTAGTTATACTTTATTCTTTGTTTACCAAAAAACAAACAGCATTCCAACAGAGATGACTGCCCTCATTTAATGGACTTCCAAGCAAAGACAAGGGTTTACTGAGTCATGCACCACCAAAGTTTTCATCATTTATGTAGTTTTCCTTTGAGTATCTTTCCTTTCATAACTGGTCACACCCAAACTTAACCAATAAATCCTACTAAGCGCCTGATCTAAAGGAAAAGGGGAAGTCAGAAGAGACATAAATAATCCTGAGGTTCTTTTCTCCTGTTTTTCCCATAGGGTAAGCTCAGAAGGACCATAACAATTATTAAAGATATGTCTAGTCAAGGAAAAAACCCAAGTTCACAAAAATAGAAAGAATATGAAAAAAACCCAGGTACTTAGATGGGTCAATAATCCACAGGGTGGACATTAGCAGCACCTGTAACCTGCAAAAATGAGAACAAAATACAAAAAGATGAAGGGAAGAGGAAAAGGGATGTAAGGGAAAAGCAAAGAAAAAAAATAAAAGAAAAGAAAAGTAAATAGGCCCTCACACATTCCTAATTCTTCCAGTCTCATCAGACCAGATTTAGGTTGAGCCAAATATGTACCTCTGAATGGACTTGAGGACACGGCGAGGAGGAAGGGTAAGCTGGGACGAAGTGAGAGAGTGGCATGGACTTATATACACTACCAAATGTAAAATAGATAGCTAGTGGGAAGCAGCCGCATAGCACAGGGAGATCAGCTCGGTGCTTTGTGACCACCTAGAGGGATGGGATAGGGAAGGTGGGAGGGAGACGCAAGAGGGAGGAGATATGGGGATATATGTATAGCTGATTCACTTTGTTATACAGCAGAAACTAACACACCACTGTAAAGCAATTATACTCCAAAATAGATGTTTAAAAAAAAAAAACCAAATACGTACCTCTGCATCTGAACAGTGGAGCTTGGCCCATTCTGTACATCTCCTTGTCCAAACTGGCCATATGCAGTCTGGCCACAAGGGCCCTGTGCTGTCGAGGCTGGAGGTGCCCCTGAAGAAGGTGGGGCTCTTGAAACACCTGAGGGTAAAGAAGAGAAACTAAGCAATTGGGAAATAACTTTCTTCTCCACTCTGAGCAAGGAATGCAAAGCAAGGATCAATAAGCTCAGACCTTTACTGCAATATCACAAGCATAAGACCATAGCTTGGTAATGAAAAGGACACCATCAACATGCAACTCCAGCTACAGGAGATACTGAACATGGATGCCCAGCCAGAGAGCCTCTACTCTCCTAGACAGGTATACTACAGGTGAAGCTGTAGCCAGAGCCAGAAAAATGTAGGGCCTTCCTATGATCACCATACACTCTCACTCAATCCAGGACAGTCTAACGTTCTTACACTAGACAAAACGTCAACTCTTTTAGAGAAAAGATCCGGGGCTTCCCTGGTGGCACAGTGGTTAAGAATCCGCCTGCCAATGCAGGGGACACAGGTTCAAGCCCTGATCCAGGATGATTCCACATACCGTGGAGCAACTAAGCCCGTGAGCCACAACTACTGAGCCTGCGCTCTAGAGCCCTCGAGCCACAGCTACTGAAGCCCATGCACCTAGAGCCTGTGCTCTGCAACAAGAGAAGCCACTGCAATGAGAAGCCCGTGCACCGCAATGAAGAGTAGCCTCTGCTCACCGCAACTAGAGAAAGCCCGAGTGCAGCAACAAAGACCCAACACAGCCAAAAATAAATAAGTAAATAAAAATTTTTTTTAAAAAGGAAAGGATCCCACTCCAGAACTCAGAAACTTAGAGCATACATGAGAAAGGTGGCACAGAAGGTGACCAAGTAACATTCTAAACTAGGTTGTAAAGAAAGGCACCTCTTAGGAAGACTATTCGGGACATCCCTGGTGGTCCAGTGGGTAAGACTCTGTGCTCCCAATGGAGGGGGCCCGGGTTTGATCCCTGTTTGGGGAACTACATCCCACATGCATGCCGCAACTAAGACATGGCGCAGCCAAAATAAATAAATAAATATTAGGAAGACTATTCTGCCAACCTCTTCTTCATATATTCTACTCATCCTACCCATCTTCTTTTCAGCCATTTCTAAGTGTTGGCACTCCCAATAGCACATGGCTCAGGAAAGTATTCCCACGGGTTGGAGAATTTGTTCCTGCCCAATTGTCCAGTCAGGACAGGTCACCTGCCCTCCAATTACTGCTGTCACTGTGTCTTCACAAAAGCTGTACTCCATCCTTTCTGCTCATCAGAGCTGCCATCAAAGCTACTTCTACTACCCCCAACCATCCTTCCCGCATGAGATGCAGGAAGAAAGCAATTAGTTACTTGGCATATCACTTTGGAAATATTGTTGACTCCTGTTCAAACTATTGTTTTTTTGTTTTTCTTTTGCTCTGCCCTCAGTAGAGATTAGACACTATAGAACCTGCCTATAGGAATATGATTAATCTGAACCTGCTCACTAGCCATCATAGAACCAGATATGTTTTCCTCTCAATAACAGAGCTTCCTCTTGGGGCAATGCCAAACTCCATCTTGATAAGCCAGGACTTGACAGATCAGAGGTGGACTCTGTCCAGCCAAAGTCCCAACCCAGAGTAAGGCTCTCCAAAGCCCTGAGACCTAACCTCACCGCTTCGCAATTTTTTTTTCCAAAGTCGTAATTAAAATGGTCATAACTTCAATCATTTCCCAAATCTCACCTATGCCTCCTTGGTGCCTTCTTTTTCCCATATCCCTTTATGGAATTTGCTGTTTTAAAAAGCATAAAGCACTTGGTATACCTAAGTCCTTAGCTAGCTTAACCAAAGATCAAATGTCAACCATTTTCTAAAAAAACCCTATGAATAATATAATCTGTAGATTACCAGCTGCTCTTCATGAAAAAGTAACGTAAAAGCCAAACACTGATCCTAAGGCAGCACCAGATGGTTTCCTCTTATTTCCCTGATACTAGACAACATTTAAGAAGCCAAAGAAACTCAAACAAAGGAAAAGGAATGATATCAGCAGAAAGATATGAGAGGCACCAAAAATCAGGCACACAAACATCACACTTTTCATCCATGAACTAGTTCCCCAAGTCCCAGAGTCATTTATAGATAGAACTATGAGTCCGATGAGAGGCATTATCAATATACATGAGAAACAAGTGATTTCAGAGAGACTTTGGGTCAACAGAAATAATTAATCCTGGTCACAGGCTCTGGACGAGCTGTGACCACAACCCTTCCATCCAGCTGTGAACAATGCAGCCAGGTGAGGCTGCACAGGGTGACACCCACAGGAAGTGAACTGCCATTGAACCTGGAAGATGTGCTCCCACTAGATGTCTTAAGGCAGAGACACAGTCACCTTATAAAAAAACAGGGAAAGGTGGGAATTCCCTGGCAGTCCAGTGGTTAGGACTCGGCACTTTCACTGCTGTGGGCCTGGGTTCGATCCCTGGTCAGGGAGTTAAGATCCTGCAAGCTGCGTGATGTGGCCAAAAGGGAAAAACAAACAAACAAACAAAAACAAACAAACAAAAAAACCAGGGAAGGGCAGACTGCCCACAGGACTCTCAGTGACCAAGAGCCAGATTCATGTTCCTCAATCCCAGTCACCACAACCCTTTAGGCAGCTTAGGTAGGGCAATACAACCCAACCTGAAGACGACTAATTCCCTTCCTTAGCTCAAAGGAAGCTTGGAAACATACCTGGGGGAGGGGGTTGCTGATAGCCTGGTACTGGGCCATTGTAGGCTCCATAGGAAGTGGGGGCGGTTGTGGACCCTGGTTGCCCACCATAGCTGGATTGATGGTGCCCTAGGTAGACAGGCTGGGGCTGCCCAAACGGCGGCACAGGTGGAGCTGACTGGTTAACGTTCATTATGAGAGCATCCCCGACTTGGTCTCACCTATTAGATGAGAGAGAAGAGAGAAATTAGTCAAAATCAGTTTTCTAAAGAGAGAGCACTATTCACAGTAGGAAGTAGAAATAGAAAAGGACTGACCTTATCAGGCAGTGATCAGCCTAATCATTCTCACACTACTACAGGATCTTTGTAATTTTCTTCCCCAGACAGCAGACAGACTGCCTCCTCAAACTAAGGATTTTGTTACTCTGAACCCTGTGCTTTGTCACTGCCAAGAGGGTATAAGTTTCAACCTCAGATAGGCCCACTGGAATGGAGCAGCAGCCTCCATTCCCCAGTGGTATGATTTCTACTGTCTAGTCATACAAGAAGTCCTGCCACTGATAAACTACTGTGATATTACAGGTAAATGAAACAATGCTCCCACTTTCCATTCATTCACTCTAGCATCCATTCATTCCACAAAACTGAATACCCTCTAGTGTGCTAGTCATTTTTAATCACTCAGACTACATGTCTAAAACAGATTGGCTAAATTCCCTCCCCCTCAAAAGACAAATTTTAGAGTAACTGCTTAGAAAAATGACATTCTTTGGCTAAACTGCAGTAAATCAAGTGCTACTCCATCCCCAGTCTTCCCACCAAAAGAGTGTATGAACCTTAGAACTGAAGCATTAAAATCACTAAATGTAAAGGACAGCTGAAAACTCTAGCAAGGTATCAGATTAGAACTGAGTGCAGGCCTGGCACAAAAACTTCTCACAATAACCTAGGGAAACAGTTCAAAGATCAGTGGCAAAGTTAGATTTCATGGAAAAAGATCATTCACCTTATCCTTCAAGCAGAGGGGACTATAAGTATTCCAAATCCCAATGCACTTCTCCAACTCTCCTGTTTCTGCTCTTATATGCTTGTAATGAATCTAGGCCACCACCAAAATTATTACAATCTTGCTCAGCAACAAAGGAATAAATTGGAGAGCCTTTCCAAGGTCCTTCCAAGAACAGGACTACCTGATCACATCTACTCTTCATAGCCTGATCATTCCAACTATCCTATAGACAGAAGGGACCCAGGAAGCATAAGAGCTCACAGCTACTGCAATGGAACAATGGGCCTCTCCCCTTTGCTAGGTAGGGCCATCTTGACTACAGAAAAGCTGAGCTGCTCTTGGACTAGAACTCTTTAAATTCAAAGCCATCTCAGGAGCTGTTCTTCCAAATCCTAAACCTCACACAGGTCACTACATTAAGCTTGACAGATGTCCTCCTCCTCTTATTTTCCTAAAGTCAGTGTGGGGGTGGGGACGGTAGGAAAGGAGCTTCTTCTCGAGGAAATAATCCCCTCAAACACACCCAAGAGTTTGGAGTCAGGCTCAAGTTTCAACTCCACTCTGGGTGGACAGTCGAGGGTGACAACCCAGGAGGCGGGGCAAGCTTCCTAGAACTCTGAAAGTAGTCGAGCTGTGGAGGTTGGGAGCGCCGGGGATCAAGACCGAGAAGCCAAGCCAGCTTCTCGGGCCGCGATGAGAGAGACTTCCACTAAGTAGGAGATCGAGCGTCCTGCGCCCTTCAACAGGCTCAGGGCAGGAAGCGGGAGCCGGAATCTGGGCCGGGAGGAGAGAAGGGAGGGTCTAGGACTGATTCTGGATTGTGGATGCATGAGGTGAGGGTCTCTCCCCGGGCCCCGCCCCCGGGCCCCTCCCTTCCTTCTCAGACAGGACCCCGATCTGGCCAGTGATACCCCGGCCTCTCCTCTGCTTTCCTACCCACCAACCTCCCGAAGCCACTCCTCACCCGGCTCCAGATCCAGGTTCGACTTCGTTCCTAACGTCAAGGTTCCCAGGCTCCACTTCCGGTTCCGAGGGGGCCGGCGCGTCGCTCTCGGAAGTTCCACCCCCACGCTCCAAGGCCACTCCTTCTGCCACGTCGGCAGTAAGCACGCGCCGAGAAACCCGGATGCCGCGCATGCGCTACTTTCCCTTCTCGTCATGGCCGCCCCCTAGGGGCTCCGCAGTTTCTTATGCATTTCCGTTTTTGTTTTTGTTTTTGTTTTTGTTTTGCCCAGATGTCCTGGTAACCTTATGGTCCCACCAGCTGAGATGCGATTGAACTATGTTTAGTAACTCTCCTTCCTATGACATATTAGAAACCTCTGATTTAGAGTCCTGTAGCGATTTCCTGCTGACCCCTGGCCCCATTGATTTCCGTCTTGGAGGTTCTCACCCATGAACTTTGCCGGTCTTGAGATTTGCAGAGCGGAACGTACAATTTTTTTAAATATAATTATTCTGATGTAATATATCTTTTTAAAATTTATTTATTTTGGTTGACCCATGGGGCTTGCAGGGTCTTAGTTCCCTGACCAGGGATCCAACCCGTGCACCGGGCAGTGAAAGTGCAGAGCCCTAACCATTGGACCACCAGGGAATTCCCTTAGAACCCTGTAACGTTAAAGGGCACTAATTCTGCTTTCTGGGGTCATGTGTTCAAGTTCTGGCTCTGCAGTTCCCTAGCTTGGGCAACTTAATCTCGGCCTCAGTTTCTTTCATTTGTAAAATGAAGAGAATATGAATGCCCTTCTAAAAACTTGTTGAGAGTATGGGATTAGGTCACAAAGATTGCCTGGCACCGTAGTAAGTGCTCAGTAAAGGTCAGCCGTTATTAGTTAACCGTTTTTATAGAGCGCCTTGGTTTAGACGCAGAGCACTGCCACAGCCACATATTCTCTACTCTTAGAATGCCCCCAGCCTGTTGGAAGAGCTACAGTTCCTGGAGTAATTATTATTACGCCATTTAATAATAATAATATTGTAGCTAATATTTGTAGGAGTTTTAAAAATATACATAACCTCATTTAATCCTTTCAATAATCCTTTCATTTAATAATTATTTTTTAAGCCTTGTTGTGTTACAGCCATGTTCTTGGGTCCGGGAATACAGTAGTGAACAAACAAAAGTTCTTCGCCAATTTAAATAAGGCTTTGTAATTACATACACGTATGATAAAACTATAAAGAAAAACAAAGTGGGAAGTCCCTGGCAGTCTAGTGGTTAGGACTCCATGCTTTCACTGCTGGAGGGCTTGGTTTCTGTCCCTGTCTGGCAACTAAGATCCTGCAAGCAGCCTGGCCTGGGGCGAAAAGAACAAGAAACAAACAAACAAAAAAACCCAAAGTAACAAAATTCAGGCTGTTGGTTACCTCTGGGGAGGGAAAGAGAAAAGTATAATTGGGAGGAACATAATGGAGCATCAATAATATTAATAGTGTTCTATTTCTTAATATTCACATGGATATTTACATTATTGTTATTTGCAAATGGTTCATATGTATTATGTACAATTCATTTCAAAATAAAAGTTTTTTTTTAATAAGGAAGAAAAGAAATGGGGAAAAAGAGCACTGGTGTAAAGGAAGCATTTGAAGGGAGAAAAACGTTAAATGAAGAATTTTATGACCAATGCGGGGAAAAGTTCTTACTCTCATATTGTGCACAGTAAATTTTAGTTATTCTGAGGCACAAAGTGGTTCATTCATTGAAAAACTTGCACTTCTAGTCGTTGCTGGAATCTGTTTTTAGGCTTTGAGCACGTTTTAGTGAACAGGCAGATTTTTCCTGTCCTCAGGAGTTTATAGTGGAGGTCAGTGTTTCTCAAACTGTGATCCTGGGATCAACAGTATCAGTTTCACCTGAGAAACCTGTTAGAAATTGCAGACCCACCCTAGGCATATTGAATCAGAAATTCTGCAGGTGGGGCCCAGCAAGCTATGGCCCTCTAGACAATTCCATCACACACTGAAGATTGAGACCCACTAGTCTAGATTAGTAATTTGCCAAATTCAGCTAACATTTGTTGAGCAATTGCCATAAACTGGGCCCCCTGCGAAGTATTTTCACATAATTTAACCCATTTAGCACATCAGCATAGGAAAGTAGGTATCCTCTGTCTTGCTTAATGTTGCACTCCTAGTATGAGAGTTTAAATTCATAGTTTCTTGACTTTGTATAATATATAATATTTGTATAATATATAAATTCATGTAATATGTAAAATGTCATTACACATCATCTAATCATATACACATTCCTATTTTAGGGAACCAGTAGCTTTAAAAGTTTTCCAGGTGATTCCAAATGCACTTAATTGATTCAAACGTGCAGGGTTAATTGAAAGCCACTGGTATAGCACAACGGCTTACATGTAGCTAGCGCTCAATAAATGTTTGAAGAGTGAATGAATGGATATGTAGATACTCTTTTTACTGATGAGGTCAAGTACCTGCCCAAGGTCATACAGCTAATAAATGATAGAACAAGAATCCAAGTCCAGTTCTGACTCTAAATTCCAAGTGCTTTCTATGACTGCATCAAACACCAAGGGGAACAGCACTTAGCATGCTATCAGAGCAGCTATTCCAGGGACTTCTGTAGCCTTTAATAAGTACAGCACCACAATATTATGTTTTTTAAAAGAAAGAGATCTCTTAACATAGGGCATATTCATGTAATGGAAACCTAAAAATAACTAAATATTTTATTATTGACATGGGTTGGCATGTTTATGCACACCTATCTGTACCCACCTTTCCATGACCAACTATGTGTTGTCAGAGGTAATTTATTTCACCAAACATTGAGCACCTGTTACATCAGTCATTTCTCTGGGGGCTGTTGGTTGGCTTTTACACACAGTCCTTGCCTTCAAGTTTCTCACAATCTAGGAGGGAGACAGGCATATAAAGAAACCGTAATATTGGCTGAAAACTACAATGATAGAAATACGAACAAGATACATATTTTGCCCAGAGGAAGGAAGGATTAATTCTATAGGTAGGGAGTGAGGAGATGGGCAGGAAAAGCTTTATGGAACAGGCAACACTTCAGCTGGAGCAGGCTGAACAGAGTTCCTCTACATTGCACCCAGCACTGCAGTGGGATATGGATCTCCACTTTGATTAATAGGTTAATTCATACAGCAAAGGGGCACTCTTTTCTGGGGATCTTGCAATCTCGTGGGACACACCCAGCCATTCCTTGCTCAGGAATTGAAGCCCCTGCTGCTGCCACTTTGGAATAAGCTTTGGAGGAGAGCAGTTGGGATTAGTCCATGGTCCTATCAGGGAAGGCACAGTCCCTGAAAGGATGTACCTTAGTTATAGAGCCCACAGAGCTAGTACTCTGAGTCCTGAGTAAAAAGCCCATGCAGGAGAATGGGAGACAGGGGAGGGCAGAAGTTTTCACTATAATTAGCTCTGGGAGTAATACAGCTTGGGGAGGGAGGGGAGTACAGCCGGCAACTATTTTGAGCACAGCTTCGATTGACAGGACATGTGTGCTGGACTGTACTGATCTCAGGGCCAAGCTGCCTGCCTGTGGTGTGTGCTGTGGGGTGGAAGGCCTAGGGCAGCAGAAGCAGGACAGCCAGACAGGCCGGACGGGGTACCAGCACCTCGACTTCTCTCCCTGGGACACTGTCCAAACTCCGAAGGCCATAGGCCAAGCTGAGAGATGGGTGCTGAGGAGGAGGTGCTGGTCACACTGTCTGGGGGAGCCCCCTGGGGCTTCCGACTTCAGGGGGGGGCCGAGCAGAGGAAACCTTTACAGGTATCCAAGGTAAGGGAGCCTATATTGAGATTTCAGGGAAAGGGGAACCCAAGGGAACTTGGGAAGAGTCATGTGGTGGCCTGTGGGGGGAGAAGTGGGAGGCTGTGAAGAAGTGGAGTGGGGGTGGGTAGGTGGTTGAGGAAGCATGCTCACATCTGACGGGGGGAGTAGTGTCTGAGCACAGCCTTCTTGTGGGGGGCTATTAGAAAAGGGAATTCCTGGTTTCTGGGAGCAGAGAAAAAGGAAGACTGTGCCTCAATTTCATAGAAGCAGAGGCCCAGGGCTGGCCATCCAGTCTCTGCTCTCCTGGGTCTGTGCCCCTACTCCAAACTCCAGGAATGTAGGGAAGGTTGTAATTTCTCTCTAACTAAAGTGGTATGTGATGATCTGAGGCTCTCACCAAGCCCAGCCCAGCCCTGCCCTGCCCCTGCCCCAGCCTTCAGTCCTCCTCTTTCCCTACGCCAGATCCCTTCTCTCACTAGGCAAGACTTTTTTTAGGGCTAGGAGGGTTATGGCAAGATATGACCTGTCAGATGAAGTTGTTACCATTTTGGTTTCATAGCACAGGTTTAATTTTCTCAACTATAAAATGTAGGTAATGATAGTACCTACTCCATACGTACTAACTTCTAAGGATTAAATTCAATAAAACATGTAGAGTGCTTGGCACTGTGCCTAACATTTAGTAAGCACTAAATGTATAGCCACTATTACTATTACTACTTTAACATATGTACATGTGTGTGCACAACCGGCACACATATACATACACAATCGCAATCCCTCAGAATCTGCTGGACTCCCTCCAATCTGAAGTACTGTTCTAAAATCTTGACTGGGTAGATAATGGTGCCTAGAACTCCAAGGACTAGAAGAGAACTGTTGGCTAGTATAGATACTTCCTTTGGAGGAAAATCTTGAAGGGATAACCACCGTTTCTACAATAGTACGTCCCGTCCCCCCTTGCAGTTTTCCCCGTCTTTTTCATTCAGTGATTACCCTACCTCCCTTTAAAGGATGTGTTATTCTCTCAAATCTGTACCTTCTTCCCTCTAGATTGACCCCCCCCCTTAACTGTCACCCCTTGTCCCTCCCCATCCTTTCTTACCCTGTAAAATTCCATCCACACACCAGTCCCTCCTGTCCTAACTCCTTTCATTCTATTCCCTCCTTGGAGCCCTCCCTCACCTACAGTCTCTCCTCCAACACCTTCTCAGATCCGAAGACGGAGCCAGGCTGGCAGAGCAGGACTCCGGGAAAGGGATCAGCTTTTGGCCGTCAATGGGGTTTCCTGCACCAGCCTCTCTCATGCCAGAGCCATGAGCCTCATCGATGACTCAGGGAATCAGCTTGTCCTCACCGTACGGCGGTATGGACCCCTGCCACCCCAGCCTACACCCATCCCCCTAGTCCAGGGCTTCCATTGCCTGTCTCAGCTCTATGTCTCACTGGCCTGACTTCAGCTACTGACAAGTACCCATTTCTGCTTGTGTATCTGTGCTGGAGTACAGATGTTTGTGTATGCCTCCCAAAGCACTTGAATGTGGGTGCGTGGGCCTATTTAGGCCCCTTGCCTGTCTTTTTATCATCACATCTCTCTTTAAACCCACTTCCAGTCAAAGCCTGCCAAGCAGATTTGCCTACCAGTTCATCTTCAGATCTCCACTCTTCCCAGCCCATCCATTTCACCTACATGCCAGTCCCCTCTCTCCCCTTACATCCTTCTCCCATCTCCTCCAGATCTCTCTAGCTCTCAGTCATCCAGCTCATTTCTTAAGTTCTGTCATCTTTTCCATCCAGGGTAGAGGACGAGGGGCCTGTGCGATCTCCATCCCCTGGTGAGCTTCAGGCACTGTCACCCTTATCTCCGCTGAGTCCTGAGCCCCCTGGTGCTCCAGTTCCCCAGCCTCTCCAGCCTGGGAGCCTCCTCTCTCCCCCTGACAGTGAGGCTTACTATGGAGAGACAGACAGTGATGCTGATGGCCCAGCCACCCAGGAAAAGCCCCGCCGACCCCGCCGCCGAGGCCCAACAAGGCCCACCCCTCCAGGAGCCCCACCTGACGAGGTCTACCTGTCTGACAGCCCTGCAGAGCCAGCACCTGGTGTCCTTGGCCCTCCCAGCCAGGATGACAGCCGCGTGAGCTCCCCATCTTGGGAGGATGGGACAACCCTTCAGCCACCCCCGGCTGAGGCCCTGCTGTTGCCCCATGGCCCCCTCCGGCCTGGCCCTCATCTCATCCCTATGGTGGGGCCTGTTCCCCACCCAGTGGCAGAAGATCTGACTACCACCTATACTCAGAAGGCCAAACAAGCCAGTGAGTGCCTGAACTCCTTTTCCTTAGTCAGGATCCTTCAATCTGAGCCCTAAATCTAACCCTCCACAACCATACATTCCACCTACCTTATGCTTCCCTTGGATACAGTCTTGGGGACAGGTGGAGAAGAGTAATGGATAGGAGGGGAAAATAAGTATTCTCACGATCCCCATTAGTTTTGCTGTTTGAACTAGTGTGACAAAAAAGTACAGGGGGCTCAACCCAACCCAGGAACAGGATAAGTAGGGAAGTTGGAAAGGGACATGAATTGATGAAGGGTTTGCTTGTCGTTGCTATGATTTTGCTAGGTGTCAGACGGGGTGAGGGCAGAGTGCAGACATGGGTCAGGGGAGTATTTGGAAGCAGGACAGGGATACAGGGACTCTTCAGTGTTAATCGCAGGCATAGCATCAGAGCTACCTTTGACATTGCTAGTTCCATTAGGATTCCTGGGGACTGGGAGGCTATGGAATAGTCATGAGATCTCTAGGAGGTGGTGGAGGGAGGGATCTCTGGCTTCTTATCTTAGGCGAGAATGTAGGCCCCAGCAGAAAAAGCCAGTTCCACTTATCTCAGGCTCTTTACTATTTTTGATGTGAGCTACAGAACGAAGTCTAAGAGTGAACCTTCTCCCTGTCCTATGCCTCCCATACCCCTCCTCTAGAGACCTTTCTTGTCACCTTGGAAATCTCAGGGTTACCCCTCTAGTTCTCCTCTCTCGTTCCTCCCCTCCACCATTCTGATTCCTGATCCATAGAATTTTGTGCCTCTAAGTCTGGAATAGAGGCTAAGGACGTGACAGTTTACCATCCGACATCCCTGAGAGTGTCCCACGTCCCACAGAGAAATTCCAGATGCACACCCACGATCTCAGGCTTATCCCCAATTCTCATTTTAGCACCCTCTCCCTTCCCCATCATGCTCGGTGAGACTGTAGTTAGTGAGTAGCTCAGGGATATTTTTAGCCAAGCAGACCTCATTGTCCAGTGTGGTGGGGTAGGGGGAAGGGTAGGCAGGTGTCCATGTCCATCATACCAGGGTTTGTGGGGCAGCCCAGAGAAGGGAGGGGGTCAGGCTCCAAAAATAGCACAGTGAGCTCATTCAGCTACCAGCTCTGGGGATAAGACAAAGGGGCTTTAAAAGGCGTGGGGGGTGCCTCAAACTGGTTCTGCTCCAGCCAACACTGCCTTTCTCGGCATGGAGACTTTTGAGCCCATCAGCCAAGAGCCTCTCAGCCAAGCCAGTTGCGACAATGCCCCGAGCCCAGTTCCTGAGCTCCAGGACCCGTTCTATGCAGGTACTACCCTCCCACAGCCAAGAGAGTTCTGGAATCTAGAATGGAGGGGACTACATCAATAGTTTGGGAAGGGAGGTCTTTGGGAAAGGTCTTACTCCCTTACCCCCTCCTCCTTTTTTCCTTCCTCTTCCTTCTTTTCTTAGGAGTTTCACTGCCCTTTTCTCAGAATGGGCTGATGCTATGGCCACATGTCAAAGGGGTTTGTGACCACATGAGCTATGGAAAACTCATGGAGAGAGGGTGTATGTGTGAGAGAGAAGTGTGAGTAATCTATGAATACATGAAAGCATGTATGTGGGAGTCCATGGGAGAAGATATGAGTGAACAAGAAAGTGTCTGGATACATGTGCAGCTAGTGTCAAGAAAGCTTTGATAGTAATAATTATTCACAGTGCGGCTTAGGTTAAATGCTAAATCTACCTACATTATCTCACTTAAACCTCATAGCAACCCTATGAGGTAGACGTTATGTGTTATGTTATCATCCTTCTTTACAGATGAGGAAACTGACTTCAGTGAGATGAAGTAACTCTCCCAAGAACCAAAAATCTGAACTAAACTATGACTCCAGTGCCTATCTCTAGTGCACAGTACTATTGTGTGGTATGAACGTTGGAATGGGTGGAATGAGAGCCCTAATCAGAAGGGAGCTTTGATATCTTGAGTGGAAAGTAGATGGAATTTCAAGAATTTTTCAGGAGGAACTGGGGATCATGGATCGGAGAGTATCTGTGTCCGAGTCAGGGTCCTAGCAGCAGGGCAGCGTTCCCATTTCCTGGCTCCACCTCCCAGGCCCCACATGGCATGGGAAACCCTGTCCTGGCTCCCCTTAGCACACAGTGCTTGTGTGCCTGCCTGGTAGTGTCTACCTGAGCTCTCTACCCAGAGGGCTTGGAAAATAGGGGGCAGCTCTGACTGTCAAAGAAGCCCACCCCACTCCCACCCTCAGCTTGGGGGAAAGGAGACTGTATCAACTGGTGACTTTGGGATATCCTAAAGATCTGGAAGCTTTCCTTGGAGAGCAGCACTCTGGCTTTTCCTGCATCTCAGATCTGAAGCCATCCCTGCCTGTGAGTAGCAGGGGTTTAAGGCACAGCGGAGCACCTTGGATTTAGAAGGCACTTAAATTTTGTCCCAACAGTTAGTGACAGTGTCTCTGCTAGGGGAATTCTGGGAAGAAGGGCCACCTTGAGTATGCATGTATGTTTTTGTGTGGACACGTGTATTTATACATGTGTATATGAACTGGGATGTATATAAGCTAGAGTATATGGGGATGAGAGAGAAAAGTACAGATGAGAAAATATGCCCATAGCCACCACTCCCTAGAGCCATATTCTTGTTGAAGTGATGTGTGGTGGGAGTTATTTCTGTGAAGGTATATGACGTGGATCACATGATGATAGTGGAATTATGAATGAAGATCCTCATTGCTAAGGATCCTTTGTGTCCTTATTATAGGGTAAGGGGTAGGAAGAGGGGATAAGCCCCAAACTTTCTGAGAAGTCCCCTAACAGGGTCTCTTTGGTGGGAGAAAAGTGCCCCTTCTTATTTTTTCTTACCCTGGGACCTACTTCATGTCCTTGCCTGCCAGGGGAAGTAAACCCCCTTCTACCCCAGCCTCACATTGCCAGCCAGGAATGGAGGGAAGCAGGGGAGGCATGCGTGTGGTGTGGGTAAGAGCAATCTCCTGAAAGATAGGAGGGAAGAGAGGATAGGAGGACAGCTATGGTCAGAGTGGTGTCAGGGCAGCCAACTACCCTCTGCCTTCCTTTCAACTGTCCTTGGTTTCACCTTTCACCTCCACTCTGGGTCCAAGTTAGAGGACTTTGCCAAAGGCAGGAGAGACCTTGTGGGTCAGGCCAGTGAGAAGACCAGAGGTGGGAGGCCTGAGGGAGCTGGCTGGGGGGGGGGGGCGGGGGGCAGGTGAGAGCCTTGGGGAACAGAAGATGCTCACTGACCATTCCCTCCTCCTCTCCTCAGAACTGCAAAGGGCAGAGAGCCTCCAAGAGAGAAGTGTGAAGGAGGCCAAGACCAAATGCCGGACGATTGCATCCCTGCTAACCGCAGCCCCCAACCCCCACTCGAAGGGGGTACTGATGTTTAAGAAACGTCGGCAGAGAGCCAAGAAGTACACCCTAGTGAGCTTTGGGGCTGCCGCGGGGACAGGCGCTGGGGAGGAGGACGGCGTCCCTCCGACTAGTGAGTCCGAGCTGGACGAAGAGGCCTTCTCCGACGCCCGCAGCCTCACCAACCAGTCCGACTGGGACAGCCCCTACCTGGACATGGAGCTGGCCAGGCCGAGCTCAGGCGCAGCAGAGGGCCAGGGCCCGGGGCTGGGAGGGCAGCTGAGTGAGGCCTCTGGACGAGGGGCCCAACTCTTTGAACAGCAGCGCCAGCGCACAGACTCCAGCACCCAGGAGCCGGCCGGGGATGGTCCAGCCGCCACGCTCAACGGGCAGGGCCTGCAGTCACCACCTCGGGCACAAAGCGCTCCGCCAGAGGCTGCTGTGCTCCCATCCAGCCCTTCGCCGGCCCCTGCAGCCAGCCCCAGACCTTTCCTCCCTAGCGGCGGAGCCTCTACCCCAGCTCCAAGCATCTTTAACAGGTCAGCCAGGCCGTTTACTCCGGGCTTACAAGGGCAGCGGCCAGGTACCACCTCGGTTATTTTCCGGCCCCTGGCTCCCAAGAGGGCAAATGAGAGCCTGGGAGGCCTCAGCGCCGTCCCACCGCCTTTCCTGTCCTCTCCGCAGGGGACCACTCCTCTGCCCAGCTTCTCTTCAGGGGTTCCCAGCCACGTATCAACCCCCGGTTCCCCCAGCACCCCACGCTCCTCCGGCCCCGTGACGGCCACCAGCTCCCTATACATCCCAGCCCCCAATCGTCCTGTTACGCCAGGCGGAGCCCCAGAGCCCCCCGCCCCCGCTAGCGGAGCTGCCATGACCTCCACCGCTTCTATCTTCCTATCGGCGCCTCTGCGACCTGCTGCACGCCCAGAGGCCCCCGCCCCTGGCCCCGCAGCCCCTGAGCCCTCCAGCGCTCGGGAGAAGCGCATCTCCGTGCCAGCTGCTCGCACCGGCATCCTCCAGGAGGCCCGGCGTCGGGGGACTCGAAAGCAGATGTTCCGGCCGGGAAATGAGGAGACGAAGAACTCGCCCAACCCGGAGCTGCTATCGTTGGTGCAGAACCTGGATGAAAAACCCCGGGCTGGGGGTGCGGAATCTTGTCCAGAGGAGGATGCCCTGAGCCTCGGGGCTGAAGCCTGCAACTTCATGCAGCCACCAGGGGGCAGGAGTTACAAGACGTTGCCTCACGTGACAGCTAAAACCCCGCCTCCAATGGCTCCCAAGACCCCACCCCCTACGACTCCTAAGACTCCACCCCCAGTGGCTCCCAAGCCCCCTTCTCGAGGGTTCCTCGATGGGTTAGTGAATGGGGCGGCCCCTTCAGCTGGAATCCCTGAACCACCAAGGCTTCAAGGCAGGGGTGGGGAGCTGTTTGCCAAGCGTCAGAGCCGAGCGGACAGGTATGTGGTGGAAGCACCTGGTCCTGGCCTTGGCCCTCGGCCCAGAAGCCCTTCTCCTACCCCCTCCCTGCCCCCTTCCTGGAAATATTCACCCAATATCCGTGCCCCACCTCCAATTGCTTACAACCCACTGCTCTCACCCTTTTTCCCCCAAGCTGCCCGAACTCTCCCTAGTAAGATCCAATCCCAAGGGCCTCGGGCAGCCCCCAAGCAGGGCATTAAGGCTTTGGATTTCATGCGGCACCAGCCCTACCAACTTAAAAGTGCCATGTTCTGTTTTGATGAGGTTCCCCCGACTCCTGGACCCACCTCCTCAGTGTCTCCCAAAACTGCCCGAGTCCAGGAGATCCGCCGATTTTCGACTCCAGCGCCCCAGCCCACTGCAGAGCCCCTGGCACCCACTGTGCTTGCCCCCCGAGCAGCCACTACATTGGATGAGCCCATCTGGAGGGCAGAGCTGGCCTCAGCCCCTGTCCTTAGCCCAGCCCCTCCTCCAGAGTCTCCCAGGGGTCTTGGGACCTCCCCCAGCTCCTGTGGCTTCCAGGTAGCCAGGCCCCGGTTCTCAGCTACTAGAACGGGATTGCAGGCTCATGTGTGGAGGCCTGGGGCGGGCCACCACTGAACAGGGCACAGCTCCCAGGACCAAGGGGAGGTGGAACATCTAGTTCCTAAAGTTGCTTCTACCCAACCCGCCCGCCCCTGCCACCCCTCCTTTGCAGGCTAAATTCCCTCCTGCCAGAGAAAGTTTTGGAGTTGGTGTCCCATCTCCCAGCTTCCTCTTGACTCCTAACCTCCCTGCTGCTTTCCAACCTATAATACTATCTTTGCTTTGGTGTCTGTGCTTCTCTTTGTAGTTCCTTGCCTGGATCTCTGTCTTTAACTCTGTCTCTTCACCTACACTCCTCCACTGGTCTCCATTTCTCTACATTTGTGCTTTTTTCTGTGGGCCTTGTTTTAACAGTCAATGAGAAAGACAGAGAAGTTACCACTGAGACCTCAGGCAAGAAGCTCACCACCAGACAGGCAGCAAAGGGACTGAACTGACCCCTATTTGCACGAAATCACTTGCTGCTCCTCACTCTTCTTTCCCAAGCTTGGCTGGCATTTTCCTAGGTGTGTGTGTGTGCAAGTGTGTGCGTGCACACAGATGTGCTCTTCTGTCTGAGGCAAGAGTAAGAGGAGCGGTCTAAATAAAGACCCAATCTGGGTCTTACCCTTGCACTAATGAAAGAAGAGTCAGTTATCCTCACATAGAATGTCTGGTGGGGAGAAAGAGACTCATTAGAGTTAAAGATCATCGTCTGTAGCAAGTGTAGAGCATCTGGTGAAATTCATAGAGTATGAGGAGACTCGAAGGACCAGGGCAGTTTGTATGGGTTGAGTTATACCAGCTAGACCAGGAGTAGAACTAAGAATTCTGTTCCTTGGGATTTCAGAAAGTTAGCAACTGGAGAGGCCCATGCTGAGCAACAAAGCATCCAAGAAGTGAAAAGAAAGAAAGAAAATGTCCTCTGAGAACAAACAAATCATTGGCTTCATTGTCTCATGAACTTAAGACAGAAAGGAGAAAAGAACCATGATGTGGAAAGTGAGGTAGAAACCAGGAGCAGAACAGAAATGAATGAAATTGATTGAGCCTCAGAGAGAAGCATGGTGAGGGAGAATACAGTGTTGGTAGAGAGTAAAATTGGATAATAAGAAACCAATCATGTACAAAAGGGGGATTGGGGAGAAATTTGAGGGAGAAGAATGTATTTGTTAGAGTGAAGGGGGATGGTGGTGGAGGGATGCGAGAGTGTGTGCTGAGTGTTGAAAGACAGGTATCTGTGCTACCTCCTTTGAATCTGTCCCTCTGTCTTCTGCAGCTTGTCATAACTACCTGAGAAAGGGCAGGGAAACACCCAGAGCCAAAACCTCTTTTTAGTTCTACCCCATCCCTCAAACCCTAGTTCTTATTTCTTTCCGGCTTCAGGTCCTGATCTCTGATCCTAGAGGGATATGGACTCCCCTCTCACCATGACCACCACCAGTCATGTTTGCTGCTTGATCTGGAAATTGATCATTTCCTTTGCATATTGAGTGTGAGTCACACAGTACTTTGGTTTGTGCACAAGAATAAACTTATGCCCCATATCTTCTGTTGTTGTCATCTCTTCTAGTTTTATACCTAAATCCTGGTCTCCCCTTCATCTTCTCTAATTCATTCCCCTGATCTCCTGATTCCTGATCTCTTTCTCAGTTCCTACCCTCCTATTTTTTACTGTTTTGCCCTTCACCCCCTGGTCTTTTGCTCTTCTCTACCAATTCTGTCCTGCTCCAGTGTAGCCACCTCCATCACTCCCCCAGTTCTCTCTCTCCAGATTCTCCCCTTCTCCATCCCCTGCTCCATACTTCTCACATGAGGCCTCAGCTTACAGAACCTAGACAATTTGGAAAGGCCCTCTAAGCCTTTCGCCATCAACATTTCCCAACACCCTGGAGGAAATGAAGGGAAAGCAATGGCTGAAGTTGAAGGTGGGGTGAGAGAGGGAAGAAGGAGAGAGAGGGTGGATCAGCGTGGATTGAGACTAATAAAAAAGAGAAGGCACTGAAAGGCGGCTAGAATTAGACTTCTGAGAAGGGGAATGCCCCAGTTCTACCAGCAGGGGGCAGATTTGTGCCAATAACCAGTCCCATGACCCTGATTCTCCCAAATATGCAGCCTCTCAGAATTTCAAAGGAAGGGCTCAGAGAGCCTAGGCTAAATATTCTGTCTTCATTCACTAGGTAGGTTTAGGTACTCAATCATAAGAGACCAAAATTTTGGTTGGTTTTTGAGGGGAGGATGGTAATGATGACGAAATCACCTTTTGCTATTTATGTTTTTTCATCTAATTGCTTCTTTGGGTTAAGAGAGAATGGAGAAAAAGGACAAAAGATGAGGAATCTGGAGGCTAAACTGGTCTGGGCAGAGGCCAAGTAGAGGGGAGCAGGGCGACCTTTCAGCCCCTAACCTGAACCTATAAAGTTCAGGATGGGAAAAGGACATGGTCAGGAAGAGTGGGTAGCTCACAGAGGGACAGAAAGGTATTCTGGGGACTACAAAAGCCACTTCCTAAGGCAGCCACAACAGGGTGGTGGATACAGCAGAGGTGCAGCAGCTGGTTACAAAACCTGAGCAGAAGATGGAGAAGGATCCAGGATGTTCACGTAGCTACTGAGGAAGGTGCCGGGCAAATGACAGGTTTCCCTGGAGGGGGCTCTCAAGCTTGTGCCCTTTCCCAGAGGCTTCTCTAGACCAGTGTGAATGGGACAGTCCAGATCCTATGGGGTGTGTGCTCCCTTTGAAGAAAATCCCAAGTAGGAGCCTCAGAGAGTAAAGCCCTGGCAGGTCAGAAGCCTACGTGTACCCCTTCAGGGAGAAGTGACATCTGGGACTTCCCTGGTGGTGGCCTCAGTGGTTAAGAATCTGCCTGTCAGTGCAGGGGACACGGGTTTGATCCCTGGTCTGTGAAGATCCCACACACCACGGAGCAGCTAAGCCTGTGCACCACAACTACTGAGCCTGTGCTCTAGAGCCCGCGAGCCATAACCACTGAAGCCTGCGCACCTAGAGCCCTTGCTCCGCAGCAAGAGAAGCCACCGCAATGAGAAGCCTGCGCACCACAATAAAAAGTAGCCCCCGCTCGCCACAACTAAAGCCCACATGCAGCAATGAAGACCCAACGCAGCCAAAAATAAATTAAAAAAAAAAAAAAAGTGACATCTATCTAGCAGAGCAGGCTAAACTGAGCACCCGAACAGCAAATGGGGATGAAAAGGCAGAAACTGGTCTAGTCTTCCCCCACATCATCCCTGATAGCCTAACTACTGGATTTGGTTAATTTGGTCCCTTATCCTGCCAAAATCTGGCCCTCCCAAAGGAAAGACCAGCCTATCCAGGAACTTTCAAAGGGCAGTTCCATTGTGAACAGAAATTCCCTTCCCAAAACATAGCATCTTAAACCCTCCCACCCCCAAAATGCACCCACATGTCCCTCCAGCTCCAGTCTGGATTGTCTCTGAATGGCTCTCCAGACACATTCTCCTGGTTCTCACTTTCCCACTCCGAATTCTTATTTACCACTTGCTGCCTGCTTCCTCTCTCCCTCTCAGTTTTCAGTTTCTCCCTGAGTGCTTCTTTGGATCTCAGCCTCGAGGTGCCAAAGAAGAGGAGTCCCTGGGCAGACTGATCCGTGGCTCAGACAGCTTAATGAGAGAATTCCAAAGGCCTTTCCTCCCCTTCCTGAGCCTCTGGGCAAGGAGGATGGGATCTTGGTTCCAGGGTCTCAGTACCCCTGTGCCATTTGAGCTGCTTGCGTTCATCGTCTCTATTAATAACCACCCTCCCTCCCCCACTGCCAGTGCTGCCCCCACGCCTGCCCAGCTCGGGTTCTCTAGTCACAGCAGCTCAGTCCTCCAAAGCTGCTGGACCCCAGGGAGAGCTGACCACCGCTTGAGCAGCCGGTAAGTCTCCCGCTTGATAGTCAGAGGGGCTGGAGCCCACTCTGCTGACTGCTGTGTCTGTGTCTGTAATAGTGACCCTTGATCCTGGAGGGAGCTACCCACCTCCTCCATCTGTACTCAGTTCCCAGTTGTCCAGTTCAGGGGAGCCACAGAGAGTTGGAAGGAGAAGGGCCCAAGAGGGTGGGGGGATTGGAGATGTTGGGGGAGGCACTGGAGGAATGAGAAGGGGGTCTGAGAGGCTGGATGGAAAACAAGAACCTAGTTGGGGCTGAGAGAGGTATGGGGAGAATCTATTTAGCAGTTCCTGGACTCTGGCCTCAGCAGACCCCACTAAGCTAGTAGAATCGCAGATGTGTTGTGAGACAGGACTCAGCAGAAGACATTTCGCTGAGTGCCAACTTCTGTTAGGGAGGGGCTGGAATCTGTATCTTTTCCCAGCTTGTCCCCCTCCACTGCCAGATCCTATGATTATGTTCCTGTCCTCCCTGAATTCCCCACTGCTATGATATTGCTGAATTGACATGCATCAAGATTGACCTCCCTCTCCACTCCAGGTCTGGGGGGTGGGGAGTGACTGAAACGGAGTGGGAGCACTGGTGTCACCTCCCAGGCCATGATCCAGCTGGCCCGGTGGAGGGGCAATAACCTCTCCATCCTATGGAGAATGTTTCTGGCTGGATCTCCTCAACCCTGGCAGAACATTTTTTTCTGCTCCACCCCCCCACACCCCACTCTGGGGCTTGGGGAAGACTGAGAGGCCAGAGTTTGCAATGATAATCCCAGTCTGGGAGCCCCGTACAAATAAAAACTTCAAGTCATGCCAAACCAATGAAACCTGGGTGCATTACCTGACCTGTAAGTAATGTGTTTGTTTTACCCCCAGGCCCCCCTAACACATATTGTGTTCCTAAGCCCTGCACCAGCTCTATGTAAAACAGCTGAAAAGAGGTTGGTAGAAGGTAGGGGCAAGGGGTGCACCTATACTTTCTGCCCTGCTTCCCAAGAAGAGAAGCCCTAAAGCAATGGTTTTTCACCTTTTAGAGAAATGTGTACTTCTTTAAAAAAATCTAATGAAATTTTGCTCCCTGAAGTCCTTAAGCAGTGCCTTACTGTAGACATTCACCCCAGTCCCTGTCCATCCTTCACCTCCTCCTTCCCACCCTATCCAGGCTCCATCCACCTCCACAATGCCACTCTCAGGGACCCCCGCCCCCAACAAGAAGCGGAAATCTAGCAAGCTGATCATGGAACTCACTGGAGGTATGGCATGTTTGCACCTACCTAGTGTGGGACTTCTTATTGAGAGTATCTCTGGCCCATGAGCCCCAGAAGTATCATAAGGTTATATGTGTCTTAAGGCGAAGAGATAAGGAGAGACAAGAGGAATTTGGGGTGGGGGTGAGGTTTGCAGGGGTGGGGGGAAGGGGGGAAAGGAAGAAAGAATTCAACACTGACTACTCACCCTTCCACCTTTTTCACCTTGTAATCTGAGAGAATAATGCCCATGCCATGTTACCCAGCACAGGTCCAAGACAACAGGACCCACAGGTCAGTGAGGTATGTTTGAGAAGAAAATATGTATGATGGAGACTGGCACAGAGTAAGGTCTCAATAAATGCTTAGTTTCCTTACTCCTTTCCCCAGAGCTAAGGAGCCTTGCATAGGCACTTAAAATGGAAAATTGCTCAGGCATTTTACTGGGGGTGGTAGGAGTACAGCATGTGAAGAGCTCTCCCAATACCTAGAAGCCGTTTGCAGCCAGTTTACTGAGGGGAAGAGAAGGCAAAGGAGTTAAGATAGGAGTATATATTTAGAGGTGGCCTTTGGGCTTTCCCCCGTGCTATAGTTTCCCCAATGACCTCCATCTATGATGTTTCTTTACTCTTTTGCCCTGTACCCCATACCTTTTACCCCATTCACCGTCTTCACCCCATTCTAGTATCCCCACTGTCTCACTCTGCACCCCATTTCCCATGCATTCTCTCCAACTCCAAACCCAGGAAATCAAAATCCCTCATAAACTAGACAGAATTTGATCAGACATCACAGACAGCATCTGCTTCCCTCAGTGATCTCTGCTGGGACACACACACTTAATTAGTTGTGGATGGCGGCTTCATCTGGAGCTAGAAAACCCTATTTTCCTCTTTCCCTTGCCTCTGCCTCCCCACCTCCCTGAAAGGTGGACAGGAGAGCTCGGGCCTGAACCTGGGCAAGAAGATCAGCGTCCCAAGGGATGTGATGTTGGAAGAGCTGTCGCTACTCACTAACCGGGGCTCCAAGATGTTCAAACTGCGGCAGATGCGGGTGGAGAAATTTATCTATGAAAACCACCCTGATGTCTTCTCTGACAGCTCAATGGTGAGTTCGGAACTTTACTACTCTCAAAGCCTCGTGCCTCTTTTGACAGCTTCTTGGTAGGCCCGGCCCGAGTCTCTAAAATTAGACCAACCTCCCCTCCCAGCTAATTTATAAGCTCATTAACCCCCCAGATACAGCGAGCCCCCACTAGCTCCAGGGTGAATTACAGCCCACCTCTGAAACTAAATCTGTATCTTAGAGCTGGTGAGGCAGGGTGGGGAGTCCACACCTTCAAGGAGAAAACTCCTTCCCAGTATGGTTAAGTATTAAAGATAGGATTACCAGATAAAACACAGGATGCCCAGTCCTATATTTTAAAGTTGAGATACACACTAAATAAGCTACGAGGATATATTGTACGGCACAGTAAATAAAGCCCATATTTTATAATACCTTTAAATGGAGTATAGTCTATAAGAATACTGCATCACTATGTTGTATACCTGAAACTAATATAATATTGTAAATCAACGCTACTTCAATTAAAAAAAATAAAGTTGAGATATATACACAGATAATTTTTTAGTAAAGTATGTCCCATGCAATATTTGGGACATAAGTTTTTTGTGTTTCTTTTTGTGGTACGCAGGCCTCTCACTGTTGTGGCCTCTCCCGTTGTGGAGCACAGGCTCCAGATGCGCAGGCTCAGCGGCCATGGCTCACAGGCCTAGCCGCTCCGCGGCACGTGGGATCTTCCCAGACCGGGGCACAAACCCATGTCCCCTGCATCGGCAGGCGGACTCTCAACCACTGCGCCACCAGGGAAGCCCCAGGACATAAGTTTTTTTTAAAATTGAAGACACTTAGGGAATTCCCTGGTGGTCCAGTGGTCCAGTGCTCTCACTGCCAGGGGCCTGGGTTCGATCCCTGGTTGGGGAACTAAGATCCTGCAAGCCACGCAGCATGGCAAAAAAAAAAAAAAAAAAATTGAAGACACTTAGTTAAATTTGAATTTCAGATACACAATAATTTTTTAATATAAGTGTGTCCCATGAAATATTTGGGACATGAAAATTAAATAAAAAATATACAGGACACCGAGTTAAATTTGAATTTCAGGTACATGATGAGTACTATCTTATATCTAAATATGTCCCATGCAATACTTAGGCATATTTATACTAAAAAAGTATTATTGTGTATCTGAAATTAAAATTTAACTGGTGTCCTGTGATTTTTTCTTTTTGCAAAATCTGGCAACCCTAGAAAGAGGTAAGTGAATTTTTATAACCATCTCTTCTTGAGCCATTCTTTTATCTAAAGGGTCAGTATAAGGACCACAGATGTGGGGACCGAAACCATGCTTTAAGGTCCTACGTTCCCTAGTCAGGATCATTCTCCGAAGAGAAGTAGAGATTGGAGAGGGACCAGGCACAAGATATTTCAGCTGAGAAGGAGGGGATCGTTTCCATTTCCTTTCTTCCCCCTCCACCTTTCCTGGGCAGCCAGGGGAGAGTGAAAATAGATGCCTACATGGGGCCAGGGGCAGGAGTGTCTGCCATTTGCCCGTATGTAGGAGCAGAATAAAAATGCTGAGCCGGTCATATCTAACTTTAGGAGGCCAAAAGCCCTCCCCCCTGCCTGTGTCTGGTTACACTGGGTGGAGCATGGGGGTGTGTTCGGTGGGTGGCCAGGAGAGCCTCTTGAAGGAGTTGGCAGGGTTATTTTTAGGCTTTGGGGATGGATCCAGTGTTGCCCTTTGGGCTTCCCTTCCCCCTACCCACTACAGTTTCACTGTCAGGAAGTCCTGGTCCAACAGGCACCAAGAGGAGAAAGGGAGAGGAAGAGGAAGAGACAGAAGAGACTTTTATCTGTTAGACAAGATGCAGGGGAGGAACAGAGATCTCTCTAGTTCTTTAACTTAAGGCTGGGTTCTCCATGCCAGCCCCAATCTCTCAAATCTAAGTTGAGCAGAACTCTTGGTCCCCTTTGCCTTGGTAAGGAGGGAAAGGGGATTTCAGAGAATGAGTTGCCCCCATCCTAGATGTAATTCGAACTGAGCCATAGGGGTTGTATCCCTTAAGGAGAGTTTAATTTCTTTCAGTCAGGCTATCTGCTAACCATCTATTGGAGGGGGGAGTCTCAGACGATTCAGTGTCTTCTGGTTGTCCATTGTCTCTGATCACCTCCTACTTGCTCTGGTATTCCCCGTACCCATTGCTAACCTTCCCCTTACTTTGTCCTTTCTTTTCAGGATCACTTCCAGAAGTTCCTTCCCACAGTTGGGGGACAGCTGGGTACAGCTGGCCAGGGATTCTCCTACAGCAAGGGCAGCGGTGGAGGCCAGACAGGGGGAAGTGACTCTGCCGGACAGTATGGCTCTGACGAGCATCACCGTCATCAGGGCCCTGGGTCTGGATATGGGGGTACAGGTGGTCCTGGGGGCCAGACTGGCCGAGGAGGAGCTGCTGGCACTGCAGGGGTTGGCGAAACAGGACTAGGCAAGTATCCTCACCCAAGAATAATGTGTCTGGTCTCTAAAGCAGAGAAATACCCAGGAATGAGGCCTAGACTGCGTGTAGGAAGCAGGAAGGCCTGTTGAGATAGCCTGATGGACTTTCTGGGTCCATAAGGATACAGAGATGTGTCTATTCCACCCAGAAGCCTTGTCTCTCAGTCACCTTTCTAGCCTTTCAGTTTGTATCACAAATCCGACTCCAGGCTGTCATTATTTCACAAACCTTATACAATTACCAAGATGTTTTACCTTTGGTCCCTGGCCCCAGCAACTTCTCTAGTGCAGGGCTCTGAGACTAACTTCCATTGGCTACTAACTGCTATTATTTGATTTCTTATTATTTCTCTCCCATGGCTGCCAGACGACCAGGCAGGTGGAGAAGGAAAACATATCACTGTGTTCAAGACCTATATTTCTCCATGGGAGAGAGCCATGGGGGTTGACTCCCAGCAAAAAGTGGAACTTGGCATCAACCTGCTGGCCCACGGGGCCAAAGCTGATCTCCCTCAGTATAAGTCCTTCAACAGGTAAGGAGGATGGGGAAGGAATCTGATGCATTCCAGTGTATGGCAACATGCCCTTAGTTGGAATAGAGACTGGTTCAAATGTTTCAGGAGAATGAGGAGGCATAGGAGGAATTTGGGGGCCGCAATTGAAGGCTTTTGGTCTTTTCACTCTAGCTCAGAGAAACAGCATGGTATGATGAAGGAAAAATTTGCTAGGAGGCAGGATCTGAATTTTAGTTCATAGTTATTAGCTGTGCGGGAAAGTCACCCTACTTCTGAGCCTTGGTTGCCTTGACTGTGAAATGGGAATAATATATTACACGTTTAAAGGCTTCTTGAGGCTCCCTTCTTTCAAGGTTACAATTCCATTACTGTCCTTATAGTATAATTCTATTTTTCTTTTCTTTTCTTTTTTTAATTGAAGTATAGTTGACTTACAACATTATATTAGTTTCAGGTATACAACATAGTGATTCAGAATTTTTATAGATTACGCACCACAGCAAGTTATTATACTATTGAAGATTCTATTTCTTTATACCCTACTTCAGTAAGGTTCAAGTATCTATCCTTTTGGAACTGGGCTTCTCTAGACTGTGTGAAAACAGGACAGGGAAGCCCTAGAGAAGTGCTTTTGCATTTGGTCCTAAGGTGCCTGGATTTTCCAGGAAATGTTAATTCCTCTCATCCAGGGCACACACTATCCACTGAAGGTGGGGTAGGGGTTTTGAGGGGGGTCTCTACATTATAATTTAAGGTGACCTCAGACCCTTGAGTCTATAGTGTTTGGAGTAAATTTCTCTGAAAATGTGACTGGTTTGGGTCACAGCTATCCATGAGACTCTCTATCTAGTACACACTAGACTACTTTTCTCATTTTTAGCTTTGGGGAAACAAGCAAACCAGAAGGGGGAATGGAGTGCTAAGGGAGAAGAAGAATAAGGAGTGCAGAAGCAATCTGCAACTAGAATTCACAGACTTCCCCATCCTCAAAACAGTGTAACATCTCACTGACAAAAGCCTTTCTTTTGTTCTGGTTTTTAATTAAATAATGTGTCCCCTTTTCAGGACAGCAATGCCTTATGGTGGATATGAGAAGGCCTCCAAACGCATGACCTTCCAGATGCCCAAGTTGGAGCTGGGGCCCTTGCTGAGTGAACCCCTAGTCCTCTACAACCAGAGCCTCTCCAACAGGCCTTCTTTCAATCGAACCCCTATTCCCTGGCTGAGCTCCGGGGAGCCTGTAGACTACAACGTGGATATTGGCATCCCCTTGGATGGAGAAACAGAGGAGCTGTGAGGTGTTTCTACCTCTACTTTGTATCAAGTTTCCCCTCTCTGGTTCCATTTTGGAGAGGGAATGCTGAGCAGGATACCCCCACTGAAAATCCAGTATCCTTGTGGGAATGGAGGGAAAGAGAAAGGAGAGATCTGCCCTTCCATCCTTCACTCCAAGTCCCCACTCCAAGCATCTTTTCTTACCAACTCAGAGCTCCCCTTCCACTTGCTCTGTAGGGAACCTTCTCTTATGGAATTTCCTCTGCCTTCGGTAACAGTTAATAAACTTCAAGGAAATGAACTCATTCTTCCTCTGATATTTGAGGGCAGATGAAAACTGAGGCTAACAATGCACAGAGACTAATTAAAGTAAAATACCATACATCCATTATTCAGACTTCCAGACAGACCTGATTACTTACACACCCACACCCACATCCGCACCTGCCAAAGCACATTCATAGGTGCATACAAAGACATACTTATTGAATAGTACATAAGACAAATAATCATGCACAAACACACGTGCCGGCCCATATGTGGGCAAAGCTAAGCAGCAATTGTGTGCTGTGTTTAGGAAATAGGCGTTAGTGACCCTGGCGTTAGCTCTGTTTAAGAAGGTGATTAGAAACTGGGATAATCAGGATTACCCAATTATTACAGAATGAGAGCATGCCATAAAGTTTCCATATGACGCGAGAGTGAGTTTAGGAATATATGTCAAAGGTTACAGGTTCCCAAAAGGATGACATAGAATAGGGAGCCATGTTGGAATCCAGAAGGAAGTGGGAGAAACCATCTGCAGTTATAGTATGTCTGGCTAATCTGTGAACACATCAAGAAAAGATCTAAGGGTCATAGGGGCACTGCAGTTGTGTCCAGAAAGCACTATGACTGGGAAGAAACCATGAGAATCCAATAGGAATGAGTAGCGATACTCTTTATTGACTTCAAGCATGGGGTTTCTTTAGAGTCCCAGACTTACTCTTATGTCCCACAAAGTCAGAGTTTGATGCAGATCTGGAAAAATAACTTCTGAGGAGAGCTGGCTGAATTCAGCTAACTCCATGAGCCACTGATGATTATATTAGGTTCCTAGACTGCCTGGACTGATTAAATTTTCATGGAACTTGGGTCATATGACATTTACTCTGGTCACCTTCCTTTATGACATAAATAAATTTCAGGGAATTCATACTTCCTCTAAACTAGTACACAAAACTCTATTTCTATGTGCATTTTTCTAAGAAGAGTTGTCATAGTTTGGCTTTCCCCCCAAACAGACCCTGAAACAAAGATTTGGATGCAAGTAGTAAATTTGGGAGGTGGTCCCAGAATCCAAGCAGTGTAAGGGAATGAGAAGAAGGCCAAAAAGGTGCTTCCAGCAATTGGGGCTGAATCTCACTAGAGACTCTCTGAGAAAAATGTTATTCAAAGTGTGGCCCATGGACTGGCAGCAACATTTTCTCCTGGGAGCTTGGATAAAAGTGCAAATTCAAGGGAATTCCCTGGTGGTCCAGTGGTTAGGACTTGGCGCCCTCACTGTCAGGGACCCGGTTCGATCCCTGGTCGGGGGAACTAAGATCCTGCAAACAGCGCAGCAAGGCCAAAAAAAATTTGCAAATTCAAGAATTTGCGTCTTATTAATCTCTCCAGGTGATTCTTATGTGTTAGTAAAGTTTGAGAAACACTATAGTAAAACATACTTCAGAATTGCCTCACTGAGGCAGGGTAGAAACTGGAATATTTAGCTACCAAATCCCGTCTCTCGTTGGTTACGGATTGCCAAGGAGAATGTTAACTCTGCTGGCACTTCCAGGCAAGGAGATAACTCAGGTGTTTAAGGTAGGAAGCTATGGCTTGTACAGGATTTGTCTACCAAAGCTGTAGTGAACTCTAAGATAGGCTGAGGGAATATGGGCAGGGCAGAGACAGGATGTGGATAAGAGTTCATAGCTTTTATGAGATTCTCATGTTTAAAAGTCTGTGAGCCCGGGCTTCCCTGGTGGCGCGGTGGTCAAGACTCCACCTGCCATTGCAGGGGACACGGGTTCGAGCCCTGGTCCAGGAAGGTCCCACATGCAGCAGAGCAACTAAGCATGTGCACCACAACTACTGAGCCCACGTGCCACAACCACTGAAGCCCAAGCACCTAGAGCCCGTGCTGCACAACAAGAGAAACCATCATAATGAGAAGCCCGCCCACCACAACGGAGCGTAGACCCCGCTCTCTGCAACTAGAGAAAGCCCACGTGCAGCAACGAAAACCCAAGACAACCAAAAAAAAAAAAAAAAAAAGTCTGTGAGCCCTCCCCAAAAGTTAAGGATTATATTCCTTCAACAAATGTTTATTGAGTGCCTACGATATGCTAGGTACTATATATCAGGCATCAGATGTACAAAAGCAAATAACAACATTTATGTGACAAAGAGATTTCCCAACTATAAAATAATTATTAAATGCCTACCCTTAAAGTTGGGGTAAAAAAAAGTTCAGGGTCTAATAGTCAACAGCTCTGAAAACCTAGAAACTTAATTTTTCCAACCTCAGAATATCTGAAATCTTGTAAATATATACCACATTCTTTATCCGTTTATCTACTGATGGGCACTTTGGTTGCTTCTACATCTTGGCTACTGTAAATAATGCTGTAAGGAACATAGTGGTGCATATCATATATCTTTCCTAGTTAACATTTTTGTTTTCTTCAGATAAATACTCAGGATTGGAATTGCTGGATCATATGGAAATTCTATTTTTAATTTTTTGAGGCATCTCCATACTGTTTTCCATAATGGCTGCAGGAAAGCTCCCTCTTAGATAGAAGCTTGTGAAACCATGCACTTCAGATTGGGACTACTTGAACACCCGTGCCAGAACCCCACCAAAGCCCACAGTCTTCCAAATGAGATCACACACCTGGTTTCAGGACTTAATGAAGCTCAGGTTCTTGATGTCTCATCGCAGAAAGAATTCAGTGAGAGACAAAGTGATAGGTAAGAAGTGGATTTATTTAGAGAGAAACACACTCCGCAGACAGAGTGTAGGCCATCTCAGAAGGTGAGAAAGGCTGCCAGGGTGTGGTGTTGTCAGTTTTTATAGGGGTGGGTAATTTCATAGGCTAATGAGTGGGAGGAGTATTCCAGCTATTTTGGGAAGGGGTGGGGATTTCCAGGAATTGGGCCACCACCCGCTTTTTGACAGTGGGCACCGCCAATGTCATGGTGCCTTTGAGTGTGTCATTTAGCTTGCTGATGTGTTACAGTGAGCATATACTGAGCCTCAAGGTCTAGTGGAAGTTGACTTCTCCGCCATCTTGGACCCATTTGGTTCTAATCAGTTTATGTCCCGTCCTTAGGCTGTGTCATTCTTTCAAAGGTTGTGCCCTGCCCCCTTTCCTCCTGTTTCACTTTCACTCTTCAGTGGTCACAGGTCCCCACTACCACCTATTGTTTTACATCAGGTCTCTTTTATTGTTACCCACCTAGACTCTGCAGCCGTTTGAGTTAGCAACTTCAAGGGTTTCTTTTACATAAACCACCTGCCCATAATACTATGCCCCTGAAGTCACCCAGATAATGCATTCCCTGGTATAGGGTCTAGAGCTTTGCTGTCTAATGCTGCAGTCACTAGCCACATGTGGCTATTAAGCTCTTAAAATTTGCCTAGGCTAAATTAAGATGCTCTGTAAGTATAAACAATGGATTTTGAAGACCCAGTATGAAAAAAAGAATGTAAAATATCTCATTAATAATTTCAAAATATTAAAAAAATTGCTGTACACCAGAAACGAACACATTGTAAATCAACTATACCTCCAATAAAAATTTTTAAAAATTTCAAAATATTGATTACATGTTGAAATATTTTGAATACACTGGGTTAAGTGAATAACTAAATTTCATTTTTCTTACTTTTTAAAAAAATGTGGCTCCTACAAATTTTAAATTGCATGATGTGGCTCACAGTATGTTTCTACCGGACAGCACTGGTCTAGACTATGAGAGGTATTCAGGGGATTGGAGAGAAGAAACTGAATTCTCCATTTATTATTTTTATTCCCTTATTTGTTCCCCTCTGTTTTACTCTCACTGAACAACGTTCTTTATATAAGCTGTTGCAGTAAGGGGGACTCCTTACAGGGCCTGAGGGTGGGCTGCTGTCTAACACTCAGAAATGAATTGTCCGAGGAGACACACGTGCTGACAAAGCAAGAGACTATTGGGAAGAGGTGCCCAGGCAGATAGCAGCAGGGTAAGGGAACCCAGGAGAACTGCTCTACCACGTGGCTTGCAGTCTTGGGTTTTATGGGAATGGGGTTACTTTCCGGGTTGTCTCTGGCCAATCATTCTGACTCAGGGTCCTTCCTGGTGGTGCACGCACTGCTCAGACAAAATAGTTTCCAGTGAGGATTCTGGAATGTTGGTAGGACATATGGACTGGTGTCTCCTCTCTCCTTTTGACCTTTCCCGAATTCTACCGGTTGGTGGTAGCTTGTTAGTTCCTCGTTCCTTACCAGGACCTCCTGTTGTAAGATGACTCATGCAAGTGGCTACTATCTTGCCTGGCCAGGGTGGGCAGCTTCAGTCAGTGTTTCCCCTAACATGTCCGTCGTCTGTTCCAGATCCTACTCAGTCTGCATTTACAGCTTTCTGAGAGCAGAGAGAAAGCCCTTACAACTAAGTGTTGAGAGAGTCACCAAGTAAGGATGTGCCCACAGGGTGGCAAGCAACAACTGCAAAGTTCAAATCACAAACCAGTGCGGCCCCCTTCCACATTCAAGGCCAAACATCTGTGATAATGTTCGACTAAAAACAACAGCAACAAAACACTTTGATTTCCTAGTTTCGTTGAGCAAATTGATGGGGGTGGGGCACCAGTGTATAAACGTAAATATTTCTGTTAAGTCAATTACACAACCAAAGTAGGGGAAGAACGAATCAAAGTTTCCAGAAGGAAGGTTAAGGAGGAGATGGAAAGGTCAATTTCTGGCTTGCTCCCTCCATCTCTACTCTGCATGCATAAGGAAAATGCCAGGAAGACTGAACTTCAGCCAAGGCGACACTGCTTTAAGTTTGAGGCACTGGGAAAAGACAGACCCATACCTCAAGTTATTCCAGTGTAGGGCTCGTCATGCTAACTTCCCCCATCCCAGACCGTCCTGCGTCCTGCCTACAATAGCTTTCCGACTCTCCTGCCAGTTCAATATCCTTCTCCGCCCTCGCCCACCTCCAGACCTTTCCAGGCCACCCCTTAAGCGCCTTGCGGCCGCCATTTTACACAATACTATCGCGAGATATACTTAGCCGTCTCGACCCTGACTCATTCATTTACTTTCTTGCGAGAGACTCTTCCCGGCCGTTCTCGCCGTAGCTGAGGAAAGTGTCGCGAGAGCTGGTTGCCTTGGCTCCCTGTAGCTATAGCAGCCGCGGCGGTTAATGATGCAGCGGCAGAAGCGGTGAGTGCGACACTCAGGGGGGCGGGGCCGGAGGTAACAGGGTGCTGGGGGGTGTGTGTGGTAGCGCTTGGGGAGGGGGGTGGGGAAGGTCGGGTCGCGGGAGAAATGGGCCCGAGTGTGACGTGTGGGGTAGGACCCGGGTCCAGTAGCTATAGGGACAGGGCGCGTGTCTGCACTAGGGCACGCTGTGAGGGTTGAAGCTGGTGGGAGGTCCAGGGGGAGGGACCGGGGTGTAGAAGGGTTCAAGGGGCAGGGCCCGGAGTGTAAAAAGGGTGTTCGTGTTGGGAGCAAGATGGTTATGGGGACTCAGAATTGGGTAAAGTAAGTGGGAAGAAATGGGGTACAGCGAGGAGGAGGGTACGTTGAATGGGAGCCTAGAGGTTGGGCCCGGTTTGCTTTGCCCTGGCGGAGATGGGGGGTGCGGTGTCAGACCTTCGCAGTTTCCTGGGGTCTGCCTGAGGCTGGTCGGGGACTGCGCGCTAGGACCTGGGTCCTATAGGACATGGCGGGAATGGTGGCGTCCCGGAACTTCACCGCCCACCCCCCCTTCCAAAGAAATCCCCCACGGACTCTGAGATGTGAAAGGAAGGTCCTGGTGAAATAGTATTAGTGGGAAAGGATCTTTCGGTAGTGGTGAGTGGGATAATGAATGTTGCTGCTCTGAAATAAAGTGTGGGGTGGGGGCGGGAGAGAGAAATTCCTGAGAAAAAAAAACTAAGATGTGCGTATCGAGTTGGAAGAAGGGGGTGTGTGCTAAGTTCACGTTTCTTTCCAGTTTCATTCAAGTGTAGAATTCCTTTACGGTGTACTTATGAAATTATATATGCGGTGTAAAATCAGTTTAGATCATACAGTGAAAGAATGTACAGTACGACATTTAAACCTTCCACGAATGTAATTTAAAAACTAAGAAAAATGTTTCTACTGCAGCAGCACAAGGCTGAACACTAGGGATAGTTTTAGATACTTGAATATAAAACCTAGTGTCCCGAAAGTGTGTCTATTCAGGTTGTTTGCCTTTTAAGAAATGGATGAAGTTTTATTTTTAGGAGACAGAAAGAGTTTTGAATATCCGTCAATCTGGAAATAAAAGGAGTCTTCTGGGAGTTAAAAATCACTGAGAGGCAAAACATTTACTCTCTGAGTCTCAAGGACTGTTTTCTTTTCTTTTTTTTTTTTTGCGGTACGCGGGCCTCTCACTATTGTGGCCTCTCCCGTTGCGGAGCACAGGCTCCGGACGCGCAGGCTCAGCGGCCATGGCTCACGGGCCCAGCCGCTCCGTGGCATGTGGTATCTTCCCGGACCGGGGCATGAACCCGTGTCCCCTGCATCGGCAGACGGACTTTCAACCACTGTGCCACCAGGGAAGCCCAAGGACTGTTTTCTAGAGACAGGTTTGGATCACTTTGCTGTTAACTCTTATTTCTAGTGAAAACAGTGGCATCAATTCAGGCATAAAAAATAATTTGTTCATTTCAATATACAGATACAAGCTTTCTGATAATTATTTCTCAGAAATAATTATTTCTGATAATTATTTCTCACTATCTTTTGTAGGTATAAATTTGCAAAGGCATAGCCTCTCTTTATTTATTTATTTATTTATTGAGAATTAACGTTTTATTTGATGGACTTGCTGAGGACTTAAGCCTGGAAGACAGCCTCTCAGATGACTTTGAGGGACTGCTCTGAAGATGTAAGGGAGGAGCCAGGATATATAGGAGTTTTTGCAAGAAACCAGGAAGTAGGAACATCAAAAGATCATTGTTAATTAAAGAAAAACAGGGACTTCCCTGGTGGTCCAGTGGTTAAGACTCCAGGCTTCCATTGCAGGGGGTGTGGGTTCGATCCTTGATAACCTCTCTTTTGATTATGTAACTGGCATTCTCCTTGTTGAGGTTTACAAATTCATTAATTAGAATAGTGGATTTTAATCCTTGTAGAGCTAGCCTTGATGTGGTTAGTCACTGAACCTATTTATTTGATATATGTTAGACTAAAACTTTTAATTTGTAATGTTAGTAGCTAACCTTTAAAGTCGAAATGCTTTTCTGAGGCAAGATAAAGCTTTATGTGGTTGAGTCCAAAAGATTTCTCCATGAATCCATTAAGGAGCTTTACTGAGTTCCTATTATGTGTAGAGTACTGTGTAAGACATTGCAGGGGGGAAAAAGATTAATTCATTCATTTATCCCTTCAACAAACATTTATTGAGACCTATTTTGTGTCTGATTACTAAGTCTCCAGGATACAAATATAAGTAAGCCTTGCTCTTTGCCTTGGAATTGCTCAGAGCCTAGGAAGGGAGAGAAATAGAGTAACAAATCATTACATTGTAGTAACCACAATATATATGTGAACACAGGCTTCTGAAACAAGGTTCTGGCCCTGAGGAGTTTACATAGGTTGACAAGACTAAAATGGAAGAAATTATTTAAAAAATTACAAAATATTAAGCAGATTCTAAACTATGCTGCATCAACAAAACACATTACGTTTCTCAGAAGAGATAAAATTAGAATGGAAGCTTGAGGAGAAAATTCACAGAGCAGTTCATAATTTAATAGTGTTTTTTTTTTTTTTTGCGGTACGCGGGCCTCCCACTATTGTGGCCTCTCCCGCTGCGAAGCACAGGCTCCGGATGTGCAGGCTCAGCGGTCATGGTTCACGGGCGTAGCTGCTCCGCGGCATGTGGGATCTTCCTGGACTGGGGCACGAACCGGTGTCCCTTGCATCGGCAGGCGGACTCTCAACCACTGCGCCACAAGGGAAGCCCTAATAGTGTTTTTAAAGTACTCTTAAGTATCACTGAACATTTTTTTAAAATTTATTTATTTTATTTATTTATTTTTGGCTGCGTTGGGTTTTCGTTGCTGCGTGTGGGCTTTCTCTAGTTGCAGTGAGCGGGGGCTACTCTTGGTTGCGGTGCACGGGCTTCTCATTGAGGTGGCTTCTCTTGTTGCGGAGCACGGGCTCTAGGCGCATGGGCTTCAGTAGTTGTGGCTAGCGGGCTCTAGAGCGCAGGCTCAGTAGTTTTGGCGCATGGGATTAGTTGCTCCGCGGCATGTGGGATTTTCCCGGACCAGGGCTCGAACCCGTGTCCCCTGCATTGGCAGGCGGATTCTTAACCATTGCACCACCAGGGAAGCCCCTGAACATTAAGTCAATAATAATAATAATAATAAGCATAAATGCTAACATTCATTGATTGATTATTAATGTCCTAGGCACACTATTTCATTTTATTTATTTATCCCCCCACACCCCCAATTATCTCATTTTATCTTCACAACACTCTGCTAGTCAGCTGGTACTAATACTTCAATTTTAAACATAAGAAAACTGAAGCTTAAAAAATTAAGGGAGTTGCAGAAGATCATAGAGCTAGTAATGGCAGATTAGGGATTGGAGTTGGAAATATATGTGACTGGTAATCTAAGCAAGATTCCTTTCTTTTGCAGTAAGGGGGCCTTGGAATGGGGGTAGGGGGCCAGTCATTGAACGTGGAATTGGTCAGAAGATCAGAATTCAATCTCTGTGTCTCTTTATTCATAGAGTTTTCTCCCTCAAATATTGACACTGCATATGAGGAACTAATTTGAATATTAGCATGATGCTGAATATGAGGTTTGTATTGTACAGAGAATTGAGTACATTACCATATTCATGTTGTATATGATTGTATTGGGAGCTATGCTTGGGAAAATAGTTAATAAGCAATTGTTAACATCTGTAAGCTTCCAGAAAGTGATCATTTTAACAGTGGAAATGGTTATCTATATTCATATACGGGGCAAATGTTATTACAGCAGACTAAGGGATTTAGGTAAAAATTTTTGTATACTGCATTTAAAAAATATTTTATTTTATTTTTTTGTATATTTACTTCCAGGTTCTTAAAACTCTATATTCCGAAGTCCAAAATCTGATTTTCTGGTTGAAATTCAAATTTTATATCTTCCTTTTATATTGAGGAAACTGAGAACTTTTAAATGACTTGCCCAAAGTCATTTAATGCAATGTCCCAGGTATTCTTAAGAATTACATGCAGATTTGATGGTGAGTCAGTGATTTTTTTTCATTGAGTTGACTTTCTGCATCAGTCCCTCATCAGTACAGATTTTAGCTGGAATAGCACGGGGGTGTGAATGAGATTCCAATGTTTTCTAACACCTTTTAACTAAGTGGGCTGTGTGCCCATGTTTTAATGTGAGTTATTTTTGAGGCATTGAAACATTTTTCCAAGAAAGGTTTAGAGCAAGAGAGTGAGATGATAGGAAGAGCCTTCAGTGGTGAGAACGGGAACTTCTCCAGAAGGGTTGAAAACTGAAAGCAGTTGATGATGTGTAAAGAGAATAATGGTCTAAAAGCTTTCTATAACTCCACCCACCACCGGAGAGCCTGGAGACCTTTTCTTCTACTTTGATACACAACAGCCTCTGGAAAGATTCTGTCCACCGGGAGAAAGTATTACTTTCTCAGCATTTATATTAGCAATAGTATATAGACACTGAACAAACCAAAAACAATTTACATGGTAGCTGAAAAGTGATATCTCATTTTAGATTTCCATCTCTTTGGTTACCTGTGAAGTTGAACATTTTCCTGTATTTATTATTTTTTATTAGGCAAAGAATATAATGAGCAGTTTCACAGAGAGAAATATAAACAGCCAATAAAGAAATAAAAAACAGACTGTCAGGCATAGAAAACAAACGTATGGTTACCAAAAGGGGAGGGAGGGGAAGTTTGGGATTAACAGATACACAGTACTATATATAAAATATTATTATTATTATTATTTTGGCTGTGTTGGGTCTTCATTGCTGTGTGTGAGCTTTCTCTAGTTGCGGTGAGCAGGGGCTACTCTTTGTTGCAGTGTGCAGGCTTCTCATTGCGGTGGCTTCTCCTTGTTATGGAGCACAGGCTCTAGGCGCATGGGCTTCAGTAGTTGTGGCATGTGGGCTCAGTAGTTGTGGCTCATGGGCTCTAGAGCGCAGGCTCAGTAGTTGTGGCACACGGGCTTAGTTGTTCCTTGGCATGTGGGATCTTCCCGGACCAGGGGTCAAACCCGTGTTGCCTGCATTGGCAGGCGGATTCTTTTTTTTTCTTATATACTTTTTTTTTCTTTTTTCTTTATTTTATTTATTTATTTTTGTCTGCGTTGGGTCTTTGTTGCTGCGCACGGGCTTTCTCTAGTTGTGGCGAGTGGGGGCCGCTCCTCGTTGCGGTGCGCGGGCCTCTCCTTGCGGTGGCCTCTCTTGTTGCAGAGCATGGGCTCCAAGCATGCAGGCTTCAGTAGTTGTGGCACACGGGCTTAGTCGCTCCGCAGCATGTGGGATCTTCCCGGGCCAGGACTCGAACCCGTGTCGCCTGCATTGGCAGGCGGACTTTCAACCACTGCACCACCAGGGAAGTCCCCATACATAAAATAGATAACTAACAATGACCTACTGTATAGCACAGGAAACTATATTCAATATCTTGGAATAACCTATAATGGAAAAGAATCTGAAAAACAATTTGTTCTGTCTATCTCTCTCTCTACCTATTTATCTATCTATCTATCTCTGAATCACTTTGCTGTATATCTGAAACTAGCACAACGTTGTAAAATAGCTACTTCAATTAAAAAAAGAAAGAAAGAAAAAGATGCGCAAACTCACATAATCTGGAAACTGAAAATTAAAACAATATTTTTTGTTGACTTCTCTGTCTTTTTTATTATTTAAATTTCTTTTATTTTTTAAATTAATTAATTTATTTGTTTTTATTTTTGGCTGCGTTGGGTCTTTCGTTGCTGCACGTGGGCTTTCTCTAGTTGTGGCGAGCAGGGGCTACTCTTCATTGCAGTGTACAGCCTTCTCATTGTCGTGGCTTCTCTTGTTGCAGAGCACGGGCCCTAGGCATGCGGGCTTCAGTAGTTGTGGCGCACGGGCTTCGTTGCTCCGTGGCGCGTGGGATCTTCCTGGGCCAGGGGTCGAACCCGTGTCGCCTGCATTGGCAGGCAGATTCTTAACCACTGTGCCACCAGGGAAGCCCCTGTCTTTAAAAACATTTAAAAACCTTACAAATGTTTAAATTGTGTACTTAATTTGAAGAAAGAGAAAAAGAATACATTCTTTAAAAACATAATTCTTTATGTAGAGGCTAAGAAGCAAAGGTTCCTCTTCTAGAACTATCCTGTTTGGTGAATTTTCTTCCAGTTCTTTTTCCTGCAATATATGCAATTTCTATATCTATTTATATCTTTTTTAAGTCCGTGGATTGATAATTTTTTTTCCTATAGCTCTTTTGTTTTCCTGTAGTTCTTTTTTTTTTTAAACTTAGCAATATGCTTTTGAGATCTCATCCTGTCAGTACACACTTTTTAACAGCTGATTGTATTTCAGTTTGAATGTCTAATTTATTTAATTGTTTCCTTATCTATGGACATTTAAGTTTTCTCAGATTTTTGCAGTTATCAGCAACACTGAAATGAACATCCTTTATTCTTGTCTCTTGTGCAAATGTCCTAGAATAACTCTAGAGTAGGTGCCTAGAATTGTTGTTTACATGGTATACATGGTATACATGGGGCTTCCCTGGTGGCGCAGTGGTTGAGAGTCCGCCTGCCTATGCAGGGGACACAGGTTCGTGCCCCGGTCTGGGAAGATCCCACATGCCGCGGAGTGGCTGGGCCCGTGAGCCATGGCCGCTGAGTCTGCGCGTCCGGAGCCTGTGCTCCGCAACGGGAGAGACCACAACAGTGAGAGGCCCGCGTACCGCAAAAAAAAAAAAAAAAAAAAATGTATAGATGTTTCTAATTTTGAAAGATACAGCCAATTTGCCCTACAGTCTATGTACCATTCTTTATTCCATCAGCAGTTTATGAAGTTGCCTCTGATACTTGACATCAATCTTGTGCTGTTTTACTAATATAATGGGTAAATTTAAAATTTTTAATTTATAGTTTCCAAATTACTTGTGAGTTTGTGCATCTTTTTGTTTCTTTATTGGCTGTTTACATTTCTTTTTGTGAAATTTCTTATTCTGTTCTTTGCATATTCTTTTAACTTGGTTGTTTTCTTTTTTCTAAAAATTTATTTATTTGTTTATTTATTTTTGGCTGCGTTGGGTCTTTGTTGCTGCGCGTAGGCTTTCTCTAGTTGTGGCGAGCGGGGGGCTACTCTTCGTTGAGGTGCGCGGGCTTCTCATTGCGGTGGCTTCTCGTGTTGCGGAGCACGGGCTCTAGGTATGTGGGCTTCAGTAGTTGTGGCACGCGGGCTCTAGAGTGCAGGCTCAGCAGTTGTGGCGCATGGGCTTAGTTGCTCCGCGGCATGTGGGATCTTCCTGGACCAGGGCTCGAATGCGTGTCCCTTGCAGTGGCAGGCGGATTCTTAACCACTGTGCCACCAGGAAAGCCCCACCCAGGCTTTTTGGTTTTGTTTTGTTTTTTGTGGCCGCACCAAGGGCTAGCAGGATTTAATTTCCCAACCAGGGATCCAACCTGGGCCCTGGCAGTGAGAGTGCAGAGTCCTAACCAGGGAATTCCCAATACCACCCAGTTTTAATTATTGCTGAAGGTCAGGTCCTCCTCAGTCTTAGCATATATATATAAGAAGAGATTTTTTTTTTTTCCTTTCAGAAACAGTCTTTCAGGTTTTGTTACAAACAAAGATTCTGTTGGGAATGTAAATGGGATTGATTGCAACAAATAACTTACTTTATCGGTGAATTTGTACACCCATGAATTTACAATGTGGAGACTTTACATTTAGAAACAGTGTATTCTCTTTATTTAGGTTTAAAAAAATCCTTTAGAAAAGTTTATAGTTCTCTTGATAGTAGTCTTGCACATGTCTACTTTTCTAGTTATTTAATGATTATTTAAAGTTGATATGGCAATTGGGATCTTCTACTCATGACATATAAAAAATTGGTTATTGCTGGAAAGCTATTGATACTTCTGTGTTGATCTTGAATTGGATAACATAGTAAATCTATTTTAAAAATGATTTAAATGGTTTTTCATTTGATTCTTTTGGATTTTCAAGATACTTATCTTTTTCAGCTCTTCATGTCTTTGCCAATTTTCATTTTGGTGTATGCATTTTTTTTCTTATTTTGACATGTTTTATAGTTCTTTATGGTAAAAATATTAATCATTTATTATGTAGCTTGCAATGTTTTTTAGTTTGCTCTTTGTTTTTATGGGAAACCTTTTGACCATGAATGGGTAAAACACTAGAATGTGCTACTGCAATGCTTCGAAGTTATCTTGACAATAGGAAAATTCTAAGAGGGTTAGAATTATTCAAACCAAGTCTGGTGAATAAAACTATGAATTAAAAATAGAGGAAAAGGGGCTTCCCTGGTGGCGCAGTGTTTAAGAATCCGCCTGCCAATGCAGGGGACATGGATTCGAGCCCTGGTCTGGGAAGATCCCACATGCCGCGGAGCAACTAAGCCCGTGTGCCACAACTACTGAGCCCGTGTGCCACAACTACTGAAGCCCATGCACCTAGGGCCCATGCTCCCAACAAGAGAAGCCACCACAATGAGAAGCCCGTGCACCGCAGCGAAGAGTAGCCCCCACTCGCTGCAACTAGAGAAAGCCCGTGTGCAGCAATGAAGACCCAACACAGCCAACAATAAAATAAAATAAAATAAATTAATTAAAAAAAATAGAGGAAAAAAGCTCACTTCTGGGTTCAAATGAGATTTGATTAGAAAAGTCAGAAACTCTTTTAATCTTGTTTATAGTGATGTGTTATCTGAGTTAAAGGAGTTGAATTTAAATTTGGGGAGACAATAGCTGAATAAAATTAATCAGGTTGAAAATACACAATAGAATATATAAATAATAATCTTGTCTGATATTTAATCATACACATGGAAGAAGCTGGTTTTTCTGATTACTGTTATACCTGGGTAAAAAAGATAACTCTTTAGGAGCAATGTTCCTTCACAGCTCACTTCTGAAGGGAAATCCTGACATGTGGACATTCCTGAGTTTAGCATTGAGGGGGTGGTTGGCATAGCAGAAAGAATGTGGGCTTTGGAACAAAACAAACCTTGGTTCCCATTCCAGTTGTTCACTTATTAGAACTGTGATCTTTAGCTCATTGTCATAGCCTCCTCTGTAAAATAGTATGCTTAAAAAATGGTATATCACATCAAATAACATCATCTACTGCTCAAAATTGATACTGCTGTGCAGCTTCATTACATGGTGCAAATATTTGATCAATGAAAAGTATACTATGACTTAGGAGGTCTGAATTCATATGTTTGCTGTTGAACCATCAGTAACACCAGTCAGATCAGGGGTTAGGAGAACCAAGAACCTAGGGTTAGTACCACGTAGTTTAGGTACCAAGCACCTAGAAGCATGTTTGAAATGCAGAATTAGAATCTGCATTTTAACAAGATCCCCAGGTGATTCATATACACCTTAAAGTCTGAGAAGCACTGATCTAATGTGCAGTGTCTAAAGGAAGGTGGTAACTCCAACTCAAAGCAGTAGGGGTTGAGATGGTAGGAGCTATAGAAAATTAGGCAGGTAGTCACTCTGTGGTTCCAGATGATTCACTGGAGGACCCTCTCACCAAGCTGGGGGATACAAGGAACATCTTCTAGGAGACAGGGCTAGCTTGATCCTGGTTGGGTGTCTGGTCACTAGCCAAGGGGTTTGGCATTAGAGCAATAGCTTTAGTCTCTGCAGGAATCTAGGCTAGCTGTGCTGTTCAATATGGAAGCCACTAGACACATGTGGCTATTAAAATTAAATAAAAATTCAGTTCCTCAGTCATACCAGCCACATTTCAAGTACACAGTAGTCACATGTGTCTACTATATTGAACAGCGCAGTGCAGATATTGAACATTTCCATTAGTGCAGAAAGTTCTGTTGGATAGCACTTGAGAGGAATAGGCAGAGCTACCAAGGTAGGGTGGGTATTTGCCTTAAAGGCTGTGTCAAAATGGCCAAGTATAGAAGGCAGAGAAAAATCCATGAATTGCTGGTCACACACATAACTCCCCATCCCGTTCCAGAACCTTTCCATTGCTGATAGCTGCTGATAAATTCCCTGTCCTGTTAAGGTCTGGGTGTGCCTGCAAGTGAAAGCATCAACTAAAAGGTAAGAGAGGGCAGAAGCTGACAAGGAAAATGTTCTGGAGAAATTGCTGAACATTGGGAAGAGTAGGAATGGCTGGGTATGGAGTTTGGAAAATCATATGAAGTACTAAAAGAGATAATTTAGCTGCTAGTAAAACACGATTGTTCCCAGAAGAAATAATACTGAAAATAAATTCTAATGTCCACATTAATGCTGAACCAGTCACCAACTTGATCACATCTTCACTAAAGTTTTTAAGTTGGTCTATCAATGTTAAAAATATGAACATTTTTTTTATGTTTAATGAGAATTAGTGGAAAAGAAGAATTCAGTTTGAGGTTCACTTTTCAGTCTTTCCCCCCAGAGGATACATCTATAGAAAAGGCTATCCAAATTCTATTTGTTTTTGTTTTGGGGACAGTGCCATATAGTAAATTTGTGAATTACTGTATTTCTCTTTTTTTATTGATGGTTTATATCAGACACATACATGAATGTAGGATTGTTGTATGTATAAAAATGTTTTAAGGGCTTCCCTGGTGGCGCAGTGGTTGAGAGTTCGCCTGTCGATGCAGGGGACACGGGTTCGTGCCCCGGTCCGAGAAGATCCCACATGCCGCGGAGCGGCTAGGCCCGTGAGCCATGGCCGCTGAGCTTGCGCGTCTGGAGCCTGTGCTCCGCAACGGGAGAGGCCACAACAGTGAGAGGCCCGCGTACCGCAAAAAAAAAAAAAAAAAAGTTTTAAATTTTCTGTTACTCTTTCAGAGTTTTCCTTATTTCAGTTTGGCTATGTAGGCAAGTGGCTTTGGCCACACCGTGCAGCATGAGGAACTTCCCGAGCAGGGATCAAACTTGCACCCCCTGCAGTGAAAGCACGGAATCTTAACCACTGGACCACCAGGGAAGTACCGACCAGTGGCTTTTAAGAAAAACCTATTACATTTGTTTTTTGCAAATAGAAAATATAGTCCTTTCATTGTTGGTATGCAACTAATGAAGTTTCTGAAATTGACATTTCAGTATTTTAGCACTTTCCATTAACAGTACCTTCCTGTACCACATTGAAAGCAAGAAACATGGTCCAAAAAGCACATTTTTCAAATAACATTTGTTTTTGTTTTTTTTTTGGCTGCGCTGCAAGTCTTGCGGGATCTTACTTCCCCCACCAGGGATTGAACCCAGGCCCTGGCAGTGAAAGCACTGAGTCCTAACCACTGAACCGCCAGGGAATTCCCTCAAATAGCATTTGAGTTTTTAAATGAAAACAGAAACTGAGGATAAGACTATATTGGACTCTTGCAAAATATGTTTTTGTCAGTTTTATTCTGACCTGTGTATAGATTCATTTTTTCCTAAGACATGAAAAGTAGGCTTTTAATATAAAGCTGGTGGGAAGTCAGTGACTTCCCAGAAGAAAAAAATGTTAATTTTCTCCTGAGAAGAAAATTTGGATAAATACTTTTTAGTTAATACATTAGTTTCATAGTAGGTTTGTAGAAAAATTCACTTACTATAGAAACAGAGCTTTCTCTTTGTATGTCATTGTCTCATTTCTGACCTGGGCTCAGCTCTTGTTTCCCTGTGCAGATTCACTTCCTTTGGTGGTGCATCCTGTCCTGGGTGTTGGCCCCAGTCAAAGCTGTATGGTGCCAAAAGAAAACAAGTTCCTTGATCCTTTTTTGCTATTTCAGCCTCTTATTTATCTTTACTTGTGGTCTTTGAAGACCAGAAAGGTGTTTGTGAACAATTGAGAATTACATCATGGGTGTTCCTACAGTGTTGGGGAACACCAGAGAAAGGCAATATCATTTTAATCTTGGGTTTTTCCCCTTCTTCGGGCCCACCAGGTCTAAGGAAACTTCTAGTTATTTAACAGAATTGAAATAAGAAATTTTGTAATTACAAAGGTAGGTTTTAGACACCTCAGAGTTACAGAGTATTTATTGATATTGAGAATACACGTTTAAATTATTCATGCTTTATCAGTCAACACCAATGTTTAAATCACAAATTGCCACATAGCAAGTTATTTTGGGTAGGAAATCTGTATGAACCAAACTCTGGTAATGATTTTAATTGGGCAAAGTATAGAAGTCTGATTTAGAGGTGTCTTTTCCTATGCCTCCCCTAAAAATTCATGAAAAGAAACAACTCCTTTTAAAAATTCAACTTGTTCTTATTTCACAATGACTTTCATCCTTTTTATGCCTTATTTCAATAGATAGTTACTAAGCATCTGCTTTTTTATGTATAAAGTGAAATTTTAAAATAATTAATTAATTAATTAGTTTTATTTTTGGCTGTGTTGGGTCTTCATTGCTGTGTGCAGGCTTTCTCTAGTTGCAGCGAGCGGGGGCTACTCTTTGTTGTGGTGTGCGGGCTTCTCATTGCAGTGGCTTCTCTTGTTGTGGAGCACAGGCTCTAGGTGCATGAGCTTCAATAGTTGTGGCTCGGGGGCTCAGTAGCTGTGGCTTGCAGGCTGTAGGGTGCAGGCTCAGTAGTTGTGGTGCACGGGCTTAGTTTCTCCGCGGCATGTGGGATCTTCCCAGACCAGAGCTCGAACCCGTGTCCCCTGCATTGGCAGGCGGATTCTTAACTACTGTGCCACGAAGGAAGTCCCTGGTTTTTTTTAAAATTTATTTATTGTATTTTTGGCTGCGTCGGGTCTTTGTTGCTGCGTGCAGGCTTTTCTCTAGTTGAGGCGAGCGGGGGCTACTCTTTGTTGCGGTGCGCGGGATTCTCACTGTGGTGGCTTCTCTTGTTGCGGAGCATGGGCTCTAGGTGTGAAGGCTTCAGTAGTTGCAGCATGAGGGCTCAGTAGTTGTGGCTTGCAGGCTCTAGAGTACAGGCTCAGTAGTTGTGGCACATGAGCTTAGGTGTTCCGCAGCATGTGGGATCTTCCTGGACCAGGGATTGAACCTGTGTCCCCTGCATTGACAGGTGGATTCTTAACCATTGCACCACCAGGGAAGCCCTAAGCATCTGCTTTTAAAATACGTTTTATTAAGGTATAATTCACATATCATACAATTCACCCATTTAACGTGTACAGTTCAAAAGTTACTATATGTGCAGAGTTGTGCAACTGTTACTTCAATCAATTTTATTACATTTTATCAGCCCAGAAGGAAACTATATATCCATAAGCAGTCATTCTCCATCCCAACCCCTCCCTCCCTTGGCAGCTACTAATTTATTTCTGTCTGTATAGATTTACTTATTCTGGACATTTCATATAAATGGAATCATAAAATACCAATATGTGGTCTTTTGTGACTGACTTCTTTCATTCAGCATAGTATTTTCAAGGTTCATCCATGTTGTGGCATGTATCAATGTTTTATTCTTTTTATGGCCAAAAAATATTCCATATTCCATTATATGAATAAAGCACATTCTTTTTATCCATTCATCAGTTGAGACATTTGGGTTGTTTCTACTTTTTAGCTATTACGAATGAGACAAATGAGGTGCTTAGCACACAAAATAAGGATACTAAGGGTTGTGCAAGTGCAAAATTTAAGGAGGCCGTCACTTAACTCTCAGGGTTGTGCAAGTGCAGGGTTACTTGATTGACCTTGAGAGTGAGTGCCTCCTTAAATTTTGTACCTGGGAGCCTCCAGTGTCCCCTATAGTCTTGGCAGTGGATTGGCTTTCCTTGAGCTTCACTGAATATCAACCACTTAAAAAAACTGAGTAAGAATGTATGCTTTACTCTTTGTCACTTTCCTGTTCAATAGCATTCAGTGATCTGCCATTGACTATCAAAGACTAACCTGTGATTTGTGATTCTAGTTTTATTTCTAGTTAGATTTCCACTGTCTTATTTCAGCCAGTGTAAACTACTTTCTATTCCCTAACAAGTCGAAAGCTTTTCTATTATCCTGACTTTGCCCAGTGCCATTTTTCACCTGGAACTGATACACTGAACAGAACCCTATTTGTGGTGTCATTGATGAGGGTGAACCACTATTTGAGCTTATGACACTAATCTTGTTCAGATTCTAGTTCCCAATTATTAGACATAATCTCCTTCCTCTCTAGATCACAGATATTTTTCAGGAAACTAGTTAGGAACTTTCTGACTAGATTTCTTAATCAGAATGCAGAAAGATACGTGTCCCTAGTCAGGACAGATTCCATAGTTATGGTTTAAATTTTTCTCTTTTTTTTGTTTTGACCACGCAGTGCAGCATGTGGTTTCTTAGTTCCTCGACAAGGGATTGAACCTGTACCCCCTTAACCACTGGACCACCAGGGAGGTCCCCAAATTGTTATTTTTCCTACATTTCCTACAATTTCCTCAAAGTTCTTTGCTTAGCTCTTGCTGAGCAGTGCCCAAGGGGATTACTAACGTTATGCAACTGATTTGTTTGTGACAATAAAGCCATGCAAATCTGAGGCCATTAAAAGTAAAATCAAGTCATAGTAATGTGTGTACATTGTTTAAAAGTGAAATGATACTTTAAGGCTTATAAGGAAACACATCTTTCTTCTGCTCTACCCTTCCTTACCCACTCCTGATTCTTGTTCTTCAGAGCACTTTTAAATGTTGTCTTTTTTTTTCTTTTTTGTATTTACCTTCATATATATTTCTAAATAATACACTTAAAGTGCTATTTCCTACCCCCCCACACACACACACTTTCTCTCCCAATGTAAGTATAACATTTTTTTTTTTTTTGGTTAAATTAGTTGTGGCAAGCAGAATAATAGCACTCTCAAATATATCTGTGTCCTTATCCTCAGAACCTGTATGTTCCCTCGTGGCAAAAAGGAATTAAGGTTGCTAATCAGCTGATATTAAAATAGGGAGATTATCCTGTATTATCCAGATGGATTCAATGTAATTAAAAGGATTGTTAAAAGTGGTAGAGGGAGGCAGAAGAGATGCTATGTGAAAAGGACTCAATCTCTGTTGCTGATTTTGAATATGGAGGAAAGAGGACCGTAAGCAGAGGCATGCAGGCATCCCTTAAGCATCTGGAAAAGTCAAGGAAAGATTCTGCAATAGAGCCAGAAGAGAACAGTAGCCTTACTACCACCATGATTTTAGCCCAGTGAGAGTGTGTTGGACTTTTAACCTCAGAAGTGTAGGATAAAAAATTTGTGAGGTTTTTTTTAAAATTAATTAATTAATTTTTGGCTGCATTGGGTCTTCGTTGCTGTGCGCGGGCTTTCTCTAGTTGCAGCAAGTGGGGCTACTCTTCGTTGCAGTGTGCAGGCTTCTCATTGCGGTGGCTTCTCTTGTTGCGAAGCACGGGGTCAGTAGTTGTGGCTCGCGGGCTCTAGAGCGCAGGCTCAGTAGTTGTGGCGCACGGGCTTAGTTGCTCCACAGCATGTGGGATCTTCCTGGACCAGGGCTCGAACCCGTGTCCCCTGCATTGGCAGGCGGATTCTTAACCACTGTGCCACCAGGGAAGACCTCCATGTAAATTTTAGAATAAGCTTGTTTAGGTCTAAAGAAGGCCTTTCTGGGATTTTGATAGGAATTGCATTAAACTTATAGATTAATTTGGGGAGAATTGACATTTTTATCACGTTGAGTCTTCCAATCAACGAACAAGCCTGTTTATTTATGTCAGCTTTGATTTCTTTCATCATACTTTTAACATACAGACCCTGTACATGTTTTTGGAAAGTGTATATACTTAAGTATTTAGTTGTTTTTTTTTTTTTAGTTTCTGCTTTATAACAAAGTGAATCAGTCATACATATACATCTGTTCCCCCTAGTTTTTTTTTTTACAGTGATTGTAAATGATAATATGTTTTTTATTTTGTTTTCTGCACGTCTATTGTTAGTACAGTTTACCCTCGAACAGTACAGGTTTGAACTATGCAGGTACACTTATAAATGGATTTGTAAAAATAAATACATACTATAGTACTACGTAATCCTCTGTTGGTTGAATCCGAGGATATGGAACCGCCCATACTGGAGGGTGACTGTAAAGTTATAAGTGGATTTTCCTCTTGCTTAGGGCGTTCTGCACCCTTACCCCTGTGTTGTTCAAGGGTCAACTGTATATAGAAATGCAATTGGGACTTCCCTGGTGGTCCAGTGGTTAAGAATCCGCCTTCCAATGCAGGGGATGCGGGTTTGATACCTGGTCGAGGAACTAAGATCCTACATGCCGTGGGGTAACTAAGCCCAGGCACCACAACTAGAGAAGCCCACTCCCCACAGTGAAGACCCAGTGCAGCCAAAAAAAAAAAAAAAAAATGCAATTGATTTTTTGTGTGTTAATCTTATATCCTGTGGCCTTGTTATTACTTCTATGAGTGTTTTTGTAGATTCCTTGGGATTTACTATGTAGACATCATGTCATTTGCAAATAGAGTTTTATTTCTCCCTTTCCAATCTGTATACCTTTTATTTCTCTTTCTTGCCTATTACAGTGCCTAGAACTTCTAATATTATGTTGATTAAGAGTAGTGAGAGCAGACATCCTTGCTTTGTTCCCAACCTTAGGGGGAAAGTATTTAGTATTTAACCTTTAAGTGTGATGTTAGCTGTAGGTTTTTGTTTTTATTTTTGGCTGTGCTAGGTCTTTTGTTTTGGTGCATGGGTTCTTCTTTGTTGCAGTGCGCAGGCTTCTCTAGTTGTGGCATGCAGGCTCCAGAGTGTGCGGGCTCAGTAGTTGCGGCTTGTGGGCTTAGTTGCCCTGTGGCATGTGGGATGTTAGTTCCCCAACCAGGGATTAAACCTGTGTCCCCTGCATTGGAAGGTGGATTCTTAACTACTGGACCACCAGGGAAGGCCCCTGTAGGTTTTTGTGTAGATGCTTTTTTATCAAGTTATAAGCACATATTTTAAAAATTTCAGGTGAAATCATATTTCTTCTGCAGTGCTTTCTCCAGATTCCCCCAAGCTAATATTTACCCTCCATGTTTCAACAGCATTCTGCTTATATTACTGTTATTGAACTCTTTCTTAATTGTTTTCTGGTTGATTTGTGTTCATCCATCCCTCCCTCAGACACATACACCCTCTAGGCTATGAGGGCAGATGCTGTTTTATTAATTTTAATATCACTAGTTTAGAACAGTGTGCCTGGCACCATTGAATTGTTTGATTGAGTGAGGGAGTGAATGAATGAGTAATTGAACAAGAGAATAAAAAACTCTCTCTCACAGGGCTTAAGATAGTTTTTAGTGATAAGGGTATGAACTTTGGAGCCAGACAGAATTCAAATCACAGCCCTTCAATTTAATACTACTGTGCAAAGTTGGTCAAATTACTAAATATTTCTCAACCTTAGCTCTCTTATCTGTGAAATTAGTATAATAATAACCTACTTGAACAAATTAAGTGAAATAATAGATGTTAATTCTCAGTGCAGTAGCTATCATGTTGTAGGCACTCAAATTTTAGTTTTCTTTCTTTTTTTTCTTCATTGAACTGTATTTAATGATAGTGATTGTAAAATCACTTTGTGAACTGCAGAAAGTTATTTCAAATACTGTTCATGTTTGTGTTAAAAACAGTCAAACTAATTTTGATTATGTTGGTTTAAGGGGAAAAAATAGGGACATGAGAAAATGGAGAAAGTTTGAATAACTTTTGTTGAGCAATACCATGTGCCAGCCACTATGCTCAACACTTTACATATAGTAATCCATTTAATCTTTACAATAACCTATGAAGCACATACTTCCTCTGAAGGATTATTTCTTAGTTTTTTAATTGTAGTTTCCTTACTTCCACCCTTTCTAAATAAGCCTCAGGAATGGGGCTAATACACTTTAATGCAGATTTCAAACTTTGTATAGAATATGAAGAAGAATAATTATTTTATTTCTAAGCTCTCATTTTAGTATTTGGGGACTGTGTACTTTAGGTTAAGTCTTTGTTTTTTAGCAAACCTTAGTGGTGATATTTATAGGCATACATTGGAGATATTGCAGGTTTGGTTCCAGACCACCACAATAAAGAGAATACTACAGTAAAGTGACTCACCTGAATTTTTATATCCCACTGCATATAAAAATTATATTTAGGGCTTCCCTGGTGGCGCAGTGGTTGAGAGTCCGCCTGCCGATGCAGGGGACACGGGTTCGTGCCCCGGTCCGGGAGGTCCCACGTGCCGCGGAGCGGCTAGGCCTGTGAGCCATGGCCGCTGAGCCTGCGTGTCTGGAGCCTGTGCTCCGCAACGGGAGAGGCCACAACAGTGAGAGGCCCGCGTACTCCCACAGAAAAATAATAATAAAAATAAAAATTATATTTATACTATAGTCTTCTAAGTGTGCAGTAGCATTATGTCTAAAAACTGTACCTTTTTTTTTTTTTTTTCCACGCTGCGAGGGCTGCAGGATCTTAGTTCCCTGACCAGGGATTGATCCTGGGGCCACAGCAGTGAAAGCGCTGAGTCCTAACCACTGGACGGTGAGGGAACTCCTGAAAATGTACATATCTTAATTAAAAAATACTTTATTGCTAGAAAATGGTAACCATCATCTGAGCCTCCAATGAGTTGTAATCTTTTTGCTGGTAAAGAGTCTTACCTCAGTGTTTATGGCTGCTGACTGATTGGGGTGACAGTTGCTGAAGCTTAGGGTGGTGGTGATGGTTTCTTAAAGTAAGACAACAATGAAGTTTGCCACATCAATTGACTCCTCCTTTTATGAATGACTTCTCTGTACTATGCAGTGCTGTTTGATAGCATTTTACCCACAGTAGAATTTCTTTCAAAATTGTCGTCAGTCCTCTCAGACCCTGCCACTGCTTTATCAACTAAGTTTATGCAGTATTCTAAATCCTTTGTTGTCATTTCAACAATCTTCACAGCATGTTCACCAGGAGTAGATTCCACCTCAAGAAACCACTTTCTTTGCTCCTCCATAAGGAGTAACTCCATATCTGTTCAAGTTTTATCACGAACCCCTCAAAGTCATTTATGAAGGTTGGGAATAAACCTCTTCCAAACTCCCGCTAATGTTGAAATTTGACCTCTTCCCATGAAGCACAAATATTCTTTTTTTTTTGACCACGCCACGTGGCTTGTGGGGTTTTCGTTCTCCAACTAGGGATCGAGCCCAGGCCCTTGGCAGTGAGAGCATGGAGTCCTAACCACTGGGCCGCCAGGGATTTACCCACAAGTATTCTTAACGGCATCTAGAATGATGAGTCCTTTCCAGGAGGTTTTCAATTGACTTTGCCCAGATCCATCAGAGGAATTACTACCTATTGCAGCTATAGCCTTACAAAATGTATTTCCTAAATAATAATGAAGCTGCACACTCAGATAGGGACTTGAACCCACTGTCTTTTAATTGTGATCACACACTTGGTCTCAGGACTTAATGAAGCTCAGGTTGTTTTTTTTTTTTTTTTTTTTTCTTTTTGCGGTATGCGGGCCTCTCACTCTTGTGGCCTCTCCCGTTGCGGAGCACAGGCTCCGGATGCGCAGGCCCAGCGGCCATGGCTCACGGGCCCAGCCGCTCCGCGGCATATGGGATCCTCCCAGACCGGGGCACGAACCCGTATCCCCTGCATCGGCAGGCGGACTCTCAACCACTGCGCCACCAGGGAGGCCCTGTTTTTTTTTTTTAAATAAATTTATTTATTATTTTTATTCATTTATTTTTGGCTGCATTGGGTCTTCATTGCTGCGCGCGGACTTTCTCTAGTTGCGGCGAGCAGGGGCTACTCTTCATTGCAGTGCGCGGGCTTCTCATTGCAGTGGCTTCTCTCATTGTGGAGCACGGGCTCTAGGCACGTGGGCTCAGTAGTTGTGGCTCATGGGCTCTAGAGCACAGGCTCAGTAGTTGTAGCGCACGGGCTTAGTTGCTCCGTGGCATGTGAGGTCTTCCCGGACCAAGGATCGAACCCTTGTCCGCTGCATTGGCAGGCGGATTCTCAACCACTGAGCCACCAGGGAAGCCCCGAAGCTCAGGTTCTTTATGTCTCATCACAGAAAGAATTCCGTGAGAGACAAAGTGATAGATAAGGAGTGGATTTATTTAGAGATACACATTCCATAGACAGAATGTGGTCCATCTCAAAAGGCGAGAATGGTCTTGGGAGAAACACACTCCACAGAGTGTGGGCCATCTCAGAAGGCAAGAGGCCCTGAAATATGGGGTAGTTAGTTTTTATGGGCTGAATAATTTCATAGGCTAACGAGTGGGAGGATTATTCCAACTATTTTGGGGAAGGGGTGGAGAGTTCCAGGAATTGGAACACTGCCCACTTTTTGACCTTTTATGGTTAGCCTCCAGACTCATGGCACCAATGACACTGTAGGTGTGACACTTAGATGGTAGTGTATTATAGTGAGCATATAATGAGGCTCAAGGTGCACTGGAAGTCGAATCTTCTGCTGTCTTGGACGTAGTTGATTCTAACGAGTTTATGTCATATCCTCAAGGGCTATGTCGTTTTTGGTTTTTTTTGGCTGCGCCCCGTGGTATGTGGGATATAGTGCCCTGACCAGGGATCAAATCCATGCCCCCTGCATTGGAAGTGTGGAGTCTTGACCACTGGACTGCCAGGGCAGTCCCTATGTCATTCTTTTAGAGGTTGTTCCCTGCCCCCTTCCCTTCTATTTCAATAAGACCTGAAAGTCAGAATTACCCCTTGATCCATGAGCTGCAGAATGGATGCTGTGTTAGCAAGCATGAAAACAACATTAATCTGGTTGTACATCTCCATCAGAACTCTTAGGTGACCAGGTACATTGTCAGTGAACAGCAATATTTTGAGAGGAATCTTTTTTTCTTATCTCAACAGTGGACTTAAAAATATTCAGTAAACCATGTTGTAAACAGATGTGCTGTCATCCAGGCTTTGTTGTTCCGTTTACAGAGTACAGGCAGAGTAGACTTAGCATAATTCTTTTTTAAAAAAATATTTATTTATTAATTTGGCTGTGCCGGGTCTTAGTTGCAACACGTGGGATCTTTGTTGCAGCATGCAGGCTCTTTAGTTGTGGCGTGTGGGATCCAGTTCCCTGACCAGGGATCAAACCTGGGCCCCCTGCATTGGGAGCATGGAGTCTTGACCACTGGACCACCAGGGAAGTCCTGACTTAGCATAATTCTTAAGGGCTCTAGGATTTTCAAAATGGTAAATGAGCATTGGTTTTAACCTAAACTTGAAACTGTGCACCTCAGACTGGGACTTGAACCCATGTGCTGGGACTTGAACCCAGCCTAAACCCAGATTGGGACTTGAGCCCATGAGTCCGGGACTTGAACCTGGCCAAAACACTGATCGGGACTTGAACCCACGGTCCTTTAATTAGAATCACTCACCTGGTGTCTGGACTTACTGAGGCTCAGGTTCTTTGTGTCTCAGTGCAGAAGGAATTCAGTGAGAGGCAAAGTAATAGGCAAGAAGTAGATTTATTAATATAGGACGCTTGTGAGAGATGCAAGCGGTCAGGCAAGGAGGCTCTGCCCCAAGGATTAAGTGGGCTACAATTTTATAATAAAAGGAGAGTAAGGGAGGGGAAAAGACAGCCTTTTTCGAGTAGACCTCAGGCTTACATCACTAGCTCCTCCTTCGTATTGGGCAGGACAGTGTCTGGCCCTATGAGGTCAAACTAGGACTGTCATAGAACTTATTCAAATCAGTAGAAGGGTGGTAACATTTTTCTTTTACCTAATGACCTGGGACATATCTCCTGCTTTTATTTATCGCTTTATAGTTAAGCAAGGCTGCTGTGTTCCACGACATTCCGATAGCTTTCTTGAGCGATCATTAACTTACAGTGGTCTCCCAAAGTTTCCTAGGTTTCCCTCTCTATCTATAATCCCATACTGGGACTTCTACAACTACCTGTATAACTATCCTATCCTATCCCTATCAAAGTCACCGGCTGCACTGAAACCGAACAGGACCTTGTGGGGCCTTCCTGGGTACAAAAGCCCCTCTGTGTCCCCTGTTTCTTGTTTGTAGAGAAACGTTTTAGTCTCCTAGGCCTTCCCTGAGTTCCACAGAGCAGACTCGGAGCAGTTAGTAATTCGAGAAGTGAGGGAATGCAGAAACAATGGAAAAGCAGTCAAGCAAGAAAAGTAATGATAGCTTAAACAATAGTTCAGCTATAAAACAGAATCACGGGCTTTGCTGGTGGCGCAGTGGTTAAGAATCTGCCTGCCAATGCAGGGGACATGGGTTCGAGCCCTGGTCCAGGAAGATCCCACATGCCGTGGAGCAACTAAGCCCATGTGCCACAGCTATGGAGCCAGTGCTCTAGAGCTCACGAGCCACAACTACTGAAGCCCGCATGCCTAGAGTCCGTGCTCCACAACAAGAGAAGCCACTGCAATGAGAAGTCTGCACATCTCAGCAAAGAGTAGACCCTGCTCACCACAACTAGAGAAAGCCCATGCAGCAACAAAGACCCAACTTAGCTATAAATAAATAAATAAATAAATAAATAAAAACAGAATCACAGGACTCCTAGTTCTTCCTCAAGAGATATACATAACAATCTGATGCATATCTTTGAGTTGTTCTGCAGAAAATAAAACCCCCACCCAGGTGGAGGTGACTGCATGCTGACCACAAGCACTAGACCCCAGACTGGTTAGAACCAGAAAGTTGACGATTAAAATTTCCAAAATGTCATCCTGTTATCTCATCTTCAACCAACCAGGAGAAAGTCCATGAGCTAATCTTGCACCCTGCAACCCGCACCCCTAATGTTGCCTTTAAAAACCCTTCCCTGAAAGCCATCAGGGAATTCAGGTCTTTTGAGCATGCGTTACCTGTTCGCCTTGCTTGGCACCCTGCAATAAATGCTGTACTTTCCTTCACCACAACTTAGTGTCAGTAGATTGGCTTTCCTGCATATTGGACAAGCGGACCTGAGTTCGGTTTGGTAATAGCATTAGCCCCTAACAAGAGAGTCAGCCTCTCCTTTGAAGATTTGAAGCCAAACTTTGACTTCTCTCTAGCTATGAAAGTCCTAGATGTCATTTTCTTCTAATAGAAGGCTATTTTGTCTACATTAAAAATCTGTTTAGTGTAGCCACCTTTATTAATTATCTTAGCCACATCTTCTGGATAACTTGCTGCAACTTCTACATCAGCACTTGCTACTTCACCTTGCACTTTTATGTTATGGAAATGACTTCTTTCCTTAAACCTCATGAACCAACCTCTGCTAGCTTCAAACTTTTCTTCTGCAGCTTCCCTACTCCTCTTAGCCTTCATAGAGTTGAGTAGAGTTCGGGCCTTGCTCTGGAGTAGGCTTTGGCTTAAGAGAATGTTGTGGCTGGTTTGATCTTCTACCCAGACCACTTAAACTTTCTTCATATCAGCAGTAAGGCTGTTTCACTTTCTTATCATTTGTGTGTTCACTGGAGTAGCACTTTTAATTTCTTTCAAGAACTTTTCCTTTGCATTCACCACTTGGCTAACTGTTTCATGCATAAGGCATAACTTTTGGCTTATCTCGGCTCTTGACATGCCTTCCTCACTAAGCTTAATCATTTCTAGGTTCTGATTTAAAGTGAGAGACATGTGACTCTTCCTTTCACTTGAACACTTAGAGGCCAGTGTAGGGTTATTAATTGGCCTAATTTCAATATTGTTGTGTCTCAGAGAATAGGGAAGCCCTTGAAGAGGGAAAGAGATGGGGGGACAGCTGGTTGGTGGAGTGGTAAGAACAAAGCAACATTTATCAAATTTGCCGTGTTATATGGGCATGGTTTGTGGTGCCCCAAAATAATTACAATAGTTAACATCAAAGATCACTGATCACAGACCACCATAGCAAATATAATAATAATGAAAAAGTGAAGCACAATAAAAGTGAGGTGTGTTTGTACTTTCAACTTTCTTCTCTAGGTGTACGTTAGCTACCCCCAATATATTAATTAGGTTCTTCAGTTTTATGAAATTGATCAGAGCAATAAATTCATTTATTGCCTATGGCACATCAGTTTTTTTCAACAAATATCACTAATAAAGCTTGAATTGATTTTTGTTTTTTTCTTTGGCTGCACAGCATGTGGGATCTTAGTTCCCCCACTAGGGGTCAAGCCGGTGCCCCCTGTAGTGGAAGTGCACAGTGCCAACCACTGGACCACCAGGGCAGTACCAAGCTTGAATTGATTTTTGAAAGAAGAGGAAAGCAGCAGACTGTTTGAACTAGGATTTAAAATATTTCTCACTCAGTAATTTATATTTATGAGGTTTAGACCTACTTTGATTAGTTCTCTCTTTTTTTTAACTGTGGTAAAATACACAATGTAGAATTTACCACCTTAACCTTTTATAAGTCTACAGTTCAGTGTATTAAACATACTCACATTGTTGTGCAACCAATCTCCAGAACTCTTCTCATCTTGCAAAACTGAAACTCAACACCCATTAAACAACTCCCCATTCCTCCCTCCCTGTAGTGCTTGGCAACCACAATTCTATTTTCTGTTTCTGAATTTGACTCTTCTAAGTACTTAATATAGATGGAATCATAGAGTATTTGTCCTTTTGTGCATGGCTTATTTCACTTAGCATAAGGTTCATGTATGTTGTAGCATGTGTCAGAATTTCCTTCCTTTTTAAGGCTGAATAATATTCCATTGTATGTGTATATCACATTTTGCTTACCCATTCACTTGCATTTCTTCCATCTTTTGGCTATTGTGGATAATGCTGCTATGAACCTGCTTTCAATTCTTTTTTTTTCCCAGTCTTATTGAGATATAATTGACATACAGCACTGTATAGTTTAAGCTGTACAGCATAGTGATTTGATTTACATACATCATGAAATTATTATCACAGTAAGTTTAGTGAACATCCACTATCTCATGTAGATACAAAATTAAAGAAATAGAAAAAAATTTTTTCCTTGTGATGAGAACTCTTAGGATGTACTCTCTTAACAACTTTCATATATAACATACAGCAGTGTTCATTATATTTATCATGTTGTACCTTACATCCCTAGTACCTATTTATCTTATAGCTGGAAGTTTGTACCTTTTGATTGCCTTCATCCAATTCTCCCTCCTCCCCCTCCCCACCTTGGTAACCACAAATTTGATCTCTTTTTCTATGAGTTTGTTTGTTTGTTTTTGAAGTATAATTGACCTACAACACTATGTTAGTTCCTGTTACACAACACAGCGATTTGATATTTCTATATATTTCAAAATGATCACCATACTAAGTCTAGTTATGATATGTCACCAAAGATATTACATAGATATTGAATATATTCCCCAGATTGTACATTTCATACCCATACTCATTTATTTTGCAACTGGAAGTGTGTACCTCTTAATTTCCTTCACCTATTTCATTTCTCCCCCCAGCCGCCATTCCCTCTGGAAACCACTTATTTGTTCTCTGTATCTATAATTCTGTTTTGTTTTGTTTACTCATTTGTTTTGTTTTTTAGATCCCACATATAAGTGAAATCATTCTTCTTTTGATCTTTTGCATTGTAATTTGATGACTAGTGTTCTGTTTGGATTCCTTTCTCTTTTTTTGTGTGTGGTTTTATTACAGATTTTTGGCTTGTGGTTACCATGGGGTTTATTAATTTTTTTATATCTTTAAAAAAATTTATTTATTTATTTATTTTATTTTTCTGCGTTGGGTCTTTGTTGCTGCACGTAAGCTTTCTCTAGTTGCAGCAGGTGGAGGTTACTCTTCATTGTGGTGCACAGGCTTTTCATTTTGGTGGCTTCTCTTGTTGTGGAGCACAGGCTCTGGGCATGTGAGCTTCAGTAGTTGTGGCATGGGGGCTCAGTCGTTGTGGCTTGTGGGTTCTAGAGTGCAGGCTCAGTAGTTGTGGCACACGGGCTTGGTTGCTCCATGGCATGTGGGATCCTCCCAGAACAGGGCTCGAACCTGTGACCCCTGCATTGGCAGGCGGATTCTTAACCACTGTGCCATCAGGGTCCCTACCATGACGTTTATATATAGCTATATATCTATATGTATGTGATTATTTTAAGTTACTGATCTCTTAAATTCAGATGCATTTTAACAGCCCTGCATTTTTACTCCCCCCCAACTCCCCACCCATGTTTGCTGGTTTTGACATCTTATGCTACATCTGTGTGTATCCCTTAACTACTTATTGTGGATACAGATGATTTTAGTACTTTTGTCTTTTAACTCTTCTACTAGCTTTACATGTGGTTGGTTTACTTCCTTTACCAATGAGATTTTTTTTTTATAGGTTTTTTTTTTTTTTCATTGCGGTACGTGGGCCTCTCACTGTTGTGGCCTCCCTCGTTGCGGAGCACAGGCTCTGGACGCGCAGGCTCAGCGGCCATGGCTCACGGGCTCAGCCACTCCGCGGCATGGGGTATCTTCCCGGACCGGGGTACGAACCCGTGTCCCCTGCATCAGCAGGCGGACTCTCAACCACTGTGCCACCAGAGAAGCCCAAGTGCTGAACTCTTTTAGCTAGCTTTTTCTTGTCTGTAAACTTTAGATTTCTCCATCAAATCTGAATGAAAGCCTTGCAAGGTAAAGTATTCTTGGTTGTAGGTTTTTCCTTTTCATCACTTTAAATATATTGTGCCACTCCCTCTAGCCTGCAGAGTTTCTGCTGAAAAGACAGCTGATAGCCTTATGGGGGTTCATCTGTAACTTGTTGCTTTTACATTGCTGCTTTTAATATTCTGTCTTTATCTTTAATTTTTGCCATTTTGATTACAATGTGTCTGCATGTTGTCCTCTTTGGATTGATCCTCTTGAGACTCTCTGTGCTTCCTGGACCTGGATGTCTGTTTTCTTTTCCAGGTTAGGGAGGTTTTCAGGTATTATATCTCGAAATATGTTCTCTGTCCTTTTATTTCTCCTTTCCTTCTGGGACCCCTACAATGTGAATGTTAGAATGCTTGATGTTGTCTGAGAGGTCTTTTAAGCTGTCCTCATTTCTTTTTTCTTTTTTGTGTTCAGCTTCAGTGATTTTCACTACTCTGTCTTCCAGCTTGCTGATCCATCCCTCTGTATCATCTAATCTACTGTTGATTCCTTCTAGTGTGTTTTTTATTTTATTTATTGTATTCTTCAACTCCATTTGGTTCTTCTTTATATTCTGTAACTCTTTGTTAAAAACTTCTAACTTCTGACTCTTTTCATCCAATCTTCTCCTGAGTTCTTTGAACATTTTTATGATCATTACCTTGAACTCTTTATTGGGTAGATTGCTTATCTCCATTCACTTAGTTCTTCTGGAAATTTATCTTGTCCCTTCATTTGGAACGTATTCTTCTGTCACCTCATTTTGCCTAATTTGCTGTTTTTATTTCTATATATTTGGTAGATTGGTTATGTTTCCTGATCTTGGAGAAGTGGCCTTTCGTAGGAGACATCCCATGCATCCCAGTAGTGCACTTCCCTCTGGTCACCAGAGCTATGTGCGTGGGTCCTTCTGTTGTGGTAGGTTGACTACTATGGGTGGTCTGGTAGGTGTGGCTGGCCCCCTCTCTGGTTGGTTGCCAGACCCTGACTTGTGCAGAGGCTACTGGCTGCTGGTGTGTGGGGCTGGGTCATAAGGAGGCTGGCTCTGGGGCCCCAGGGGTCCTGGGGCTAGTGCTGGCACACTGATGGGCAGAGCCATGTTCCAGGGTGGGTGGTTGTGGGGCTGGGGGTCCTGGATCTAGTGTTGGCATGCCTGTGGGTAGGGCTAGTTCCTGACAGAGCTGACTGTGGGGTCTGGGGTGTCCCAAGCTGGTATTGGCCCACTGGTGTGTGGGGCTGGATCCTGGGGCAGCCAGCTGAGGGGTCCAAGGTGTCGCAGAGCTGTTGTCAGCCTGCTAGTGGGTAGGGCCAGGGCCCAGGGGCGTGGGGGTGGGCAAGTTCCTGATATGGTTGACTGTGGGGTCCTGGGTATCTTGAAGGTGGTGTCAGCCTACTGGTATTGGATTCCTCTGCTGGTGCCTGCCCACTGGTGGGAGAGGCTGGTCCTGAAGCTAGTGCTGGCCCACTGGTGGGTGAGGCTGTGTCCCAGTGTCTCTGGCCAGCCTACTGGTAGGTGGGGCTGTGTTCCTGCTTGGCTAGCTGCTGGACTGAGGTGTCCCAGTACTGGTGCTGAGAGGCTGGTAGGTGGGGCTGGGTCTCGGCATTAATAAGCTAAAGGGTAGATTCCAAATTGGCGCTTGCCAGCACCAATGTCCACATGGTAGAATGAGCTCCCCAAAATGGCTGCTGCCAGTGTCTTTGTCCCCAGGATGAGCTCCAGTTGTCTCCTGCCTCTCCAGGAGGCCCTCCGAGATCAGCAGGGGGTGCTGACCCAGGCTCTTTTCAAATTACTGCTTCTGCGCTGCGTCCTGGAGTGTGTGAGATTTTGTGTGTGCCCTTTGAAAGTGGAGTCTCTATTTCCCACAGCCCTCTGCCTCTCCTGAAAGTAAGCCCCACTGGCCTTCAAAGCCAAATGTGGGGCTTGTTGTCCCAGTGCAAGACCCAGGCCTGGAGAGCTGGTTGTGGGCCTTGGGCTCCTTGTTCCTTGAGAAGAACCTCTTCAATTGTAGTTGTCCTCCCACCTGTGGTTTGCCTACCTGGGGATATGGGTTTTGACTATACCATGTCACCACCCCTCCTACCCAACTTTTTGTGGTTCCTTCTTTATTTCTTTAGTTGTAGAAGATCTTTCCTCCTGGTCTTCCAGTTTTTCTCATCAGTATTTCCTCTGTAAATATTTGTTATTTTGGTGCGCCCGTGGGAGGAGATGAGTTCAGGATCTTCCTACTTCGCCATCTTGGCCAATCCTCTCAGTTCTTTTGGATATATACCCATAAGTGGAATTGCTGGATCGTATGATAATTCTGTCTTTAGTTTTTTTGAGGAATTGCCTTACCATTTTCTATAGTGGCTGTACCATTTTACATTCCCACTAGGAGTTCCAGTTTCTTCACATCCTCTTTCACAACTGTTATTTTCTGTTTTTTTTTTTTATAGTATCCATCCTAATGGGTGTTTTCAATTTTCATTTTTGTTTTGATTTGCATTTCCCTAAAGACTCGTGATGTTGAGCATCTTTTCATATGCTTATTGGCCATCTGTATATCTTCTTTGGAGAAATGCCTATTGTCCTTTGTGCACTTTTCAATCACTTGTTGTTAACTTGTAGGAGTTCTTTATATATTCTAGATATTAACTCCATATCAGAGAAATGATTTGCAAATATTTTCTCCCATTCTGTGGGTTGTCTTTTCACTCTGTTGACTGTGTCTTTTGATGCTCAGAAGTTCTCTGTTTAAAAATTTTTATTATTTATTATTTAAGACATTTAAGAAGAATAATACAATAAGGATCCTTGTGTCTACTATCCAGCAAATTAAATATTACTAAATAAGTTGAAGGCTCCTGGTTTTCTCCTTCTTGATCACAAGTCCCTTGCCATCTCTCAAAGGTAACCACTAATGAATTTGATGTTACTCCAACTAGTTTATATTCCTAACTCAGCCTGTTAGTGTATTAGAAGCTTACCATGACAGAGGTAAAAATACTGCAAATGTCCTGTGGAAGGCTGAGATGGGAAGGGTTATTTCTTAGATTTTTTTTTTTAAGTTGAAAGCCCAGTTTGGCACTGTCAGACAGTTTTATATAATAGGTGCACAGAAATATTTGTTGAATGACTATTTGGTAGCCAGGTACTTTTTTTTTTTTTTTTTTTTTTTACTTTTGGCTGCGTTGGGTCTTTGTTGCTGTGCACGGGCTTTCTCTAGTTGCGGTGAGCGGGGGCTACTCTTTGTTGCGGTGCGTGGGCTTCTCATTGAGGTGGCTTCTCTTGTTGCAGAGCACGGGCTCAGTAGTTGTGGCACACGGGCTTAGTTGCTCCGCGGCATGTGGGATCTTCCCGGACCAGGGTTTGAACCTGTGTCCCCTGCATTAGCAGGCAGATTCTTAACCACTGCACCACCAGGGAAGCCCAGTACCCAGGTACTTTTGATTGAAGATAATTAAAGTACCAATATTACATCACTTTGAAGTGAATTCTACGTATCTTTTGAGTTAGTATTATTATGTGTTTTACCAATAAATAGACAGCTATGGCAGAGTAAATGTTTTCTTAGAAGTAGTGAAACTGAGGGGCAAACTTGGGTTTGGAGCATTTAGCTTTAAATGCATATAGTGCATTTAGCTGCCTCTGTTAATTGAGACTTGTAGACAAGACAAGCAGAATAAGAGAATGGAGAAGCATTACATTCCTGGTTTAAGAAAATGAGTTGTAAGTTCTGAAAAAAAGGGGTGATTCTGGTCAGGTCTGACTCTGGGCAAGGACCTGTTGAAACAAATAGTGTGATGTTCACAGGGTAGAAGTGAAGAACCTCACCTCCATTATAAGCTGAAAATGAAATCCTTCTCTAGTGAGGCCATATTGGGAGCAGCAGCAGCTGCTACTGCTATACTGCTGCCTGAATTTGGTGGCTATGTGAGGTGGCCAGAGCAGGAAATGATTCCGTGGCAGTAGGCATGTATAGAGAAGGACTTGTTCTGGCTCTGGCCAAGTGGTTACACAGGTTGTGGGTGTCACTTTAAACATACAAAGACCTGCTGGCTGGAGGAGGAGCAACTTCCTGGGGATCAGGTGCACATCTGAAGGGATGAGCTCATCCTTCTAACCAGACCTGCTCTAGATGCTGAGTGAATGTTTTCCTAATTGCAAGTCCTGCAGCTGGGAGAAGCAGGAAATGGTTGAAGCTTCAGGCACTTTGTGAGTAGCAAAAAAACAGAAGCAATTTTGGGACTCTTTTGAAATGTGTGGTTGTGAATATCAAGTTGAAGGTGACACATGTGCACATTCATTTTTTCTCTAAGTTGAGGTTTGCAGTAAAGTGTGTCGATGGTTGAGGAAAGCTTTGGTGGTTTTAACTTTATTCTAGTGATTCGCTTTGAGGTGACTTAATAGTTTATTTCCTATACTGTCTTGTTTGATTTTACTTCTTTGGGAAACAAAAATCCTGGGGATTCCTTTTTAATTTCCAGGGATCTCTATGGCTTTTTTAAAGCTTTAGTTAATGGGACTTAGACGCTTTTTAAGTCCCCTGTGCTGGCTTTCAGAGCCCTATGCATGATTGTATTTTGTTTTTTGTTTTAATTTACCTAAACTATTCATTTTAAGTAAGCTTCTTTAAAATTAAGTTGGCTTAAAAAAGAAATATCAATTATTAATTATTTTTTAGTAAACTTTTTTCTTTTGAAATACTTCTCAAAATTCACACAGAATTAGAGATCTGATATACTCTTCACCCAGTTTCATCCAGTGGTAATATCTTGCAAAACTGTAGTGCAAAATCACAACCAACATATTGACATTGATACAGTGAGGGTACAGAATATTTTCATCACCACAGGATACATCATATTACCCTTGTACAGCTATACCCACTTCCTTTGCACCTACCCACTCCTTAACGCCTGTCAACCACTAACTGAAAAATCAGTTTTTAAGCAAGAAGCTTTGTGTGCTGTCTTAAGTAGTTTTGTGTTAGAGATCTACATGACCTTATGAAAAAAGCCCTAGGCTGCAATAGGAGATTTTGGTTCATTGTAGCTCTTTGACCTTGGGTAAATAATTTAAATTTCTCTGTTCTTCAGTTTCCCTATGTGTAAAATAGGATAATGGTATATTAATTTCTATTTACCCTATTTATAGGATTTTTGAGAAATTCTAAAGTTCTTTTAAAAATAAGCACTCTAGGGGGCTTCCCTGGTGGCGCGGTGGTTGAGAGTCCGCCTGCCGATGCAGGGGACGCGGGTTCGTGCCCCGGTCTAGGAAGATCCCGCATGCCGCGGAGCGGCTGGGCCCGTGAGCCATGGCCGCTCGGCCTGCGCGTCTGGAGCCTGTGCTCCGCAGCGGGAGAGGCCACAACAGTGAGAGGCCCCTGTAACGCAAAAAAAAAAAAAAAAAAAAAAGCACTCTATAGATTATTACTAGCAGCAAGGACAATAGTTTTCAAACTAAAAAGTATATAGCAAATTGTAAACTACAAACTAGCCTAGATGGCAAGAATGATCATTTTAAAGTGAATTTAAATTTTAAAGCTCAGTTGAATTTCAGAGTACTGAATTAACTGGCTGATGATCTCAGAGTCACTGTTGTTAATCTTTGAGAAATCATAAAAACCAGAGAGAGACAAATGTCCTGATATCCAAAAAGAGGAAGGTAGTTGGAAAACTGCAGACTTGTAAAATTAATGTTAAATACAGAAAAATTAAATTATAAGTGATCAAACAGATGATATGGAGTATTAACCCAAAAGATTTAGTATAGGCTGATTTATCATAACAAATTTCTTCTTTTTTTTTTTTTTTTTTTTTTTTGCGGTACGCGGGCCTCTTACTGTTGTGGTCTTTCCCGTTGCGGAGCACAGGCTCCGGACGCACAGGCTCAGAGGCCATGGCTCACGGGCCTAGCCGCTCCGCGGCATGTGGGATCTTCCCGGACTGGGACACGAACCCGTGTTCCCTGCATCGGAAGGCGGACTCTCAACCACTGTGCCACCAGGGAAGCCCTATTGTTTGTAGATTTTTTGATGATGGCCATTCTGGCCTGTGTGCGGTGATACCTCATTGTAGGTTTGTTTTTGTTTTTTTTAATTTTATTTTTGGCCGTGTTGGGTCTTCGTTGCTGCGTGCAGGCTTTCTCTAGTTGCGGAGAGCAGGGACTACTCTTTCGTTGCAGTGCGTGGGCTTTTCATTGTGGTGGCTTCTCTTGTTGTGGAGCACGGGCTCTAGGCACGTGAGCTTCAGTAGTTATGGCATGCAGGCTCAGTAGTTGTGGCTCACGGGCGCTAGAGCGCAAGCTCAGTAGTTGTGGTGCATGGTCTTAGTTGCTCCACGGCATGTGAAATCTTCCTGGACCAGGGCTCGAACCCATGTCCCCTGCATTGGTAGGTGGATTCTTAACCACTGCGCCACCAGGCAAGTCCACCTCATTGTAGTTTTGATTTGCATTTCTCTAGTGATTAGTGATGTTGAGCATCCTTTCATGTGTTTGTTGGCAATCTGTATATCTTATTGGGAGAAATGTCTATTTAGGTCTTCTGCCCATTTTTGCATTGGGTTGTTTGTTTTTTTGATATTGAGTTGCGTGAGCTGCTTGTATATTTTGGAGATTAATCCTTTGTCAGTTGCTTCGTTTGCAAATATTTTCTCCCATTCTGAGGGTTGTCTTTTCTTTCTCCCAGTCTTTCATGATACATTTGTAGATGTTATATAGTAAAATATGGTTTGGTTGATTGACTAAATGAATGTGTAGAAGACTGAATAGTTGTACCCACTTAGACTCTTGATTTCACCAGGAAAAGCCTCTGGTGGATTTTCTTTGGACCTTGGTTAGAGTAAAACAATTTTTATTTATTTATTTATTTATTTATGGCTGCGTTGGGTCTTCGTTGCTTTGTGAGGGCTTTCTCTAGTTGCGGTGAGCGGGCTTCTCGTTGCGGTGGCTTCTCTTGTTGCGGAGCATGGGGCTCTAGGCACATGGGCTTCAGTAGTTGTGGCACACGGGCTCAGTAGTTGTGGTGCACGGGCTTAATTGCTCCACAGCATGTGGGACCTTCCCGGACCAGGGCTTGAACCCATGTCCCCTGCATTGGCAGGCGGATCCTTAACCACTGCACCACCAGGGAAGTCCCATTAAAACATTTTTAAAACAAGTTAATCAGAGGTGTAAGTATTGCAAAGATGCAGGAATAGTTAATTTGACAGATGATAAATAAAGCCTTAAAAATTACGTCCATAGGGTGAAATCATGGGCTCAAACTGAAATTAAACTTTGCAGGAATAAGTCCTATATTTAAATTCAAAACTTCAAATGCACAATAACAGAATGAGGAAGAGCTGGTTGGGCAGCAGTTCATGTGAAAAATATCTGGGAATTTTGGTTAATCACAAATGTAGCAGCAACTGCCTGTGCAATGTAGCTGCTAAAAACACCTTCGGCTATATTACCAGTTTATCCAGGTCATAAAAGTACTGGTTCCAATATATTTTTGTGCTAGGTTGCAAATACATTTTGCATATTGGTTTAAATGTACACTGATAAAGTTGAGAGCATTCTAAGGAAGGGAGACTGGACCAAAAATGGTCTGAAAACCATTTATGTAGGAAATTGTTGGGATTTGAGGAGAGGAGTATTGAGAAATTTTAGAATAATTTAAAACATTTATTTAAATTTTATGCAATTTAAAATGGAAACATGGGTATTTGTTATATAATTTTTCTTTCTCTCTTAGAAATAAAACAATAGAGATAAAACCAAAGCCCCTTCCCTCTCCCTCCCTACAAGGAACTTTATCTTATTTTTATCAAAGCAATACATGTGCATAGTTTTAAAAATGTGGGGCTTCTCTGGTGGCACAGTGGTTAAGAATCCGCCTGCCAGTGCAGGGGACACAGGTTCGAGTCCTGGTCCAGGAGGATCCCACATTCCGCGGAGCAACTAAGCCCGTGCACCACAACTACTGAGCCTGCGCTCTAGAACCTGTGAGCCACAACTACGGAACCGGCGCGCCTAAAGTCCATGCTCCTCAGCAAGATAAGCCACCACAATGAGAAGCCCACACACCGCAACGAGGAGTGTCCCCCCGATCGCTGCAGCTGGAGAAAGCTTGCATGTGGCAGCGAAGACCCAAGGCAGCCTAAAATAAAATAAATAAAAATAAATAAAATTTAAAATGTGAATAGTTTTTATGTGTATAAGGAAAAATAGCAGTTATCCCCCCCACAGAGGCAACCATAATCAAGTGTCTTAAATATTTCTAATAATATAATCATATCAATTGCTTTTGAAAACTGTTAAATGTATATAAAGTGTTCAATATAAAGAATATGAAGTGTTGGCGCTTGTAAATACATATATGTGTTCGGTATATTTTCAACATAGTTATGTGATTTGGGGGGTAAAGTCGTTATTTATTATTTATATTATACAAATATTGAACCTGAGCTACATCATGTACAATGATGATAATTCTTTTTTTGTTTTGTTTTGTTTTGAAAAATTACATCTTATTTATTTTTAAAACCAAACCACTAGGAAAATATATTACCATCTTGAAGGCTATATTATCAAGTAATAAGTTGCTGAAAACACAGCAAGGTCCTTAATAAAATGATAAGGTGCCAGAACTGGGGCAAGAACAACTCGTGTCGCAAAAGTGGTATTTGGTAACGGGGCCGGGGGGTGGGCTGTCCCATATTTTGCTCTAAAGGAGTCACAGCTTGCCCCTGAGTTGCTTACTTTTCCTCCTTTGACCTTCATGTTGCCAAGGGATTGTTTCAACAGAGTTCTGTTATTACAGGGGGCAAAGTAAGCAATACTGGGTTTAGGCTTTCATTCTATTTTGTTTTATGAAAACCAGATTTTTCCAAAGCCAGTACTTCATAACTCTCTTAATTAAGCAGGTAACAATTCATCTTTTGCTGTCATTCCTGAATACTAGCATATAGCACAATCAAAATCCCCTTTCCCTTCAAGGGTGAGTGTCACTGCAAGATTGTCTTTTGACTCGTCTGGCTCTGCTGCAGACAGCCTCAGGGCTCATCATGGCTGCCAGTTAGAGGGAAGGTTTGCTTCCCCTACCAGTGTGATAGCGCTTCTTATATTTTTTCAGGGTCTCCAGGCTGAAAGATGTCATGTGTGAGAATTTTAAGAAATGTGCATCCACATTTTGACGGCCAGAAATGAATATCTGCAAGGACCCTTTCAAAGTTTTTATCCAAACTACCTCCCCCAACTCTACATCTTAAAGTAACTTCACGCCCTTGTATATAAAACAAAACCAAGCAAGACAGATCCCCAGAAGCCCCCTTTCCCCTTCTAACTTAGTGACCTCATGGATTTTGTTTTATTTCCAGTTTGTGGAAAATGTTGTAGTGATCCTTCTGGTAAACAGGAGGTTGGCAACAAATAGAAACACCTCTCCTCACACTCCACCAGCTCATAGGCGGGTCAGATGAAACTGCCAGCCTGTTGGTATCTGTGTACTAAGAGAATCTGGTACCTTGGAGGGCTCTGGTTTGGTACAAGGGAGACTCCCTGTTGACAGGATAAGCACTTGCCACATGAAATTCAGGCTCACAAAAACTCTCCTGTGTTATTTTGTGCTATCTCTGACCCAAATTTTAGCACCAATTTTTTTCACTTTCTAGGATTCAAACACAAAGGAACCAGTGTCCAGAGGCAAGTGACATAGGCCTTAAACTTGCGGCCATCCTTAATTTCCTCGTTCATAAAAGTTCCTTAGAAAATCCAAATCCCCATTCCTCTTTTTAAACAGATTCCTGCCTTCAGCCCCAATGGCCAATAGCAGACATCTATTTCCCAATGGACGAGAGACACTCCTTCATCTTCTTGGTCATGGTTGGGGTGAGGTTCATGTGGTCACCCACACACTTTGTCACGCAACTCTCCAGCTGCTGCTTCACCTGAAGCTCTTTACTCCCTGCATCTATTGAATCTTTGGCTTTGTCGTTGCAATGCATAGTGCACCGGGCCAGGCCATCCTGGAACTTCTCCAACTCGGTGGTCACCAGGGCCTGGGCTTGAGCCAGAGGTGCATGGCAGCACGCAATGCACTGGTGCACTTGCTGCATGGACGCCTGGCTGTCCTCACAACAGACGGCGCTGCAGCGGGACATGAGGCCCTGCATCTTTCCCAGATGTTCTGTCTCTCCAGTCTCTTCACCATAGAGTCCGCCACCTCCTGCACCAGGAGCTGCTGCAGCTCCGCCATGGCGACCCGGCGCTGCTCCCTGCCAGCCGGCGCCCACATGGACTCCCGCTCAAGAGCCCGCCCCCTCGCCCCCTCGCCACCGCTTCCTGGGTCACTGCGGCCCGCCCTTTCAGATAATTCTTTTCTTATACAACTTTTCATTTTCCTAAGCATAATTGCCTTGCTTTTTTCATTTGCTCAGTTTTTAAAGTTCTAATCACTATTAAATCATTCCCAGACTCAGCTAGGACCTAAAACTCTGCTTCATTCGTTCAAATCCAGTAGATAAGTTATCAGTCCTTTCTTTCCCCCTTAGAGATCTACCTTGTATACTCCATTTTTAAAATGATACATAGCATTAAATCTTAAGACTGTATCACACTGTATTTATTCATTCTCCTTTGATGAACATTTAACTTGTTTTCAGTTTTCCTCTAATTAAGGAAGATACATGTGTGAGAATTTTTCTTGGCTATGATGAGAAGTGAAATTACTAGTGTATTATTTATCTATTGCTGCATAACAAATTACCTCAAAAATTTGCAACTTAAAGCAACAAATATTTGTTATCTGTGTTTCTGTGAGTTAGGCATCAGTGTGTGTGTCTCATAGGCTGTAATCAAGTTATTTATTTATTTATTTATTTACTTATTTATTTGGCTGCTTTGGATCTTCATTGCCGTGTGCGGGCTTTCTCTAGTTGCGGAGAGCGGGGTCTACTCTTTGTTGTGGTGGGCCGGCTTCTCAATGTGGTGGCTTCTCTTGTTGCAGAGCGTGGGGTCTAGGCGTGCGGGCTTCAGTAGTTGTGGCTTGCGGTCTCTAGAGCACAGGCTTAGTAGTTGTGGTGCATGGGCTTAGTTGCTCTGTGACATGTGGGATCTTCTGGGACCAGGGATCGAACCTGTGTCACCTGCATTGGCAGGTGGATTCTTAACCACTGCACCACCAGGGAAGTCCTTGTAATCAAGTTTTTAACAGGGGCTTTGATTTCATCTGAGGACTCAACTGGGGGAGGATCAGCTTCCAAGTTCTGCCTCTCATGTGGCATGATTCTGCTTCTCACAGTTTAACTGACTGAGGACCTTAGTTCCTTTCTAGCTTGTTGGCTGAGGCATCCTTCAATTCCTTGCCTTGTGGGACTCTCCGTACAACATGGCAGCTGACTTCCATGACAGTGAAGAAGATGGAAGCCAGAGTCTAATCTAATCTTGCAAATGACATCCCATCACGTTTGCTATATTTTGTTCATTAGAAACAGGTCACTAGATCCAGCGCATACTCAAAAGAGAGGGGATTACATGAAGGGATGAATAAAGTTGTGTACTGCTCTGAGTCTTGGTTGTACTAGAGTATTTAGCCTGGAAAGAGGCGACTAAGGGAACACATGAGTTTTGTCTTACATATTTGAAAGGCATAAGTAAAGAAGAAATAGTAGGTCTCCTCTGTTTTTGATCAGAGATTGAACTAAGAGCAGTGGGTGGAAATTAAAATGTATGGCCTTATAAGATAATGTGATTTCTTTTCTTGAACATAGTCTGTTAGGAGCTGGGTGGCCTCTTGTAAAAAAGATTACAAAAAATTTTCTTGAATTAGGTTAGAAACTTTAAGTTCTCCAAAGATTATTTCTACTCTAAAATTCTATAATTATAAATGAGTGAGTTTCAAACTATTAGTATTTGAGTAGTCTGTTAATCACTAATCAGGGAGAAGTGTATAGGCTTACATGTGTATTTGCACATATGAGGTTTCATTTAGAAGATCCAGGTTAAAAAATTAAGAGGAGAGCTATAAATTTACACTTTAATTATTTAAAATCACTGTTCTTTTCCTGTTTTTATATTCCTTTGGCTACCATAGAATGTTTACTACTATAATTCTTATTTTAAAATATTAGCAGCAACTCAGTTTTTTCTTCTAACAAAAAATATTTTCATTGTAAAAGAAAAAATAGAAAATACAAATAAGGAAAAAATAAGAATACCTTATAATCTTCCCACCCAAAGATTATATTAACAATAACTATATTAACCTCATGGTATAATGGTATATAATCTCTCTGACCTTTTAATTTAATTTTACGTATACAAATACACACACAGATTTATTATTTGTGCTAATATGTTCTATAGCATCACAGAAAACACTGAATTAATGAATACTGAATCATTGCTCCTAGGGGAAATACAGGATTAGGTTCCTATGAGTCTCTGGTCCCATTTTTGTTAACTAATCAACATGTAACCTTGTTTTATGTGTGTTTTTGTTTAAAGGCACATTATTTAATATATATTATTGATTCGCTAACATTGAACTCATGGTGAATAGCACTGTGACGTATGCCTGAATGAACCTTATCTAACACACGTATTTTCTCCAGAAGGCACATCACAGCCTTCTTGCACTTAGAAACAACAGACTTCAGTACTACAATTGGGGGTTATTTTAAACAGTGAAATCACCAACCAAAAGCACAAAAATGTGAAAAATGTTGTACTAAATAAACCACTAAAAGGACACTAGTTTGTAGTATGAGAGCTGAAACAGAAGGCTGAGTATTGCCTTTGACCTAGTTGGGAATGTGCACCTCAGGCAACTCAAAATTTTCACCATTCTGTGCATTCACATGTCCATGAGTGATCACAGAAGTGTTGCAAATATTGATTTTGAGGTTACAAATAATTTTAGTGAGTAGGAAAATTGGCATATGAGGAATCCATGTAATGAGGATTGACTCTGCGTGTGTATAGTAGCTTTTGTTTTCCATTTTGCTTGATTTTATAAAAATGAAATATTTTTGAAAATACTGTTATAATCTGCTCTTTTCACCTAACACCCTAATCATTTATTCATTCAGCAAGTTATTTATGGCATGCCCACTATGTGTCCACATAGTATACTAGACTCTGGAGATACAGTAGCAAATAAGATAAACAAAGCCCTTGCCTTATGGAGCTTACATTCTAATGGGGAAGGTAGATAATGAATAATGTCTGGTAGTGATAAGTACAATTAAAAAAACTAAAGCAGGGTAAGGAGATAGGGTGGCAGTTGGTAATTTTATTTTATTATCTTAATTAAAAATATATTTTTTCTTTTTTTAGAAGTTTATTTTTTGGCTGGGTTGGCTCTTCATTGCTGTGTGTGGGCTTTCTCTAGTTGCAGTGCGTGGGCTTCTCATTGCAGTAGCTTTTCTTGTTGCGGAGCATAGGCTGTAGGTGCGTGGGCTTCAGTAGTTGTGGCGTGTGGGCTCAGTAGTTGTGGCGCATGGGCTTAGTTGCTCCGAGGCATGTGGGATCTTCCCAGGCCAGGGATCGAACCCTTGTTCCCTGCATTGGAAGGCAGATTCTTAACCACTGCGCCACCAGGGAAGTCCCTATTATCTTAATTTAATATATATATATATTTTTTGCGGTACGTGGGCCTCGCACTGCTGTGGCCTCTCCCGTTGCGGACCACAGGCTCCGGATGCACAGGCTCAGCAGCCATGGCTCACTGGCCCAGCCACTGCGCGGCATGTGGGATCTTCCCAGACAGGGGCACGAACCCGTGTCCCCCGCATCGGCAGGCGGACTCTCAACCACTGCGCCACCGGGGAAGCCCAACATACTTTTTTTAGGTAAACAAATATTGACTTTATTGGCAGTTGGCCATTTTTTAAAAAAATTTATTTATTTTATTTTTGGCTGCGTTGGGTCTTCATTGCTGCACATGGGCTTTCTCTAGTTGCGGTGAGCGTGGGCTACTCTTCCTTGCAGTGCACGGGCTTCTCATTGCTGTGGCTTCTCTTGTTGCAGAGCATGGGCTCTAGGTGCACAGGCTTCAGTAGTTGTGGCTCGTGGGTTCTAGAGCGCAGGCTCAGTAGTTGTGGCGCACAGGCTTAGTTGCTCCGCGGCATGTGGGATCTTCTTGGACCAGGGCTTGAACCCGTGTCCCTTGCCTTGGCAGGCGGATTCTTAACCACTGAGCCACCAGGGAAGCCCTGGCCATTTTAATTAATTAATTTTTATTGAAGTATAGTTGATTTACAATGTTGTGTTAGTTTCTGTTATACAGCAAAATGATTCAGTTTTTTTTTTTTTCTTTTTTTCCCGGTACGCAGGCCTCTCACTGTTGTGGCCTCTCCCGTTGCGGAGCACAGGCTCCAGACGCGCAGGCTCAGCGGCCATGGCTCACGGGCCCAGCCACTCCGTGGCATGTGGGATCTTCCCAGACCGGGGCACGAACCCGTGTCCCCTGCATCGGCAGGCGGACTCTCAACCACTGGGCCACCAGGGAAGCCCCAATGATTCAGTTTTATATATATATATATATTTTTTTTTTTTTTCTTTTTCAGATTCTTTTCTATTATAGGTTATTACAAGATATTGAGTATAGTTCCCTGTGCTATACAGTAGGACCCTGTTGTTTATCTATTTTATATATCGTGGCATATAGCTATTAATCCCAAGCTCCTAATTTATCCCTCCCCTACTCCTTTTTCCTAAGTTTGTTTTCTAGGCAGTTGCCAATTTTATTTATTTTTAAAATTTTTTGTTAAAAATTTTTATTTTTTTTTTGGGCCTCCCTGGTGGCGCAGTGGTTGAGAGTCCGCCTGCCGATGCAGGGGATACGGGTTCGTGCCCCGGTCTGGGAGGATCCCATATGCCGCGGAGCAGCTGGGCCCGTGAGCCATGGCCGCTGGGCCTGCGCATCCGGAGCCTGTGCTCCGCAACGGGAGAGGCCACAACAGTGGGAGGCCCGCATACCGCAAAAAGAAAAAAAAAAAAAAAAAATTTTATTTTTTTTTACGAAAAGACAACCTACAAAATGGGGGAAAATATTTATAAATGATACAACAGACAAGGGCTTAATTTCCACAATATACAAAGAGCTCCTACAACTCAACAATAAAAAAAGAAATAACCCAATTGAAAAATGGGCAGAAGGCCTTAATAGACATTTCTCCAAAGAAGACATATAGATGGCCATTAGGCACATGAAAAGGTGCTCAACATCACTAATTATTAGAGAAATGCAATTCAAAACTACAATGAGGTACCACCTCACTGGCCATCCTTAAAAAGTCTACAAATAACAAATAACAAATGCTAGAGAGGGTGTAGAGAAAAAGGAACCCTCCTACACTGTTGGTGGGAATGTAAGTTGGTGCAGCCACTATGGAAGACAGTATGGAGGTTCCTCAGAAAACTAAAAATAGAATTACTGGGCTTCCCTGGTGGCGCAGTGGTTGCGAGTCCACCTGCCGATGCAGGGAATGTGGGTTCGTGCCCCGGTCTGGGAGGATCCCACGTGCTGTGGAGCGGCTGGGCCCATGAGCCATGGTCGCTGGGCCTGCACGTCTGGAGCCTGTGCTCCACAGCGGGAGAGGCCACAGCAGTGAGAGGCCTGCGTACCACCAAAAAAAAAAAAAAAAGAATTACCATATGATCCAGCAATCCCACTCCTGGGCATGTATCCAGAGAAAGCTATAATTCAAAAAGTTACATGCAACCCTATGTTCATAGCAGCACTATTCACGGTAGCCAGGACATGGAAACAACTGAAATGTCCATTGACAGTTGAATGGATAAAGAAGATGTGGTACATATACACAATGGAATACTACTCAGCCATAAAAAAGAACAAAATAATACCATTTGCAGCAACATGGATGGAAATAGAGGTTATCATACTAAGTGAAGCAAGTCAGAAAGAGAAAGACAAATACCATATGATATCACTTATATGTGGAATCTAAAATATGGCAAAATGAACCTATCTATAAAACAGAAATAGACTCATAGAGAACAGACTTATGGTTGCCAAAGGGAAGCGGGAGGGAGAGGGATGGACTGGGAGTGTGGGGTTGGTAGATGCAAACTATTACATTTAGAATGGATAAACAAGGTCCTACTGTATAGCACAGGGAACTATATTCAATATCCTGGGATAAACCATAACGGAAAAGAATGTGAAAAAGAATATATATATGTATATATAAAAAATGGAATCACTTTGCTGTACACCAGAAACAAACACAACATTGTAAGTCAATATACTTCAATAAAAACTTTTTTTTTTTTTTTTGGCTGCACTGTGCAGCATGTGGGATCTTAGTTCCCCAACCAGGGATTGACCCCATGCCCCCTGCAGTGAAAGCGTGGTGTCCTAACCACTGAACCACCAGGGAATTCCCCAGGAATAAATTTCTTTATATTGGTATGGACTCATAGATATTTATCTTATTCTTTAGCCTATAATCCAATATTACTTTCTTTTTCTTCTCAAATTGTTTCAGATTTGGCCATTGGGCACTCCTTTGGTTGTCTCCTGTGTCCCTTTGATATACCTCTATCAATTTAGGATATTTGTTGTGTTTTGTTTTTTAGCATTTCCTTACTTTTTGACATTATAAGATGCTCCAGGCTCATCTCATGTATTTCCTGTCCCAGGCCTAGAATTAGCCATTTCTCCAAGGAACCTTGGATACTTTTATTGAAGAATAGTATTTGAAACTAAGATGTCAGGTCTAGGTGTGCTTGTTGCAACTGGTGTGTCATTGATTCTAAGCATTCTCAGCTGACAGAGCAAGTAAATATATGTGTGTATACATATACATATCTGTAAATATTTCTAGATGTAACCATCTTTATCTTTATTTATTTATTTTTTTAGAATATTTTATTTTTTGGCCATGCCATGCAGCATGTGGGATCTTAGTTCCCTGACCAGGTGTCGAACCCACACCCCCTGCACTGGAAGCGCAGAGTCTTAACCACTGGAGTGCCAGGGAGGTCCCCCATCTGTGTCTTTATTAAGCTAAACACAAGTTTATATTCCAACTCTAATCTGTTACCACATGGATAATTTTAGCCTTTTCCTCCATCTTATCTGTAACTTCCCATTCCAAACGTGAGAAACCTTCCACCATCTCCCATTCATTTACTTAATTGTTCAATTCCAATATACATGTATAGTGTTTTTCAGAATTGTTAACTTGTACATCTGTGGGAAGCATCTGTACTAGCTAGAACAGTGGTAACGTTCAGTTTCTTTGCCGTTAGTCTTACAAACTCCAGTCATTTCCATAGTTGCTTAGGTCAGTACCTTTATCCCCTACCCCCTTCAGTGAGGTTGTTTAATACATTTGTATGTTTTTATTATGGAAAATTTCAGACATATACAAATGTAAGGAGAAGAGTGTGTTGAACTCACCTATACCCATCACCAGCTTCATGATCTATTAAATACGCGGTCAGTTGTGTTTCATCTATCCTTCCCCCACTCCTCCTTAGTCAACCCATAATTATTCTGAAGTAAATTCCTTACATATTATTTCATCTGTAAATATTCCTAAATGAGACTTACCATAATTTAACCAATCTCCTATTGACAGACATTTAGTTTTTACTTATTACAAACAGTGCAACTGTAATATCTTTCTACATTATCTTTGCAAACTGCAGGGTAAATTTCTAGAAGTTGAATTGCTGAAACAAAGGGTATAAGCATTTTTTTTTTTTGCGGTACGCGGGCCTCTCACTGTTGTGGCCTCTCCCGATGCGGAGCACAGGCTCCGGACGCGCAGGCTCAGCGGCTATGGCTCACGGGCCCAGCCGCTCCGCGGCACGTGGGATCTTCCCGGACCGGGGCACGAACCCGTGTCCCCTGTATCGGCAGGCGGACTCTCAACCGCTGCGCCACCAGGGAAGCCCCGGTATAAGCATTTTAAATTGAGAAATACCACCAAATTAATTTTATTTCTACCAGGAGTGAATGAGAATTTATCCCTCCCCTCACCCTCACCTGCTCTGGTTTCACCAAACTTTTAAATACTTGGCATTCTGAGATACAAAAGGTGATAGTACTTTTCTTTTACATTTCTTTAATATGAATGAGATAGGACATTTTCCCTATCTTTATTGGTCATCTATTTTTTCTCTCTGTGAACTGGACATTTAAATTCTTTTTTTTTTTTTTTTTTTTCTTTTTGCGGTATGCGGGCCTCTCACTGCTGTGGCCTCTCCCGTTGCGGAGCACAGGCTCCGGATGCGCAGGCCCAGCGGCCATGGCTCACGGGCCCAGCCGCTCCGCGGCATATGGGATCCTCCCAGACCGGGGCACGAACCCGTATCCCCTGCATCGGCAGGCGGACTCTCAACCACTGCGCCACCAGGGAGGCCCTGAATTCTTTGTTTAAGGAAAGAAAATAAAGTGGCACAAAGGACCACTTCCTTTCCCAAACCATTAATACCATGCTGTCATGTCTCCCTTTTCCCCTGTTCCCAGTTCAGATCACCAACTTGGGAGTGGTGTTTAAGTCTCTTTAATGAAGGTAAATACTTGCCCATCTTTTTCCCCTATCCTTCTGTCCCCCTTTTCACTCACCAAAGGTTCATTAGTTCTCTGCTTTCTTTGCACCTGGAGCACAGTCAGATTGTTTTTCAAACAGGTGGTTTTAAGTCAGCTTCTGAGAGTACTCTGGGGAAATTTGCCCAAAAAGCAACAGGAAGGATTTCTACAGACATGTAGGGGAATGTTTGTAATTGTTTAGCAAAGGGTGTGCCCAGCAAGTATCGTTTCAGGCTGCCTTGTTCATCTGTTCTGTCTTTCCACCCAAACGTAACACTTGTACTCTGACTTCTGCTGCTGTGACATGTCGGTGGCATTTTCAGCCTTATTTTTGTCACAATGAATTATCTGTGTCCATTCGCTTTGGACATACATGTAAACAGTAGTATTACTGTTGGCTTCTTGATTAGAGAAATGGTGATTGCATTCTGTCCTGAATTAAATGACAATCTCAGACGGTAAGAATGCCCTGACAGCCTGATTTTCTTGCTTATGTATTCTTTAAAAACAGCTATTCAAAATCTCATACACACATAAGTTGTTTGCCAAGCATTTGAAGCCATCTAGTTTTACCAGGTGGCAGCTGCTGTTGTTTATGGGAACCTAATTTAAACCACAGACATGGAACAGTGTCCTTGTTTTGTAAAGAGGAAAACTGTGATTTTTTAAAAATAACAGCTTTATTGAGATATAATTCACATACCACACAATTCATCCATTTAAAGTTTTACAATTCAGTAGTTTTTAATATCTTTACAGAGTTGAACAACCATCACCACAATTAATTTTAGAATATTTTTATCACCTCCAAAATTAATGATATATCTATTAGCAGTCACTTTCTATTTCTTTCACACCTCCTCTCAGTCCTAGGCAACCACTAATTTACTTTCTATTTCTGTAATTTGCCTATTCTGGATATTTCATATAATTGGAATCGTACAATAGGTGGTCCTTGTGACTGGCCTTTTCACTTAGCATAATATTTTCAAGGTTTATTCATGTTGTAGCATGTATTAGTACTTCATTCTTATAATGACAGAATACTATTCTATGGTATGAATATATCACATTTTATTTATCCATTTATTAGTTGATATACATTTGGGTTGTTTCCACTTTTTGGCTATTATGCATAATGCTGCTATGAACATTCATGTACAAGTTTTTAAGTGAACATATGTTTTAATTTCTCTTGGAGATTATCTGTCTACCTACCCACCTACCTACCTAACCTACCTACCTAGCTACCTATCTCTAGGAATAGAATTGCTGGGTCATATGGTAACTCTATGTTTAATCTTTTGAGGATCTACCAGGCTGTTTTCTAAAGTGGCTGTACCATTTTACATTTCCAACAGCAGTGCAGGAAGATTCAGATTTCTTTCCACTCTTGTTAACCCTTATTATTATAGCAATTTTGGTGTGAAGAGGTGGTTTTGATTTTCATTTCATTGTTTAATTTAATCTATGTTTGTTTTTTTAATTATTAACAAGCTATCAGCTTTATTTTTTAGAACAGTTTTAGATTTATAGAAAAATTGAGCAAATAGTGTTACCAAATTCAGATTCTGCTGCTCACTGCTCAAAAGCTGATACTTGACAAACATGTTGGTTGGAAAGGAAAGGTTATTTTATTCAGGAGGTAGGCAATCTGGGGAGATGGCAGACCTGTGCCTAAAAACCAACTCTGACGATTCTGCTTAACCATGAAAGTGTTTTATTTATTTGTTTGTTTGTTTATTTATTTATGGCTTCATTGGGTCTTCGTTGCTGCACGTGGGCTTTCTGTAGTTGCGGCGAGCAGGGGCTACTCTTCATTGCGGTGCGCAGACTTCTCATTGCTGAGCACGGGCTTTAGGCGCGTGGGCTTCAGTAGTTGTGGTGCACAGGCTTAGTTGCTCCGCAGCATGTGGGATCTTCCTGGACCAGGGCTCGAACCTGTATCTCCTGCATTGGCAGGTGGATTCTTAACCACTGTGCCACCAGGGAAGCCCCATGAAAGTGTTTTAAGGGAGACTCATTTGGGGAGGAGGTCAGAGTCTTCCTTATTTTCTGTGTGCAGGCTTTCTTCTGAGGTAACAGGGTGGTGTTCCAAGAATCTTGTGCACAGCCTGAAGTTACCCTCCTCCACCTAGGTGGGGTCCTTATTTCCTACAGAAGCCCTCAAAGGTATTGTTATGTATATTCCTTGAGGAGGAACCAGGACCCTGCTTTTATTGCTGCGCTGTTTCTTTCTTTTTAAAAAAATATTTATTTATTTATTTGGCTGCATCGAGTCCTAGTTGCAGCCTGCGGGATCTTTCATTGCAGCGCATGGGCTTCTCTCTAGCTGTGGCCCTGACCAGGGGTTGAACCTGCATCCCATGCATCGGAAGGCGGATTCTTAACCACTGGATCACCCCGGAAGTCCCTGCACTGTTGTTTCTTAACTGCTCCTCCTTCGTTTCTGCATTCCCTCCCTTCCCTGATAAGCAACTGTTTGAATCTGCCTTTTGGAGCTCAGGGAAAGTCAAGGTGGCTGAATGAAGCCTGTTTCCTACAAACAGGAAACAGGGGACATGGAAAGGATTTATACCCAGTTGGGCCCCGCAGGGTCCCGCTTCGTTTCAATAGTAGAGAGTTCCCATATTGTGTCTCTCCACAGTTTCCCCTATTAGTAACATCTTACACTAGTGTGGCACATTTGTTGCAGTTAATAAACCAATATTGAAACATTATTAACCAAAGCCCATAGTTTGTTAAGATGTCTTCAGTTGTTGTGGTTTTTTTTTTTTTTTTTGCGGTACGCGGGCCTCTCACCGTTGTGGCCTCTCCCATTGAGGAGCACAGGCTCCGGACACGCAGGCTCAGCGGCCATGGCTCACGGGCCCAGCTGCTCCGCGGCATGTGGGATCTTCCCAGACCGGGGCACGAACCCGTGTCCCCTGCATCCGGCAGGCGGACTCTCAACCACTGCGCCACCAGGGAAGCCCTAAATATCTTTATTGGAGTATAATTGCTTTACAGTGTTGTGTTAGTTTCTGCTGTATAATAAAGTGAATCAGCTATATGCATACGTATATCCCCATATCCCCTCTGTCTTGCGTCTCCCTCCCACCCTCTTTATTCCACCCCTCTAGGTGGTCACAAAGCACCGAGCTGATCTCCCTGTGCCATGCAGCTGCTTCCCACTAGCTATTTTACATTTGGTAGTGCATATATGTCAATGCTACTCTCTCACTTCGTCCCAGCTTAGGTTTTTTGTTTAAGTCCCCATCTAAAATTCCACATTGCATTACTTATCACCACTCCTTTTGGTTATAACGGTTTTGCAAACTTTGATTATTTTTGATGACCTGGACTACTACTGGTCAAGTATTTTGTGGGATGCCCCTCCACTGAAATTTGTCTGATACTTTTCTCATGATTAGACTGGGGTTATGGGTTTTTGGGTGGAAGATCCAGAGATATAGTATCATTCTCATCACATCATATCAAGGATAAATGTTGTCAACATGATTTATCATTGTTGATATTGACCTTGATCACCTGCCTGAGGCCCTGGCTGTCAGGTTTCTTCACTGTAAAGTCACTCCTCTTGCCTCTTTCCATACTGTATTGTTGAGCAGCTTTTCATGTGCTTATTATTCATTTGTGTATCTTCTTTGGAGAAATATCTATTCAGAACTTTTTTTAAATTGAGGTTTTAAGAAATACCCACTTTTAAATTGGATTGCTTTTATTATTCAGTTGTAAATATTCTTCATCTATTCTAGATACAAGTCTCTTATCAGAAATGTAATTTGCAAATATTTTCTCCCATTTTTTTGGTTATCTTATTACTTAAAAAAATTTTTTTAATTTATGTATTTTAGGCTGCATTGGGTCTTCGTTGCTGCGTGCGGGCTTTCTCTAGCTGTGGTGAGCGGGGGCTACTCTTCGTTGTGGTGCGCGAGCTTTTCATTGCGGTGGCTTGCCTTGTTGCGGAGCACGGCTCTAGGCACAGGCTTCAGTAGTTGTGGCACATGGGCTCAGTAGTTGTGGCTCGCAGACTCTGGAGCGCAGGATCAGTAGTTGTGGTGCATGGGCTTTGTTGCTCCGTGACATGTGGGATCTTCCCAGAGCAGGGTTCGAACCTGTGTCCCCTGCATTGGCAGGCGAATTCTTAACCACTGTGCTACCAGGGAAGCCCCATCTTATTACTTTCTTGATGGTGTCCATTAAAACATAAAAGTTTTAATTGTTACGAAGTCAAATTTATCTATTTTTCCTTTTGCTGCTTGTGTCATATCTAAGAGGACTTTGCTTAACCCAAAGTCATGAAGTTGTATGCTTAAACTTTCTTCTAAAAGTTTTAATAGTTTTAGCTCATTTATTTAGATATCTGACCCATTTTATTTATTTATTTATTTATTTTGGTTGTGCTGGGTCTTAGTTGCTGCATGTGGGATCTTCGTTGTGGCCTGTTTAATTGCAGTACGCCAGATCTTTAGTTGCGGCATGTGGGCTTCTTAGTTGCGGCATGCAAACTCTTAGTTGTGGCATGCATGCAAGATCTAGTTCTCCACCTGACCAGGGATTGAACCTGGGCCCCCTGCATGGGAAGCATAGAGTGTTACCTACTGGACCACCAGGGAAGTCCCTGATCCATTTTTAGTTAATTTTTTTCATGTGGTGTGAGATAGGAGTCCAGCTGCATTCTTTTGCATATGGATATCCAGTTGCCTTGTAAGCAGATAGGGTTGGGGATCCCCAGAGAAAGAGAACCAGGCATGGCTTTCTTGATATGAGTAGCCATTTTTGGCCTAAGCCATTTTATGATCTAAGCCTGGTCACAGTGCTAGTCCTTGAACAGGTCTCAGTAATTAGTGATCTTAAGGGAACAAACGAATGCAAAAATAAGCAGACCAGTTGTCAGACAAGAGAAGTAACAATAGCAAAGATAATATATCAGTTGTAAAGACTCCCAGTTCTGTTTCAGTGGTAAAGATTAGCATGAAGCGCTCAACCACCAGAAAAGCTGGAACTTGAGGGATGATGATGTTGACCTTTTCTGACCCTTGTGACTTCAGTCAACTAAAGCTTGGACTCTGTCGTTGGCCCAAGTCCCTTCATGAATATGCATGTACTCTTAGCTTAAAACTTTCCCAATTTTGCTATTTGGGGAGACACTGCTTTGGGAAAGATCCTTGGTGTTCTCCTTACTAGCTGCAAGTAATAAATCCTTCCTTCTCCCAGTCTTTGGCTTGGTTGTGTCTTTTGGCTGGACATGCATCAAGAGGTGAACCCAATTTTCGGGTAACAGCCGCAACACTATTTTTTTAAAAATATTTATTTAATTTATTTATTTGGTTGTGCTGGGTCTTAGTTGAGGCAGGCAGCCTCCTTAGTTGTGGCTCGCCAGCTCTTTAGTTGCACAATGTGGGCTCCTGAGTTGCGGCTCACCGGCTCCTTAGTTGCGGCAGGTAGACTCCTTAATTGTGGCAGGTGGGCTCCTTAGTTGTGACGTGCAAACTCTTAGTTGCGGCATGCATGTGGGATCTAGTTCCCTGACCAGGGATCGAATGCGGAGTGTTTTCCACTTTGCCACCAGGGAAGTCCCCAGTACTGTTTGTTAAAGAGACTGTTCTTTCCCCCTTGAATTGTCCTGGCACGATGGTGTGACTTTGTTTTTTTAAAGGATTTTAAAAAATTATTTACTTATGGGCTTCCCTGGTGGCGCAGTGGTTGAGAGTCCGCCTGCCGATGCAGGGGACACGGGTTCGTGTCCCGGTCCGGGAAGATCCCACATGCTGCGGAGCAGCTGGGTCCGTGAGCCATGGCCGCTGAACCTGCGCATCCGGAGCCTGTGCTCCGCAACGGGAGAGGCCACAACAGTGAGAGCCCCGCGTACCCCCCCCCGCAAAAAAATTTATTTATTTATTTTGGCTGCATTGGGTCTTCGTTGCTGTGCGTGGGCTTTCTCTAGCTGCAGCGAGCGTGGGCCACTCTTTATTGCAGCACATAGGTTTCTCATTGCGGTGGCTTCTCTTGTTGCGGAGCACGGGCTCTAGGCATGTGGGCTTCGATAGTTGTGGCACGCAACAACTATTGTTGTGGCACGGGCTCAGCATTTGTGGCTCACGGCTCTAGAGTGCAGGCTCAGTAGTTGTGGTGCACAGGCTTAGTTGCTCTGCGGCATGTGGGATTTTCCCGGACCAGGGCTTGAACCCGTGTCCCCTGCTTTGGCAGGCGGATTCCTAACCACTGTGCCAATGATGGTGTGGTTTTTAAGGTTCAGTTGAACATGGGGAAAAATTTAGCATGTGTGTATATATATATATATATATATATATATATTTTTTTTTTTTTTTTTTTTTTTTTTTTTTTTTTTTGCCACACCACATGGCTTGCAGTATCTTAGTTCCCCGACCAGGGATTGAACCCAGGCCCTGGTAGTGGAAGCATGGAGTCCTAACTACTGGACCACCAGGGAATTCCCCTAGCATGTATATGTTAATACATTATTAGTAACTCTACCCCAAATCAGTTATAATTTGCTGAAATGTGGTAGAAATCTCAGAGGCTTTCACTACAGCTAGAGAAGACCAGAGACGATTTAGGATAAATATTGCCAAAAATGTAAATTACTCTGCTGACAGCTTAGCACAACTATAGACTCAATTTGGTTCTTGTGAAACCTCTTAAGGAGAGTTTTTGCCTTTAGAATCTTCTGAGTTAACACCCATAATTATTTCAGTGACATAGCAAGGTGTTATCAGAATTGGGAGCAAATTGCTCTTCAGTGTATTCCCAATTTTAGTTTGTGGCCATCCTGAATTTTTGGCACAGTCACCACTGTCCTTTAGACCTCTCATTATGTGCCTGCCCTAAATCTTCACAGATTTGGAGTAAGAGCACTAGAAGAAAGAGCTCTAGAAGTGGATTTGGGGTCTGAGGGTTTGAAGAGGTTTAGGATAAGAGCTATACGGATAGAGAAGGTAAAAATGAGAAAAATATATGATTAGGGGTCAGACATGGTTTCAGAAAATTGGAGGGAGAGTGTTAATGTAGAAGCAGCATAACTGGGCCTCAATGTCCTCTACTTACAGGAAGTAGTAAGTTCAAGCTCTGTGTGGTCTCATGAGATCCCTTGGACAGGGTCTGTCTGAACTTAGTCTGTTCTGGAGTCTATAGTACAGGAATAGGCTAGCAACATAATTTTTACTTGCACTCTATTTCATCATCTTCCCCTCACCCCCCAACATTTCCTTCTTTCTTTCTGTTTTTTCCCTTAGGCATGTCTTTCTTCTTCCTTGATTTTGCCTTAAACTTGTAGGCTTAAGATTTAAAAGAGAATGAGAGGTTCATGTTTTTAACCGCTTTCTATGAGACTAGTGATGCCAAAAACTTGGCCTCTGTGCTCTGGTGCCGAATTGAATCTTGGAGACAGAGTTTTGGGTGAAGTAGAAAAGAATAGCTTTATTACTTTGTTAGGCAAAGGGGGACACAGAAGACTTGTGCCCTGAAAAACTGTGTGTCCCAATGTGGGGAGATTTGGTGAGGATTTTTTTTTTTTTTGACCATGCCACATAGCTTGTGGGATCTTATTTCCCTGACCAGGGGTTGAACCTGGGTCCTCAGCAATGAAAGCAAAGAGTTCTAACCACTGAATTGCCAGGGAATTCCTGATGAGGAGTTCTACAGCAGTGGTTCAAGGGCGGGGTTGCTGATAAGGATCAGAATGTATGCAGGACCTGCACTCCTTTAATCTGGCCTCAGGTGGCTTCCTGATGCGCTTCTGGAGGTTATCAAACTGTGACCTTCTCTGGAATAAAGAATGCTAAAATCTTCCATTTGTTGGGGATTTTAGTTCTGTAAAAGAGCTCAAAGATATCATTATGAGTATCCCTTGAGGACCCTGCCCCAAGGCTACACTATTGTTTGTTGGCTGCTCCTCCCTTGTCTCTGCATCCCCTCCCTTCCCTGATTAGCAACTGTTTGAAAGGCTTCCATGCCCAAGAGCCCCACAGAGTCCTGCTAGGTTTCACTAGCACTTAGGTGATTCTGTGGTGCTTGAGAAATATTTAACATCCTTACTCCTCTCTAGAAGCTTTCAGTCTCTGAAGAAATTTTAAACCGTTGTTTTAGAGATATATTGGTTATATTCATAATGACATAGTGCTATTTCAAATAATTTTTAGGATAATGCAAGATGTAATTAAATATATGAATTTAAATGATAATGATATTATGACATTAGAAACTCAAATAAGTGGCCCCTGACTGCCTTTCCTCTTTTTTCAGAGTCCATTTGTGTGAGAAATACACAGAACTGTTTTTGGATGGTTTGTTACTTAGGTCTGTGGTTAATAGCCAGAGTTTATCCGAAGTATGTCCTTAGGATCATAATTGCTTGGTTTTTTCTTTTCTTCTCTATTCCTTTTTTGCATTATACCTCTTCTTAGTAATGGTACTTGAGTAAAATAATCAGCTATTCAAGGTACATATGCTATTTACTGACACTAAATAAATCTCAGAATATAAACTAGATACAAATTAGCTATATAGTTTTTATTGTTTTCCATGGACTTTCCAGTATATTCTTCTTTACAATCTAGAGTCAAAGGCTAGAATATTTTCTCTTGGGTTCCTTGTTAACTAAGATCAACTCCATATTTTAGTTTCATTTTCCAAACTCCAGTTTAAGCTTTTTTTCCCCCATGTGAACATATAGCCAGGAGTCAAATGCTACTGTTCCATGGGCTTCCACTTGATATAAAGCAGTCTTTACCCTACCCCTCCCCACCTCAATCCTCCATAGTTTATTTAAAAGTCTCCAGATTTCCTCACTGCTCCCTAGAGTGCTAGAATCAAGATACTTTTATTTTCCAATCTGGCTCCTACTCTGGAACCACTCAACTCCTTCCTTTCCGCTAATATCAGCATTATCATTAGCATCTCAGAAATAAAAACCAACAAAAATGGTTTTGGGGGTTACTCCAGGAGGGAGTCACCTTGGTTTTTCTTAGAGAAAGTCTGTTTCTCTTTTATGGCTCTAAGAGAAGCAAAATATTCTCTTATTAAATTGAACATTCTGCTGTACCCTACCCCTCTGGATAGTGGATGTGACCAAGTGGGAGTTTTCAGCCTGTGCTCTTCCATATCACCCCCCCACATACCCCACTCACCCGCACAAGGATTTCTCTTGATTGTTTTATTCAAGTCTTAGAAGTAGTTTCTCCCTGCTAAAATTTTTTATATTTTTTCAGAGGTCTTTGTCTGTATAGTCAAAGGTGGACTTTTATGGTATAACATTCCCTGAAAAGTACTTGAAAAATAGGACAAGTTTTGTTGAAGCACAGTTTTATAAAGTACTGTTGTTATTGAACAGAACTTGAGTTCACATGCTTGGAGCCTAGGAAAGCCAATCTGCTGATACCAGGTTGTGGTGAAGGAAAGCACAGCATTTACTGCAGGGTGCCAAGCAAAGAGAACAGTCAGTTGTGCTCAAAAGAACTGAACTCCCCAGTGACTTTCAGGGAAGCTTTATTTATCTAAAGTTTTTTTGATGTGGACCATTTTTAAAGTCTTTATTGAATTTGTTACAATATTGCTTCTATTTTATGTTTTGGTCTTTTGGCTACGAGCCATGTGGGATCTTAGCTCCCTCACCAGGGATCGAACCTGCACCCCCTGCATTGGAAGGGGAAGTCTTAACCGCTGGACCGCCAGGGAAGTCCCAGAGAAGGGTTTTTTTAAAGGCAACATTATGGGTGAGGGTTGCAGGGTGCCTGATCAACTAACTCATGGACATTCTTCTGATTGGTTGATGGTGAGGTAACAGGGTAATGTTCCTGGAATCTCAGTCATCAATTTTCTGGTTCCAGATAGTCTGGGGTCTAGTGCTTGTGGTTAGATGTAGTCACCATTCTCTACCTGAAGGCCGGGTGGGGGGGATCTTAAGTTTCTGAAGAACAGCTTGAAGATATGCATCAGATATCCCTTCAGGAGGAACCAGGAGTCCTGTGACTAATCTAATTATTGATTGCATGAGGCTGCTCTTTGGAACTCAGGGAAGGCCTAGGAGACTAAAGCCTTTTTTCTACAACCAAGAAACTGAGACACGGAGCGGCTTTTGTACCTGGGAAGGCTCTGCAGGCTCCTGCTCAGCTTCACTGTTGTAACCAGTGTCATCCAACTTCAGGATCCCTGAACATTTAAAACTGACATCTAAACCCATATATGTTAGTCTCCCTCTTTGTTTGGGAACCCTTGACTGAAACTCCCCACCTTGGCTAGGCAGGATGATAACTGCTTGCCTGCATTGTCTCACAATAGGAGGTCCTGAAGAAGAACACGATTCTGCCTTGGAAAACTAACTGGGAGAATTTGGGAGGAGCTGAAAGGAGGGAGGACACGCCAGCCCATAGTATGTCTTGTAAAACTAACCTGGAAAAATTTGGGAGGGGCCAGAAGGAGGAGGGAGGAGACAATGTGTCCTGGCAACCTCCCATAAACCTTCAGGATGAAATCCATCTTAGCTGAGACATGCCTGTTCCACCAGGAAGGACCCTGAGTCAGACCGAATATGGGCCAAGCAAGATGATTGGCCACCTGGAAACTGATCCCCTTACCATAAAACCTGAGACTGTAAACCACGGGGAGAGGAGTTCTCCTAGGTGCCCTTACCCTGTTGCTCTCTGCTCGGGTGCCCCTTCCCAGTAAAGTCTTTTGCTTTTGTCAGTATGTGTGTCTCCTCGGATTCATTTCCGAGTGTTAGACAAGAGCCCACTCTCGAGCCCTGGAAGTGGTCCCCCTTCTTGCAACATCTTGACCTAGCAATCATGCCCACAAAAACACTCCTACAAGCAGTTTGGCACTCATCTAGCACAAAGCTGTAGTTACTCAATTTATTTTGGGTTGAGATGCCTAGTGGTTGACACAGGGTTCTCTTTGTATGAGACAGAATCTCCTATGCAGTCTTGAAAAGGAAATAAGAAATGTCCAAAAATAACTTATACAAGGCAGAATGTGAGTATGTAGGAGAGTTTTGCATGAAGTATTTTCTGAGTGGCTTCAAAAGAGATTACAGTTCATTAGGGTAAGATTTCCCTGTGGATCACCTCCCTTGCCTGGCTGAGATGAGAAGCCATGTTATCTAGTTGCATTGTAACCAGGGTTGAAGTTCTGTAACTCTGCCCCAGTATTCTTAGTTTTATTTGATTAGTTCCACAAGGAATATATAACCATCTCTTAAGGACTTGATTGGAGAGCTTGACCTTGATATTTGTACACTCTTTTTTTGTATTTAGCACTGATCGTAGAAATCCTGTGTTTCACATTTTGAAATGACACTAACAAGCACTAGGAGACCTGAATTAGAATGCTAATGGTTAGCAAAAGAAAAGCAATAGTTTCTTTTTTTTTTTTTTTAATTTGGGCACTTACCTTGTTGTGAAAGGACTACTTTAGACTAGTATATTGTTAAAATGTAAGAACTTAATTAGTTTTGGCTAGTGCCTGCTTTTGTTTAATTTTGCCAATAAATCTTAATTAAATCTTTAAAAAAATCAACCCATACATTTTCTCTCAACCTGTAGAAATACAACAGAACTTCCTATTCGGCAAGGATTCTGCTGATGAGTTTTTTCATCAGTATGCTTATAAAACAACTCCTTTCAATAAAGCTGTTTTATAACAGGGAGTAGTACATAGAAGGGTGTGCGTTGGTCCTCTGGGGCCTTTGTGCCCTGCCTGCAAATGTGAGTTCTGGGTGGAATGATCACATGTTTGGGGGTAGGACTCTGCCTGCTGTTTGTTCTTGGTGATATAATTTGGCCTCTTCCCTGAGAGAAGGGGGGAGATTTTTCACTGTCCTCGCCTTTCAGGTTGGGAATCTTTGAGAGTCCAAGCTTTTAAAAATTGATTCCTGAATCCAACCTCTCAGTTTATGCAGTAATTTTCTTTAAGAGTGTGTCTTGTTTAAGATAGTTAGAAGAGTTTTGCCTCTTAAAATGATTTAATTCAAGTCTAGACAGTCTTGGAATTATGAATTAAGGATTCAAACAACGACATTGTTTTGGTTTTCTCAAAAGCACTACGAAAGCGTCTTCAAGTGCTCCTTTTGACTTAGTGCAAAGGACTTTTTTAGTGCTGGCCCTCCATTTGAAAGCAGCTGCCACTCCACAAACCTTACTGTTATACTGCTGACCTCTGTCATCAGGAATGCTCTGGGAGGAAACAGACTCCTAAATGTTTTTCTTAAGTCTCTATGAAGTTTGTGATATGTCCTTTCAAGTTACTTTTGGTTAGTTTACTTTGTGTTTAGTTGGAAGCTCCATGTTTTTAGCTTTATCATGAGTTGTCAGTGCTGAGTTCCTGGTAGGTGGTAAAAAGAATTGCCCTTTCCCTGTTACTCTGTTCTGCGGGAAGCCTTTGTTGTTTAAATTCACAGTTTCCCATTGTTGCTAGCTTCAGTTGTCTCCTCCCTCCGTACCCTTCCCTCCCCAGAACTCTAGCTCTTCCCTTGCCCCTCCCCATTCCTGTATCACTGGTCCCACAAATGCCCTTGTGATTGCTGGTGGCCTTTTGCTGGAGGTTTGAGTGTGCTCTCTGGTAAGTACGTGCTTATGGTAAAACTGGGTGGGTGGAGGGATGTAGGGAACTGGTCAGTCTTTGTGAAGTGTTGCTTTTAACGGGCAAAGTTTAAACCTTGAAAGTGAGGTTAACTTCTTAACTTTCAGAAGGCTTCTTTAATGCTGACTGTTGTTTCTGTTCTTCCCTCCTCTTATTCAATTATTAAGGCTTTGGAAATTTGATTTTTATTATTGGTTTAAAAACCCATTCTCAGATTTTCTTGAGCTCATAGAATTAAAGGCAAGTGTTGTGGGTTTAGTATTTTAAATTTCCTTCAGATAGAAGGTTATTTGTGATTTCTTTATACTTATTTTCAGTATTAACATACTGATAAAAGAAATAATGAAGAAGAGGTCTTATTTTGTGGCTAAGCTAGAAAGTAGCATTTATTTCCAGAATTGGAATGATTCTTTTTTCTTCTCAGCAAATGTTGGCAAAATTCACTAAGATTTTGGCAATATATTGTCAATTCTGGGAACTGGTTTGCTGAGTACTTGAGGATAACAGATGGTTCTGGGAATTACTTTTGGGAAGTTAGATTTGTTCATTAGCACCTTCTCTCTTGAGATGTGAGATCTATATCCTTTTGAAAGTAAAATATTTAATATTTGGTGTTCAGCTTAAGTCAAATATCACTTTCATAATGGGCTTTCTATTTCCTTGGATTATATGTTTTGATCCTCAACTAAGAAACAGTATATGTGTGTGTGTGTGTGTGTGTTTGTATGTGTTGACATTGAATGGATGATATTCTGGTATTTCAAGCAGTTATAAAGTTGTAAGCCTTGGGTTCTTCAGAAGTACTGCTAATTAAAAGTCATTTTTATGGTAGCTGATGTGAGGGAAAACTTGTTTGTGGTATTTCATTGCGGTTCAATTGAATCACTTATTCAAGTGATAGGTGCACTTGTACAATAATGAATTCCTGAGCTCTACTACCATGTGGCAAGTGCTAGTTTCTATGCTAAGTGCTTTGCATTTACGTCTAATTCCCAGTATGACCTTGTCAGATAGGTAGTATTATCCCTTTGGGAAACAGCCATGCATAGGTAGAACATGGGTTTTTCTTTTCTGGAAAATGAGGGAGATAATCCCTACTTGGTAGATTAATTGTGAGAATTAAAGGAGGTACCATGTGTCTGGTGCCTAGCATAGAGTTGGTGTTCACTAAGTGGTGGCTACTGTTATTATAATTTTACAGCTGAAAGAGCTGGGGGGTAAGTACTTTGCTTAAGGTCTCTCAGTCGTCAGAAGTAGAGGTGGGATTCGAACTGGCTCAAAAGCAGGAGTCTGGCAGCATGTTTTTGTTTGAGTATTGGAAGGCTTTTAGAGTAGATTTCAGTGGATCCCTGCCCATCCCTCCACTCCTGCCCCCAGAGAGGAGGGGTTCTTGATATATGCCTTTCTTTCCTTCGTATCCTCTGTCACCTTCCCAGTCATGTGCTTGGTCTCTCACACTGGAGTTGCTTGTGCCATTCAGTGCCAGTGTTCTCCTAGCAGAAATGAGTCAAGCCAGTGCAGTCAGTGGCTTTTGATAGAGCCATCATGCTTTCATTATTGTTTGTGCTGAAATAATTTGGGTAGTGGTATGTTTATTTTTTTTTTAGTTTTTTAGTTTTTTAAATTGTAAGCTTTTTTTTTAAAGTGGTATGTTTATAATGATTAATAAAAACTGCATGGTTGCAATCGAGCATTTAAGTTAAAAAAATCTTAGGGTTTAAAAAATTAGCAAAAAACTCTAGTTCTAAGTTACTGAACTAGAGGATAATATAAAGTAACTTTATGGAACTCACAGTTATCATTTTGCTATCCTGGGGCCTAATGTATTCACTATTGACTTTTTTCCCTTTACCTACCATAGTTACTAGTTTGGTGCTACTAGCAGTATGCTTTTTTGTTTGTTTGTTTTAAATTTATTTATTTATTTAATTTTTGGCTATGTTGGGTCTTCGTTTCTGTGCGAGGGCTTTCTCTAGTTGCAGTGAGCGGGGGCCACTCTTCATTGCGGTGCACGGGCCTCTCACTGTCACAGCCTCTCTTGTGGCGGAGCACAGGCTCCAGATGCACAGGCTCAGTAATTGTGGCTCACGGGCCCAGTTTCTCCACGGCATGTGGGATCTTCCCAGACCAGGGCTCGAACCCGTGTCCTCTGCATTGGCAGGTAGATTCTCAACCACTGCGCCACCAGGGAAGCCTTACTAGCAGTATGTTTGAGGAAGAATGCTGTGTTTGTGCTACTGGCTATTAGGTAGAGTGTCTTTCTTCCATAGACCTTTGGGAAACAGAAGGTATGATTTAGGTATGATATGATTTAGGCAGTAGATTCAGGGAAGAAATAAAGAGATGACTGGTTATACTTATAACTGAGTTATCTCTAAATTGAAAAATGTATTTCAAAAAACTTAGTTCTTCATTTATTCTTTTATTTAACAAGTATTGAACATCGGCTGAGTGTAAGGCAATGTAACTTTCTGCTTTTTATTCTAATAAAGTACTCGTGTGTTGGTTAAGAACTGATTAACAAAATGTTCCTGGGAGGGAGAGATTAAATTCCAATTGGTAGGGGACAGTATTTAGAAAATCTTTTGGGAAATGAATTAAATATAAATGACTACTCCTTCCTAATAGGGTGTGACTATCATTAGTCTTTATTACTATAAATTGCCAGCAGGATGGCTTCTTCAAACAGGTTTGCTGAGTGGAGTGGATTATTAGTATTAGGAAATACTGGGAAGATGGGGCTGGGGAAAGGGTAATACAGATGACCCTTGAACAACAGGGACTGGAACTGCATGGGTCCATTTATATGCAGGTTTTCTTCAGTAAATATACATATTCTTTATTGAGCAAAATGCTGGGTATATACATAGAACAACTCATTTTTTTGTGTTTTAAGTGTAAGTATTTTGTCACTGAAGTTTCTTGAGCTAAATAGTAATTGATCAGAGATTGCTTTTGGCACCATTTTATAGATAGAATTAGAAGGGGGAGAATAGTTTGGAAGTTACCACAGTAGTTGAGGTGAATTGTATTGAAAATGCATTATTTTTAGAATACATTTTCCCTCATTTTGATATGGCTTTTGGTTTGTGCTATCAATTATAGTTTAATCTCATAGAATTTTTACAGTAAGTGTGTATGTGTGTGTGTGTGGGTGTGTGTGGGTGTGGGTGTGTGTGTGTAAGAGAGAAAGGGAGAAGGAAAGAGAGAGGATGGGTATAGGGGGTGCAGTTATCATAATCATAGCTACTATTTATGGAGATCCTATTTTGTACCTGGCCCTAAGTATTATAATTTTGTTGCAATACTCTCAATAAATCACATTTATTACATGTAGTAAATGACCTGAAAGTGATGGAGCAGGATTGGAATTTAGATTCATTTTATCCTGCTTCTTCATAACTATCATCAAAACATTTATGCCTCATTTACTAGATACTGGGCTAATTTTATATATATATATAAAATATATATACACATATATGTATGTATACACACACACTGTTTCATTTAACCCTCGTAAAAGTCGTATGAGAGACATATATTTTTTTTAATTCCATTTTATTGATGAGGTACCTGAGACTTCAATAATTGATTCAATAAGTTGGTCAAGATAACACAGTTGTTAGGTGGTAGAGTCCAAACCTGTTCTACCATGCGAACTCTAGGTCCCTAAGTTTTATTTTTATTTATTTATTTATTTTAAAAATTTATTTATTTTATTTATTTATTTTTGGCTATGTTGTGTCTTTGTTGCTGGGCATGGGCTTTCTCTAGTTGTGGCGTGTGGGGGCTACTCTTCGTTGTGGTGCACGGGCTTCTCATTGAGGTGGCTTCTCTTGTTGCAGAGTGTGGGCTCTAGGCCCGTGGACTTCAGTAGTTGTGGCTCACAGGCTCAGTGGTTGTGGCACATGGGCTCTAGAGCACAGGCTCAGTAGTTGTGGCACATGGGCTTAGTTGCTCCACGGTCTGTGGGATCTTCCCGGACCAGGGCTCGAACCTGCTTCCCCTGCATTGGCAGGCAGATTTTTAACCACTGCGCCACCAGGGAAGCCCAGTCCCTGAGTTTTATAATTCACATTGTGTTCGCTGGGAATGGTGCCTCCTGGATCTCCACTATGATCATGGTGTTTCCTGAGGTTATATAATGTGGTTAGCCCTGCAAAGGCTGCACTTTTAACCACTATGTTCTTTCTACTATCATGCTGCCTCCCTTAGAAGTCAGTAAATTATCTATATAGCTCTGGATCTTTATAAGGAGGGGCTAAGTAGCCTGCAAATGTCATTTCTTTTTATTTATTTTTTTAATTAATTAATTTATTTATTTTTGGCTGTGCTGGGTCTTAGTTGCAGCATGTGGACTTCTTAATTATGGCATGTGGACTCTTGATTGCGGCATGTGGGCTCTTAGTTGTGGCATGCAGACTTCTTAGTTGTGGCATGCATGCGGGATCTAGTTCCCCCACCAGGGACTGAACTGGACCCCCTGCATTGGGAGCACGGAGTCTTACTCACTGGACCACCAGGGAAGTCCCCAAATGTCATTTCTTAGTCATTACATTTGTCACTTAATAGCAAAGTAAAACGTCTTCTTTTTTTTTTTTTTTTTCCAGCTGCTTTTGGACAAATTTATTGTAAATGACAGTTTTCTAAGCTCTTACAAAAAGAAAAAATATAAGGCTTTCTGCCCTTTATCAGCATACAGTTTTTCTTGTTGTACATGATGTAATAATTTGAAGCTGCCAAAGTCCAACCCTCAGGAAATTGTTTGAGTTGAGTTACTGTATTCACTGGGGAGTTTGTGATAACCAGCCCATAAATCAACAAATAACGTGGCCTTGTTTATGGTTGTAGATGCTATCTCTTTTTATTTTTAAGCTTGAATCAGAGCAAATATTGATTGAGTTAATACAGTCTTCATTAGAAAAAACCATCTGTGATATCTCAAGCTAGATATGGAGATTTGGAGGACTCTTATTTAAGGAGAGTCAGAGTTTATCAGAATGTTGGAATTGGCTGTTCTAGGTACTTATCCCTTCAAACGAGAAGTTTTCTCTTTAAATAAAACTTTCAGTGATTCAGTGCCTATTATATTCAACTTCTGTGTGGAATAAAGAGATACGCTTAAGGAATATGTGAGGTACTCCATGTACACAAATAACTGTAATATGGGGGAGGATGGGAATGCTTATCTTGGAGTGGAGGATGAGCGAGGGGCACTTAATAGGTGCTCAGTGAAATGTCTGATGAATAAATGAGTGAGTAGAAGATGTAGCTGGAAAATGGTGGTAAGGTCTAATGATTCTCAAACTTTGTGTAGGTGCCAGGCATATTTAATTCAATCTTATAAATTAGTAGTTAATTTTACTAGCAGACTATGCGAATGTAAAAATACGCAATAAAAAAAGCATAATCATGGATTTCCCTGGTGGCTCAATGGTTAAGAATCTGCCTGCCAACACAGGAGACATGGGTTTGAGCCCTGGTCCGGGAAGATCCCACATCCTGTGGAGAAACTAAGCCCGTGCATTACAACTACTGAGCCCACATGCTACAACTACTGAATCCCGTGTGCCTAGAGCCCGTGCTCCGCAACAAGAGAAGCCACTGCAATGAGAAGCCTGAGCACCGCAATGAAGAGTAGCCCCTGCTCTCTGCAACTAGAGAAAGCCCGTGCGCAGCAACAAAGATCCAACACAGCCAAAAATAAATAAATTAATTAAAAAAAAAAAAGAAAACACAATCATGAACATGAGTCAATAAGAAAAAAAAATTGTCAAAATAGGTCCTGTTGACTGCTTTGGGGTTTTTTTTGTTTTTGTTTTTGTAGAAAGGAATAGCTTTATTGCTTTGCCAGGCAAAGGGGCACACAGCGGGTTCCTGCCCCCCAAAAACTGTTTGTCCCTGCTTTGTTTTTTGTTTTTTTTTTAAGTTTACTCTTTGTTAATGTTTTTGCCCTGTAAGCAATGGAATAAGTGGACAAGAAAAAATTATGGGAGAGAAACTTGTGAAAACTCCATCCATTAATTTCTCCCCTTGTGAATTATAAAAATACCATTGGGCTTCCCTGATGGCGCAGTGGTTGAGAGTCTGCCTGCCGATGCAGGGGACACGGGTTCGTGCCCCGGTGTGGGAGAATCCCACATGCCGCAGAGCGGCTAGGCCTGTGAGCCATGGCCGCTGAGCCTGCGTGTCCGGAGACTATGCTCCACAATGGGAGAGACCACAACAGTGAGAGGCCCCCGTACCACAAAAAACAAAACAAAACAATAAAAATACCATTTTTCTCTAGCCAAAAGAATACCCATCTCTGGAAGCCATTGAAAAGGGGAGTGTCATGGTATTTTAGGAGTCCTCTGGTAGTCACATATATAGAAATGGAGACCTGTCAAAGAGTCAGAATGTGGTCCAGTAGTCCAGAGGGGAGAGGATCTGGACCTTAGCAGCAGCAGCAATGAAAATAGAATGAAAGGAAATAGAAATCCACATCTGGCCCCCTGTTTCTAAATAGGAAGTAGTTACCAATTATTAAACAGCTTTCATATTGTTAGAATATTAGGTGTCTCAATGGTTGGTTATCTCTGGTCCAGAGTCCTTTCATTCTGTTTTTAGGGAAAAGAGTTTAAATTCCAATTTTAGTTTTACTTTAAGTAAGGAAACTATAAATTAAAGATAATTCATCTATGAATTATAGATAATTTAGAAAATAGAGAAAAGAGGAAAAAAAATAATTCATCACCCTAACAAGACCCCTGTTATTTTACATTTACTTATGCTTGATCTTGTAGATTTAAAAACTTTTCTAATAGTTCATTCTAGGTAAATCAAGCTCTGAGAAACAGGTTTCTGAACTAATAACCCATTAACTGCTAAACTGTGATGTTAAACATGATAACCCCAGACATTTCACACAAGCCTTCATTGGACTCTAAATTTCCCATGATCACAAACTATTAGTCCACCTACCTTTATAAGTATAGATGTTAATCCTCCAATTGCCTCTATTCCGCATTGGGCCCAAGCTTTCATCTCCCTCAATGAATTATTTGCACATTTAAAAAGTTTTTTATTTGAACCAGTTTTGGACTTACAGAAAAGTTGCAAAAATAGTACAGTTTTTATTTTATTTTATTTTATTTTTATTTTTATTTTTTTTTGCCGTACGCGGGCCTCTCACCGTTGTGGCCCCTCCCGTTGCGGAGCACAGGCTCCGGACGCGCAGGCTCAGCGGCCATGGCTCACGGGCCCAGCCACTCCGCAGCACGTGGGATCTTCCCGGACCGGGGTACGAACCCGCGTCCCCTGCATTGGCAGGCGGACTCTCAACCACTGCGCCACCAGGGAAGCCCAAGTACAGTTTTTATATAGCCCTAACCCAGCTTCCTCTAATGTTATCATCTTATATAAGCATAGTATAATGATCAGTACCAGGAACTTAGCATTGGTTCAATACTGTTAAGTAAAGACCGTCAAACTTTAACTTTCTTCACCATTGTTCTTTATTGAGGATCGTATCTAGGATCTCACATTGCATTTTAGGCTTTTTTCCTCCTTAGTCTCCTAGGTTCTGTAAAAGTTTCTCAGTCTTTCTTTGTCTTTTATAACTTTGACATTTTTGGAGGGTATTAGTCAGTTATTTTGTCAAATATTCCTCAATTTGGATTTGTCTGATTTTTTTTTTCCTCATGATTGAACTGAGATTATATGGTTTAGGCAAGAATGTCAAGAAATGTGTTCTCAGTGCATTATTACCATGGGATTCATGATGTCAATATGTATTATTGCTCTTGATGTTTGACTTCATCACTTGGTTAAGGGGGTTTTTGCCTCATTTCTCTCTAGTAAAGTTACTATCTTTCCCTTTGTGGTTAATAAATGTCTTGGTGGAGATACTTTGATACTATCATTTGCATGAATGTCATGGAATTCTCTACGTATAGAATTAGTAGTATTACTTAGAGACCTCATTGAACTTCATTTAATGATTATGAAATGAATTCCCTTAAGGGAGCTATCCCTTTCTAAGATACCTGCACCTTACTCCTGGTTTCATCAAAGGACCTTCAGGTTCTGCAGGAATAAATCCTTTCTAGTCAGTATTGGTCTCAGTTACACTCATATCCCATTCACAAAGAAGTCTCCAATGCTAATAAGCTATAGATCTCTGAACCTCCTTTACCCCACTGTCTCTTAGGGTGATAGGCTCTTCCTGTGGCCCAGTGTCCTTCCAAGCCTCATCTCTCTTTACGGTTAAGCCAGTTTCATTTTGCAAACATTTGAATGACTACTTAGGGTTTTTTCAGACACAGAGGCTAAGAGAAGCTGACTTTGTTGGTGAGGAATATAGTAGTAGATAATTAGGGTGGCTACGTCTATAGCCTGGTTTAATACTTTGGCCTGAGAAAAATGGCAGCACATTATGATGCATTGTGTATACTTGTGAAGTAATCATTCTCTGTATTTCATTAATATAGAGAAATGTTTTTTTCTAGAGGTCTTCATTTTCTAGAGCTGTACCTCTAATACTGGCAGTCTTGAGCCATGATCTTTTAAATTTAGCCCTGCCATTTCTACTCTGTCAACTGTGTGTGGATCCCTAGTAGAATTATTACAGTCAGCCCAAGAATGAAAAATTCAAATATACACCAAAGAGTACAATTTAGATCTATTTAGTGCTAACAAAATTTATATAAATCATAACGTATTAGATGACTTTGATTAGTAAAATACAAATTTATTAGTATTACTGCATTTAAAGTAGATTTTTGAATCATATATTTTCTCAAGTAACATATACTATAAAAGCTCAGTTTCTGTAATATGATTCAGAGTCTGTGGGACCTGGAGCTTACATAATTCAGGGGGCCCACTTTAAGGGAAACATTTTTTTAAAAAAAGAAAAGTAGATATTGGGCCTGAGGGCCTGTGCAAGAGAGGGGCCCTGAAGCTTAATCTTCATGGTTTCTTCTTTTTTTTTTTTTTCTTAATTCTACCCCTACCTTGCCCTTGCCTTTCAGTGTTGGCTGCACATATGGTGCCTCTCCCTTCCCAAGGAATTGCTCTTACTAATATCATTTCCTGTCACAATTCATGGTTTCTTCTTAAGCTTGCCTCTGGATGTGGGGGTCTGCAAAAAGGTTGGGACCCACTGTTTTCTGTCATTTCACACATGGGAAAGGTTTTTTAGCCTGCTCACAGGAAGTTAGTATGTTCAGATTGGGAACAATGTGGGACATACAATTTAGTAACTCTACTACATAAAGAAATAGGTAATAGGTGATAAGATGACATGCTTCTTTCCCAATTTTGGCTTCTAAGCTTCCTAGAAGTTTACCTGATGTTAGAGACAACAAGGTAATGCAGGCTGTTTTGACTTAGTAAAGCCCAGGAGCTAGGTCATTATGATGATTAAATAAGTATAAAGTAAATTAAAGATTAAATAAATATAAGTATTTATGTTCACATTTTTTATTTCTTCATGATTCAGACTTGGTAGGTTGTATATTCCTATATTTTAATTTATTTCTTCTAGATTATTCAGTTTGTTGGTGTATAATTGTCCCCTGTAGTTTCTTATGGTCCTTAGTATTTCTCTGTTATCAGTTGTAATTTCTCCTTTTTAATTTCTGATATTATTTATATGAACCTTCTCTCTCTTTTTTCTTAGTCTAGTTAAAGATTTGTCCATTTTATTTATATTTTCAAAAACCCAGCTTTTAGTTTCATTGGTCTTTTCTGTTGCCTTTCTAGTATGTGTTAATCAACTTGATATGGGAATCCCTTCACACAATGTATTCATATATAAAATCATCACATTGTACACTTTAAATATATTACAGCTTTATCAATTATACCTCAATAAAGTTGGGAAAAAAGGAATTTATGAACAAGCTTATTCAGAGTCTATTCAGCAATAGTAAAATATAGGTTGCTGTATCTTCTTCAGAGTTGAGAGCAACACGGCAATAAGATTCTTGTATGCTCTTTCTCCTCCTTCCATCTTTGATTGAATATTCCATTGTGTTTGGAGTTGGCTGGAAACTAATCAATGTGGATAAAGATAATGATACATTTTCTGCAAAGAGTTTGGGAATAACTAGCTGCCAAATAACCTACTATCAGTTTGTTGTAGTCTAGGACTATTCTCTGCAGGATGCTGCAGTGCCCTTTGGTTGCTACTGTTACAAAGGCAAAATCAATCAGATAGGAGTATTAGATAATGGACTATGGAGCCGTTTTAATTTAAATTTGAATAAATTTGCATCTAGCACTTAGTTACCAATATCAGGTGGTAGTTGTTTTTAATCATCATCTAATTGGCTGACATGAAAACTAAGCAAGATTCTGTATTGAAAACTGTATATGGGGCTCCCCTGGTGGCTCAGTGGTTAAGAATCCACCTGCCAATGCAGGGGACACGGGTTCGATCCCTGGTCCCGGAAGATCCCACATGCTGCGGAGCAACTAAGGCTGTGTGGTACAACTACTGAGCCCACGTGCCACGACTACTGAAGCCCGCATGCCTAGAGCCTGTGCTCCGCAACAAGAGAAGCCACCACAATGAGAAGCCCTCACACCGCAACGAAGAGTAGCCCCTGCTATCTGCAACTAGAGAAAGCCCTTGCTCAGCAATGAAGACCAAAAGCAGCCAAAAATAAATAAATTAAAGAACAATAACAACAAACAAACCGCATATGAACAACTTCTTTGGAACAGATTGCCACTAAACAAGTAATGCAATGCTCACCAAGTTTGTTTAGCTTCGGGTTTTTTGTTTGTTTTTTTAAACTAAGTATCTAAGGATATGACTCAGATGCATTTATACAGAACTACCTCACTAGGATCTCATCTGCCCAAAGCTGTGTGATATCCCTTAAAATGTTTATATTGACAGTGAGGAAAGCCTGAAGTTTTAACTGAGTCACATTAATATTAGAATATCTTGCTTTATAAGATGAAGTAATTATGGAAAGTTTATGTATATGTATATATGTACACATACATACATACATATATACACACACATATATATTTAGAATCATGCTTTTTAGTTAGAATCACAATTTATAAATAGAAAGATAGATTATATAACAAATAAAATAAACTATAGTGAACTCCTATGTAATGTATCCCACAATTACAGATATTTGTATATAACATAATAACAGATATAACACAATTGGCTTCTGACCTCCATCCATTCTATTCTCAGATGGGATGGAGGGGAACAGGGAGAGGGGAAGGACCCTAGAAACAATGTTCTGATAGAAACATTAATTTCCCTTAAAATTATAGAAAATTTATATAGGAATTCAGAAACGGGGGAGATCCCTTCAGGCTTGGGGTAGTCAAGGAGTGTTTTACAAAGGTTTTTACAAAGAGGCTGGGTTACCTATAGAGGGGAAGTAGGATACTGAGCATCCCAAGTAGGTAAAACTATTAATAACATCACAGAAACGGGAAAACTCTTTGTTTGGGGAGAAGTTTTGTTTTCTTTTTATAAATTTATTTATTTTCTTTATTTATTTTTGGCTGCGTTGGGTCTTTGTTGCTGTGCGCAGCTTTTCTCTAGTTGCAGCAAGCGGGGGCTACTCTTCGTTGCGGTGCACGGGCTTCTCGTTATGGTGGCTTCTTGTTGCGGAGCACACACTCTATGTGCACAGGCTTCAATAGTTGTGGTGCATGGGCTTAGTTGTTCCGTGGCATGTGGGATCTTCCCGGACCAGGACTCGAACCTGTGTCCCCTGCATTGGCAGGCGGATTCTTAACCACTGTGCCACCAGGGAAGCCCTGGGTGGAGAAGTTTTATGTAGTGAGATAAAAAGAGATAAATATAAAATATAAATTAAGGTCAGATTATGTTATTAAGAATCAGACTGAGAAGTTTGGACATTATTCTTCAGGAGGGACCCGGGAAAGGTTTTTGTTTTTTTAATTGACACTTTAAAATATGCTTTAAAAAGTGTTTTTTAGAATCTTTGGTAGTCTATATAAAATTACCAAAATTTATATTAAAATACCACAATCTTTTTGGTATAGAGTTCTGAGTTTTGCTAAATGCACAGAGGTAGTGTAGTATAACTACCAGCACAATCAAGATACGTAACAGTTTCATCACCCTGATACTGCCCCTTTGCAATCAACCCCTACTGTCACCTACAACTTCCAGAAACACTGGTCTATTTTGACTTTTGAATTTTAATTTTGACTTTTCCAAGATGTCATAAAAGTGAAATCATATAGTATATAGCCTTTTGAGTCTCATCATAGTACATTTGAGATTCATCCATATTTTTGTTTATGTCAATATTCTTTCCTTTTTATTGTTGAGTTATTGTATGTATGTACCATTTACTAGTTGAAGAACATTTGGGTTGTTTCCAGTTTTTGGTGATTATGTGTAAAGCCACTATAAACAGTTGTGTAAAGGTTTTTATGTGGCATAAGCTTTCATTTCTTTTGGGTAAAATACCTAGGAATGGGATTGCTAGGTCAGATGGTAAAAGTATATTTAACATTATATGTAATTGCCAACAGTGTCATTTTGCATTTCTATCAGCAATTTAGGAGACTTCCAGTCGCTCTGATACTTCCTCATTAGCCTTTGTTATTGTCAGGTTTTAAATAATTTTGTTTTTGTTTTTAGCTATTTTAGTAGGCATGTAGTGTGGTTTTAATTCCATTTCCCTAAAGACTAATAATATTGAATATCTTCTTATATGTTTATTTGCTATCTGTGTATTTTTTAAAATTTATTGATTTAATTTATTTATTTTTGGCTGTGTTTGGTCTTTGTTGCTGTGCACGGGCTTTCTCTAGTTGTAGCGAGCGGAGGCTAGTCTTTGTTGCGATGCGTGGGCTTCTCATTGGGGTGGCTCTCTTGTGTAGCACAGGCTCTTGGCACGTGGGTTTCAGTAGTTGTGGCTCGTGGGGTCACTAGTTGTGGCTTGCGGGCTCTAGAGCACAGGCTCAGTAGTTGTGGCGCACGGGCTTAGTTGCTCCATGGCATGTGGGATCTTCCCGGATCAGGGCACGAACCTGTGTCCCCTACATTAGCAGGCGGATTCTCAACCACTGTGCCACCAGGGAAGTCCTGTGTATTTTCTTTTTTTTTTTTTTTTTTTTTTTGTGGTACGCGGGCCTCTCACTGTTGTGGCCTCTTCCGTTGTGGAGCACGGGCTCCGGACGCACAGGCTTAGCGGCCCTGGCTCACGGGCCCAGACGCTCAGCAGCATGTGGGATCTTCCCGGCCCAGGGCACGAACCCGTGTCCCCTGCATCGGCAGGCGGACTCTCAACCACTGCGCCACCAGGGAAGCCCCCTGTGTATTTTCTTGAGTGAAGTATCTGTTCAAATCTTTTGTCCACTTAAGGAAATTCTATATTTTTTCTTATTAAGTTTAGAGGATTCTATGTATATTTTGGATACAAGTCATTTATCCAGTGTGTGATTTGAAAATATTTTCTTTTCATCCTTAGGTTGTCTTTTCATTCTCTTAACAGTGTCTTTCAAAGAACAGTACCTCTTAATTATGATGAAGTCCAATTCTATAATTCTTTTTTTCTTTTATGGGTTGTGCTTTTGTTGTTGTAAGGAATCTTTGCTTAACCAAAGGTCACAAAATTTTCATCTGTCTTCTTCTAGAATTTTTGTAGTTTTAGGTTTTCCATTTAGGACTGTAATCCATTTTGAGTTATTTTTGTGTAGGATGTAAGGTATGGGTCAAGATTCAGTTTTTTGAATATGTGTGTCCAATTGTTCCAACATTATTTATTGAAAATACCATCCTTTCTCCATTGGGTTGCCTTTGCACGTTTATTGAAAATCGGTTGACAGTACTTGTGTAGGCCTGTTTCTGGGCTCTCTATTTTGTTCCAGTGATGTATGTATTTGTCTTTTCACCAATACCACATGGTGTTGACCACTGAGTATTCCAACTTTTTTCTTCTGTTTCACAATTCTTTTGGCTATTATAATTCCTTTGCCTCGGGACTTACCTGGTAGTCCAGTGGCTAAGACTCTGAACTTCCAATGTAGGGGGCCCGGTTTAGATCCTTGGTCAGGGAACTGGGTCCCCCATGCCACAACTAACTAAGAGTTCGCATGCTAACTAAAAAGATCCCGCATGCCACAACTAAAGATCCTGCATGCTGCAACTAAAAGATCCCGCATGCTGCAACTAAAGATCCTGCATGCTGCAATGAACATCCCATGTGCTGCAACTAAGACCCTGTGCAGCCAAATAAATAAATAAATAACTATTAAAGAAAAATTAATTCCTTTGCCTCCATATAACTTTTAGAATCAGCTAGTCAATTTCTACAAAAAGAAATCTTGCTGGGATTTTGATTTGAAATTGCATTGAATCTATGGACCAGTTTGGAGTGAATTGACACCTTAACAAAACTGAGATGTCCAGTTTACAAACATGGCATGCCTATCCACTTACTTCAGTTTTGTAGTTTTCAGGATACAGATCATATATATATATATATATATATATATATATATATATATATATATATATATATATATATATGTAGTTACATTTATATCTAAGTATTTTATATTTTATGGTATTATTTTAAGTAGTACTTTAAAAGAATTTTAGTTTCCAATGTTCATTGCTAGTATATAGAAACACAAATGATTTTTTAAAAAAATATTGACTTTGTGATCTTACTGACTTCACTTATAAGTTCTTAGATCTGTGATCTTACTGACTTCACTTATAAGTTCTTAGAGTTTTTTGGGTAGATTTCTTGGGATTTTCAAGTGTAGAACATCATTGTCTATAAAGATGGTTTTTACTTCTTCCATTATAATCTATATATTTTTGTGTTTTTTTGCGGTACGCGGGCCTCTCACTGTTGTGGCCTCTCCTGTTGCGGAGCACAGCCTCCCAACGCGCAGGCTCAGCGGCCATGGCTCACGGGCCCAGCCGCTCCGCGGCATGTGGGATCCTCCCGGACCAGGGCACGAACCTGTGTCCCCTGCATCGGCAGGCGGACTCTCAACCACTGCGCCACCAGGGAAGCCCAAATCTATATGTTTTTTAAACTTCTTTTTCTTGCCTTATTATACAGTCTAGGACCTCCAGTATGATATTGAATAGGGGTAGTAAGAGTAGACATCTTTGCTTTTTTGAGGACCTGAAAAGGTAGGAGTGATCCTACTGAAAACCTCTTTTGGCTGAGCAGCTGACATTGTTCTACTGCTAAGGAATAATTCAAGCTTTCCACTTTTTTTGTGTGAAATCACAAATAAGTAATGAGGTATGTTAAAGAGAAATATTAGTTTAAAAAAACTAATTATATAAATGAATTGGAATAGCAAGAGACAGGAGGCCAGAAAGACTTTTGTATTGTAATAGTCTAAATGGGAGGTAATCCTGGTGTGAACTAGGTGATGACACTGGAAGTGAAAAAGAAGGATCAATGTAAGAGATTTTGAAGGGAGAATTGAAAAGCCTTTATGATGTGGATGGGGAAGGATAGGAAAGAGTCAGAGACTACTGAGGTTTAGAACCTGGGTAATTGGCGATGCTGATCTCTGGCGACCTCGGCCTGCAGGGGCTTGAAGCAGGATTTTGGTTTCCGGCCAGAGACTGAAGTCAGGCCGTGGCAGTGAGAGTGCCAAATCCTAACCACTGGACCACCAGGGACCAGTGGCCAGTCACAAGGCCATGGCCTGTCAACTGTGTAGAAATGAATTTCCACATAGAGACGGAAAGTAGTGAAACAAGTAAAGTGTTTATTAGGAAGAAAAAGATTACGTGTGGATAGACACACAGGCAGGCTCAGAGTTGCGCCCCTGTGGTAGTTATTTATTTATTTATTTATGGCTGCGTTGGGTCTTCCTTGCTGCGTGTGGGCTTTCTCTACTTGCGGCAAGCGGGGGCTACTCTTCGTTGCGGTGCGTGGGCTTCTCATTGCGGTGGCGGAGCATGGGCTCTATGGCACATGGGCTTCAGTAGTTGTGGCACACGGGCTTAGTTGCGCTGCGGCATGTGGGATCTTCCCGGACCAGAGCTCAAACTCGTGTCCCCTGCATTGGTAGGCAGATTCTAAACTACTGTACCACGAGGGAAGCCCACCTCATGGTAGTTTGAATCATTTATATGAGGCATTTCTTCCAGGTTTCCTTTGGCCCATCATCTTGCTTTGCCTGGTTTTGAGTCCGTGTTTGGTTTATGTCAGGGTCCTCCCATGTGTGCACACACATCTCTTAGTCAAGATGGATTCTATTGAAGTGACCTATAGGTAGGTTGACATCTCTTACTATGAGGTGATGCCCCCTCCCTTTTGACCTCCAAAGAGCCTTTCTGTGCATGTATAGTCAGGAAGGTCTTCTTGACCTCAAGAAAGAGAAATATGTTGTCTCTATCTTTTATCTGGGCAGTGCTCAGCTCTTCTCTCGTGCCTGCTATTTTGGAGTATCTGTCCACAGGGAACAACTCCAGCTGCCCAGCCTGGGGCCCATCTATCTCCTGCCTCAATGCCATTGTAAAATAAATAAATAGATAAATTAATTAATTTTTAAAATGGGGGATAAAGAGGAGGGACTATTTTGGGGGGGGAAGGCGGTGACTTCAGATTTGGACATGTTAAACTTGTTTTGAAAGTGGGACAATGTGCACATAGTTGGTAATTTGGTTTCAGAGTTCATAAGATTTGTGATTTATCAAACCAGAAGTTATGGTTGAAGTTCTGATGGAAAAGGGGATGAGAACACTCATGGGAAGTACTCTAGACAAGAGCAAGAAGGTCTAATTTTAACTTTAGGGAATGTTTAGTTTAGTTTTTTTTTTTTTTTTTTGGCTGTGTTGGGTTTCGTTGGTGCACGCAGGCTTTCTCTAGTTGTGGCGTTGCAGTGCACGGGCTTCTCACTGCAGTGGCTTCTCTCGTCACAGAGCAAGGGCTCTAGGTACGCAGGCTTCAGTAGTTGCGGCACATGGGCTCAGTAGTTGTGGCTCATGGGCTTAGTTGCTCCACGGCATGTAGGCTCTTCCCAGACCAGGGCTTGAACCCATGTCCCCTGCATTGGCAGGCAGATTCTTAACCACTGCACCACCAGGAAAGTCCCAGAATGCTTACTTTTAAGAAAGTAACAATGGGCTTCCCTGGTGGCGCAGTGGTTGAGAGTCCGCCTGCCGATGCAGGGGACACGGGTTCGTGCCCCGGTCCTGGAAGATCCCACATGCGGCGGAGCGGCTGGGCCCGTGAGCCATGGCCGCTGGGCCTGCGCATCCGGAGCCTGTGCTCCGCAACGGGAGAGGCCACAACAGTGAGAGGCCCGCGTACCGCAAAAAGAAAAAAAAAAAAAAAAAAAAGAATTTAAATGTCCAGTTCACAGAGAGAAAAAATAGATGACCAATAAAGATAGGGAAAATGTCCTATCTCATTCATATTAAAGAAATGTAAAAGAAAAGTACTATCACCTTTTGTATCTCAGAATGCCAAGTATTTAAAAGTTTGGTGAAACCAGAGCAGGTGAGGGTGAGGGGAGGGATAAATTCTCATTCACTCCTGGTAGAAATAAAATTAATTTGGTGGTATTTCTCAATTTAAAATGCTTATACCGGGGCTTCCCTGGTGGCGCAGCGGTTGAGAGTCCGCCTGCCGATGCAGGGGACACGGATTCGTGCCCCGGTCCGGGAAGATCCCACGTGCCGCGGAGCGGCTGGGCCCGTGAGCCATAGCCGCTGAGCCTGCGCGTCCGGAGCCTGTGCTCCGCAACGGGAGAGGCCACAGCAGTGAGAGGCCCGCGTACCACAAAAAAAAAAAAAAAGAAAGCAACTAAAGAGAGAGAAAATGGACTGTCAGAGCAGTAGGAGAACCCGTGTTCATTGTCATTCTCTCATTTTTGTCATTCTTTTATTTTCTTATTAATTCACCCTATGAATTCACGATTGTGTTACATCAGGCAGCCAGTGTTAGGTGCTGCAGAAAAGTTAAGAAGAATGAGGCATATGGAAAAAGCCAGTGGGCTTTAAAATTAGGAGATTTCTTTAGAAGGCAAATGTTCCATGAAGTAAAATTGTGGTGGTGGAATAAAGGAACAGTACCATGTTCTGAAGACATTAATGATGAGCAAGGAGAAGCAGCAGTTATAAATTATTTTACAGAGACGTTTAGCAGTGAAAGGTTGAAAAAAATTTAAGACAGTAGGCATAAGGATTTAATACGTTCAAGGTGTTCTTTACTGTTACTGGTTTTTTAAAGAATATAAGATATCTATGTGGTTATCTTTAAAGGGAAAAGAGCTCATGAGAAGGGAATGTTTGAATGGTAATAATAACAATAACAATAATTTATATAGCAGTTACTATATGCCAGACATTGATATCCTCATAATAAGAGAGAAGATACTATGGATATAGTTTGTAATTATTGACATGTGGAGTGTACCAAGGAATTGAAGTAATTGCCTGTTGATTTATCAGTGCAAGTATAGATTCTTCAGTAAATTATAAGTAAACTGCTATATAGAATAACAGAACCAGAAATGTGGGCAAATTTTCTGGAAACTGTTGGGATATCTCAGTGTTGTACAGTTTGACTTCCTATTGTTTGGGTTACTTTTGACTTTAATCACTAGTGATGGGGCTACTGTTTCTTCATTAGAAACTGAGATACTCTTCATGGCTTTTCCATTTGAATCATTGATCAGTTGAACATGGTCAGTGTTTGTAGACCTTCTAAAATGTTACCCTATTCCTTGTAATAGACTCAGTTGTTTACCTTTTTATGTTAAACTTTGTATTTTTTAAATAATTGTAAAATTCAAATATTTCTTCAAGCACATAGCTAAATCATACTGACATGTACCTTGTTCTATGTGAGGCCTATTGTTCTTTTTATATAATTAGAAGACTTATTCCTGCTGGCTTACAACTTTCTAGTATCCTGAGGTCCCCAAACAGAAATTTACTTTTCAGTTTTTAGGCTCAGCAATTCACTCATTCAGTGAACTCATTATTAATTCTTTGTTTTGAAAACTTGCTTTCACATACCTATCACATTAAATCTCAGTCACTGTGTGAAATAGGTATTGTGCCACCGTTCCATAGACCCAGAAAACAAAGTTCAGGACACCTAAGTTATTTGGGATTACATAAAGTAGTAAAAATGTAGAATTTGAACCCATGTTTTTCCAACTCCAGGTCTAGTCCTAGTCCTCTTAATAATATCACAATTACTCTACATCACTTACTCCTGACAGCAACTTGAACTTACACTGTGTTTTGACCTCTCCTTGTCATAGAAATAGGATTCAAGCTTTATTTCCTTTTAATTTGTCCTTATATCTTTACATTTTTGTATTTTTCTTTTTCTTTCTTTTATTTTCAGTTTGGGATTGCCAATATCATCTGGCACGGTTATTATCTACCAGCTTAATGATTTTAGTCATGATTTTGCATTGAGTTACTAATACTGCATACAGTACAAGGTAATTCTTACATAATTTTAAATTCTTTTATTATTTGCAGATATCAATTCCTTTTCAACTTAAAAAAAAATTTTAAACTTACAAACAAGTTGCAAGAAATGGAACAAAGAATTTTCATATACCCTTGAGCCAGATTTATTTATTGTTAACATTTTGCTATATTTGCTTTACTATTTTCTCTCTCCTTCTCTCTCCATATATACATAAGTATACACGCATACACACAATTTTTTTTTTTTCCTGAACCATTTCAGGGTAGGTTGCAGACATTATGCTCTTTTACCCCTAAAATACTCTGGTACTGCCTAGGAAGTTCTTTTTCTTTTTAAAAATAGGTTGTTAGAGCCATGTCGGTAGAACTCTTTACTTTCTCATGTATCTTTAGTAGATGGATTATATTGTTTGTTGCTAGACCTGTAATTTAAGTGAAATATTTTGTCATCAGTATTTCTTGGACTGTTTGTTATTACCACTCTTGGCTTTGTTCTTTTTGGCTCTCACCTCTGGTTTCTGACACACCTAGCTCAAGTGTGAGAGCTTTTTGCCTTACCCTACATAATGCTGCCATTCAGAGCCTGAGAATCTTTTTTTTCTGCTACTGCCTTTTTTCCCTTTGCTCCCTGAACTCAGGGGTGTGTATCATAGGGCAGGCTGAGTTTCAGTGAGCTCCTAATGTGGATACTGGAAACCCCACCTGCCTGCCAAGTCCTTTTGGCTTTGAGCAAAGTGAAGGGTTGGTATTTGTCATTCCTTTGCAGCAGTTGAGCTGAAGGAATGCTGCATGGCTTGTTGGAAGTTGCTTAGTGGCCTCCAGTGGGGTGTGTATGGGGTGTGTGTAGAGGGTTGAGGGTCTTGTAGTCTGTGTAGGAGACATGGGGTCCTGCCTGGTGCTATATGCTAATCATCAGGCAGTGTTTATTGAGTGCCTGCTTATGACTAGACTAGCACTGTGTTAGGAGCTTTTGGAATAGTATAATAAAATATATAATTAAGTCACAGTAAGTAGTCAAACAATTCTGGCTCTGCCACTTACCAGCTTTGATTTGGGCAAGTTAACGTCTTTAAGCCTCCCTTTACTCTTCTGTGAAACGGAACTATTAATACCTACATGATAGGGCTGTTATGAAGATTAAGTAAAGAATATAGGTATTGTTTAGCACATGTCTGACACTAGTTAGTATTTCATTTCGTACAGTCATAGTCAGGATGTATGACTGACACCATATAAAACAAATAGAGATTAATAAAAACAAATACAGAATAATATGACACTATAATGTATAACCTAATACTTTAACTGTGACCTGTTGATTGTAAATAGTCTGGGAATTTAGAGAAGGAAAAGAACAGTCTGTGCAACCATTTAATATTCCTGTGCCTCAGCTTTTCCACTGAACGCACTATATGGATACTGCTAGGTGAACCAAGAATGATTAAGATATTATATTTTTGCTTTTTTAGGTCATCCATATGATGGTGGGAAGGAAGGGAGAAGCTTGGGAAACTGTTAGAAACCAAATTTAATATTTAACATTCTTAATTTTTTCCTTCTGTGTACCTGGCAGCCTTATAGAAAAACTTACAGGTGAATATTAGAAGCATTTCCTTCCAAGGAAATTTTCCCTCGTTGCCTCACTGGCATTTTAATTAGGTGAAAATTAATGTTGGTCAATGGATGGCCTCTGATTGTGAACACCTTGGATATAATCTGAGGATTAAGTGATTTGTAACCCAAATTATCTCTCTGATCCTCTGGCAAAAAATGTTAACATACAAACAAACAGGTCAGAAGAAGATTTAGTTCTTTTGGACTGGATGTTAAGGACATATGGTTTACTCACCATGAGGGTTTCTCTGGGATGGGACATCTTTACTCAGAGCCCAGACCGATAACTGCCACTCCCACCTTTAAATAGGCTTTTATAGCCATGAGCATGTAAAATACCTTGAAAATTTTCTGTACTCACAACATCCAAAACAAACTGTTTCAATTTCTAGTTTGGTGTGTGTTTACTTGGTAACTTTTTTCTTAGCCTGATTTTGGAAAGTTTGCATTCAGTTCTTATTTTTGTCCAGGTCAACTTTCTTCTCCTCCTAGAAAATTTGGGAGGAGGCTCCTATGAGAGTAAAGCTGCGCACACCTTTTTCCTCCCACCTCTTTGGTTTGAGTGTTTCTCCTTTTTGTTGTTGTTAGGATTTCTTTGCAGGGGTGGGGTGGTGAGCATTGTTTGTCTCGGTTTCAAGTTTTAGTGAGAGGTGAGGCAACGCTGATCTTGGCAGAAGCGCACAAAGCTAGTAGAGTCATTAAATGACGCAAGCTTTTGATTGTTTTTTTTTTCTTTCTTTAAAGCTCTCTGGCACAGCTGGCTAGTCTAGTCACAGAGGAAAAGAGAAGAGACTTTCTGAAGTTCTGGATGGAATACTAGAAAATGTTTGGGACATATTAAAAAACAGCAGCAGAACAACAACAACAGAAACTCCATTTATTTCAAACAAGCTTCTTAGCTTTGTGGAATCTATGTCAGTTGCTTAGAACTTGGGTTTTTACTTCAGAGGATGATGGGACGAGGCAATAGAAGGCGAGGAGGGTTGCGTTGGATTCTTGCTTATCTGTCTGCCTCTCCTTCCAGTTGGAAAATTCTTCAATCCACAAGAAGCATTATAAACAAGCCTAAAGAACACATCCTACCCTGATCCTGGATTCTGTTGGAGTTGAGGAGTACAGCGACTTCACCAGGGTTTTATGGAGGCAGTTCAAGAAAAATCGAAGGAAGGATTTCTCTGTTTGAATTAATCCTGTGCCATGTTACATTTTGGGCATTGCTTGGAGCAAGTAGGGGACAGCTCTGTCATGTGGATCTAAGGATACCTGAGTTTCTTGAGCTGCATATATGATGTTTGAAATGTTGTAAATTCAAAATCTTTCAGCATAAATTTGTTAAATTCTGGATTCTCTTTATATTAAGGACTTCAGCAGACAGAAACTCCCTCCCCAAAAGATACAAAACTTCCTCTGTGTTTTCAGGCTAAATGTGAACAATAATGTCTTGGAAGAGAAATTATTTTTCAGGGGGCCGTGGTAGTGTCCAAGGGATGTTTGCTCCTCGAAGCTCGACCTCCATAGCCCCCAGCAAAGGCCTCAGCAATGAGCCAGGACAAAACAGCTGCTTCCTCAACAGTGCCTTGCAGGTAAGGGTAATTTCTTTCTTTTTGGTGAACTTTGACTTTCACTTGCTGATGCTGTATTTCTGATTACTCTTTTAAATCTAATACTTGATAGTCTCTTTTTGAGGTCAGCAGCCTAAGATCATTTTTTAAGTTAATCTCTGTGATCGTAGGCAAGTCACTTTATCTCTTTGAGTCTCAATTACCTCATTTGTAAAAGAGGAGAGTAATAATGATAGTAGAAATAATAACTGTAAGTACTACTACTTAGCTGTCTAAAGGGAGGTACATGGACTAGATGATCTTACTACTTGTTTATTGACTTTTTTCCTGAACAGTCTCTACTGTTTCCTTTTTTTCCATTTGAGACGAAGGTGTCTCATCACCCTAGTTGCCTTCCTCTAGTATAGAAAGCAAAATTCTTTCCACAGGTGAAAGATTCTCAGGTATGTTATTCTTTTTTTTAAATATTCTTTTTTACTTTTTATTGATGTATAATATACATACAGGAAAATGCATGTATCATAATTATACAATTCAGCTTTCAAAACAGATCACAACCATGTAAACAGCCCCCAGAGTAACAAAGAGCTGATTTCCAGCTTGCAGAAGACTCCCTTGTGCTCTCTTCCAGTCACTAACCACTCCCCAAGGGTAAACACTATTGAAGGGTAACCACTAACCATAGATTAGTTTTGCCTGTTTTTGAACTTAATTTAAATGAATCAGGTATGTTATTCTTGTCTCATAATATTCAGGCTCTTAGCACACGTTCTGATCCGGGTCCAGTCTTTGTCCACTTCTTCATCTCCTTCCTCTGAGCTCTCCTGCAGTGTCTGGTCAGATATGCTTGCACAGAGCTGGTAGAAAATAAATTCCTCTAAGGTGATTATCTACTCTAAATTTTCCCTTTTTGTCTTGCTTGCCACTTTAGCTGTCTCAGAATCCCAAAGCTTCCTGTCTGTCTGCCTGCCCTGCCCAATCAGGGCCATAGTGTGTTCAGTTCATCCCCCTTGGTCTAACTTTCAAGTGATTACTTTCCCCTTTTTTCTCCTCTTCACAGTAAAAGTAAATGAAATTTGCCACCCAAGATAATTATGCTTGGGTAAAATATTAGCTTTACACCTCAGATGTATGAGAAAATAAGTTGTTATGAAAGAAAAAAAGACAAGACAACATATTTGGTATAAAAAGCACTGGACTTAGGAGACCTGGGTTCTAGTTTTAGCCTTTCTTTAGACTAGCCTTGTGACCTTGTACAGGTAATAGTATTTTAATTTTCTCATTTGTAGTACAAGAATCTTGTCAAGCTTATTTATTTATTTACTTATTTATTTTGTATTATGAATCTTCATGTACACATCAACCAGGCACAACAATGATTAATATTTACCAGTCTTAGTTCATTCACTGGCCCCCTTTTTTGCTGAATTATTTTAAGCTACTCCCAAGCATCATGTGATCTTTAAATACTTCAGTGTATTTCTCTAGTACATAAGGACATGAAAAAAACCATAATCTCAATGACTTTATCACACCTAAAAAGTTTAGCTAAAATTATTAATATTATCTAATACCCAGTCCATGTTTAGTCTTCTCAGTAGTATAAAAATGTCTTTTTAAAAAAATTGAGGTAAATTTGATGTACAATATTATATAGGTTACAGGTGTACAACATAGTGATTCACAATTTTTAAAGGTTATACTCCATTTATAGTTATTATAAAATATTGACCATATTCCCTATGTTGTATGGTATATCCTTGTAGCTTACTTATTTTATACAGAATAATTTGTACCTCTTTATCTCCTACCCCTATCTTGCCCGCCACCTTCCCTCTCCTCACTGGTAGCCACTAGTTTGTTCTCTGTATCTGTGAATCTGTTTCTTTTTTGTTGTATTCACTAGTTTATTTTATTGTTTAGATTCCACATATAAGTGATATCATACAGTATTTGTCTTTCTCTGTCTGATTTATTTCACTTAGCATAATAACCTCCAAGTCCATCCATGTTGCAAATGACAAAATTTCATTGTCAAGATTATTTATGTAATAAAATTTCCATTCTCTGTTTTCAAATTTTTTTTTGAAAACATTAAAAAATTCTATGCTGTCTAGAGTCAAAAATTCAAAAATTCTATGCTGTCAAACTATAGAAAGAGTTTAAGTACCTTCACTAATTACTACCACAAATTGTATGCAGTTGCAGTGGGGGCGGGGGTGGGGGTGGGTGTTTGGTTAGGCTTCCCCCCCCCACATATTAGCTTTTTGAGTCACTTTGCATAAACTAACAATACTTTTGTAATTTAGAAGAAGGTAAAAAAGGGTGTTGATAGAGATGTGTGTGTGTTTACCTCCTATCAGGCCATAGTCCTGTTTTTATAATTCTGTTTTTTTCTATATGTTCTATTTTTATTGTCAGTCTAAGCAATAATATTTACAAATTTCTGTTCTAATTTCCAGTGCCATATAGAATATATAACTTACACACACATACCTATTTCTATATTTATACTTGAAGACATTGATAGTTTTGGAGTGCCTGTTATAATCATGTTACAAGCTGAAAGTAATTGTTTCAATGAGCTAATATTCTAACTTTTGGTATGAAAGCTGTGTTCACCACAGATGTATTGAACCCATTACATTTATTATAAAAAGGCATTGCTTATTTAGGAGTGTAACGTGTTTCAAAGAACTTTTGGAAATATATATCTATAGACACCAAAGTATGAAGAAGCCCCGGAGGTGTGCTATAATCTGGTGCTCCAAAAGTAGTGCCTTTTCATATATGGTGCTATTTAAATGTTTTCCAGATAAGAGGAGCTTCCTAAGGCATTTATGCTATATATTACACCATTTCTTTTTCAACTGAACTCATAGTTTACTCAGATTTCGTGAATTTCTTTATGAAGTGTCTTTTTGTATTCCAGGATCCCATCCAGGATATTACATTTACATTTACTTGTCCTGTCTCCTTAGGCTCCTCTTGGCTGTGACAGTTTCACACAATTTCCTTGTTTTTGATGATCTTGACAATTTTGAAGGGTACTAGTGAAGTATTTTGTAGCATGTCCCACTACTGCAGTTTGTCTGATATGCTTCTCATGATTAGATTGGCATTATGGGTTTTTGAGAGGAATACCATAGAAGTAAAGTGTTGTTCTCATCACATTGTATCAAGGTTACAAACTATGAACAGATTTTTTTTTAACATCTTTATTGGAGTATAATTGCTTTGCAATGTGTGTTAGTTTCTGCTGTATAACAAAGTGAATCAGTTATATGCATACGTATATCCCCATATCCCCTCCCTCTTGCGTCTGCTTCCCACCCTCCTTATCCCGCCCCTCTAGGTGGTCACAAAGCACTGAGCTAATCTCCCTGTGCTAGGCAGCTGCTTCCCACTAGCTATCTATTTTACATTGGGTAGTCTATATATGTCAATGTTACTCTCTCACTTCATCCCAGCTTACCCTTCCCCGTCCATGTGTCCTCAAGTCCATTCTCTATGTCTGTGTCTTTATTCCTGTCCTGCCCCTAGGTTCATCGGAACCAATTTTTTTTTATATTCCATATATATGTGTTAGCATACAGTATTTGTTTTTCTCTTTCTGACTTATTTCACTCTGTATGACAGACTCTAGGTCCATCCACCTCTCTACAAATAACTCAATTTCGTTTCTTTTCATGGCTGAGTAATATTCCATTGTGTATATGTGCCACATCTTCTTTATCCATTCACCTGTCGATGGACACTTAGGTTGCTTCCATGTCCTGGCTATTGTAAGTAGTGGTGCACTGAACATTGTGGTACATGACTCTTTTTAAATTATGGTTTTCAGGGTGTATGCCCAGTAGTGGGATTCCTGAGTCATATGGTAGTTCTATTTTTGTTTTTTAAGGAACCTTCATAGCGTTCTCCATAGTGGCTGTATCAATTTATGTTCCCACCAACAGTGCAGGAGGGTTCCCTTTTCTCCACACCTCCTCCAGCATTTATTGTTTGCAGATTTTTTGATGATGGCCATTCTGACTGGTGTGATGTGATACCTCATTGTAGTTTTGATTTGCATTTCTCTAATGATTAGTGATGTTGAGCATATTTTCATGTGTTTGTTGGCAATCTATATATCTTCTTTGGAGAAATGTCTATTTAGGTCTTCTGCCGATTTTTGGATTGGGTTGTTTGTTTTTTTTGATATTGAGCTGCTTGTATATTTTGGAGATTAATCCTTTGTCGGTTGCTTCGTTTGCAAATATTTTCTCCCATTCTGAGGGTTGTCTTTTCGTCTTTTTTATGGTTTCCTTTGCTGTGCAAAAGCTTTTAAGTTTCATTAGGTCCCATTTGTTTATTTTTGTTTCTATTTCCGTTTCTCTAGGAGGTGGGTCAAAAAAGGATCTTGCTGTGATTTATGTCATAGAGGGATCTGCCTATGTTTTCCTCTAAGAGTTTTATAGTGTCTGGCCTTACATTTAGGTTTTTAATCCATTTTGAGTTTATTTTTGTGTATGGTATTAGGGAGTGTTCTAATTTAATTCTTTTACATGTACCTGTCCAGTTTTCCCAGCACCACTTATTGAAGAGGTTATCTTTTCTCCATTGGATACTTTTGCCTCCTTTAACAAAGATAAGGTGACCATATGTGTGTGGGTTTATCTGTGGGCTTTCTGTCCTGTTCCATTGATCTATATTTCTGTTTTTATGCCAGTGCCATACTGTCTTGATTACGGTAGCTTTGTAGCATAGTCTGAAGTTCAGAAGCCTGATTCCTCCAGCTCCGTTTTTCTTTCTCAAGATTGCTTTGTCTATTCAGGGTCTTTTGTGTTTCCATACAAATTGTGCAATTTTTTGTTCTAGTTCTGTGGAAAATGCCATTGGTAGTTTGATAAGGATTGCATTGAATCTGTAGATTGCTTTGGGTAGTAGAGTCATTTTCACTATGTTGATTCTTCCAATCCAAGAACATGGTGTATCTCTCCATCTGTTTGTATCATCTTTAATTTCTTTCATCAGTGTCTTATAGTTTTCTGCATACAGGTCTTTTGGCTCCTTAGGTAGTTTTATTCCTAGGTATTTTTGTTGTTGTTGTTGCAATGGTGAATGGGAGTGTTTCCTTAATTTCTCTTTCAGATTTTTCATCATTAGTGTATAGGAATGCAAGTGACTTCAGTGCATTAATTTTGTATCCTGCTACTTTACCAAATTCATTGATTAGCTCTAGTAGTTTTCTGGTAGCATCTTTAGGATTCTCTATGTATAGTATCATGTCATCTGCAAACAGTGACAGTTTTACTTCTTCTTTTCCCATTTGGATGCCTTTTATTTCTTTTTCTTCTCTGATTGCTGTGGCTAAAACTTCCAAAACTATGTTGAATAATACTGGTGAGAGTGGACAACCTTGTCTTGTTCCTGATCTTCGAAGAAATGGTTTTAGTTTTTCACCATTGAGAATGATGTTGGTTGTGGGTTTGTCATATACGGCCTTTATTATGTTGAGTTAGGTTCCCTCTATGCCTACTTTCTGGAGAGTTTTTATCATAAATGGGTGTTGAATTTTGTCAAAAGCTTTTTCTGCATCTACAGAGATGATCATGTGGTTTTTCTCCTTCAATTTGTTAATATGGTGTATCATGTTGATTGATTTGCGTATATTGAAGAATCCTTGCATTCCTGGGATAAACCCCACTTGATCATGGTGTATGATCCTTTTAATGTGCTGTTGGATTCTGTTTGTTAGTATTTTGTTGAGGCTTTTTGCATCTATGTTCATCAGAGATACTGGCCTGTAGTTTTCTTTTTTAGTGACATATTTGTCTGGTTTTGGTATCAGGGTGATGGTGGCCTCGTAGAATGAGTTTGGGAATGTTCCTCCCTCTGCTATATTTTGGAAGAGTTTGAGAAGGATAGATGTTAGCTCTTCTCTAAATGTTTGATAGAATTCGCCTGTGAAGCCATCTGGACCTGGGCTTTTGTTTGTTGGACGATTTTTAATTACCATTTCAATTTCAGTGCTTGTGATTGGTCTGTTTATAGTTTCTATTTCTTCCTGGGTCAGTCTTGGAAGGTTATGCTTTTCTAAGAATTTGTCCATTTCTGGGTTGTCCATTTTATTGGCATATAGTTGTTTGTAGTAATCTCTCACGATCCTTTGTATTTCTGCAGTGTCAGTTGTTGCTTCTCCTTTTTCATTTCTAATTCTGTTGGTTTGAGTCTTCTCCCTTTTTTTCTTGTTGAGTCTGGCTAATGGTTTATTAATTTTGTTTATCTTCTCAAAGAACCAGCTTTTAGTTTTATTGATCTTTACTGTTGCTTCCTTCATTTCTTTTTCATTTATTTCTGATCTGATCTTTATGATTTCTTTCCTTCTGCTAATTTTGGGGTTTTTTTGTTCCTCTTTCTCTAATTGCTTTAGGTATAAGCTTAGGTTGTTTATTTGAGATTTTTCTTTTTTCTTGAGGTACGATTGTATTGCTATAAACTTCCCTTTTAGAATTGGTTTTGCTGCATCTCATAGCTTTTGGGTTGTCGTGTTTTCATTGTCATTTGTTTCTAGGTATTTTTTAATTTCCTCTTTGATTTCTTCAGTGATCTCTTGGTTATTTAGTAGCATATTGTTTAGCCTCCATGTGTTTGTATTTTTTAGTTTTTTTCCTGTAATTGATATCTAGTCTCGTAGCGTTGTGGTTGAAAAAGATACTTGATACAATTTCAATTTTCTTAAGTTTATCAAGGCTTGATTTGTGACCCAAGATATGGTCTATCCTAGAGAATGTTCCATGAGCACTTGAGAAGAAAGTGTATTCTGTTGTTTTTGGATGGAATGTCCTATAAATATCAATTAAGTTCATCTTGTTTAATGTGTCATTTAAAGCTTGTGTTTCCTTATTTATTTTCATTTTGGGAGATCTGTCCATTGGTGAAAGTGGGGTGTTAAAGTCCCCTACTATTATTGTGTAACTGTTGATTTCCCCTTTTATGGCTGTTAGCATTTGCCTTTTGTATTGAGATGCCGCTATATTGGGTGCATAAATATTTACAATTGTTATATCTTCTTCTTGGATTGATCCCTTAATCATTATGTAGTGTCCTTCTTTGTCTCTTGTAATAGTCTTTATTTTGAAGTCTATTTTGTCTCATATGAGAATTGCTACTCCAGCTTTCTTTTGATTTCCATTTGCATGGACTATCTTTTTCCATCCCCTCACTTTCAGTCTGTATGTGTCCCTAGGTCTGAAGTGGGTCTCTTGTAGACAGCATATATACGGGTCTTGTTTTTATATCCATTCAGCCCATCTACGTCTTTTGGTTGCGGCATTTAATCCATTCACATTTAAGGTAATTATCGATATGTATGTTCCTATTACCATTTTCTTAATTGTTTTGTGTTTGTTTTTGTAGGCCTTTTCCTTCTCTCGTGTTTCCTGCCTACAGAAGTTCCTTTAGCATTTGTTGTGACGCTGGTTTGGTGGTGCTGAATTCTCTTACTTTTGCTTATCTGTAAAGGTTTTAATTTCTCCATCGAATCTGAATGAGATCCTTGCTGGGTAGAATAATCTTGGTTGTAGGTTTTTCCCTTTCATCACTTTAAACATGTCCTGCCATTCCCTTCTGGCTTGCAGAGTTTCTGCTAATAGATCAGCTGTTAAACTTATGGGGATTCCTTTGTATGTTATTTGTTGTTTTTCCCTTGCTGCTTTTAATATTTTTTCTTTGTATTTAATTTTTGACAGTTTGATTAATATATGTCTCTGCGTGTTTCTCTTTGGGTTTATTCTGTTTGATACTCTTTGTACTTCCTGGACTTGATTGACTATTTCCTTTCCCGTGTTAGGGAAGTTTTCAACTATAATCTTTTCAAATATTTTCTCAGTCCCTTTCTTTTTCTCTTCTTCTTTTGGGACCCCTATAATTCAAATGTTGGTGCATTTAATGTTGTCCCAGAGGTGTTTGAGACTGTCCTCAACTCTTTTCATTCTTGTTTCTTTATTCTGCTCCCTGTCAGTTATTTTCACCATTTTGTCTTCCAGCTCACTTATCCATTCTTCTGCCTCAATTATTCTGCTATTGATTCCTTCTAGAGTATTTTTAATTTCAGTAATTGTGTTTTTCATCACTGTTTGTTTGCTGTTTAGTTCTTCTAGGTCCTTGTTAAATGTTTCTTGTATTTTCTTCATCCTGTTTCCGAGATTTTGGATTATCTTTACTATCATTACCCTGAATCCTTTTTCAGGTAGGTTGCCTATTTCGTCTTCATTTATTTGATCTTGTAAGTTTTTACCTTGCTCCATTGTTTGTAACATATGTTTTTGTCCTTTGTTTTTTTTTTTTTTTGATGGGTGGTGCTGTATTCCTGTCTTATGGGTTGTTTGGCCTGAGACATCCAGCACTGGAATTTGCAGGCAGTTGTATTAGAGCTGGGTCCTGGTGCTGTGATTAGTACCTCCGGGAGGCCTCACTCCGATTAATATTCCCTGGGGTCTGAGGTTCTCTGTTAGTCCAGCGCTTTGGACTTGGAGCTCCCATCACAGGAAGTCGGGCCTGACCTGTCACTGGCCTGGGAACCAAGATCCCGCAAGCTCCGTGGTGTGGTTAAAAAAAAGAAAAAAGAAAAGGAAGGACAGAAAAAAAGAAAGAAAGGAGCAGTACAATATCAAAGTGTAAAAACAAAATTAAATTAGAAAGATAAAAAATATTAGGAAAAATAAAACTATAATTGAAACAACTGCAACAAGGTAAAATAAAACCACAACAGAAAAAAGAAGAAAAAAAAGGGGCGGGGTGAACAAGCCAAAAGGAGAGAATAATAACAAAGTATAAAGAATATAATAAAATTAGAAAAAATAAAAGATTTATTAGGAAAAATAAAAATATAAAAAATCAACAACAATGAATCAACAAGGTGAAACAGAACCCCAATCTAAAAGAGGAAAAAAGAAAGAAAGAAAAAAAAGAAAAGCCTTGGCTATGGGGGCAGAGTTTAGGTGGTGGTGGAACTTAGGCAGGGGTGGAGTTTAGGGTGGGGCAGGATATAGGTGAGTGGGGGGGTAACATTTGGGTGTGGGGAAGGGCCTAGGCTCCAGAACCCACGCAGCTGTAAAAGGCCTTGCGGGTGGAGCCTCGATGGGGCAGTGTTTAAACATGGGGCAGGGCCTCTGCTTAGGACCTGTGTGGGAAGGAGAGAGGCAGCACGTGGAAAGGAGGGCCTCTGAAGTGTGGAGTTCTGGAGTTTGGAGGTAGGGCCCTTAGTGAGGGTGTATGGGTGGGGTTTAGGCCCAGCGTGTTGGTCAGGGTCTCTGAGTGTAGAGGTGGGGCCTTTGGTGGGGGTGTAGGGGAGGGGCTTGGGTTCTGCAGGGCAGGAGGGAGGCTCTGAGGGCAGAGGATTAGGCCCGGGAGCGCAACAGGCCCCCTGGTGCCCAAGTGGACAGAGAAGGTGCTGGCCCGGTTCCCTTCCGTTCCTTTGTGCCCCTCCCCCATTGTCTCCCCCAGTGTCCCCTCTACTGCTGATGGACCCCTAACCATGGGTGGGTCCTGCTGGGTGTAGCAACTCCTCCCCTCCCCCAGCCACCACTCAGGGTTGCCAGTCCCAGAGGTCCAGCCTTTACTTTTGCTCCCCCTTCCCTCCCTCCCACTCCCGCAGGCCTGTGCGGCTGTCGGGGGACTCAATGGGCAGAGGATCAGGCCTGGGATCTCAGCAGGCTGCTGGGGGCCCAAGTGGGTAGGGGAAACCTGGCCGTGCTCCCTTTTGATCTTCTGCTGTCCCAGTGGTCACCCAGTTTCCCCCTTCAGGCGTGGGATCCCCTCCCCCAGCTGCCCCTCAGGGATGCCAGTCCCCTCCCTTCTCCACTTCTCTTCCCCCTTCACTCCCCCCCATGCCCCACGTCCTACCTGGTTGCTGGGGGTTCCTCCTGTCCCCTTAGGTGTCCATGGTCCCCCACTGGTGCCTAGTAGGTACCCTAGTTGTGCAGAGACACGAATTCCGTGTCCTCTTAGTATGCCATCTTGACTCTGCCCCCTATGAACCGATTTATCACTGTTGATATCACCATTATTTTTTTTTATTCTGTTGACTTAAGGAGGTCACACCTCTCTCAGAAAGGTCCAAAAATTGAGAAATCTAACAAAGACAAAATTCCACACTACCATTCAAGCTTCTAAATAAGTTTTAAAATATTCATGGTTTTCTTGTGTGGACCATTAAAAGAAATCCTTATTCCGCAGTTTTTAACCCATAAATTCCCTCTTTAGGATCACATTTGATGTATCTCGTATCATTTTGTCTGTGTGACCTACTTTATGTTTGAATTAGTGTCTTTTCCAGAATATGGTCACCTATCCCTCTGGTTGGATACCTCACCTTTTTTGACATTTTTTTTTTAATACACTAGAGTGAGCTTTTCTCTTGGGAGTAACAATGTCTATTGTCTACCTATGTTTGCTTGACTTCTTGAATTTGAAATTAAATGGGGGTTATTTGTAGAGTAATGAAGTATTTTCCCTTTTCATCAGGTTTTATGGCACTTGGACATCTTCCGACGTAGCTTTAGGCAGCTTACAACTCACAAATGCATGGGAGATTCCTGCATCTTTTGTGCTCTCAAGGTAAATACTTCAAATTTGTTTCTTCTCACTATCATTAGGTTAATGATCAATATTAAGGTGGTTTGGTTATTCAGCTTGATGCTAAAGAATTTGTTACTGCATTATTTGCATGTGGTTTAGTCCAAAGGATAAGTATGATTAGTTTTGCTTGTTTCAAAGAACTACTACTTGGTTTAGGTATCCTGTTTCTCTGAACCTTTTGCCCGCACAACTCTATTTAATGTGATTGGATACTATTCAAATGTGCTTAGACTTTGAGTATTTATCCGAAAAGCTAACACTAAATTTTCGTTTTGAAAGAATAAACAACCAACTGTTTTTCATGGAATTAACTATTGTCTATTAAAGCTAAATTTAGCACAAACTCTTTCTATTAAGAAAAGCCAGGGGGCTTCCCTGGTGGTGCAGTGGTTGAGAGTCCTCCTGCCGATGCAGGGGACATGGGTTCGTGCCCTGGTCTGGGAAGATCCCACATGCTGCGGAGCGGCTGGGCCCATGAGCCATGGCCGCTAAGCCTGCGTATCTGGAGCCTGTGCTCCGCAACGGGAGAGGCCACAACAGTGAGAGGCCCGCGTACCGCAAAAAAAAAAAAGAAAAGCCAGGGGGCTTCCCTGGAGGCACAGTGGTTGAGAATCTGCCTGCCAGTGCAGGAGACATGGGTTTGAGCCCTGGTCTGGGAAGATCCTACATGCCACGGAGTGATTAAGTCCCTGCGCCACAACTACTGAGACTGTGCTCTAGAGCCTGCGAGCCACAACTACTGAGCCCGTGTGCCACAACTACTGGAGCCTGTGCTCCTAGATCCCGTGCTCCGCAACAAGAGAAGCCACCGCAATGAGAAGCCTGCGCACCACAATGAACAGTAGCCTCTGCTTGCCATAACTTGAGAAAGCCCGCGTGCAGCAACAAAGACCCAACACAGCCAAAAATAAAAATTAAAAAATTTATTAAAAAAAGAAAATCCAGTACTAAAATTTTCCCATTTTCCCATTCCCTAATATTTCCTATTATTACATGTAATAATCAATAGATTCTTTATATCAGTTGTGTACCCCATTATCTGACTCCAAGTTTTTCATTTCTGAATAAAATGAAACTGAGGATTCATTTAGAGACAAATAAAATGCCCTAATGCGAGAGAGTTCTGACTCAGAGATTTTAGGTAAGTTGCTAAAGAGAAGGAACTAGGATGTGGAAGGGCCCATTCTCTATTACTTTTCCAACACTTAGCCTTGCTGTTTTCTTGGTCCTGATATACAATGGATTATTTATGGTTGGATGAGTATGCCTAAGTTCTGAGTAAGCTTCTAGAGTCATTTTTCAGTCTCATGAAGTCTGAATTCTTGGTTTGTCACAGGGATGCTTGGTTGTGATCATTATTAATTTAGTTGCTTTTACACCTGAGAGCAGGAATTGTGACCAAAAAATCCAGGAGAATTTCGCAGTTAAATTTGCAACAACTGACTCAAAACAGTTTTTTGACCAACATCAGTTTGAAGTTTTAGTCCATGGTAGGCAGATATTTCTGGAAAGAGATAACTGAGTCTTCTGAACTTTTTGCCACTAGGGTCACAAATATCTTTTTTTTTTCTACCCTTTGTTTGGAACCATTATAACTTTTAACAAAATATAGAATATAAATTATTGGTTAATAATTTAGAAAGAGTCATGTACCACAATGTTCATTGCAGCTCTATTTACGGTAGCCAGGACATGGAAACAACCTAAGTGTCCATCGACAGATGAATGGATAAAGAAGATGTGGCACATATATACAATGGAATATTACTCGGCCATAAAAAGAAACGAAATTGGGCTTCCCTGGTGGCACAGTGGTTGAGAGTCCTCCTGCCGATGCAGGGGACACGGGTTTGTGCCCTGGTCCAGGAAGATCCCACATGCCGCGGAGCGGCTAGGCTCGCGAGCCATGGCCGCTGAGCCTGCGCATCCGGAGCCTGTGCTCCGCAACGGGGAAAAAAAAAAAAGAAACAAAATTGAGTTATTTGTAGTGAGGTGGCTGGACCTAGAGTCTGTCACACAGAGTGAAGTAAGTCAGAAAGAGAAAAACAAATACTGTATGCTAACACATATGGAATCTAAAAAAATAAAAAAATAAAAATAAAAAATAAAAATAAAAAAATAAAAAACATGGTTCTGAAGAACCTAGGGGCAGGACAGGAATAAAGACGCAGATGTAGAGAATGGACTTGAGGACATGGGGAGGGGGAAGGGTAAACTGGGACGAAGTGAGAGAGTAGCATGGACATGTATACACTACCAAATGTAAAATGGATAGCTAGTAGATAGCTAGTGGGAAGCAGCTGCATAGCACAGGGAGATCAGCTCGGTGCTTTGTGACCACCTAGAGGGGTGGGATAAGGAGGGTGGGAGGGAGACGCAAGATGGAGGGTATATGGGGATATATGTCTATATATAACTGATTCACTGTGTTATACAGCAGGAACTAACACAACATTGTAAAGCAATTATACTCCAATAAATATGTTTAAAAAAATTATTGGTTAATTGGGGAGTTTAAATATGAAATTTTAATAAAACCAGATTTTTTACAAGTTGTAACATTTCTGACTATGCCCATTCAGGCGGAAGTCCATCCAAAAGAGCATTCGGCTTGATTTTTCTGAAAGGTACATTGGCATTAAGTATCTAACTTTAGATAAACAAGAAACATAGTGGTCCTTTGGTCAGCAAGTCCAAGGGAGTCTGGTTCATGGCATTAAAACCAAAAAAACAAGGCAAGTTACTTGCTAGAGAGATCTGAATCCTGGAGAAATCCCTGGTAGAACAATCTCCTGAAACTGGAAACTCCTATCTGTAACAAGAAGGGATGATGGAAATTACATGACCCTCTGACATGCCTTTGATTAGTCAGGACTGTGCCATATTCTTCACTGACCCAGATGGGACTCTGGAGAATTGGCTGTCATAGTCTTGCTATGTTTCATTTTCCACAGGGACAAATTGTTACTTTAATATAAATCAATATAATTATATAAGTCAGAAAGATAAAGGAAACCAATCACCAGACCTATGGGACACCTTCTGAAATAGCCAGTTACAGAAAGGAAGTTGTTTTTCAAGCTAAAGGGGCTGAGGTTGTATCTTGGGAGTTTTTCAGAGAAGCAGTTGCTTATGATAGATAGGTAAATGGGCTTAGTGGATCAAAGGCTGTGTTTTGGGTCTTTTTATAAGCTGAGGATGTGTTGGAATTCTGATGCTTTCCTCATCACATCATTGCCTGATCTATCCATTACATTTCTTTTCCTTCACTGCCTCTTTTGCTGTATTGGAAGATTAAAAATTTGATTTTTTTTCCCCTAAAGTGCTTTTCAATCTCTCAGTGCTAAATAAATGTTAAATAATTAGGCTCTAATTTGCACATACTTTGTTTTAGATGGCATTGTTTGCATTCTTTTAATTATTGTGCACTTAATTTGAAAATTATACTCTTAGACTTTCCAATAAACATGCTTAGATAACTCATTATTTGTATAGACAAAAAGGAAATTAGATCCCTACCTACTTCATGTTATACCAAAAGTAAGAATTTCAGATGAATTAAGGAGTAAAATGTGAAAGACAAAATACTTCATTTTAGAGGAAACTATGAGAGAATATCATGGCCTAAGAGATAGAGAGGATTTAATAAATAAGACATGAAAAATACAAAGTTAAAAAGCTTGATACGTTTTACTATAGAAAATTCAAGAACTTCTGTTCATCAGAAGACTCCGTAAATACAATAAATATACAAGGCTACAAATTGGGAGAAAGTATCTGCAGTATATATAATCAACAGAGGACTGGTATCCAACATAGAACTCCAGAGAAGAACACCCATGAAGAATAAGTAAATAATAAAATGAGTCAACAGGAAAATGGACAAAACACATAAACAGGCATTTCTCGGAATGGGAAACCCAATTGATATTTAAGCATGTGAAATACGCTTACCCTCTTTAGTAATGTAAGAAATGTAGATTAAAACATACCCTTCAGATTAGTAGAAATTTAAAAGTCAGGTAAAATTGTTACCTACAAGGTAGAATAATGAGAATTTACATACATTTTTGGTTGGAATATAAATTGATACCACTATTTAGGAAACCAGTTTGTCATTACATTTGTCAAATAAAATTGAAGTAGCAGGTACCCTACTACTCAGTAATTCTACTCCTGGGTATTCGCTGTAAGAAACTTCCTTGTACACACATACCAGAAGATATGTTTGGAGATGTTTAAGGTAGTATTTTTTGTGTGATTACAGAAAAATGAAACAACCCATTCCAACTCTAATATAATCGATTAAAAAATTATGGTTTATTCCTAGAGTACTAGTTTATTTCACTTCTATATAGTTGTGAAAGCGGATAGCTTGCAGCTACATGTATCATTTTGAGTTAATCACAGAAGCATTACAGACAGCCATCAACTTACGATGGTCTGACTTAACGATTTTTTGACTTTATGATGATGTGAAAGCGATATACATTCAGTAGAAACCTTACTTTGCATTTTGATCTTTTCTTGGGCTAGTGATATATATGGTATGATACTTTCTTGTGATGCTAGGCAGCTGTAGCATGCCTCAGCTCCCAGTCAGCCACACAATCACGACGTTAAACAACCGATACACTTATAATCATTTCTGTACCCATACAAACGTTCTGTTTTTCACTTTCCGTACAGTATTCAATAAATTCGATCAGATATTCAACACTTTATAATGAAGTAGGCTTTGTATTAGATGATTTTGCCCAACTGTAGGCTAATGTAAATGTTCTGAGCAAGTTTAAGGTAGGCTAGGCTAGGCTATGATGTTCAGTAGTTAAGTTAGGCATGTTTTCAACTTACAATGGGTTTATTGGGATGTAACCCCATCATAAATCAAGGAAGATTTGTATATTGAATGAAAAAAGCAAGTCACAGAAGACTGCTAAACTATGATTCCATTTATATACAAATCCAAAACAGGCAGAATAAATAACATATTGTTCCGGGATACATACATATGATAAAATTGTAGAGAAAAAAGGAATGATTTTCGCAAAATTCAGGATAATGGTTACCTCTGGAAGGTGGAATGGGTAGGATATAATCATTTGTGGATACTCAAACTCAATTTTTCCATTCTTAAATTGTGTGGCAGGCACATGGACATTTATTTATTATTCTTTGGCTGTATATACACATCATGTTTGTTCTTTATTTGAATGATGATTTTTATTATAAATATAGAAAAATACTGCAATCATTCTGGAAAGTATACTAAAGTGTAAAGAAGAAAACTGAAAATAGCCTGAATTCCACCACAGGAATTATCATTTCTCTTTATGCCTCCTCTCTGGTCTATAATATTTCTAGTAATAGGTCTTTTTGCCCACCGTTTTAGTAAAAAGAGTACTTCTTTTTTTCAGACCCTTTCCATCTCTAGTATCTTCCTATTTCATTTGTTCTAACCTAAGACTACCCTGGAGTGCTATTTTGAAGTTACTACCTTCTTATAATCTTGAAGTGGCTCCCAGTTGTCTCTTAAATCACTTGGAAAAGCAGGATTATGGACATTTAAAAAACTGTTTTCACACTTCTTTTCCCTTCCTCTCCTTCCCCAGGCACTCCATTTCATCTGTGATAGCAGATGGTATACTTACTATGCCTGCCTCTTAGACATTGCATTGCAGATGTCATTCACTTTGCCTGCATCCCTTGGCACCCAAAATAATAACAAAAATAATAACAATAAACAGAACAGTAACACATTCCTTTTAAGCCAAACCACATCTGCCTTTCAGAAATTTATCTTCTTCATGAAGTTTTAAAAATACTATATCTACTTCCGTAATTGACTTTAACAGTGTTTAGCATGGCTGAATGGGTTTTTGGGAAGGTGGCCCAGCTTTTCTTCTCTTTTGGTGTTCCTCACAGTGCCTGGACCATAATATAAACACCACTTTTCTGGGTTCATATAGTCTTTTAGTACTTCTTGGTATTTAGTTATGGAGTTTAGGGTATTGCCTTTTCCTTTTCTTTTTCTTTCTGTCTTTTATATTCTCTCTCACTCTTGTCTTGTTTAATAGAGATTTTCATATTGTGACTTTTGGTCTCATACTTTTTTTAGTAAGTCTAGGCCTTCATGCCTCATTCAGTAAGGGAAGGGAGAGATGTGGGGGAGGGGAGGAGGGAGGCAGGAAAGGGAGTTGATGGTGGGAAAGATCTGCTAACAGAAGAAGTCAAAGTCTGGGATTCAGCAGAGCAGTTATCTGGTATCCTGCCGTTAAGTTACATGTTAACTTTGTGGTGTCCCAGTGTGGGTGTAATTCTATATATTTTTTATATTTTTTTCTCTATGGGTGTAATTATGTATATTTTTCTCTGCCTCCTATTTAAAAAGGAGGAATATTTGATGAGGCTAATAAGAATTCTTTTTGCTGATACTTCATGACCTGTTTGCATTCTTTTTTTTTTTTTTTTGCGGTACGCGGGCCTGTCACTGTTGTGGCCTCTCCCGTTGCAGAGCACAGGCTCCGGACGCGCAGGCTCAGCAGCCATGGCTCACGGGCCCAGCCGCTCCGCGGCATGGGGGATCTTCCCGGACCGGGGCACGAACCCGTGTCCCCTGCATCGGCAGGCGGACTCTCAACCACTGCGCCACCAGGGAAGCCCCTGTTTGCATTCTTTAATGCTAAGTTTGATTTGTAAAATTCTGATTTCTTAGATTTTTTTTTTTAAAACAAGAGATTCCAAACTTGCTGAATTTGAAGTACTCTGCAAAACTTGCCAGTTCTTTATAAAGTCATAATTCTTTATGTTAGAGCATAATTGCTTATCTCTAGAACCTACTATTAAGGACAAAAAGAAACACAAACATGTTCCTCAATGAGTCAGAAGCTAGCCAACTTTCCCTTAATCTGATGTTTGGATGAAGGATTTGCCCTTCCAAGTCTGGCTGAAAGATATGTGTCCCTGCTCTCTCTCCAGTTGTTTACTTAAAATGCATTTACTACTGGCCTCATGTGAATACCTTTTGGGTCACGTCTTCTTTAATATTTTTGTTTTTTTCTTCTGCTCTATGAACGTCTGCCAATAGTCCTGTGCCTCGTGATCTTCATTGGTACCATAGTATATGTTGCATCCAGTACTTTTTGGTGGTTTGTACACAATATTTATGATAATCCATTTCTTTTGGTCCTGTAAAATATACTGTGTTTTTTTTTCTGTTACTTGACACTAAGTCCCTAAAGTAATTACAGCCTCAGATCTTGTATGCAAATTATTAATGCAGAATTTGTGTTAGTTTGTCTTTCTGCTTACTTTGAACTGCAATGCCTTTCAACTCTGACTTAGCAAATAGAAGAGATTTGTGGGGGGCTTCCCTAGTGGCGCAGTGGTTAAGAGTCTGCCTGCCAATGCAGGGGACACCGGTTCGGGCCCTGGTCCGGGACGATCCCACATGCCGTGGAGCATCTGGGCCTGTGCACCACAACTATTGAAGCCCGCACACCTAGAGCCCATGCTCTGCAGCAGGAGAGGCCACCGCAGCGAGAGGCCTGTGCACCGCAATGGAGAGTGACCCCTGCTCACTCTGCAACTAGAGAAAGCCCGTGCACAGCAGTGAACACCCAGCAGAGCCCAAAAATAAATAAATGAAAACATAAATTTATTTAAAAAAAGAGATTTGTGTGCTAATTACCCTGTCCCTTCTAAAATACCAAATTTATTCCCATCTAGTATTACTGAAAGATTTTTCCTGACCTAAACTGTTGTCATGCCTATAGCCCAGAGCTCTGATTTATTATTCATATTGAGTCTGCTCTTACACCCTGGCCCCCAGGGTATGACTTGACTTTGGTATTGGTTTATTTATTTATCTCTGTCCAGAGGAGGAAATCCGTCCTCTGTACTTAGTATGCCACAAAGATTTTGTTCTCCTTCCAGGGATTGTACTAGAGGCTTTACAGTGCCAGGATGTAGGACAGAGTGTTTTTTGTTATAGGCAAAGAAGAATGCTGCATTGATTGATTAAATCCAACAAACCTTCTCAATTAGTGATTTTTTTTAAAGGATGTTAGTATAAGGAATAAAAGCCAGGGAATGGTGGTGGTGATGATGGTAGGTAGGGAGGAAATAGGTTTTTATATATAGGGGTTCTAGAATGTAACTGTACCTGTAGAGCAGTAAGACTGTTGTGAAGGGGCAGGAAAGTCTGTGTTCTGCTGATAGCTCACTTGTTAATTGGGGGGAAATATGAGAGTTCAGGGAACAAATCTCTCAATATTTTTTTATTGTGTACCATGTAGCTGTTCCTCTACTGGGGACCGAAGCATAAACATATCGAGTAAAGTGGTATAAGGAATTAGTCTGGTCATTTTTTTGTAGACTGGAGGAATGGAAGGTTCTTCACTGTCCTATAGTCATGGCCACTATCAGAGAGGAGTAAACCCATTATCCTAGACTGGCTATTTATTTAAGCCAGGAAATTAGCTTTCTAGTATGTTACCTGGAAATTTTAGCTAGTAATAAATAGCCCTCACATAAGGAAGGTATGTCCTTATGTCTAATGCACCTATCCATTTGAATTGAACTTCCTTGTTCTGCTTATCTATGTGATATGAACATATTTGTGTGGTCTTTTGGTTAACCTTTCTAAAAGTTGTATTAGACTGTACCTAAATATTCTTCTTCTTCTTCTTTTTTTTTTTTTTTGCGGTACGCGGGCCTCTTACTGTTGTGGCCTCTCCCGTTGCGGAGCACAGGCTCCGGATGCGCAGGCTCAGCAGCCATGGCTCACGGGCCCAGCCGCTCCGTGGCATGGGGGATCTTCCCAGACCAGGGCACGAACCCGTGTCCCCTGCATCGGCAGGCGGACTCTCAACCACTGTGCCACCAGGGAAGCCCTCTTCTTTTTTTTAAATTAATTTATTTTATTTTTGGCTGCCATGAGTCTTCACTGCTGTGTGCGGGCTTTCTCTAGTTGCAGCGAGTGGGGGCTACTCTTCGTTGCGGTGCGCGGGCTTCTCATTGCGGTGGCTTCTTTTGTTGCGGAGCACGGGCTCTAGGCATGCAGGCTTCAGTAGTTATGGCTCGTGGGCTCTAGAGTGCAGGTTCAGTAGTTATGGCGCACAGGCTTAGTTGCTCTGCATCATGTGGGATCTTCCTGGACCAGGGCTTGAACCCTTGTCCCCTGCATTGGCAGGCAGATTCTTAACCACTGAGCCACCAGGGAAGCCCTGTACCTAAATATTCTTGACTAATTTAATCATTGACATAACTTGGATAGTATAAATCTCAGGTTCTTATCCTTTTTAAAATTCTGGAGTTCAGAATTTTACATGGTATTTCAAATAGAGGGGTATGACTACAAGGAAAAATACAGCAGATCATCATGATTCTTTTCAGAGTTTATGGCAGAACCTGAAACTTATACAATCTCAAAATCTTTGTGCATTTCCAGAAGGGTCCCCCTTTTTATTTCCCCTGTGGGGTAAGTGGCTATGATATTGATTCTTAAAATTTGATTTGAATACTGTTGGTAATCTTTAAGGTCCTACATTTCTGATCTTGGCAAAAATTCCGGAATGACTGTTACATTTTTATAAATCTCAATATTAGTTTATGATTTCCCCCTAAAAGCAATACTATTCCCTGGTGAATTTGGCCTGTCTCTGTGTCTGTCTGTCCAGTGTCTTGAGGTCTTGTTGTTTCTATGTGTGTCTCTGCCTATTGTGTATGTGGGTGCTGCATAGGCAGCAGGAATGCGTGTGAAAGGTAAGTTTATGATGGTCTTTTACTTCACCACTGTAAGTCCAAGGTATTGAGTTATAAATTGAATGCAAATAAAGCCCTAAACTCATGGGGAGATATGGTATTGGTAACTGAATTTAATTTAAAGGGACTGATATAGGATATGTGGGTAATTTTCTAATAAGAAAGTCCAGAAGGTAGCTATTTTAAGACATAAGGTTAAAGAATCCCAAGAGAGAAACCGGCCAGCTGTTCTCTGCTTTCTCTTCCTGGAGCAAGAATTCTGTTAAACTGACTGGATACCTTTTTCTGAGTGTGGTAATGGTATTATGGTTAAGTGTTTTTTTTTCAGTTTTATTGCGGTATAATTCACAAATAAAAATTGTGAGATTTAAGGCACACAACTTGATGTTTTGATATATATGTATATTGTGAAATGATCACTACAATCAAGCTAATTAACATAGCCATCACTTTACATAGGTACCTTTCATTTTGTTTTGTTTTTACTGCATAAATGTCACTTCAGAATTGTCACTAAAGTTTTTATATTTAACAACTTTAATTTGAAGAACACATATTTGGTCAGCTCATAGACTACAAGCCTTGGGAGTTGCAGCTCACACTTGTCAGGGGAGATGTAATCACTGATTCTGTTATATCACAAAAAAATCACTGAACACTAGAGAAAGGGTTTGTTATATGGTTATGTTTTAAACAAAAAGGGTTCTTATTTTTTAGAGGCATATCCTGACATATTTACAGATGAATAATGTCTGGTATTTGTTTCAAAATGATCTGGGAGGAGGGGTAAGTGGGTGGGTGGTATATATGAAATGAGATTGGCCACAGGTCAGTAATGGTTGAGGATGGATGATAGGTACATGGGAATTTATTGTGCTATTTTGTCTACCCTTGTATATTTGAACTTTTTTGTAATAAAATGTTAAAAATCCAGTGTTACTGTTTTGGATGCCAAAATGGTAAATATTTCAATATTCTTTCCCCTCTTGAAAGAAAACGTTCAACATTCTTTTGAACATACAAATCTAGGGTGAAAGTTCTATTTTCCAGCAGTCAGTGACTCTCAAGGAGTAGCTCCTTTATTTTCCTTTCAAAGGGTTGTGTTTACAAACAGGCTCGATTGGCCACATCTAGGTTTATGATTTATTTAGGTCTATGATTTACAGGAGGTGTGGAAAAAAAGGAATAGTTATGAAAGCCAAAATGATAGATTTGGGAAGCTTAGATCAAGAAGAGAAACTCTAAGAATTGAGTTAGTAGTAGTGTACAACATGTGTCACGCCTTTGTAGAAGGTGTTGCTGGACACCTCTCAGGGATGAGTTGAACTGCTGACTGGGGCACTTTTCAAAGACCTTGGGCCCATAAAGCATCAAATTTAGTGACAGCCTTTTTCTTGACCCGTATCTTCTCTACTCATGACTTCTTTCTGATGCAAAGCTAGGAAATTCTGAGAGAGAAATAGACAGCTGTTCCCTCCTTAAAGACAAAGTCTGTGTTTTAGGGGGAAAAAAAGGAAAAACTTAAGCAACAGCTGCATTTGTAGTTGACAAAGCACAAAGACGTTCTGTCTTTACGGCACTTTTATCTTATTTATGTGGTTTTTATTAATCCAAATAATTATATGCTCCTGTGGGTAGAATTGTTTGCTACTTGATCCAAGAGAGATGGATGGGGAAGCACCTGCTTGTAGTCATTAGTCTTGTTGCTTTTGCACTGCATCCAAGAAAATAGTTAACAAACAAAAAGTAATTTGCCTTTTCCTGAGAGTGAAAAGGAAGACCTCTTTGGTTTCACTCTGTGAAGAACAGCAGAGAGAAACCGCAAAGGTGGGTTTTTTTATTTATTGAAATGAAACCATCAGGGACCCCACAGGGGAAAATGATTCCTGGGTTTTGGTTCTTCCTGCCCTTTCTCCCTCTCTGCCATAAAACTCAGCAATTGGAAGAATACCAGTTTTTGTTCCTTATTGGTCCTACCACCTGTTCTTATTGCTGAACTAAATGTTCTTGGCTTTCTTTGGTGTGAACAGGATCTCCCTCTGGGAAAGGTGGGAGGAGGGTGAAAAAGGGAACAGGAGGAGGCCCGTTCCTGCCTTGTGCTCATGTGAGAGGGACACACAGGGGTTAGTGTGCTGCCCTAACAGAGGGGCTTTGTGCTACAGCTTCTTCCAGAGCTGCGGCTCACAGATGCATGCTGGGCAGGCTCAGGCTGCGTCATCCCTGATACACTTGCTTCTTCCTAACAATGGCAGAGCAATACCAGTAACAATAATTAAAATATTGGATAAGAAAATAAAGAAGATGCAGGCAGAGGCTATTCTGAATACATTCAGATACTCAGTGTGTGTGGAGAAAGCTGTTTGTAATTAAGAGGTTAAAAAAAGAGTAGCATGGAGATGATGCCACTGAACACAAGAGCCAGATCTGTTGTTGCATATCCACTATGTGTGCAGTCAGAGCTCTGACTTTAAGTCTTTCTTTTTCTGTGCTAAAACCCTTGTTATCTAGGTCATGGGAAATCTGCCTCTCTTGAATACAAGCAGCAGAATAGAGAAGAATTTCTTCCTTTGTACCTAGACCTTAGAAACTGGGTAGGTAGCTCAAGGTAGAAGCCTTTCTGACTCTCAAGGCCCTTCTTCATACATCAGTGTCAGGCAGTAACCTAAAATGAATCCCAAATAGAATGATTATAATAACAGTTAACACTTAGATAGCACTTTGATACGGTCAGACTTTAGTCTAAGATATAAGTAGAAAGATAGATAACTTATTTAATCCTCAAATAATCCTAGGAGGTAAATACTATTATTAATTCTCTTTTAGAAGAGGAAACTGAAGCATAGAGAAGTTAGGTAACTTGTCCAAGGTCATATAGATGGTAAGTAACAGGGCTGGGATTTTGAACCCAAATACTATGGTTCCAGAGTCCATACTCTTAACTATTACTCTATGCCATCTCTCAGTGTATCTCTGTCCTTTCTCAAACAGGGTTATCTGAACCACAGAACACAGAAAGTATTCTGAGTGACTATTTTCTTAATTCTCTCTAGGATGGTAACATAACTAGCACTATGCATAGGAGAGAAGTTAATTCATTAGGAACTGTTCATGCTTTAGAGTATTAATTCTTGAGGAAACCCAGTTGAGAGAGACTAAAGGGGCTGCAGTTTGCATTTGTTGTGTTTGTACAGAACTACCCTGAAACTAATTTTCCATTGGTTTGTCTTGGAACCGGTTTTAGACTCTGAACAAAGGACCAAACCTCATCCATCCCTTGCTCTAGAGGTAGAGCCTTTGTCAGCATTAATGTCTTACCATTAACAGTTGAGAAGAATGGCAGGTTGGGATATGATAGTGGTCACTAAGTTTGCAAAGCTGAGGTGACTTCCCTTCAGCATATCATTAAGTGTTCAGATCACCATATGTAGAAGCAGCCACTACTTCTTTTCCTACCTTCCTTTTCCTTTTTTCTTCACATTTCCCCAAGTTTCAAAATCCCATTGGTCACTTGGCAGATATCCATTTGCCCTCTGGGAGTGTTTAACTGTGGACCCAGACCTTTACTTTTGGTCTGGTTTAAGGAGTCACTGATAGACATTCTTCCATTTCCAGCAACAAATTATGGAAGGTCTTGCTCTGTCTTTACCCGGTCTTATAATAGACTTGTTAAAACTTTCTAGGTAACTCCAAACTAAAGTAATTGTAATAGATTTCCCCCCAGCCCCATGCTTATTAAGTAAAATACTAAATATGTTTTTCTGGTGCTGCCTCCTCCACATCATATGGAATTGTTTGTAGGGAAATAATAGCAGGGTTCACAGTAAATTGTTCTCAAGTTGCTGTAGGGATAGATGTTCAGTGTGTATGAGGTGGAATGATGCTAGGAAGAGAACAGAGGTCTCTTGAAATTAGCAGAACAAGGTTTAGTCCCATTTTACTTGAACCAGTGTGTTACCTTAAGAAAAATTTTCACCTTTTCTAGGTGATTCTTTATCTGCTTAAAAAAGAGAAGGGAGTTCATATTTTCCCTTAATAAGATCTAACCATATAAAATCATTCATTCAAAACTAGTTGTTGATGGCCTACATGCCATTGCTATTATAGATGCTGGGAGTGTAGCAAGGAATTAAAGGGGCAAAAATTTCTGTCTTCATATTCTAGAGAATACAGTTAGACAATAAATAAGTAATATACATGGTATGATTGCTGGTAAAAGTGCCAAAGGGAAAAATAAAACAAGTAAGGGTGGGAGGTTTAGAAAGAGTGGGTGGAGCTTGCAATTTTAAATAAAATGATCCAGAAATACTATATTGAGAAGGTAATATTTGGGTAAAAATCTGAAGGGAATGAGTGACTGAGCTACCACAAGTAAAACGTCAAGTAAAATGAGGACCAATAATTAGCCATTCTAGGTTGGTGGGACCTCCTATTCTTAGCTCACATAGGTAGGTTTATAAAAGTGATCTCATTTCTGGTCTCATTAGTAAGTCTGAAAGTAACCCTGGAATTTTTTTATATGAATAAATTACTAATGAGGATTTCAAGCCGGTGACATTCTTTGGCATGTTGACATGTAACTCATCATTGGGTGAGTTGTTTATCTGGGTGGTTTAGTGTGGATCTGGGCCATGTGATGTCAAGGAGCACATTCTAAAATCTCTGTGCGGAGGGTCCATTACCGCTTGAGAAGGACACCACAAAGCAGGTGCCACTTGTTGCCACTCTTTGTTTCCATTCTCTGGATATCACATTCATCATTGTTTCAGATATAGGTAAAGACGGAGAAGATAGATACATTTAGTTATACCAAAATAAAAAAACTGCTGTGCTTGAAAGATACCAGAAGACTAGAAGAAGGTATTTGCTGCAAGTAGTACTCACAGAAGACCCAGAAAAACTAAATGTAGTTAGAAAGACTAAAATTAACCAGTCTGACTGTATTAATTGCTGACAAGGATATGGGGAAATTTATTTATATTCATGCACTGGTAGAAGTTTAAGTTGGCACAGCCTCTTTACAATAGCAAAAAATTGGAGACTATTAAAATATCTGTCAATAAAGAAATGGATAAATAGATGTGATGTAGTAACATGATATAATACTATACAAATGGATAAATAGATGTGATATAGTAACATGATATAATACTATACAGCAGGGGAAAAGGATGAAATATATGGGTAACCTCAAAAAGAATGCTGAATTTTTTAAAAAAGTAAAATTCAGTGTGATACTTTTTACATAAACAAAAGACACATACACACAAGCGTACTATGTATTATTGAGGGTTATATACATACACACACACATACAAATATATGTAAAAGTATTATAAACAGAAGATTGTGCAACAAACTCATAGTGAGTGGCTGGTCTTAAAGGGGACTTTAGCTTTATCTGTAGATTGGAAGTAAACATTATAGAATGTTTATTTCTTAGTGTTAGACACGTAGGTATTTGTTACATTATTCTTTTTACTTTTGGGTAACTTTATAGTAGCTAAACAATTTAAAAGAAGGGCCAAGTTTCATACAATGAGCCCCCAGAGAATAATTTACCAATTCAGTGACATATAATTTATCTTTATTTATTGTAGACCATCTACCTCTTTCTATATCAGAGGAAATGAGGTAACTGCATTGCATTAACTCATGACAACAGTCTCTCCTAATGAGTCCTTGATGGTATCACACTCAGATGGAAGAGTAAGGATCCTTATTAGCACATATCATGCTCTTTATTATGAGTCTCGTTTTTTTTTTTACTTTTTTCTAACTAACTGCAAGCATATCAACTCATTCAAAGTACATTTGTCTCCATAGCTGTAAGCATGGAGATCCTAGCATGACAGACTGGGATGCATAGAAGCTCAGTAACAGCATTGTGCTTTTCCCCTTGTCTAACCTCTTCCCTACAGGGAATCTTTAACCAGTTTCAGTGCAGTACTGAAAAAGTGCTTCCATCTGACACTCTCCGCAGTGCTCTGGCAAAGACTTTTCAGGATGAACAGCGTTTCCAGCTGGGAATTATGGATGATGCTGCGGAGTGCTTTGTAAGTACTGGCCTCTGGCCCTCTTTGATATGGGGTGAGACTGTGGATGGTCTCCATCAGGGACTGGCTACTTTACTGTGCTCCTGGTCTCTACAGTTATAACTAGGAATTTCCCTAGTTTCTATAAGTTGTTTCTGCTCATAAAGTATGAATTGCCTCGTGGGTTTATTCTTTTTTCTTCAGGCTTAGGGTAGTTTTGTGCTTGCCATCGCACAGAACAGTAGCTCTCACCTTCAGAGGAGACAAGGCCCATTAAAATACAATTTTCTGGGCCCAACTCCCTTGAGTTTCTGTTTCAGTAGGTCTGGAGTGGGTCCCAAGAATATCTCTAACAAGTTCCTAGGTGATGCTAACACTGATGCTGCTGGTCTGGGGACCACAGTTTGAGAACTCCTGCATACTAAAGATAATTAAACAGAGAATAGCTGAGTCCTTAGCACAAGTGTGATGTGCTATGTAGATGGCTACTTTGCTCCCAGTGACTTTTAGTAGAGGACCCTAATTCTTCTCAACTCTGGGTTCTATTCATCAACCTTCAAAAGACTCTATGCAACCATTAAACAATCTGAGTGATATACATCCTACTATAGGGTAAAATATAGGCCAAAATCAGGGGTGCCCCTGAGAAACTGGATCACTGATTTATTGCTGGTAGGAATGAACAATGGTATAGCCACTCTGGAAAACACTTTGGCAGTTTCTTAAAAAACTAAACTTGCAAACCACCATATCATTCAGCAGTTAGATTCCTGTACGTGAATCCCAGAGAGATGAAAACATGTTCATACAAAAACCTGTACATGAATGTTCAGAGAAGCTTTTTTTGTGATAGCCCCAAAGCAAAAAAGCCCAGGTGCTTTTAATGGGTAGGTGGTGAAACAAACTGGGGTACTTCTGTATCAGGGAATACTGTGCAGCAATAAAAAGGAATGAACTGTTGATTTATGTAACAAGTTGAATGATCTAAAGGGAGTAACAATGAGTGAAAAACGCAGCATCAATAGGTTATGTACTAAATGATCTCATTTATTTAACATTCTTGAAATAATAAAATTATAGAGATGGGACAACATGTTAGTGGTTGCTAAGGGTTAGGGTTGGAATTGAGTGGGTAAAGTTTTAAAGGAATAGCAGAAGGGAGCTTTGTGGAGATGAAAGAGTTTTATATCTTAATTGTGGGGGTGTTTACATGACTATACATGTGATAAAATTGCATGGAGCTACACATACATGCAAATGAATGTATGTAAAACTGGTGAAACCTGAATAAACTCTGTGGATTTTATTGATGTCCATTTGCTGGTTTGGATATTGTACTATAGTTATGTAACATGTCACCTGTGGAGGAAACTGGGTGAAGGGTACATGGACCTCCTGTATAATTTTTTTGAAACTTTCTGTGAATTTATAATTATTTCAAATTAAAAATTTAAAAGAAAATCAGAGGTATTCCTCCCTTCAAGGAGGATTGCTGTTTCTCTGAGTAAACTGCCAACAAATTTGTACTTTTGTTTGTTAAATATTGTCTACGTACTGCTTTTTGTCCTTCCCTATTAGGAAAACCTCCTGATGAGGATTCACTTCCACATTGCTGATGAAACCAAAGAGGACATATGCACTGCCCAACACTGCATCTCCCACCAGAAATTTGCAATGACATTGTTTGAGCAGGTGAACCTTATTTCTATTCCCATCACTTCTTAGACCTTTTCTTCAAGAACACTTTATGCTAGGATGTAGGATGTCAAATGGGTGCCAAAACAGTTAATGACTGTGGCTGCTGGTGTTGCTTTTTTCTCCCCGGGCTTAGTGTGTATGTACCAGCTGTGGCGCCACTTCTGATCCGCTGCCTTTCATCCAGATGGTGCATTATATCTCCACTACTTCCCTTTGGTGAGTGTTATAGGGTTCTCTGTTTGTATACTTAGGCAATCCTTCAGTTGACTGGGTTTTAACTGAAGGCACCCGAATAGCTTGTATCCTTATTGCTGAGTATTTGCTGTATTGTAGGAACTCAGAACAGTAATTTTAAAATAACCTCTGTTCTCCTTCTTTCCTCTCCCATCTGTCCTCTTTTCTTAGTCTCAAGTTCTGGCGAGCAGAGTGAGAGGAGGAATGGGGATTCTATGAGCATTGGATTTGGGGACAGGCAGGCACACTTACTCTGTGGGATACTGAGGCTGGTCAGGATGAGGGGGCTTTGGCATAGTGGGCAGAGGAAGAAAGTCAAACATGTGAGTTAGGAATTTGCATGAATGCTTTAGCTATAACCCTGTACAACTCCCAACATCATCCCCCTTCAATTCCCCATCTCGAAGCAATCAGGCTATTTGTATGCTGGAAAGACGAGAAAAACCCTCACCAAGCATGTTTGGTGAGCTGCTGCAGAATGCCAGCACCATGGGGGATCTGCGGAACTGCCCGGTGAGTTAAGTGAGGGGTGGGGTTCAGAGTGGGGAGGGAAACCCTGAGATCAGTGGAATTGAGGCAGAGTCAGTGGGCAACATTTCTCACTAGCATTATATATGTATTTCAGAGCAACTGTGGAGAGAGGATTCGGATTCGCCGTGTGTTGATGAACGCTCCACAGATTATCACGATTGGGCTGGTATGGGACTCGGACCACTCAGACTTGGCAGAGGATGTCATTCACAGCCTGGGCACCTGCCTTAAGCTGGGTGATGTGAGTGTTAGTTACCTTTATCTCTCACTTGGAGTTCTTGTAACTTACTATTGCTCAAGGGCAGTGAACTCTGAACACAAAGGTATATCCTAAATGACAAATATTAAAGAGTTTTGAAAATATATATTGTGTGTATCTGTACACATACATGTGCGTACATGTACATGCTCACATACCTCCTTCGCATAGTTGGCAAAGGCTTTTTGGAAGATATGGGATGATCTTGGCCTTGAAAGACAGGATGGGCAGAGCTTAGCTACTGATAAAAATCAAGTAATTCATAGAGTTATCATATGCTCTACTTATCATTAGTTGATACCAGTGTAGAATAGGGAAGTGTATTCAACCATGGGAGGTAGTAAGGTCAAAGAAGTGAGCAGTCCTGACTAGTTCTGCTACGGGAGGTGAAGGAGGTAGAAGTTGATGACATGAGTCCTAGAATATTAAATTCATGGTAGGAACCAACATCTGCTGAGAAGGTAATGAAGTGGCTTGGAAGAGCATTCTAGTGGAAACAGACTTCAGACGTGGGCTGTTTACCTTATCAGTGGCATACCCTAGTATAGGTACAGCCAGGGTTTTCCTTCAGTTCAAGAGAAGAGCCAGAAAGTCTGTGGTTTCCTTTCTACTGGTTTCCCTCTGGGATGGTCCTGTGACTAAGGAGATCCCTTGTTGTTTTTTAATGTCATTAAGCCATGGTTGAGAATAAGTGAACCATCTGGGATCTTACTTTACGTCTCCTTGCCAAGGAGTCTCTGACATAGTAGGCTATGCACAATAAAAGATCATTTTTCTAGATTTCTATAGCCTACATATTCTGTTCTGTTCTAGCTTTATTTTATTTTTATTTTTTTTTGGTGGTACGCGGGCCTCTCACCGCTGCGGCCTCTCCCGTTGCAGAGCACAGGCTCTGGACGCGCAGGCCCAGCGGCCATGACTCACAGGCCCAGCCGCTCCGCGGCATGTGGGATCTTCCCGGACCGGGGCACGAACCCGTGTCCCCTGAATCGGCAGGTGGACTCTCAACCACTGCGCCACCAGGGAAGCCCCTAGCTTTATTTTTATGATTGATTTTTCAACCAAACACATTCCTAAAGGCAAGAGTACTTGCCTTCAAATATTTTGTATGTCTCTTAACACTTAGGACAGTGCTAGATATCTAGGAATTGAAATGTTGGTAACCAGTATGGTGGGATTGCTCCCCCTAAGGGCTTTCTTACCTTCTACTTAGGGTCTCAACAGGAAATTTATATTTGTGGCCCCAGCTGATAAATAACCTTTGAAACTTGAGAATGTTTTGTTTTTGTTTTTGTTTTTTTTTTAACATTCCTGGCTCATATTAGAATAGGCCCCAGCAAGAAAATATTATTAAAAGGTATAAAGAGGACTTCCCTGGTGGCGCAGTGGTTAAGAATCTGCCTGCCAATTCAGGGGACACAGGTTCGATCCCTGGTCCAGAAAGATCCCACATGCCGTGGAGCAACTAAGCCCGTGTGCCACAACTACTGAGCCTGTGCTCTGGAGCCCGCATGCCACAACTGCTGAAGCTCACTCACCTAGAGCTCGTGCTTCACAACAAGAGAAGCCACCGCAATGAGAAGCCCACACACTGCAACGAAGAGTAGCCCCCACTCGCCGCAGTTTGAATGAATGAATGAATAAATAAATAAAATAAAAGTTATGAAGAAACATCACCACGTTACCAGTTTGGCCACTATCTCTCTGATATTTCGCTAAAATTTTGCCTTTTTAGGTTCATTTCTGATGATAAATATGGATTAGCAAAAGGAGAAGCAAGTCAGTACCTTAATTAAGAAATGATGGAGTCTGCTGAGAGATGATGTGAGAGGGCTGAGTATATGACTGTTCTTTCCTTTCTCCTCTTTCCCCACAGCTGTTTTTCAGAGTGACAGATGACCGGGCCAAGCAGTCTGAACTGTACTTAGTAGGAATGATCTGTTACTATGGCAAACATTATTCTACATTCTTTTTCCAAACAAAGATCCGCAAATGGATGTATTTTGATGATGCTCACGTCAAGGAGGTAGGAATATTCAAGTCCTTCTTGACGTGTTTGGTGAATGGAACAAAAAACTATGGACAATTACTTGTCTTCAGTGTTTCATTTTCATAATTTTAGTGTCTGTCTGCCTATCTATTGAATTTATGAGAGTGTCAGTCTTCTCTTCCCCAACAGACCAAGTTCTTGAGGACAGGATCAATTTATCTTCTATTATTTTCTCTGAATCACCTCACTAGCATTCAGAACCATTCTGAATTTATAGTTGAAAGGGCTTTTTAAAAAATGTGTTAATTCGTTGATTTGAGCGAGAACAATCTAATGCCTCAAATTAGGTTATAAGCTTAGCACAGAGTTCAGAATTCCAAATCTTGTAATTAACAGTGGGTAATACTTTGTCCCAGGGCTGCTATAAATTATTCTCTGATTGTTATCTCCCTGAAGTACTCTATCACGGATTAATGTATTTTGGGGATAGTGTAGAGAAAATAAGGCTATAATGATATTTAAAGCTGGGAATTTGGTACTATCTAAACCACAGAGTGTGTGGCTGAAGTAGTTTAGGTGATCTGTGTGAGTGAGGAAGCCTCTTGTGATAAGGTTAGCAGCTAGGAGACTGCTGACTATAATCTACACCAACCCATGGGCCTTACGTAGTGTCCTCTACAAATAGTAAAGTCTTTGTTAAATTCCCTGATTCTCTTCTTCATCTCTTTTTTTTTTTTTTTTTTTTTGCGGTATGCGGGCCTCTCACTGTTGTGGCCTCTCCCGTTGCGGAGCACAGGCTCCGGATGCGCAGGCCCAGCGGCCATGGCTCACGGGCCCAGCCGCTCCGCGGCATATGGGATCCTCCCAGACCGGGGCACGAACCCGTATCCCCTGCATCGGCAGGCGGACTCTCAACCACTGCGCCACCAGGGAGGCCCCTTCATCTCTTTTTTACTGTTGTAATCTTGGGCAACTTATGTAAATTCTTTGAGCTTTAGGTTTTTCATTTGAAAAATAATACCTGCCTTATAAAATATTAAATCAGATTTGTATGTAAAAAGCATATAAATGTTTCAGTTAAAATGATAAATCAGTTATAAATTTACTGAACGTCTATTATGAAATAAACACTGTGCCAGTGGTCTGACTCCAAGACCACACCATCTAAGAATGTGACTGGATCAAACTTAAAAGAGAGTGAGTTTGGGGATTTGATTGGATTGTTGTTTCCATGGCTATTCTGTCACTTTTTTCCACTGCCATGGCAGCACTGAATCCAGCACAAAGCTAAGGCTGAGAGGTTCAGCTGTATATTCTAAGCAGTTTGATATTTTATGTCCTGCCTTGTGTGAACTCTGAGACGGAATGTCACTTATTTTCAGGCAGTCTGTGAGAGAGTTTCTGTCTGCTCTTTAGCTTCATGAAGGTGGTTTTAATATTTAGGAGAAAATTATAGAAATGCAAATTTCAAACAAGGGCTTTTATTTGATGTCTGTGAAAAGAAATTGATCACCACGTCAATTGAAGTCCCCTCACATAGCATATTCAGCTTTGAGAACTTTTATTCATATTTCATAATTGAATTGATGTTTCACAGGAATAAAAGTAATTTTATTCATCATTCCTATCTCTTATAGGGTTTTAGTGCTTTCTAAAAGGATTTCATTAAAAAAGACTTAACAAAAAATTCATTGGGGGCTTCCCTGGTGGTGCAGTGGTTGAGAGTCCGCCTGCCGATGCAGGGGACACGGGTTCGTGCCCCAGTCCGGGAAGATCCCACATGCCGCGGAGCGGCGGGGCCCGTGAGCCATGGCCGCTAAGCCTGCGCGTCCGGAGCCTGTGCTCTGCAACGGGACAGACCACAACAATGAGAGGCCCGCATACCGCAAAAAAAAAAAAAAAATTCATTGGGACTTCCCTGGAGGTCCAGTGGTTAAGACTCCGCACTTTCACTGCAGGGGACGTGGGTTTGATCCTGGTTGGGGAACTAAGATCCTATATGCTGTGTGGTGCAGCCAAAAATTAAAAAAAAAAAAAAAAAAGCATTAAGTTTAGGTCCAAGATCTCTTTTGTTGTTTCTTTACCCAGTTCTTGTCTTTTCATCTCTTTTATTTTCTTTAGAAAAATAGAGTAGAAAGATATGTGTTGAATTATGAATATCAAGTATAATTGTCATGCTTTTTCTGGTTGTTTCTGGTTCAGATTGGGCCCAAATGGAAGGATGTGGTGACCAAATGCATCAAGGGACATTATCAGCCTTTGCTGCTGCTTTATGCAGACCCCCAGGGTACCCCAGTTTCCACCCAGGACCTGCCCCCTCAAGTTGAGTTCCAGTCGTACAGCAGGACGTGCTACGATAGTGAAGATTCAGGTGAGCAGCCTGGCTCTTTACTTCTCCCTCCCCACTCCAATGTGATGACTGGACCGTAGGGTCTCACAGTCATGAGCCTAGCCCTTAACCTAGCTTGGAGAAAGAGGATTCATCAGAGATAAGAAAGAAGTACCAACTAATGCTGAAGCCCAAGTTGTGCCAGGCTTTGTTTCCTTCAGTGTTTAGGAATGTATTGTCTAGATCACCTGGCCCCGTTTCAAAAATGAGAAGGAAATTATGTTCATTTAGACTGAGGTATTAAGTTTGTGAGGGAAACCTCACTATTTAACCTTCTAATATTGCTAAGATGACTCATTCTTACTAGCAATTTAACAGTGACTTGAGTTGTTAAGACGCAGAAAATGATATGAGTTACTACAAAGCTCGTCATTTTGTTTGGGATGAGAGATGTTTGTTTTAAAATGCCAAGTGTGGTAGCAATATTCCTTAGCTTATGAATCAGCTGTTCACTTCTAATTCAGTTATTTGGAACTTAAATCATGTTTTCCTGTAGAAACAGTTGCAGCTTTATTACTAAAGTCTCAGGCTATCCCTCAGAAACTCATCCTATAATAGAAATACAACCCTAATGGTTTTGGCTTGATTCCTAAAAGGAGGAAAAAGTAATACTCTTTTCCTCTTCTGGATCTAAGGCTGGCTGGCCCTGAGTATAATTTTGAAAGAGAAGATACTTGTCTTTGGAATCTTTTCCCCTCCCTTTTGTACCTCCCTCCTGTTTGGTATGTTCTTCCCACCCTTGTGCCCCACCCAGACCTGCTCTGCTTCTTCTCCCTTCAGTCAAACACCCATTTACACTGTTGTGCTTATCTCAGCTGGGTGTTCAGAGGAAAGTAGTCTAATTGAACTAATTCACACCAAAGTATAAATAACTGCCCCATAATGTCTCATAGATATTAAAAATGCTTTTAGGGCCTCCCTGGTGGCGCAGTGGTTGAGAGTCCGCCTGCCAATGCAGGGGATACGGGTTCGTGCCCCGGTCTGGGAGGATCCCACATGCCGTGGAGCGGCTGGGCCCGTGAGCCATGGCCGCTGAGCCTGCGCGTCCGGAGCCTGTGCTCCGCAACGGGAGAGGCCACAACAGTGAGAGGCCCGCATACCGCAAAAAAATAAAAAATAAAAAAATAAAAATGCTTTTAAATTTTTAAAAGTGACTTTTCTGGCAGTATAGGAGAAAAATTATGGGATAGGGAAACAACTGGTTATGTGTGCCAGGTTGGCATGGGACTTGCCATCTAAGTAGATCTTACTTTTCACAACTTTTTCCTTTCTTCTACTTTTCCCCCTGTAGGTTTTCTAAAAGCCCCACAGTTTTTCACAATGGCAGGCAAAGGGAGGGCTTCAGCAAGGTAGGGGCAGGAGTGGAAGGAATTGTGTGTCTGGGTTATCTGAAGTTGGGTGTTGGGAAGAACGGCTCTGGTATATCCTTCTCACCCTTCCATTTAGGAAGTTCTTACCTTGTGAACCTTTGTTGCCATCCAGCTCTTCGCCCCCTCTCTATCACTGTCCTCTCTTTCCTCACCTTTGCATGTCTCCTCCTTCCCTCAGGGAGGGAGCCCTCCATCTCAAGTGATACTCGAACAGATTCCTCAACGGAGAGCTATCCCTACAAGCACTCCCACCATGAGTCTGTGGTCAGTCACTTCTCTTCTGAGTCTCAGGGAACAGTCATCTATAATGTGGAGAACGATTCCACGTCTCAGAGCAGTCGGGACACAGGTAGGGACTTATACAGTGGACCCTGCTTGCCTGATTCAGTTCTGCATAGAGGGTCTCCCAAGAAAAAGAAACTGGGGCAAGTCAGAAATGTTTGTCATGCAAAAGGGGAAGTGCACAGAACTTGGGTAATTGAGAGGGATGAAAGAAAGCAACTCACTTCTGAATGAATGATGATGTTCCTGTCAACAGCAGCCTATCAGTAAGGACAATTGTAATGTGATTATTTATTCTGAACTCTTTTTCTGAAGGCTTTTTTCCTTCTGTGCTCTTGATCCCTGTCATTCTTATAGTGCCCCATTAAACCTTGTGGTCTTGCACCTCATTTCCTTCTCATGCCAGGCTTTGTTTCAAAGCCCTGAAGGGCTTTGAGAGAAGGGGCATATTTATGGATGGGGAAACCTGCTCATCACCTTGCTGGTCTTCCTGAAGGACAGAGAAATAAAAGGATGGAAAGCTAGCCTGTTTGTTATTGTGAGTTCCATGCAGAGAACGTTCTTGAATTGTTCTTTTAATCTGCAGAAGATTGTGCCTGTGTCAGTGGAAGAAATCATTACAGGGCACAAAAGGAAGAACAGTAAGTGACTGACTGCTGAGATGAAAAGTTCATCACCTAAGGCATAGAACAGTGCCCACACTCTTAGAGACTTGGGAATTAGTGATCCCATGGCTTCAGATTGGTGGTTTACATCCTGTGCATGCCCTTTAAAAAAAAGAGAGAGAATTTCAAACATATTCAAAAGCATACAGAATAGTATACAGCCCCTTCATGTACCCATCACCTAGTTTCAATAATTATAACTCATGGTCAATCTAGTTTTATCTGTACCTCTGCCCACTTCCCCTACTCATGGATTATTTTGAAGCAAATCCCAGACATTATATCACCTTTTCCATAAATATTTTAGTATGTATCTCTAAAAGAATCATTTTTTAAATTAATAGCTTCTTAAAACCACTAAATAACCAATGAGCGTTCAAATATCCTATTATCTCATAAATGTCATATTTTTTAATGGTTGGTTTGTTTTTGACTCAGAATCCAAATGAGGTCTACACATTGTGATGGGTTAATAAGTCTTTTACATTTCCTTTAATCTGTAGGTTTTGCCTCTGTTTCTTCCTTTCTATTTATTGTTGAAGAACTAGGTAGTTTGTGCTGTAGTTTTCCCACATTTTAAATTTTGCTGATTGTGTCTGTATGGTAAACTGTAGTGTGTTTCTCTGTCCTCTGTATTTTTTATAAATTGGTAGTTGGATCTAGTGGTTTGGTTGGATTCATGTTGGATTTCTTTTGATGACTATTGCATAGATGACTACTGCAAAGTGTGATTTTTTTAGATTGTATTTCTGAAACTGTGAAACAGGGAGAAACCAAGTCACAGGATAAATAAGGAGAGTCAGGTTTTTTAAAGGGTTTGTGAATGGCTGGGAGTGGGGGAGCATGCCCATTGGTTTTTACATTTGTGGATTTAGTTGTTCCAACTGATAAGTCTTTCTTATGGGCCCAGAGATAGCAAATGATTAGATAAAAGCAATAAGAGATTGCATTGGTAATTGAAAATATGTAGCCATATCATTGCATATCATACCTGAATATGTACAAGGATTTTCATAAATAACATATGAAAGCAAATTTCTGCTAGCTCTCAGATATTTGAGAACCCTAGGGGATTTCCTATAAGCCTATATTCCAATTTAATTCAGTTGCTTAATTCACCTTTGGCCTCCAGCAGCTTAGATGATTACATCCTTTAGAATCTGACCTTTGCTGTTATCAGATCATACTTATACATTCACATACTGTGGGCGTGAAGTATGGCAAGTTACATAAAAGAGCCCAGGTCTCCTGGGTTTCCCAGTGATTAGTATTGAGGAACTATGAAGTGTAATCTCTGGGCGAAGTCAAGTTTGGTAAAGCATGGGTTATGGCTGGGAATGGGAATTATTCAAAGTTCAGATGTCCTTTGGAATGATTCACATTTAAGGAATGTTTAGAACTGGGTCTTAAAGCCATATACAATCAGAGCTCTTGTGGGCAAAGACTGGGGCACCTAGGATAATACCAGATGTAATAAAAATTAAACTTCACTCAGTATGTGTTGCTACCATGATATTCTTATATAATCTTTAAAACTTTTGCCTTTTAAAAACTACCAAGTAATGTGTCCATCTGGGTCACTGGGAAGGATTATGAGTGGGATCGAGATTGGTAATTGCTCAGGAGACATTGTAAAGTTGGAAGTTCCCACTAAATACTTGAGCTTTTCTGCCTTTATCTATTGAGAGATTCCTGCTACACTTAAATCACATAGTCGTGGCCTCTACAGCTTCCGATCCACTAAGTTTGTGGTACTGCCATGAATCCCAAAGGGAGAGTAGGTTCTCTGAAGGATGGAGGTCAGTCTCAGATACCAGCTTACCCCCATTTCCTTGTTTTTTTTCAGGACACCTGACTGATAGTGAATGTAATCAGAAACTCCCATCCAAGAAAGGGTCACTGATAGAGCGCAAGAGGAGCTCTGGCCGGGTCAGGAGGAAAGGCGATGAGCTTCAGGCCTCAGGGTACCACAGTGAAGGCAAGCCCCCCTGCATAGTTTCTCTTTCTTTATTCACTCTGTCACACTCACACTCCAACTGTGGCTTCTCCTGTCTGCTCAAAGGCCTTTCATTCTTTTTCAACTCTGGGGTCTGGGTGCCCGTGATGACTTTAAACATTTACAGTTGTTTCATCCTTTGTGTTTTTAGGAGAAACACTGAAAGAGAAACAGGCTCCTAGGAATGCCTCCAAATCATCCAGCAGCACCAACAGGCTAAGGGATTTTAAAGAGACAGTCAGCAATATTATCCATAACAGACCATCCCTGGTTTCTCAGACCAACCTAGGATCTCCCTGTGGGGGCAGGGGAGGAGACCAGACTGACAAAAAACCTCCTCGGAACCTGCCTTTACACTCTCGTGACTGGGAAGTAGAGAGTACCAGCAGTGAGTCAAAATCCAGTTCTTCTAGCAAGTATCGTCCAACATGGAGACCCAAACGGGAGTCTCTCAATATTGACAGTATCTTTAGTAAGGACAGAAGGAAGCACGGTGGCTATACGCAGCTTAGCCCCTTTTCTGAGGATTCAGGTAAGGAGCTAATTAGGGAAGAATTGAGCTTTTGAATAAAGTTGTTTTTTGTATTTTTAAAAAAACCTGGGTTTTCTGGTAGACTTGGCAAGGTGCACTTTTACCTTGAAGGGTAAAAATTTTACCCTCATGGGTCGCCTTTTGGGGATATGAGTTCAGTGAATGAGTAGCTAGAGGGAAGGGTTAGTTATATCTTCGTTTGAGGCAGATGCTAAATCTACCTCCTTTTCCATACTTGTCGTTTCATTGGGATAGCTAAAGAATTTACACCAGATGAAATAAGCAAGCCACCTGCTTACGACATTAAGACTGGCGGACCAAGACCCCAGTACAAGATCTGGGGCCCATTACGGCCAGGCTGTCACCTTTTAGAGCAGCACCCTCGCCTAATCCAGCGAATGGAATCTGGCTATGAGAGCAGTGAGAGGAACAGCAGCAGCCCTGTCAGCCTGGATGCAGCCCTGCCTGAGAGCTCGAATGTCTGCAGGTATTGTTTGGCCTTTGAATAGCTGCATTGTCCCTTGCCGAAATGTGAGCCACCAAGAGGCTTTTTAACTCAGACAAGTGAAGAGATGGACTTTGTTACCGTCTTGTGGGCAAGCAAAATGTGCTCGATCAACTTTCTATGGCAACAGTACCCTCTGCTGGGAGAAGCAGCAAAGACATTTGAGAAAGGAGAGGCAACTTTTAAAGTATTATATATAAAATAATTGTTTAGTAAATAACTTTTATTGAAAGAATGAGTTAGTGAGCCAAAACTTACATAGTTCTACGATCAGAGAGAAAACCCAATTTTTATTTATTCTTGCCTTTTATATTAGGCTTTTTTTAAAGATCACTGGGGATTCTGTGTCTTATGAAGCCAGTGATATTTATAATTCCATAAGATAATGATGACAGTTTAATAGTGGTCATTGCACCCTGTCCATAGGGCCCATTTGCTTTATAAATTTCAGATCTCCATATATTGTTTTTACTGAGTTACCTCAGAGACAAGTTTCCTAACAGTATAGCTTGGAAAGGAGTGATATCTTCTGTAAGAGTGATAACCATATCCTCATACTTTCCCACTGCTCTTCCCTGACCTCAGACCCTGTTTAGTTTTACACATGAGAAGATGCTACAAAAGTATAAGAAAGAGGAAGGCAATCCATATGAGAGCATTTGTTTATTAATTCACTAAATAAGTTTTGTGCCAGACACTGCTAGATGCACAAAATGTGAATGAGGTGAGATAAGATGGGGGAACGAGTGGGTATTTCAATTTTCAGAAGTAGTTTTGCAGGTATTTTAATTATATTAGTTCGATGTTTGGGGTTTTTGTTGTAGTTTTTGGAGGGAATTTAGTCCAAGAATGTTGCTAGTTATCAGCCTTCTGATGCTTTCACTAGACTCTGGTTTCTGTTTTGAAGGGATACAAGTGCTAAGAGATCATCTGGGTTGGCCCCTTCCTGGCGTCACATCCCAAAGTCTCACAGTAGTAGCATCCTGGAGGCAGACTCCACAGTATCCAGGAGTGGCTGGACAAAGAATCAGCCCCTCTCAGGTAAGCGCAAGGACGTTGGATTTGTAGAACTGGATTTTACTGCCAGTTCTATTTGGGAAACAGCCTAACCTGAGCACATTTGAAATTAGAGGACAATTGTACTTTGTTCCCTCAGAATGTAAATGTGAAGGCATTTGATCTGCTCCCTCTCTGGATTTATCTTTTTTGTTGTTGTTCTCTATCATGGCTTGCCTGCTTGCTCCTTTCCACCTTGGAGAGAGCCCTGGAGGGGCAAGATGGAACAGAAATATGGTGAACAGTATCAGTAGCACCTGCTTTCCTCAGAAGAATAACTCCTAGGGCTTTCCTTGGTATAGAGGCATTCTTGTGGGAATGGATTTTTTATTGTTTAGTACTATGAATTGAGATAACAAGGGGGACATGTAGGCTATGGGCAAAACTGGGAAATAAGCAGGTCAGAACTACCCTTACCCCTGCCTCTATATCCTGTCTAGTATCCCTGCTTTGTTTTTCCTTCTTGAATGTGCCTGTGTCCCTCCTTCTCAAAACAAGCTTTAAAGGAATGATCTGACTCTTTTACACTAGATGTTTGTGACTGAGAATAGTTTAAAGTATGCTTTCTCTAAGACAAACTAGCATTTTAACAAGTCAAAGCCTGAAGATAAAGGGATATTGGAATTTCAGGTATGAGACACCAAGCATAGACATTTGAGGTAGTCATAGGTTTTATATCCTTTTTACATTCTTCTCACAACATACATACATACTTACAGTGCATATTCAAATAAGTAAAATAAATCCTTTACTTACTCACAGCTGAAAATTGAGGTGGTAACTATATAGTCTCCCGAATATGGAGACTTTTTGTGATGCTTGAAGGAAGGTGTTGAGTATTCAGTATTGTTTAGTCGGCTGAGGAGTTCTTGGGTCCATTTGTCCAACTTAGAAATCAACCTCTCTGAAAGATGTGTTTCATCCCTTTTTTTTCTGGTATGTTAGATCAATTGGGAGTAGGGTGTGTGGGCAGAAACCTAACTATGGTATGGTTTACTGAGCTTCTGAATATAGATATGTGGCCAGATCACTAGGGAGACGAGGACAGAATATTATGTGCCAACCTGTAGAGATGACACGAGGAACATTACTAGTCTGACCACCAGTTCTCTTAATGGCCACTGAAAGTTCTTAAAGGTGGCTGGAAGGGTGATATGCAGCAGGAATAAAAAGGCATGAACTCTTTTAGGTATGAGTGCCATAGGTTGCTAACATCTGGCAGAGCAGAACAATGCCTGTAGAAGCAGATATCTCTGAAATCCTGGGCTAGAGTAGGTTATAGTTAGAAACCCATGGAAGAGATTCATTCTTCCTAATGAAATTATAGGTTTGGTTTATTTCCCACATTTTAATTTATCTCATATTGACTAACATTGCTTTGAGAAACTTGTGCTCTTCCATGAGCCTGTTCCCCCTTCTCTTTCCTTCGATAGCCAATAGCTTTTCAGCACACTAAAGACTGAGTCTCATGATTTCACTGATAGCCCTAATTCTAGATTAGCTGGATAGAATTCACCAACTGGATTCCTCAACTGGTAAAAGATATTTGGCAAGGAGTTAGAATCAATTCCTCACACAACATACACCCCACCATCCTCTTTGTATAGTAAACCCTATTTTTTTTATCTGGTGACACTGACCACACTTTTAAAAAATTACAGAAGTAAATGTTAGCCCAACAATTCAGTAACTTGCCCATTGCCTCTTCAAACTGAAGGAACTACTGTTATTATGGCATGTATCTTTCTACATCTCTTTCTGTGCTTTCTATTCTATGTACAAGTACATAGATAAGTTTTTTTATTTATACATCTTTATTGGGGTATAATTGCTTCACAATGCTGTGTTAGTTTCTGTTGTACAACAAAGTGAATCAACCATATGCATACATATATTCCCATATCCCCTCCTTTTTGAGCCTCCCTCCCACCCTCTTTATCCTACCTCTCTAGGTCATCGCAAATCACCGAGCTGATCTCCCAGTGCTACGCTGCTGCTTCCCACTAGCTATCTATTTTACATTTGGTAGTGTATATGTGTCCATGCCATTCTCTCACTTTGTCCCAGCTTACCCTTCCCTCATCAGTACCATTTTTTTAGATTCCATATACATGCGTTTGCATATGATATTTGTTTTTCTCTTTCTGACTTACTTCACTCTGTATGACAAACTCTAGGTCCATCCACCTCCCTACAAATAACTCAATTTCGTTTCTTTCTATGGCAGAGTAATATTCCATTGTATATATGTGCCACATCTTCTTTATCCATTCATCTGTCAATGGACATTTAGGCTGCTTCCATGTCCTGACTGTAGTAAATATTGCTGCAGTGAACTTTGTGGTACATGTCTCTTTCTGAATTATGGTTTTCTCAGGGTATATGCCCAGTAGTGGGATTGCTGGGTCATATGGTAGTTCTATTTTTAGTTTTTTTAGGGAACCTCCATACTGTTTTCCATAGTGGCTGTATCAATTTACATTTCCACCAACGGTGCAGGAGGGTTCCCTTTTCACCACACCCTCCTCTCCAGCATTTATTGTTTCTATATTTTTGATAATGGCCATTCTGACTGCTATGAGGTGATACCTCATTGTAGTTTTGATTTGTATTTCTCTAATAATTAGTGATGTTGAGCATCTTTTCATGTGCCTCTCGGCCATCTGTATGTCTCCTTTGGTGAAATGTCTGCTTAGGTCTTCTGCCCATTTTTAATTGGGTTGTTTGTTTTTTTGATATTGAGCTCCATGAGCTGTTTGTATATTTTGGAGATTAATCCTTTGTCAGTTGCTTTGTTTGCAAATATTTTCTCCCATTCTGAAGGTTGTCTTTTCATCTTGTTTATGGTTTCCTTTGCTGTGCAAAAGGTTTTAAGTTTCATTAGATCCCATTTGTTTATTTATTTATTTATTTTTTTGCGGTACGCGGGCCTCTCACTGCTGTGGCCTCTCCCGTTGCAGAGCACAGGCTCCGGACGCGCAGGCTCAGAGGCCATGGCTCACAGGCCCAGCCACTCCGCGGCATGTGGGATCCTCCCGGACCGGGGTACGAACCCGTGTCCCCTGCATTGTCAGGCGGACTCTCAACCACTGCGCCACCAGGGAAGCCCCTATTTTTGTTTTTATTTTCATTACTCTAGGAGGTCGGTCAAAAAAGATCTTGCTGTGGTTCATGTCAAAGAGTGTTTTTCCTGTGTTTTCCTCTAAGAGTTTTATAGTGTCTGGTCTTACATTTAGGTCTTTAATCCATTTGGAGTTTATTTTTGTGTATGGTGTTAGGTAGTGTTCTAATTCCATTCATTTACATGTAGCTGTCCAGTTTTCCCAGCACCACTTATTGAAGAGGCTGTCTTTTCTTCATTGTATATTCTTGCCTCCTTTGTCATAAATTAGGTGACCACATGTGTGTGGGTTTATCTCTGGGCTTTCTATCCTGTTCCACTGATCTATATTTTTGTTTCTATGCCAGTACCATACTATCTTGATTACTGTAGCTTTGTAGAATAGTTTGAAGTCAGGGAGCCTGATTCCTCCAGCTCCATTTTTCTTTCTCAAGTTTGCTTTATCTATTCAGGGTCTTTTGTGTTTCCATACAAATTGTGCAACTTTTTGTTCTAGTTCTGTGAAAAATGCCATTGGTAGTTTGATAGGGATTGCACTGAATCTGTAGATTGCCTTGGGTAGTATAGTCATTTTCACGATGTTGATTCTTCCAATCCAAGAACATGGTATATTTCTCCATCTGTTTATGTCATCTTTGATTTCTTTCATCAGTGTTTTATAGTTTTCTGAGTACAAGTCTTTTGCCTCCTTAGGTAAGTTTATTCCTAGGTATTTTATTCTTTTTGTTGCAATGGTAAATGGGATTGTTTCCTTAATTTCTCTTTCTGATTTTTCATTGTCAGTGTATGGGAATGCCAGAGATTTCTGTGCATTAATTTTGTATCCTGCAACCTTACCAAATTCATAGATTAGTTCTAGTAGTTTTCTGGTGACATCTTTAGGGTTTTCTATGTATAGTATCATGTCATCTGCAAACAGTGACAGTTTTACTTCTTCTTTTCCAATTTGTATTCCTTTTATTTCTTTTTCTTCTCTGATTGCTGTGGCTAGGACTTCCAAAACTACGTTGAGTAAGAGTGGCAACAGTGGACATCTTTGTCTTGTTTCTGATCTTAGTGGAAATGAGTATGATGTTTGCTGTGGGTTTGTCATATATGGCCTTTATTATGTTGAGGTAGTTTCCCTCTATGCCCATTTTCTGGGGAGTTTTTATCATAAATGGGTGTTGACTTTTGTAAAAAGCTTTTTCTGCATCTATTGAGATGATCATATGGTTTTTATTCCTTAATTTGTTAATATGGTGTATCACGTTGAATGATTTGCGTATATTGAGGAATCCTTGCATTCCTGGGATAAATTCCACTTGACTATGGTTGATGATCCTTTTAATATGTTGTTGGATTCTGTTTGCTAGTATTTTGTTCAGGAGTTTTGCATCTATGTTCTTCAGTGATATTGGTCTATAATTTTCTTTTATTGTGATATCTTTTTCTGCTTTTGGTATCAGGGTGATGGTGGCTTTGTAGAACGAATCTGCATTTTTTGGAAGAGTTTGAGAAGAATGGGTGTTAGCTCTTCTCTAAATGTTTGATAGAATTCACCTGTGAAGACATCTGGTCCTGGACTTTTGTTTGTTGGAAGATTTTTAATTACAGTTTCAATTTCATTACTTGCGATAGGTCTGTTATTATTTTCTAATTCTTCTTGGTTCAGTCTGGAAAATTGTACCTTACCAAGAATTTGTCCATTTCTTCATGGTTGTCCATTTTATTGGCATATAGTTGTTTGTAGTAGTCTCTTATAATCCTTTGTATTTCTGCGGTGTCAAGTTGTGATTTCTCCTTTTTCATTTCTAATTTTATTGATTTGCATCCTCTCCCTTTTTTCTTGATTAGTCTGTCTAAGGGTTTATCAGTTTTGTTTATCTTCTCAAGGAACCAACTTTTAGTTTTATTGATCTTTGCTATTGTTTTCTTCATTTCTATTTCATTTATTTCTTCTCTGATCTTTATGATTTCCTTCCTTCTATTGACTTTAGGTTTTCTTTGTTCTTCTTTCTCTAGTTGCTTTAGGTGTAGGGTTAGATTGTTCATCTGAGATTTTTCTTGTTTCTTGAGGTGACATTGAATTTCTATAAACTTCCCTCTTAGAACTGCTTTTGCTGTGTCCCATAGGTTTTGGGTCATTGTGTTTTCATTGTCATTTGTTTCTATGTATTTTTTAATTTCTTCTTTGATTCTTCAGTGATCTCTTGGTTATTTAGTAGCACACTGTTTAGCCTCCATGTATTTGTGTTTTTTTTTTTTTTTTTTGTGGTACGCGGGCCTCTCACCGCTACGGCCCCTCCCGCTGCGGAGCACAGGCTCCGGATGCGCAGGCCCAGCGGCCATGGCTCACGGGCCCAGCCGCTCCACGGCATGTGGGATCCTCCCGGACCGGGGCACGAACCCGCGTCCCCTGCAACGGCAGGCGGACTCTCAACCACTGCGCCACCAGGGAAGCCCTGTATTTGTGTTTTTTACAATATTTTTCTGAAATTGATTTCCAATCTCATAACATTGTGGTCAAAAAAGATGCTTGGTACAATTTCAGTTTTCTTAAATTTTCCGAGGCTTGATTTGTGACCCAAGATGTGATCTATCCTGGAGAATGTTCAGTGTGCACTTGAGAAGAAAGTGCATTCTGCCACTTTCAGGTGGAATGTTCCATAAATATCAATTAAATCTATCTGGTCTGTTGTGTCATTTAAAGCTTCTGTTTCCTTATTTATTTTCTGTTTGGATGATCTGTCCATTGGTGTAAGTGGGGTGTTAAAGTCCCCTACTATTATTGTGTTACTGTCGATTTCCCCATTCATGGTTGTTAGCATTTGCCTTTTGTATTGAGGTGCTCCTATGTTGGGTGCATAAACATTTATAATTGTTATATCTTCTTCTTGGATTGATCCTTTGATCATTATGTAGTAACCTTCCTTATCTCTTGTAACAGTCTTTATTTTAAAGTCTATTTTATCTGATACGAGTATTGCTACTCTAGCTTTCTTTTGATTTCCATTTGCATGGACTATCTTTTTCCATCCCTTCACTTTCAGTCTGTATGTGTCCCTAAGTCTGAAGTGGGTCTCTTGTAGACAGCTCATAATGGGTCTTGTTTTTGTATCCATTCAGCCAGTCTGTGTCTTTTGGTTGGGGCATTTAATCCATTTACATTGAAGGTTATTATTGATATGTATGTTCCTATTACCATTTTCTTAATTGTTTTGAGTTTGTTTTTATGGGTCTTTTTCTTCTCTTGTGTTTCCTGCCTAGAGAAGTTCCCTTTAACATTTGTTGTAAAGCTGGTTTGGTGGTGCTGAATTCTCTTAGCTTTTGCTTGTCTGAAAAGCTTTTGATTTCTCCCTTGAATCTGAATGAGATCCTTGCTGGGTAATCTTGGTTGTAGGTTATTCTCTTTTTATCACTTTAAGTATATCCTGCCACTCCCTTCTGGCCTGCAGAGTTTCTGCTGAAAAATCAGCTGAAAAATCCCTTATGGGAATTCCTTTGTATGTTATTTTTTGCTTTTCCCTTCCTGTTTTTAATATTTTTTCTTTGCATTTAATTTTTGTTAGTTTGATTAATATGTGTCTTAGTGTGGTTCTCCTAGTATTTATCTTGTATGGGACTCTCTGCAGTTCCTGGACTTGGGTGACTATTTCCTTTCCCATGTTAGGGAAGTTTTCCACTATAATCTCTTCAAAAATATTTTCTCAGACCCTTCTTTTTTTCTTCTGGGACCCCTACAGTTCGAATGTTGGTACGTTTAGTGTTGTGCCAGATGTCTCTGAGATTGTCTTCTATTCTTTTCATTATTTTTTCTTTATTCTGCTCCTCGGCAGTTATTTCCACCATTTTGTCTTCCAGCTCACTTACTCGTTCTTCTGCCTCAGTTATTCTGTTATTGATTCCTTCTAGCGTATTTTTCATTTCACTTATTGTGTTGTTCACCTCTGTTTGTTTGTTCTTTAGTTCTTCTAGGTCTTTGTTAAATATTTCTTGTATTTTCTCAATCCATACCTCCATTCTATTTCCGAGATTCTGGATCATCTTTACTATCATTACTCTGAATTCTTTTTCAGGTAGATTGCCTATTTCCTCTTCATTTATTTGGTCTTTTAGGTTTTTACCTTGCTCCTTCATCTGTGACATATTTTTTTGCTGGCTCTTTTTTTTTTTTTTTTTTTTTTTTTTTTATGAGTAGGATTGTGTTCCTGTCTTACTGGTTGTTTGGCCTGAGGCTTCCAGCACTGGAGTTTGTGGGCTCTTGGGTAGATCTGGGTCTTGGTGCTGAGATGAGGACCTCCGGGAGACCTCACTCCAATGAATATTCCCTGGGGTCTGAGCTGCTCTGTTAGTCCAGTGGTTCGGATTCAGAGTTTCCACCACAGGAGCTTGGGCCCAGCCCCCAGTTTGTGAATCAAGATGCCGCAAGCTGTATGGGGTGGCAAAAAATGAAACAGAAAAATAACAAAGAGTAAAAAATAAAATTAGACTAGGAAACTAACAGATATGTTAGAAAGAAAATAAAAATAAAAGTATAGATGAAACAACAACCAGAAGGTAAAACGGAACCACAATAGTAAAAAAGAGGAGGGGAAAAAAGAAATAAAAATAAAAGTATAGATGAAACAAAACCAGAAGGTAAAAGGGAACCACAATAGTAAAAAAGAGGAGGGGAAAAAAGGAAAAAAAAGGTGGAAAAGGCCTTGGCTGTGGGGGCAGGGCTTAGGCATGGGTGGGGTTTAGGTGGTGGGCGGGGCCTATGCTTAGGACGCACAGGGCTGGAAAAGGCCATGGGTCGGGGGTGGGACCTAGGCTCAACACAACAGAAGGGGTTCAGGAGTGCCTCTGATCTTGGGGGGCGGGGGACCCAGCCTGGGAGCCCAGCAGGCTTCCCAGCCCAAGTGGGCAGGGCACACTCCCTCTGTGACTCTCCTGTTCCTCCGTCCTGGAGGGCCCCTCCATCCCACCTGCCTCTCCTGTTCTCCTCCAGCCTCCCTCCTTTACCCCTAGAACCAATGTAGTAGAAGGGGCCTCTTGAGGGCGTAGGACCGGGCCGAGAGCTGGGCAGGTTTCCCAGGCCAATTGGGCAGGGGAAACACCAGGTGTGCTCCCCCTGATCGAGCCCCCGAGGCTCCCTCCAGGCATGGAAACCTCTCCCTGCTCCCAGCCACCCCTTGGGGGTGCAGGTCCTGTCCTACCTCCACTTCTCCTCCCCCCTTAGTCCCCCACCGTCCTACCGGGTTGCTTGGGGGTTCCTCCTGTCTCCTTGGGCATCGAGGTCCCCCACCAGCATCTGGCAGGTGCCCTAGTTGTCCATAGATAAGTTTATTACTAGCATTTAAAAATAAATAAAAGGGAGTCATACTATAGATATTATTCTGTCACTTGATTTTTCACTTAATATATCATGGACATCCTTTTAGACCTGTTTGGTTCCATCTGTGAACACTGAAAAAATTAAATTTTTACTACTATCAGTGTTTTCCAAACTCATTAAAAAGGTGGTGGAAATTAAGAGGGAGAAATTGACTTGTTTGAAGCTTCCTGGTGAGTCACTGGTAGTACATGGTAGAGAATGCTCTCTAATAGTTAAAAGCACAGATTATGAATTTAACCTATTTGACTTTAATTCAGCCTTACCATTTTCCATTTTTGTTACCTTGGGTAAGTTATTTATCATCTTTGTGACTCAGTTTCTTCATTCTTAAAATGTGGGCAATAATAGTATCTACCTCATATATTATTGTGAGAATTAAATAACATGTAAAAGTGCTTACAGCTATGCCTGTCATGTAGTAAATACTCAACAAATGTTAGTTGTCATGTTGTTATAAAGCACCCAATAAATATTATTATTATTCATGGCCTAGGTATCATCCTGAATCTGAAATGGAAAGCACTATGCAAATATGAACTCCAAACTGAAGCCAAGAGTTCCAAAGGAAAAGCAGTGCGGTGGCCATAAATACAGCAAGTGCTTAGTCTTGGTTATGGAAATGTGGCGACTTCTCTTCTCCCTTGCTTGTATTCCAGGTGGGGAGATATCTTCCAAAACTGAACTGGATGAATTGCAAGAAGAGGTGGCCAGAAGGGCCCAGGAACAGGAACTTCAAAGGAAACGAGAGAAGGAATTAGAGGCAGCTAAAGGGTTTAACCCTCATCCCAGCCGCTTCATGGACTTAGATGAACTGCAGAATCAGGGTAATTGTTGTGAGCATTAGGTTGTGGGTGATGGGGACAGAGAAAGCTGGGAGGACAAAAGTATTCAAGCTCATAAATTCTGTCTTCTCTTTAGCCAAGTTATATTTTATCTTAATTCAGCCATTTCAGTGAGAGCTAGTTAAAGTAGGAGGTGACAGGCCTATTGGTTAGAGACAGGCACTGATTTGGGGCCCATTTATTAAAAGCTTGTAGATTAGAGATAGTATATTGTTCATGAAAAATATTTCTGATGAACAGCTATATAAGGTGTAAATTAAACTACTCACAATTCAGAAGCAGCAGAAAAAGGCAGTGAGTGAGCCACACTGACAGTGAGGGGAATTCTTCTCACTCAGCAGAAATATGCCCTTGAGATTTCCTACCTGGAGCTTCAGGGAAGTGGATCTACCAAACAGGTTCTAAGAACACAGAGCCTGATTTCCTTTTGATCTTCTGATGATTCATATCCCAATCTCACACGATTTTCATGGACTTTATTTCAGCTTCTCCAGCTGTCCCCCATTAGTTACGTTTTTCCCCTTCAATTGCTTTAGGACATCACTTTGTACCAGCAGAGACTAGCCTTCAAAATAAGAATTCAAAAAGGCTGAGGTATCTATTTTAAATAGGCCCTGAAACCTATATCTCTGTTTTTCTATGAAATGAATTTATTATTCGGAACCTCCAGATGCAACAAATTGTGCTAAAGTAGTGTAAAGAATAGGAGCTGATGCTGTTTTGGGTGGCTGCTTTCTTTTGATCACTTCTTTCTTCTTATCAACACTTAGGAAAACTTCCTGGGCTTATTTGGGGGCTACTTTTCTCTTCTAATCCTACTGTCTTTTGATTCAAGGCAATTGTTGCTTTATACTTTCCAAGGCATTGTATTTGTCTCAAAACTAGATTACCATTCCTAATTTCTTAGATGTCCCTATGTTTCGATAGTTTTTTCTTCCTTTTTGTCCTCAAGCTATATCACATTGGTGTCTCAGGTTCATACTGCTTCTGAAAGAGGTGACTTGTCATCTTGCTCCCTTGCCTTTCTCCCCGCTCTGTCAGTTGGGTAGTACCTTAGAGTTGAGAGTGGACCCCTCTGGCTGTATTTTCATTGTCAGTTCTCCATACACTTTGATTTAGAGCAAGGAGTGGAGTGCTAAGATTCTGGAGGATAAGAATTAAAATTTAGTACAATCATTGACCAACTATAGTTTGCCTATATCTCTGTAGAGAACTTTTTTTGTTTTAATTGCTCTAGCCACCACCTCTGATTGTAAAGGTTGTATAGATTCAATTGATTTCAGATATAGTGAGAAAACTTCAGGCCTGAGTACCCCCTACCCCAGGGACCATACCTCTAGCGGTGGAGTAGAACCCAAATGTCAAGTTCTTCAGAACCAACTTGTTACTTCTACTTCCTTCTCATTATTCTCCGAAGCTATTGGTGAATTAGGGAATGAATGTTAGGGGTATGGAAGAGCTTTTCTTACCATGTCCAGCTGGAGGTTAATGGAGGATGGGTGCATTATGGGAGAAATGATTTTTTTTTCCTGTGAGCTTGTGAAAACTCACCATTAATCCCATTGCAGGTGAACTTGGGTTACAGCTTACTACTAATTTATGGTTATGAGTGAGTAAAAGGCAAGGGGATATATAAACTTGAGAATTCTTTTACGAAAGTTGCCCTTACAGTACTTTCTTGCTTTTCATGTGGCACTGTCCCTAGACTCTCCTGCACCTGCTTTGGCACACATTCACTTTCAGGGGAGGAAGCAACATCTTATGCTCACTGCAAGGGAAGGTGACTTTTTTACAGTAGGTTTGGTGAGCAAGGGCATGATAGAAGTAAATACTTAGCAGTGCTGATGAAAGGTATGTGTGTGCAAACCAAGAACAAGGGCATTTCCACTGGCCTGGTAGATACATTGAAGTTAGGAACCATAGAACACCTGTGCCCAAGAGGGGTATTGATTTCCCAGGTGCAGGTGGTACAGAGAAAACTATGAATTAATGTAGGAAAGAAGTATTACAGATGGCTTTTCACAGAGTGCCGAAGCCACTTTTGCCTTAACACAGCAGTGGAGGTCTCAGTGGAGATCTGGGGCATTGAACACAGGTTGCCAAGATGTATCTTGTCGCACTGTGGAGAAGCATGTCAGTTCCAGGCATAAGAGCCCACCCTTCTATTATAGACAGTACTTTGTTCTTTCGTTGAGGGCCTCCCTAAGAGGTCTTGGAGTTGGAATATGTGGTGGACAATGACATACCCCTCTTTCATGGCTTTGGTAAAGTCTCAGCTAAGGCAAAAATGGACGTCCTACGTGTTTCAGAGAATTCTTAATAGTAATGGTCAGTTGGAGTAAGGGTGGACCAGAGGCTCAGCAGCAAGGATCTGTGTGCACTGAAGGGAAAAATCAGTACATAGGAAAAGTTGGAACAGATTGTTATCAAAATGAAAAGTGCTGGCCCTTTCAGGGAGGAGTGACGGCTTTGAGAGGTCCCTACAAGAGGCAGATTCAGTGTTTGAAGAGTCGCTGCATCTGGAACAGAAGGGAGACTGTGCTGCTGCTTTGGCTCTCTGTAACGAAGCTATCTGTAAGTAACTTTAACCGCTATGGCTATGGCACTTTTGACTAACTTCACAATAGGTATTATTAGTGTCGTCACTCAGATAGGATAAAAACAGCTTTTAAGTCTCCTCACTCTCACTCCCCCAAACTGAGGCACTTTAGCTATCTTTTGCCCTTCAGATTTCTAAATGTGCTAGGCGTTGTCACTGTGGCCTATGGATATTTACTGGAAAAACCTCAGCAGGAGTCTACAAATGAACTATCCAGCTAGACCTACCTTCTAATCCCAAAATAAAGTTAGATCTCAGATGTGAGGTTAGTCTGCTCTTTCTCTAGTTACTGACTAGTGAGGTGGAGCTTAGGGCAGGAAGAAATGAATAAATTGACTGTGACTTCCCAGGCCTGTGACTTTGTATTGCATATTTGATTTTTTATGTTTCTCCCCTGCCTTCCTGCTATGCTGCACCATAAGGTTACAGCAAGGGACTAAGGCTTAGAATTTGTATCTGGTTCTTTAATGTGACCCACAAGAAACTGTGTTCTATAAAGACAGATGCAGGTTTGGATCTTATTTCTGCTGTTGGCCATCGGGAAGGGGGAGATGGGAGCAGAGAATGGAGACCAGAGTCGTTCAGGTCAGTTGCAAAGGACAATGAGAGTGGCAACGTCTAAGATGGAAGCACCAGTTTATCTTCCTGACTCATTTTAGTTTAGCTTTCTGTTTGTTTTTTAAATTTGAATTAACCTGTTTGGCCTCCATGGCTTCCATGAATGTTCCTTATAGCCAGAGGCAGCTCTGTGCCCTGGACAGCATATGCATGGTCCACGCCTTGTATTCCTGCTGCATATTTTGAGTTTTACTGCATATCTTTGCTCATTTTTGGTTGAATTTTATTCTTTTTATTTTTGTTTGTATTTTTGTGTTCTGTTTCTGCTATATTTTCTTTTGCATTTTAGCTAAACTAAGACTTGCCCTGCATGGTGCCAGCTCTAGCACGCACAGCAGAGCCCTAGTCGATAAGAAGCTGCAAATCAGTATTCGAAAAGCACGGAGCCTGCAGGATCGCATGCAGCAGCAGCAACCATCTCAGCCGCCGTCGCAGCCCTCAGCCTGCCTCCCCTCACAGAGGGGAGCTCTCCCTCAGCCAACAAGGTAGTGCCTGGGAACCATTGTAGTTTATGGACGCCAGGGGAGGAAGTGACCATGGGTGCTCCATAGCCAGCTCTCATTGTCTTGGCGACTCCAGGGGAGAGAGAAGAGTCCTCTGAAAAGATTTCTTCTCTCAGGTCAGACATACAATGAAAAGCTCATCCTACTGCTGGTCCTTTTCTTAATAGTTCCTAGAAAGATGCAGAGAGTATAGCATAATAAATAGACCACTTGTCTATATTTCCTGTGGGTGAGTTTGTCTCTGGACTTGTGTAATAACATGATTATTAAATTTGTACATATTATGGTCTTAGACATGGCAATCTGAGTTACATTTCACTTTGCAGTAGAAACCATGTGATTTATTTTGGGATTTCAGTGCTTCCTGTCCTTCAAGGAAGCAGAGAAAGCAGTCTTCCTTGCTCTGATTGATCCATTGAGAGGAGACACAAAGATTCCCTTTGTTTTGCTTCCCTATGGTCAGGAGTAGGAAAAAAGTCCCCATGGCCATTGGTGTAGTTTCCCCATTTTAGCCCTTGAAATTGGCTGTTACTGAGAATAGATAGATTTAAGTAAGAATTAATTTTGGCTGTTAACAAGCCTGAGTAGTTTTCAGAATATAAACATTATAAAAGAAACTAACATTTTTTGAATATATGCTCAGGCACTAAGATAAACACTTTTATGTTTTATTTTATCTAATTCTCACAATAACCTTAGGAGACAGGGATTACTATTTAGCAATGGTTTATAAATAAGAAAACTCAGGCTCAGAGAGGATGAGATAAGTAAGGTACCCAGGATTACTCAGCTAGAAAGTGGTAGAAGCATGGAATTCAAATCCAGGTCTGTTTGACTCCATTAGGCTTTCCTTATAAGTAATATCATATTCTTCAAAATGTTGTAAGGGTGATTGAATGACTATGCCCACAAAAGTTTATAGTGTATTATCATTCAAATTTAATGCTCATAGCTAGGATCTTCTTTCTTCTTTTCTCCTATTGTTTACCCCACTCGCTGAATGCTAATTAGAGAATCTGATCAGAGATGTGTTTTGATTATAAGCAATTTAGGCAGCTAAACTGTTTTCAGAAAACTTCTGCCATTAGCTGTATGTGAGTGATTGAGGTTTTATCTAAGTGCTTCTAGCCCTGAGTTCTTTAGGTCAGAAATACAAAACAATTAGTAAGAAATCAACTAACTGCAGTTAATCCCTACTTCCACTCCCAAATCTCAAGAGAGTCACAGCACATTACTTTGGGGAAATATCTCAGTAAATAAATACAACCAAATCCATATTATAAAAATACACTTGAGGGCTCCCCTGGTGGCGCAGTGGTTGAGAGTCCACCTGCCGATGCAGGGGACATGGGTTCGTGCCCTGGTCCAGGAAGATCCCACATGCCGCGGAGCGGCTGGACCCGTGAGCCGTGGCCACTGAGCCTGCGTGTCCAGAGCCTGTGCTCCGCAACGGGAGAGGCCACAACAGTGAGAGGCCCGTGTACTGCAAAAAGAAAAAAAAAAAAAAACACTTGAAATGGTTGATTTTTATATTAATCCCAGGAACCCAAATCATCCTGTACTCTGTAAATGTGGCCTTCTGGTTCTTTTGACTGATCTGCCTCGCAGGACCCTAGGGATGAGTGATTTCTGGGCTTTGCTTACCTTCTATT